>NC_137782.1:166027879-166627879 GCF_963455305.1 Plecotus auritus
CACTCTTAGCAGGAATAGGCTCACACTCAAATTGGGCAATTTGAGGGGACTTGAATAGAATCTGTGCAAATATATAGTCAGGATGAAGGGAACCCACAGGGATAATGCAGAGTTCCAGGGAAGGAATATTAGGGCTCCTTACCCCTCTTAGGCCTAGAAAAGCGAGGGTCAGGAAGGACCAATAGGATAAATACTTGGACCACATTCTGCTGCCTTTTTCTCATGCCCTGTGGGTGGTCCCCGATAGACCAAACCCAATAGAAAGCTGGAAGCAAGGGACCCCTCCTGTGGTCCATATAGGTCAGCCTCCCAGGGTGAGAAGACTGGAGAGTGGATTTGGGGATGCAATGGAAGATCCCCATGTACCCATAACCCCTCTTGTAATGACCTTCCTGCTGTGGATTGCCCTGCACTGTTTCTAGATGGTCCCTATTAACTTGCAAACATCTAACCTCAGAAATGTGACATACTCAGCTGTTAGTAAAAGGGCCCTGGTGTGTCCCATCAAGTTGGTTGGCTATGTGCTCTCAGGATAGGCACATTTTATGGGTCAGGTGGAAATGGTGGAAATGGTGCCGGCTCGGCTGGTTCCCCGAGAAGCAGTCCAAGTGAGCTCTCCATTGGGAGACTTTGTGTAAGTAACTGCTCTAGACACGGTTGTGGTGGTGATGGTGGGGGGAGAGGCTATGGATGGGGAAGATGGAAAGTCACTGGCCTTGTGTTAGGACCTTCTGAACCCTAGGTTCCTCAGAGGCGGTTACTTAACCCTACTGCTGACTGCCAGGGGTATCCTAGGAATTCATCTCTAAGACATTTTTTTTTTTTTTTAGAATCTAGAACATATTTTCCTGTAAATAGCAATGCTCTGAAAACTGATTAAGATTCTCAACTGCTCCTAAAAAGTCTATTTAAATGCCGGGTGGTAAGTGCAAGGGCGTTTGTTAAATTATTTTCTGTTCCATTTGGTATGTGTAAAATATTTCATATGTAAAAATAAAATAAATTAAAAATTTAATTTAATACATAGTATTCTGACCTTCCTGTGTCCTAGGAGGAGGGTCACTGGAGATGAGGGAGAAGTTAAAGAAGGACGAGAATAGCCTTTCCTTTATTTGGGGGGCGGGGGGCAAAACTTTAAAACAAGGCAGATACGTCCTTGGCTTCCTCCCAAGTTTTCTTCTGCAACCTCTCCGAGCTCCCACCCCACCCAAGGTGACAATTCCAGCCCCTCGTCAGCCCTCTGAACACAGTGCTCTCGTGTCCTTCCCTTCAACACTATTGTGTGGCCAGTCTTGGGATTCGATGCCAGGATCCTGAGGTTCCTGGGTCCAGATAATCAGTATCTCTTGATTATTTTTATCCAGTTTCTGTACATACAAGGTATCCTCTGACATGGGGCTGAGAAAAGGGCAACCAATCATGATTTGGGGAAAGGAATGTTCTTCCTGAACTGCAGCTTCATCAGGTCTCTCACTGCCAGGCGGGGTAAGGAGCACAGGGCACAGAAGGGCCCAGGAGTTCCATGTCAGGGAATGGTTAATGTCTAACATGATTAGGAACATGGAGATGTGCGGTCAGATTGCTGGAGCTCAAATTCCAGATTTTTCCAGTTATTAGCTTATGAAGTAGTGATAATAATCGTAACCAACCTCATGGGATTCTTGGGCGTCTTCCAGCTGAATATCAGGCCCATTCTAGTCTTTAGTTTAGATCAGCCCAGCTCTGATGATAATGATGATATTGTCATACTATCATTGTCATTACACGTAACCTTGAAAACGCAGGGTAGACATGTGCAGGCAAGTTCTGGGGCCAGGCTCTGAGGTGGTAAATGAGGGGCATAGGCAGATTGTCCTAGGGGGAGTTTCTAGCTGGGGAATGACAGGATCAAGCTCCTTCACCCTCCCTTTCTCCTGCTCCCTCTGCCCTTGCTTCTCATTTCCTCTTCTCCCCTGACTCCCGCCCTTTAGAAGGGTGACAGTAGGTTCAAGTTGTGCAAATCAAAAGAATAGATTAGAAACAAGAGGATGAATGTGCTCAGTAGACCCAGGGACTCTCCAGGGGATTGGAATGGATCACCCAGCATGCAACATACAAAATGATCATTTTCCCGCATGTGGTGAACAAGGGGAAGGAAGTAACTCCCCACCCCCAATCTCGCTAACCTGAGGAGTTTTCTCCGGAATGTGGTGGAGTCTTGGGGATGAGAAGGTATAAGCTGAGCCACCTCACTGTGCCCCTTTTGTGTGTGTGTGTGTGTGTGTGTGTGTGTGTGTGTGTGTGTATGTGTTTTTGTTTTCTTTTCGAGAAGAGTTGGGGCAGAGGAAGGATTGAACCCCCTCCAGTGCCTTACTCAGCTTGTTTAATTTGGAGAGGAGACCCTGGGAGATGCTGGCACCTTGGGAAGTTGTGTGGGTGAAAGGATTGATGGGTATTTTAGAAGTTGCTGAAGCTTATAAAATATATCCTGTTGCCATTCCCTATGTGAGGAAGCATCTGTTTCTATGGGCTCAGTGTGAGCCCCACATGGCCTGATTGTCATCTGGGGTGGTTTCCTGGTGCTGGACTCAGCTGGATTCAACAGGGCCCCAAATTGCTTCAATATTTGATTGTAGATTGGGTGCAGGTTGAAGAGTGTCATGCAGGCCATGAGCTTCAGAGCTTTGGAATTCATTTCAGCTTCAGGTGGATTGGCCACTAGAACTTGGCTCAGGTGAGTTGTCTCTACAGGGAATAAAATCACCATCTTTGGTTAAGCTGCTCATCTATCTATCTGGAAGGGTAAGATTCTGATTTCCACTTGCTGCTCATCTTCTTTCATCCTGAAGGTTGAGATTTATTTGAATAAAGGGATGAAGGTAACATGAGCTGCCAGCTTATATGATACTTTTGCAGGTAGTTTAAAAAATGCAACTTTAGGCCATATGTAGCACACTAAACTTATGACTCAGAAGCAAGCATGACCTATATTTAACCCCCCCCCCCCCGCCAAGTATCCCCTGATCAGGGAGAATATGTGCAGTGCCCAACTTGCACATGAGCTGCGGTAGCCCTGCATAAACAGAAAATGCGTAATCATAGGCTGACCTGGTGCCTTGGAGGGATGCACAAGCCTGGGCATCCTTTTTGAGTTGGTAGTGAGGAGTTTCTGATTTAGTAGGTCTGAGGTAGGACCCAGGAATTAATTTCTAACAAGTTCCTAAGTGATGCTGATGCCCTTGGCTGGGCCACATTTTGAGAACCACTTCTCCAGAGTGTAATTCCCTGCCCCAGAATTTCCCACTTCCAGGCACTGGTTGCCTGACTTGCTCATTAAAACCAAGGGGCTTTCTTACTCAGTGGTACAGTTTGGTTTCAAATATATGTCTTCGCTAGAACTTTCTGGGAGAGGTTCCCGTTAGCTCTTTTCTCATCATTCCTGTGCTCTAGGAGCCCAGTGATCAATTTGGAGAGAGTCAGGGGCACCTCAGCCAGCACAGCCATCAGCATCAGAGTGGAGATGAACCATTTTCTTTTCCAACCCCCCTCATATGCTTCCCAGTTCTCTCCTAGAGTATTGTTTCTTGGACTCAGATATCTTCTTCTTGATCTTAGTGTAGACATCTATTTTTTTAATAGTCTGCAGAAAATATGCTCTGCTATTTTTTACCTAAGTAAAAAAACAACTTAAAATTTAGTGTTTTAGGAAATTATGCAGAGACAGTTCAGTACTTAGACAACGTCAAACACACGTGTGCACATACATACGTATGCATGCATGATGACACAGGCTTCCTTAGAGACATCCCTGGGTTGGGATGAATGATAATCGGCTGTTTGGGTACACAGAACTGAGCCAATGAAGCTTAGGCTCGCTAGAGTTTGGTTGTTGGTGTTATGATGCTCCCTCTGGGCCATGGAGGAGTGAAATCGGGACACTCATTTTTGGAGCCACTGCAGTTTCCAGCTCCTTTGCGGTCTTAGCCATGGACTTGGCATGCTTTCAGGTGTAGAAGGCTGTTCCGCTGACACCTCCGAGGACCACAGGATGCTTTTTAAAAGGTTGAACACCAAGTCACCACATCTCGTTAGTGTCAGCAGTTGCTTTATCTGTGAGAATAACTGTCCTTCTTAGCTTCTCCATTTGTCACCTGTGCAGTGATTTATTACCTTCCAAAGCTGCAGTAATTGTATAATGATGCAAAAATAATGACAAGCCATTCTGATAAACTTTATTAGCTGTAGCGTCTTGTATTCACACTGCATTCCAGCGTGCTCCATAGCATTAAGGAGAACACCCACCTGGGTGACAGCTAGCAGGGAGGGCGGCTTCTCAGGCCTGAGAGGAAAAGAGAAAAGGAACGAGGCTCCTGCACAGCGGCGAAGAAGAATGGGGCTGGGGGGAGTTGATTCCATCTGGGGCACACGTGTCAAATGGAGTTACCTTCCCAAGAATGCTGTGTGCACTTGACTATTTTAAATTGGGAATACAGAATTGGCTCTTAAAAAATCTTTAATGAAATATGTATTTCACAAGAATGTATATAAATAGTGTGCAGTTGAATTTCCATTTTATCCTTAACCCCCACTGCCAGAGCCTCTCCTTTTCATCAAGTGACTAAGCTCCCAGCTTTCGCACAGGCTCGGGTACCCTTCACTTGAGCTGGGTTGTGAAGCCTTGTGCGGTGTTCTAGGGCTAAGGATGTAAAGGACGCGGGAGGGCTGCATTATAAAGTCACTTTCAGATTCGATTCTCTTTTTGGAAAATTATATAAAGTTTAAAAACCCTTCATGTGGAAATGAGATACGAAATAGTAATCAAGTATGGCTGATAAGAGGGCTCTTCCATTAACTAGGGCTTACCTGCTTTGGGTCTATGATTGGGGGATAGGGATGGTTGGTCTCCTGTGATTTTCCCGAACCAAAGAGTAATGAGTGTCCTTGTATAGTTGACTGTGGAGGCAATGATAATAGGTAGGAAGTCCTGAGCCGTCTTCCATCTCCTTCATGACAACTTGGCAATGACCTCAGGCAATGCCCAGTTCTTTAGTAATAGATTGTCTTGGGATTATCCCAGTGGGTGTGGGCCAGGCTTGTGTCCTGAGTGTGGGGCCATGGTGGTGAGGACTGGAAGGAACTATACCAGATGTTTGCTAGTGCTGACCAAGGTTTACTTTTCTCATCTTCACAGACTCATAGGGGACTATTTGTAGGGGTCCCAACAGTGTTATCAAGCTGGGCAATGCACTTGCTACCTCAAGCTTTTGGCTCCAGTGGTACAGGCTGGGATTTACTGAGTTCAGCAGTGATTGGATGATCAATAAAGCATTTTGGATAAAACTTCATTTTCCTCCTTCAAATTCCCACCGTTACTTTGCCTTTGTAAATAACATCTTGGGATGCTGGTTGTGAATCATCTCCACCCACCTTCACACCTCCTGTTATAGGGAGGCAGTGAAGACTTAGAAGCCCAGAGGGTTCAGGGGTGACTCACCTGTGGCCACAGCGAGTTAGGTGGGGGCTGATGGAAACCACTCTCTTAGCTTCTAGCCGGGCATTTACCCAGCCTCTCACTTAACTCAGGGTTGAAGCTTCCTGACCTGGCTCTGGGCCCCCCTGTAGGCTGATGTGCACTAACCAGTGGGCAGGCTGCAGGCAGCCACAAGGTTGTGGCTATTGTCAGAGCTGAAGGCTAACCTCATCCACTGTCCTGGCAGGCTGGCGGGCAGGACCATTTTCCTCTGGACCTCATTACCAGAGGAGAACAGAACATTGTCCTGTCAATTGAACTTCCCTTGAAGCAGCCCATGCGCAGATGTAAGTTGAAGATGGGTCTTGCCCAGGAAGAACAAGTCTAAGTGGAGATGGGCCAGTGCTGTATGACCTAATACTCATCAGGTGGATCCTGAATATTACTCTGCAGGATTCTTGTAAACCAGAGAGCAGCACCTTCCAGCCATAGCTGCTATGGTGGATGTCAGTGCACGTCTGGACGTGCGGATGGACGAGTGGTGGCCTGAGAGCTTCCCCATTCTGAGTGTGTGAAAGGGAACTAAAGCATGCATCACATCTTCAGAACCCGCCTGAAGGATGCAGAGCTCTGGCTGAAGGTCCCTGGGGGTCCTCTCACCCAACCCTGCAGACTTCTCTTCTCTGGAGAGCCACCTCAGCCTGCATGGAGCAAGGCGTTCCCTGAGGCTCCCAGCGAGGACCCAGTTTTGTACCTGAAATGGCTCATCCCTTACCCCAAGCTACCAGGTCACCTTCTGGGAGTAGACAAGGGAGGCGGGGAGCAGCAGGCACAGGTGCCGGAGCAGGTCGAGGACGGAGCAGAGGAGCCGTGTGGCTATGGACCTGCCGTGGACAGAGAGCACAGGCCTGGCAGGCAGCGGAGAGCATCTTGATGAACTAGGGTCAAGGGTCTGCTCCAATGTCACTGTGGCTTCAGTGTGCACAGCCAGCTTCTAGGCTCATAAGGGCCCATTGTTAAATCTTCAGGAGCTTGGTGAACCCATGATTGTTTTCTTGATGGTTTCCAGTTTGGTGGGAATGCTTTCACCATGACAACTGGCAACGCTCCCTCCCAGTTGTTACACATTTTCCAGCACATCACTATGTAGGGGTGCCCTGAGCATGGATTTCCTTAGCCTCACACTAGATAGGCCCAGAGCTTGCCATGACTTACATCTTTCCTATCAGTGACATCCAGGTCACCTCTGTTCCCTTGTGGCGTGACCTGAGGCCTCTTCTTCTCTCTGCGCTGGCAGGCATGCAGCAGGAGGCCATGGTCTGCCCTGCAGGGTAGGAATTCTGTGTCCCCTCAGCCAGAGGAGAGGTTGGCTAACCTTCTGGTGCTGCTCATCAGACACGCGTGCTGAGCTGCTCCGACCTCAGGCTTCTCATGTTCTTCCATCCAGGCCCTGTAGCTGCCTGTAGCCAACTGCCCATTCCCCTTCCTTGCTCTCAGGTGGGACCCTCTGCCGGGCCAGCGTGAACTGCAGAGGAGCCCACGGGGCTGCGTCAGTAAACAGCATTCTTCTTTTCTTTTAAGTTTATGGACTCAGCTGATCTAAGGGGTGACCCCTAACTTCATCCTCTTGAGCCAGCATAGCACCAGCTCCCATTTCTGGGTGCTCACTATGTGCCACGGACTGCGATGTGCCCTTTATTGTCTCGGGTGCACTTCACAAAGACCCCTGGAAGCAGGTATTGCTGCCGGCTCCAGGCCAGGGACAGGAAACAGTGCCAGCTGTGCACAGGCACGCAGCTCCTAGGTGGCCAGAGAGAGACCCAACACAGGGCTGTTTGGTTTCAAAGCCCCAACTTGTAACAACTCTGTGCACTGGCCCTGTGTCCAGGGACAGTCAGGAGGTGCCATGATGGTCAGAAGTCAGGTGTCACATATGATTCCTGCATCCTGGTTCTGGAAGCCTTCAGTGGCCCGTGGAGCTGTGGTGAGGGCGAGGCTTCAGAGGCGGATCACTGTGTTTGGGATGGACAGTGAGTAGGAAGGATATTTTCTAGACATATTGCTGGTGCTTTTGTATCAGTCTGCCAGGCCTGCCGTAATGAAACACTACAAGGTGGGTGGCTTAGACTTGTCTTTACTGTTCACAGTTCTGGGGGCTGGAGGTCGGCGATGGCTGTCTGGCAGGGCTGGGGCTCTGAGGGCTGTGAGTGGGCTGGTCCAGGCTCCCGGGCTGACTTCTGGCTGTGGCCACCTTGGTATTCTTCCATTTATAAAACTACACCCAGACCTCTGCCTTCATCTTCTATGGCATTCCCTGTGTACACGTCTGTGTCCAATCTTCTCCTTTTTGTAGAGATGCTGCTCATATTGGATTAGGGTCCACCCTAATGACCTCATCTCAACCAATCATATCGTCAGTGACCTCACTACCAAATAAGTGGCAATCTGCTGCAGTATTGAACTGGAGGGTTAGAACTCCAACATATGAATTTCGAGGGACACAATTTAATCCATAAACCAGTTTGTTCATATCAGCTCTCCACCTGAGGAAAACAATGTAAGGAAAATCTTTGGTTTTTCCATTTCTTGTTATAAAATATCTTATACACTGAAACTTCTGATCAAAATGAAGTAGACCTGGGCTCTCTCTTCTGAAAAGATTCCCATCTCCCAACCACCATTTAAAGCAATGCCCTAGGTCATTTGGGTATGTCCTCCTTAGATCCCAAAGAAAGGGTTCCAGGCCCCTGTCCCTCGAATGTGGTGAAACCATATGCGTGAGCTGTGTTTTACCTGCCGCATTGACGTGAGCCATTTCCATCCCAGACCCCAGAGTTTCCTTCTCGAAGGGGCTTTATTTTGACTTGAATGTTCTGAATGTTGTGTGCCCTGCAGGTAGGACACCAAGCACGGATGGAACACTTCGGCTAGTTCTGATGCCAGCTTTTTGGCTAGAGGTTCATGCTGATTGGGCTGTTAGAAGCTTCATCCCAAGTGGTGTGGTTGTACTGAGGGCATAAAGGCTCTTTCCCAGAAGAGGTGGGGTGTGGCTAGTGAGAGAGGAAGACAAGCCTTGACTGAGACGTGATTGCAT
Organism: Plecotus auritus; assembly: GCF_963455305.1. Lineage (NCBI taxonomy): Eukaryota > Metazoa > Chordata > Mammalia > Chiroptera > Vespertilionidae > Plecotus > Plecotus auritus. The sequence goes on from NC_137782.1 coordinate 166,036,423, forward strand.
CTATTCCTAGCTCAGGTGGGTAGCAAGAAAGCGGGGAGCCTGGGGATATGCTGGGGAGGCTGCTTACTCCTCTGGCTCTGCCTTTCTTGAGTGTGTGCTCAGCGTTCTCTCTGAGGGGCGCACCCTTTAGCTTCTGGAGGACCCCCTGAATACAGTAGAGTATTGTCCACCCCACCCCTTTCAATCATAGAAAGTCTTAGGGCCACATGGTGACTTTCCAAACGCAATCTGAGACCCCAATATTTCTCTTGAGCTCCCAGACTGGACATTTCCTCTTGATCATTTATTCACTCATTTCTTCATTCAACCAAGGGCAAGATTGGCTGGTAAAGGGGTACGTGGGAGGGGTTAGTGTTCTGGGCACAGAGACAAGGGGGAGAGAATGTCACTCTTGCCTAAGGGAAGAGTTGGACTTAGCTGAAGGGGAGAAGGGAGGAGAGGGCGGGCAAGAGATGAAGGGGAGGCATATTTGGCACTCACACCAGGAAAGTCCCCACTAAGAAGACTGAGAGGAGGGATCAACTCTGGAAGTTTGTGGAGTGAGATTTTGCTGGAGGTGAGATTTAGAGCCAAAAGATAATTTAAGGGGCTGTCGTAATAACACTAATGTTCACTCACTCACCAGTTCCTAAGTCTCCTTTCTAGGTTAATGGGGAATAGATGGGGCTGGGAGAGGGTACAGTGGCTTGTAGCTCCTGCTTGTAGCTGGCAGAGCTGCTCTCTCTTTGCTTCCCTGGGATGAAGCCGCCACTTGGCTGGCGTGCTCCGGGCTGAGCCCTGTGCATTTTTCTCAGTCTGAACAAAATACTGGAGAGGGGAGGCTGTCAGCTGTGTTTCCCATTTCACAAGGAGAGCTTTGTTGGAGGAAGTTCCAGAGTGCAGAAGTCAGAGTGAATACAATGGAAACACAAAATGAAATTGCTCTTTACAAGAAATACAGGTGCAAGAAAATGGAGATACACTTGTTTCAACGCTGCAAATGTCCCGAGGATTTCTAAAGGAGACTGAGCAGATTAAGCAAGAGTGGGAGTTAGGCAAGGAAAGGAGGAAGGCTGGTCAGAGCTGTTGGTGAGTGCATGTACATGTGTGCACACCCACATGTACCCATGTGTGTGACTGGGCCACAAGGATTGCACAGACCCGATGGCAGTGCTTTGAGCACCGATTAAAAACCCAACAAGGGACACAGTCTATGCCAGAGTGAGAACCACAGTTTCTCCTGGTCCACACTCTGTTCTCCCCTTTATGCCCCTTTGCCCAGATTGCCTCCATGCAGAAAGCGTGAGCCTCTTCCCAATGGCCTGTGCATTCATGGTTACCTCATGTGGGACCATGGGAGAGAGAGGTGAGGAACAGGAGGCTCTGCATATTACCTCTTCAAACTGGGAGAATCACTCCATGAAACAAGACCCTTTAACACTGGGTGGGGCTACTTTCTGTGACCTAGTATGTGGTATATTTTATTCTGAGAGTCAGTTATCAGTCAACAGGTGCTTATTAAATGCTTACTGTATACATTGTTGTAGGGACTAAGCTTGTAATCAAGACTGGGGCTGCAAACAGGAAGTTTTCAGATACACAGTTTTTTGCTTGACATGACTGGGACTATCTATCTATCATCTATCTATCTATTATCTATCATCTATCTATCTATCTATCTATCTATCTATCTATCATCTATCAATCAATCTATCTATCCTTCCATTTATTACCTATCACTGTCTAGATGCCTTTAGATGGAACAAGCACTTGCTAGTTCATCCCAGTGTTGCTATACTTGCAATTCACGTGAAGAGAAGGGACCCCCACACATGAAAGAACTGTGTCACTTCAATTCAAGATGTAAGTCAAGGTTCTGGCGAAGAGAGCCCCAGACAGAAGGTACCTGAGAGTCTGCAGGGAGTCGCTGGGAGGCTCTGAGGCAGCACATTTGCTCTCTGAAGCCAAGATGGTTAAAGTGCTATTGAACTTTTCTTGTGCTTAACACAGCTTCTATTTGCAAGAGTGTTGGACTTTGGTCCCCAGAGAAGTCGGAGTTTAGAGGAAACAAGTGCTTGGAATGACTAAAGAGGATGCTTGCAAATGGATTTCTAGCACTGGGTCCAAATTGATCTAGACAGACATTTAATCTGGAGTTAGAACATGCCTGGTGGGTGGTGGGCCCTAGTAGCAGTAGACTGGGATGTGAGTCAGGCGTCAGAGTACCGTAGTTTGTTAACTGCTACTATAACCAAATTACCATAGAATGGGCAGCTTACACAAGAAACATTTATTTCTAACAGTTGTGGAGGCTGGGAAGTCCAGGATCAAATTGTTGGCAGATTAGACATCTGATAAGGGTGGCTGGCTATCTTCTCGCTGTATCTTCACATGGTGGGAGGGGTGAAGGAGCTTTCTAGAGTCTACTTTAAAAGGTCACTAATCTGATTCATGAGGGCTCCACCCTCATGGCCTAATAAATCTTCAAAGACTCCACTTCCTAATTGTATCACATTAGGGCTTAATGTGATAATTCATTTCAATGTGAATTTTTTTTGGGGGGGAGGACAAATACTTAGTCTATGACACATAATGAGGTGAAAGCTGTTGGACCTCCCATCCCAGGGAAGCGTACAGGGGAGGGGGGCATGGCCCCATCAGGTCCACCTGTGCTATGCTGAGAGCTGAGACCACCGAGAGAGTGACACTTGCATTCTTGCTCACACTCTTCCCAGCGCAGCTTTGCCTTGACAGGTCGGGAGGTGTAAGCTTTGCTTGGAAGTTGGGGAGCAGACAAGAGTTAAATGAAGTCTGAGATGGAAATTTTAAACTGACTTGACTTTTAATAACCCAAAGTGGTTAGGAAGTCATGAAATTTGAGGAAGATGTTGAGGGATGGGAACGGGAGATTAGATGAGCTTGATGTGAGGCAGTGAATGGAGGCACTCACGCTTACATCCCCGCATGTTGAGATTGCGCAATAAACGAGCTGCACACATTTTATAACATTAGTAAAGCAGAACTAATTTCAGGAAGACATCAGGTATTCAAACAGCTCCTGCACGGGCCGTGATTGTCTGTTGGGTGCCTGGTGGCACTGCCTGCACCGCCTCATCTCCCTGGGCCCAGCCCTGGGAGCTCCTCTGGCCAAAGTGCAAAACTGAACAGCACCCACATTACAGAAGTGAGAGGAGGAGCTTGTAGAAAACATTAATGGAGCACGGGCTTGATTAAATTAGTAATTACAGTGTACAAAACAAGGGGGAAACCAAAGGAAAGCTTTCCTAATCGACTTACCATTGGGAAAACCCCAAAGCAGCATCAGGCAGCCTTCTTCGGACAGGGGCCTCATCCATTCTTGGCCAACTGTTTCTGATTGTGCATTTTATGGGCTATCTGGAACAAGACCAGAGGGCCACCTGAACTCTTCATTGTTAGGAGTCAGGGAGCATTCCCAACACCCGGGAACAGGCTGGTGAAGGGCTTCTTCATGTGTAAACCTTCTTATGAAGCACTGGGGACATTTTTTAAAGATGGGAAACACATCCTTAGGCCCCAATTCCCTTCCTTCCCAACAGGATGACTGGCTTCATCTTGGTGTCTATATTTTTACATGGCTACCATCATAGTGCAGGCACCACTTTGCTCTCTCCTTCAACTGAAGCATAGAGGTCCAGTTCCTCCTCGTCATAGGCAGGAGAAGACTACCCTGTGGTTAAAGAAAGAAAAGATTTACTCAAAAAAAGATTGCATTATAAGACCCATTATGTTCAGGGACAACATGTGGTTCTCAGGTCCTCTGTGGGAATTGTGAGCTACAGGGAGTCAAATTATTGTGGAGACAACAGAGAGCATGGTGGGAGCCATTTATGAACTGGCGGGCGGGGGTGGGGCCTGTGGGTGAAGGGAATGCTGGGTCTAGTCCCCACTGACGGCTGAGCTCGGCCTCTGAGGTGGTCAGCCATGGGTCAGAACAATCTGGCTGTCAGGGAAGGTGTGACAATCCCTCCTGTTTTCTTCAGTAAACAGTCATTTCTTTTTTACTGCTTATAAGGTTGATGCTTTATTTTCTTGATTCTAAGACACCATTGCTGATGACTAAATTGTATGACTCTCCAATTTTTTTGTGTTGAGCCCTATCCCCCAATGTAGCTCTATTTGGAGCTAGGACCTGGAAAGAGTTAGTGAAGGTTCAGTGAGGTCATACGGGTGGGCCCTCATCCAATCTGACTGGTGCCCTGACCAGAAGAGGAGGAGACATCAAGGTTGTACAGTGCACAGAGAAAAGGCTCTGAGGGGACAGAGTGCGAAGGCGGCCACCCGCAAGCCAAGGCGAGAGGCTCCAGAAGAAGCCAAACATGCCAAGACCTTGACCTTGGACTTCCAGCCTCTAGAACTCTGAGAAAATAAATGTAGGCCACTCCGACTATTCTCTTTTGTTGTGGCACCCCAAGCATACTAATACAATGGATGTAAGAAGCACCATCAATTTAATACTACCTTTTTTTGAGGCATTAAAAAAAAACACACCACTGCATACCATGCATAGGATCAATATCAAGAATGCATCCACATTTCAAACTTGTTAAAATATGAGAAACCGAGCCTCACTCCCGGACTAGGAATTAGAGGAGCAGGGGATGCAAACATGTTTGTGGTACATTTTGCCAAAAATTTTAGGTGATGGTATTCTTTCCTTTCCTAATCGGGGCATTCAGTTTCCAAAATGATGTGGCCAGCAGATGTAAAAACAACAAAATGACCAACCAACCAACCAAACAAAAAACGATGATTTTTCCTCCTGGATTCAATAGACAAGTTAATCCAGTTATAAACACCAGGGTATTTTTATCTATTTGCTTTTGTTTTGATTTTAAGCTAGAAAGTAAAGGTCACCTCTCAGAAATAGCAACGTGCAATGTGTGAGGCACAATCCATTGTCCTGGAATTCGCGATGGCGTCACAGGGGAGCTCAGGGTGAGGTATGGGCTTGGGTTGTATCGTCCAAGGCCAGACGCAGGAGTCCCACGGTCACTGCAGGTCAGGATCCCATGGCCACAGAAGGTATCTCCCCTCCGAAACTCACTCGGGGCTGGCATCAGTAATGGGAGACTTCAGTATTTATGACCATGACTCAAATTGCCATCTGAGCATCTCAGCCACACCTGTCTCATTGCTTACACTGCTCTCAGCTCCATGGAAGCCGGAAGACAGTGTGGAGGAGCTTCCGTTAGGTCAGAGGCCTTCTGCACTGTGCCGGGGGCCATGCCTCTGTTTCTCCTCCTGGGATCCTGCCCTTTAAAGGGCTCTTTATTTTATAAGTTTCACTCCCTCACCCAGGACAACATAATGTTTTCAAAAGAATTAGTATGTTCCACCTGGCTGGTGTGGCTCAGTAGTTGAGTGTCAATCTATAACCCAGGAGGTCACGGTTTGATTCCTGGTCAGGGCTCATGGCAAGGTTGCAGGCTTGATCCCCAGTTGGGGGCATGCAGGAGGCAGCCGATCAATGATTCTCTTTCATCATTGATGCTTCTCTCTCTCTATCCCTCTCCCATCCTCTCTGAAATCAATAAAAATATATTTGGGAAAAAAAAAAAGATGAGTACATGCCAGATTTCTGGATTCATGGCAGTTTTTAAAAAAAACAGCCGAAAGGTAGAACTTTGTGTTTTGTTTGGACCGTGCTTGTTCGTGGTGCAATATCTTTAATATAGATCTATATGTCACAGACCTTGCTGTTACATTGTTTTCATATAACCATATTTGACACCTCGTTTGACAATGTCAACATTCACAGTGGTTCCTCAATGCATCTGACAGTATCAGCCCTTAAAATGTTTTCACAATACTTACATGTAAGTACATTTGACAGGACCAGCAGCTGAAATGTTTCACAAAACTCTGAATTCACAGTTTGGAATACTAGCCGCTAGCGTGTTCACTGTATCTCTGCATAATGACTGCTCACTCACTCAGCATGCAAGGTATTTATTTACTTGGAGAACTTATGAAATACCAGGCTCTGTGATAGGCTGGTTTTTTTTACGTTGGGCCCAAAGATTATTAAGATTTAACTGACACTTTCATAAAACTTTTAGTTCACCTAACATTAAGTGTCAAATAACCAGCATTTACTAAGCGCTTACTATGCATCAGGATTCATCCAAGTGGTTTTCATGCAGCAACTCCTTCCTTCCTTCCAACCACCTTGTTGCTATAAGGTAGCTTATGGCAAGCCCAGTTTACCGGCGAGGAAACTGAGGGACTGAATAGGTAAGCGGTTTGCCTGAGACCACACAGTTAGAAAGACAGAGTTGGGATTTGAATTCTAGCAGTTTTCCCCAGGTGCTGTCACAGATTTTCTCCTCGCTGTATACTATATGTTACCCCATGGTTATTGCAATAGTGTCTGAGCGAAGAGCTTTGGGCGCAAGTTAAAGGAGTTATCAACTGCCTGGTGGTGGTGCACGAAGCTTCGGGAGAGGGAATATTCAAAGGAACTTCAAACGTTTAATACGAGTTGGGTCAAGGAGAGAAGCTAGGCGAAATGCAAGGAGAGAAGCTAGGTCAATTCCAGGAGGCACTTAAGAGGTAGCACTGGTTAGAGAACTAGGTGAGGTTTGGTGGAGGGGAGGGCTGGATGGTGTGTGGGAAGGACTTTGAAAGTGTTGGGGAGGGAACATTTTTCCTCCACCTCTTTAGGTTCAGTACCTGGGGTGTGCATATTAAAATGACAAAAGAGAGATTAATAGAAGAAAGGGTATATATTGTTTAATATCTCCATGCACTGGAGTTCACAGAAAAGAAGTGAAACTTGGAGAAGTGGTACTTATTTGCCATTTTAACAAAGAAAAGAGGGTTTGGGCTTCGAGAACAATGCATTGCGGGGAAGTAACTAGAAAATATATGCGGGAGCTCATAGAAGACAGTGAGGTCTGTTTATGCAATCTCCTCTCAGTGCTGACTCTCCATCTCCAGTGATAAGGGTTGTTCTTTCCTTCCTGGTACTGGGGGGCGGGCGGTAAACACTGTCATGAAGGGAAATTTATGCCCTGTTCTCAGCCAGATAAGGGAAGGGCTCAGAACGCTTTCTGCATCAATAGCTTTAAAGTCACAATAATCCTTAGGTCAATGTGGCATATGTTTTGGGGTGGTGTATGCTGATCTCCGTCAAATGCCATGCTAGGGAGTTTGGGCTTCATTTTACAGGATGAGAGATTTTAAGCCATCGGTGAAATGGTAAGATTTGTGCGCTTGAAAATGCATTCTGGGTACATTACGAGGAAAGATTTAAAAGGGAAGATGCTGGAAGCAGGGAGGCTTGTCCCAGGCTGGACCCCACCCCTATGGGGAAGGCAGAGAGACAGAACCCTGCCTCGGGACTGCTCCCCTTTTTGCATTCTCCAGAAGAAAAGCTGCAAGCACAGGGATTCCGTTTTCATGCTTCTGTGAGGCTGCTGCCCTGTGCAGGGCTGATGCGGCTGCTTCCAAGACACAGAACCCCTGAGAGCCTCTTGAGTTCACAAAGGCCACCTGGGGAGCCACTGCGCATCGATCCCCGAAATCTCCTGAAGGGTCTCAGCAGAGGCTGCACAGAAAGCTGCCTCTGCCGCCTGCACCCTCGTCTGGTCCTCAGAGGGTTTGTCTGCCTTAGCTCTGCCTCCCAGGCCCTTCATCCCTGCTCTGCAAACATTGAACTTCAGAGACCGGCCACTCCCGGGTGAGCAATGGGGGCTTCGCCTTTCTTGCTCATGTTAGCACTTGGGGAACCGCCACAGGCACGTGAACAAGGGCAGGAGGAAGAAGGTGTCCTCTGACCCCCTCTCTTGGCACAGACAGGCAGAGAGCACCCCCCTGCTCACCTCTGTGCCGCTGGGAAGGGAAGCCAGCCTTCCCTTCGCCTTCTCCCCAGGCTCCTGGGAGCCTGGCAGCTCTGTTCAGCTCTCCCAGGCCCACTTCTTCTCCAAGCTGGTGTCGTAGCCTAACGATGCCCCTCCAATAAGGGAGGGTAATTGATTGTTAAGTGAAAATAAAAATTGTAATTGGATCCGTCACATCTCAGTTTTTCATTACCCTGTGACAAGTCTCTCAGCGCATTTGCAGGGACTGCAGGGGCGGGTGAGGGACGCGGAGTGAAGAGACAGGGTCCTCTGCTCCGTATCCAGCACGCCCGTGCGCCTCCCTGGGGCCCTGCATGGGTGTGTGTGTGTGTGTGTGTGTGTGTGTGTGTGTGTGTGTGTGTGCATGCACACACAGGGCAAACGCAGCTGCTTCACAGAAATGAGGTGAAATACTCACGCGCTGTGGCTGCACAGTGCCGGTCCTGTTCGAGCTTCCGCTGTGTATGTCTAGCTTCCTCTAGCACCATATTCCTCAGTAAGCTCGCCCTGTTACGGGCATCATGCCAGGCGTGTCCGCTGATTGGATCTCAGCTCATATGAAGGAGGAAGGCCGGCACGGTGGTTCAGGGGGGTGGCTTGTGGCCAGGCTGCGTGTGTAATCTGGTCATCCTGCCACTGGCTCCCGGGTAGCCTTGGGCGAAGTTACTCACCTCTCCGTGCCTCTGTTCTCTCCTGTGTAAAAGAAGGATAAGGCGCATTTTACGGCTTAGGGCTACTGTGAAGATCAGATAGGGTTAAGTCAGGCAAAGCACTTAGAAAACAGCACATGGCTAAGCTCTCAGTAATTATTAAAAATTACCAGTGTCATTCGTATTTTTGGAAAGCGTTTTGTTAGGAAACAGAGCCCGAAGCCCAGCGCCCGTGCTCCTGGTTTACTGGGAGGGGGAGGGCTAATCCCCAGGTGGCAGGAGGGAGAGGAGGAGGGAAGGGGGCAGGGGAGGAAGGGGAGCAAGCCCTGCTGCAGGTCTTCCTGATTGCTGATGAAAACCCAGCCTGTGTCTCCATCACAACAGCTTTCTCCAGAGGCACTGTGTGGAATGATTGCCCCTGAGAACAGCCCAGCGGGGGTGTGCGTGGGCGAGGAGGAGGGAAGGCCATCGATCAGTGGGCCCCTCCTAGCCCCTCTCTCTGATCTTCAAACCTCACCCCATGGGCACCGAGTCCTGGAGACTCTGGGTCGGACTCGCCAGCCCCTCTTGGTGGCTGCAGGGAAGTCAGTGTCTGCATGAGGTCAGGCCAGAGCGGCTGCGGGAGCTTCAAGGGTCCTGCCCCGGGAGGTGATCGGGAGCATCTTACCAAAGCCATCCCGTGGCCCTGTGCTTAGGACACAGGAGACGGTGGGCGAGGTTGTCCACGGACCACGTCGCGGAGGCCTGGGGGATGCGTGGGGCGGAGCGCATCTGCAGGGACGCATGAACTAGGCCCACGTGCCACTCAGATCCACTCGTACCCTCACGTGGATTTGTCTTGCTTTTGATTTTTAAAATTCTCACATGAGAAAACAATGCCCTAATTGCTGGCTCCTTCCTGGAATGTATGCTCTAAAAACAGTATGGATACCTTAAGCCTATTTTAAATCTCACCTGGTGGTAAAGTATCTGCCACCTACAGATGCTCAATAAAGGAGTTGAATAATAGCTTCCCATATTCTCATCCATTTGTATGTTATAGATATTTGCTTCACATAAAATAAAATTCATAGGTTTTAAGGATTCCATTTGATGGATTTTGACAATTATATATGCTTGTGTAATTGCCACTAAAACTAAAAAAAAAAAAGTTTCTAACATTCCAGAAACTTCCCTCGTGCAAAGTGATTCTTGTAGGAATTCCTGTTATCAAGTCCATGAACCCTGGCGTTCAGCGGACTGCTCCTGGACACTGGCTATTCGTCCCTGGTGTCTCAGGGGGACTTTCCCAGCTCCCTTGCCCTGCCCCACCTTGCACTGGGTCCCTGCCTTGCACTTAGGGAAGTCCCATATGCTTTGGTAGGAGCGGGGGGGGGGGGCCTCTTTTAGGTCTCTGCCCTGTCCCCAGCCTTTAATACACAATTCCGGTCCCCTTGCTAAAGGCCAATGGGGAGGAAATGGAAATGGGTACTGAGTTGGTGTGTGGAAGAGATACACGGGCTTCCCATCTCACCAACCCACTCATGGCATGAGGGATTTTTGGAATGTTGGCTGCTTTCTCCTTACTGTTGCTTATACTGAATTCCTTCTCCTACCACTCACTAAGGATGAGAGACGTGGGGGTCTCTACTCTCCAAGGAAGGGCTCATTGCTTCTGCAACTTAATTCATTCAGGCTTTAACCTCCCGGCTCTCCGATGGGGTTAAAACTACACTTTTAGAGCTTACCTGTCTGCTAACGTTGGCACAGGATGCCACTCCTTTGTGACTCTGCGTTCTAAACTGAAAATCCATGCTTTATACCTTTGCTCTCTAGAAGCCTGCACTGGGGCAGTAGCAGGTTTCATATCGGGGCAGTGAAAGATTATTAAATGCCAACCAATGGCTGTGATGATCTTCTGACATCCAAAGATCCACACACAGAGACGCAGACATCAACATTCTCAAATAAAGCTTTTCACTTTTCCGGATCATCGGAAAACAGTCTTGGGAGGGCACTATTAATATGAATACGTTGATTTTGGTTGAGGGTGTTTAATAAAGCAAATATTTTCCCTCTGGCTTTGAGCAGGGATTCTAACCAAACCTGCAGCATGGTAGAGACCAGAGCATTCCCCGCCCTCTGCTGGAGGTGGACCTGCTGCCTGGGGGAGGGGGGAGTTTCACAAAATAGAGGAGCTGTCTAGGAGGCTGGGGGGAGGGAACAAAGGGGGAGAGGGAGAAATGGGGGCCATCTGTAATGCTGTCAACAATAAAAAATAAAGAACTTATATGCATATATGCATTGCCCATGGACACAGACAATAGGGTGGTGAAGGCCTGGGGTAGGGCAGGAACCAGGTGGCAGAGGATATTGGGGGGGGGGGATGGGGAACATCTGTAATATTGTTAACAATAAAAATAAATTAAAAATAAGAGGTTCTCTTTAAATTTTTTTTCTGTAATCAGGGATGACTGGTCTGAATGATTTCCAGTATTCACCACTCATTTGACACAGAACACCTTCTACTCTGCCTGGGCCTAATTTCCTCTGGAGGCTCCGGCTGCCTCTGCTGGGTCGAGGGCTCTCCTCTTCAGATACCTTCACACCCCACAGCATCCTTTGGGAGGAGAGCTGAGAACTACTAGACACTGACAGATACCTTGGAGAGCAACAGGGCCCGGGAAATCAGGAGGAGGTGGTGAGTATGCACTTCATCAAACATTTCAGCTGCTGCAAATGCTGTAGTTACTGTAAATCCCCGAGACCTATTAGGCAGAAACACCGCAGGCACGGCCACAATGCCAGAGCTAATGAGCCAGTTTTCATGGAATAGCAATAATAATTTTAATTAAGGGAGGTCAGTGTGCAGCTCTTCATGCTCACAGGCCACCACCACCTGGATGCACTCAGGAGGGTCTGCACCTGGAGGCAGGCGGGCTGGGGAGGCCGCCTCCCTACAGTTCCCTGTTCTGTGGCTCTTGGTGTCAAGGCTACTCCGTGTGACTTGGCTGCGGCCTGTGATGATGATGGGGAGGAAGCTAACTCCAAGTCCAATTCCTAGTGAAGGATAGAAACACTGTCTTTAGTAAGGTATCTAAACAGATCTATAAAAGCCTTGACGAGCCCTGGCTGGCATGGCTCCGTGGTTAGAGCGTCAGCCTGCTCACCAGCGGGTTGCAGGTTTCATTCTGGTCAAGAGCATGTAGTACCTGGGTTGCAGGTTCAATCCCCAGGCCTGGTCAGGGTGAGTGCAGGAGGCAACCAATCCACGTGTCTCTCACATTGATGTTTTTCTCTCTCTCTCCCCCTCCAACTCTCCTTTCCATTCTCTCTGAAATTCAATGGAAAAAAATATCCTTGGGTGAGGATAGCAAAAAAAAGAAAAAAAAAAAGAACAGAAAAAACTTTAATGAGGCACATTTCCTGTGACTTTATCATAAAATCATAAAAATAATTGTTCTGGAACTGTTAGAACAGCGTGGTTGAGACACTGGTGATAGAGAGCATGAACCTAGGCCCATTTTGCCACTAGACACGGTGATTGTCAATGTCATTGCAAGCAGCTTTGCAGATTTTCGATCCCCTTCCACTGACCCCTGGGGTAGTCTTGAGGAAACCATCAAGCCTGTTTCTGTTTTCAGAGCTGCAGGCTGCAGGGCAATCCATGATGCCGCACGGATGTCTAAGGCACAGCTCAGACTTGACAAGTTCTATCCGGAACTCCTCATTCCTCCCTAGACCTCCTCATGCCTCAGGCCTCCCTATCCACCTGTTTTAAAGCCACAAAGCTGAGCACCATCTTTGTCATTCTTTTCTCTCTTATGCTCTGTATCCAAACCATTTTCAAATTCTAATGCCTTTACCCACAGCACGTACCCCAATTTACCCACAATGGGAACGCATTTGTGTGTGATGGGCATGTGTGCATGTATCTATAGGTGTGCGTGTATTTATGTATGCATATGTATATATGTGTGTGTATGTATGAATACATATCTTTTATAAAAATATATTTTTATTGATTTCAGAGAGGAAGGGAGAAGGAGAGAGAGAGAGAAACATCAGTGATGAGAGAGAATCATTGATTGGCTGCCTCCTGCACACCCCCTACTGGGGACTGAGCCCGCAACCTGGGCATGTGCCCTGATCGGGAATTGAACCAGGCTCTCCTGGTTCACAGGTCGACGCTCAACCACCGAGCCACACTGGTGAGCCTGAATATATATCTTATGCCTCTCTTCCCACATTCCTATCTAGCAAGTCAACTGCATGAGAGCAAGTCTCTTGACTATCAGCTTTGTACATCTAGTGCTTAGGACACTCTAAATACCCAAATGAACCTTGAAAGAAAACATCTGGACTTGCACTTAGGAATTAAACATCTCTGACAGAGTGGGCACCATGCTCTGGAGAGGCAGAATTACTTAATTTCACGGCAGAAACAAGTTCTTGGTCCAAGGAGTTACTGAGAGGCGCCAGGTAATGATGAAGATCACAGATTTAATGTTCTTTGAATCAAGGTTGCTACTGGCAGTGTGAGGTCCAGATCTGGCCTTCAGGATGTTTTAACATTTTTGAATTATTGGACAGCATAGCAAATAAGTTTTCTATGGCTCTTGAAAGTCTGGGTTGTCTGGCAAAACAGGGCTTGCATTCCTGTCCAGCTACACATTGATGTTACACTGAGAAGTGGCCGCCTTTGGGCCAGGACCTGCGCTCTCCAGTTGGCCACGGAAAGTTCTTTCTCAGCCCATTTTACTCATTCACATGGCCTGCCTGGTTTCTGTAGGCCTCTGAGTTGGTGACCCGGCCAATCTGGATTCCCACACACCATGCCTCTGCACAGGCACGTAGCGAAGACACTTCCTCACACCCCACATCATGCATGTACCACCAGCCTGGGATGGGTCTCCAATTCTGCATGGGCACATGGAGATTCAAGGGCCAGTGCCTGGTCCCTACTTGGGCCTGGTCACGTCATACCAGAGCCTGGGATCTTCTTGTTCTCAGGCTATTGGGCTGTTTCTCAGATATTTTCATAAAAGCATGGAGAGGAGAGAGTGAATGCTGGTGTCAACCACGGCCTCCATGCCTGAGCAAATGACTCCAAATATAAGTCCTGTGCTCATCTGCCTGGGGCCATACTTACTGGAGGAAGTAATGGCCTGAGTATCATGTCTTCTTTGATACCCACAACATTTTCTCCTCCACTTCCCTTCACTGACACGATGCGTGTTCATTCAGAGGCTGAAGTCCAATCCTTCATCCTTCGCACACCTTTGTGAGTAGGAATCTGGGGGCCTTTCAACCAAAGAAAGGGCCTACCTGAGTCAGAATCGGGGTGTCACTCACCCCCTGTTCTTGTTCTCCAAATATGTGGCCAATTTTCTGGGGATTTTTATATTTCTCAAAGGCGGCAGGAGGTGAGAAACCACTGCCTATGATGAAGTTGTGAATCAGAATTTCTCCTAATGGTTACATGGCCATATGGCATGGCCGTGGAGTCCAGGAGGCTTCCCCTGGGTTAGAGATACCTATTCATTTCGTTATGTGGGTGGGTCATTTCTAAGTCACAGGGGGATATAAACAGGCAACACTGAACTAGCACATGCATGGCATAAAACTCGAGCTCAGACGACGACCCGTACATTCCTCACCGTGGTCACAGCCCACCTGTCTTCTCATTGTCTAGTTGTATGTATGTATGTATGTATGTATTTATTTACAAAATATATTTTTATTGATTTCAGAGAAGAAAGGAGAGGGAATCATTGATTGACTGCCTCCTGCAAGCCCTATACTGGGGATCGAGCCTGCAACCTGGACATATGCCCTGACCAGGAATTGAACCGTGACCTCCTGGTTCATAGGTCGATGCTCAAGCACTGAGCCATGCCAGCTAAGCTATTGTTGTTTAGAGCCTTCCAATGACCCATGTGTTTAACTCCTGTCCAGGAGGCTCTGGCCATGAATAAAAGGCATTGGCTGCACAAGGTGCCACTTTTGTGATGACGAGCAATTTGCTAGTTTTCTCAAAAGAAGAGCTTAAGAGGGTTTCATGAAATGTCTGCTTTCAGAATCATTAACCATTGCATAAACTGTCCATTTTACTTGGGGCAAATTCTGTTAAAAACAAATAAGCGGGTGAATAGCAGTGGTGGCCACTGTGACCACAGGACAGTAGAGCCAGCGATGTGTCAGTTTCAGCTCTTTGAAAGGCAGCGCGGCCTGGAGCCCTTGCCCACCCTGGGTGTCAGTGAGTTTGGCAGCTGTGTGCTCCGCCGTCCAGGCTCCTCCTTTATGTTGGTTTCTATTAGTGAATTTATAAATGCCGCCTGAGGAATGCTACCTGTCCCTTAGCTCTTGAACCATCATTACCATCCAGAATTGTTCATTCTTTGTAGGAGTCACCTTGGTTCAGGTGGGAAAAAATGACTGATGTGCTTTGAAAAGGTAGAGAGAGTTCGTTTTTTTCTTCTTCCATAATTTAGCTGAATAGGATTGTAAGAAAGCAGAATTATCATGTGGAGTGAAAAGGAAAGCGAGAGGTTGGGTCAGAAAGTGGGTTATCGGTACACTACAGAAGGGAAAATAAATGCTAATAGACTCACAGGTGCCCTTCCCGCTGGATTAAGGCCGGGAGGGCGCCTGCTGAATGCGGCCCATTGTGTGGCCGAACAGAGCGCGGGGTCTGGGCTATTATGCCCTCCACAGCCCCTCACGCTACCGATGGTGGTTCTTGCTGCTCTTATCGGGGTCGTGCATTCAGTCTCTGTAGCTTGATCTCTTCCTCACTCTTCTGTGCTCACAACTGATTGAGCTGCTGAAAGAGAGGGGCTGGGTGAGGGGCTGTCTCAGGAGGAAAGGGGGGTGTGGAGGCAAACAGCCTGGGAGGCCAGGTGCGAGGATGGGGCACTGGCGGGGGGGGGGGAGGGGAGCATCGGCAGTCGGCAGTCTGGCTCAGCAGCAGGCCGTCAGCAGCCTGCCTCTCTGGGCCCTGGACTTAGCCACCTGGAAAATGGCCTCGTGCCCTTGTGTTCTGCAGCATCACCACTTTCAGGTGTTGACAGCAGCCTGACTCCCTGCCCTGGGGATGCTGAGCCTCCAGGGCCAGCCTTGCTGTCTGCCTGTGCGGCTCCCTTCCCAGGAGACCAGAGCTCTGCCTCTGAGCCCGCTGACTGGAGCCGCAAATTCAGGAAAGGTGAGCAGGGCCAAGGGCAGGGGGCCTGTGGGTGGGTGTCCTCCCAAGAGAGCTGTGTGGAAGGATGGAAGGGGCCGTGCTCAGGGCTGGTCCAGAGCTCAGGGTGGGCCTGGTTCCCTTCTCTTCCCCACGAAGCCCAGTGACTAAGCTCACATTCTAGGCTCTCCCACCTACCAGCGAGGGGGCCTTGGGAAATTTACAAGCTTCACCTACAAAATGGTGCCTCATTCGGAGTGTTACCGTGCAGGTTAAATGGGTTAATTCATAGAAGGCACCGAGAGCTATGAATGGCTTATAGCAGTATCTTAGAAAGTAAGTTGTTATTATTATTATTATTATTATCATCATTTTAGCCATATGCATTATCTATATTAACATTATATATTATCATTATTGTAACATTCATATGTTATAACATATATGTTTATATATACATATACATATATAAGGATGGCATCATGGTGTAACTAGAAGAATATGGGCTGGGGGCAGGCACTTGGAGACCTCACTCTGACACGTAGCATGCGTGGGATTTTTGATGAGTTACTGGATTTCTCCCAGCCTCGTTTTCTCATCTGTGAAGTGGGCCAGCCAGTGGGATGCTTGCGAGGATTGTGAGATAATGAATATAAATTACCCAGCATGGAGGCTGGTGCCTGGAAGGAGCTGAACCCCTGGGTGCCCATGTTGTTTTAACCCACCTATGCAAACACGTGTGCTGGCGCTGTGTCTGTGTCCGGGTGGGATGTGCCTGTCTGTGTCTGTTTTACATGCGTTTGTAGGTCAGCACGTGTCTCTGGCCGGGGCCTGTGGCTGGCGGCCTGAGGCTGAATTGGCCGGGTCCTGCTCAGGGGCTCCAGCTTCCGTCTCTCCTGGAGATGAGTTGCCTGGTACCTTGCAGCCCCAAAATGCAGTTTTCAGGGTGAGCTTTGGTCATGGAGTTAAGAGACTCAAGTTAGTCCTGGCCCCCAACCAGCTGAAAAGGGGGATGGGCCGAGGCTTTCCCTCCCATGCCTTAGCTTCTCCATTGGTAAACCAGGGGCCCGCTCCCTCCCAGCTTTGCTACACGTTGGTTCCAGGCTTTTTAAGTTCTTATCATCACGGTCTCTTCTTGTTGCACTTTCCTCACCCCTAGGTCCCCGAGAGCCCCTTTCTTTCTTTGATGGGACAAGGTGTCCTATCTGAGCAAGAGCAAAGGAGAGGCCGAGTTTCCCCAGCTCCCCGGTGCTGTCCCCCTAATTAATGACGCAGCCACGCATTGCCCCTGACTGGTGCAGAGGGAAGCGGTCCACTCCACTTGTCTGTAGTCTCCTACGGAGCACCATCACCTTCCTGGTCATCCTGCGCTTACTTATGGTACCATTATGACGAGTTTCCAGCAGATGGCCACAAAGTGTCTTGAGAAAACAAGGTTCACTTCTTCTTTGACAGGTCACCATGTTCATGAGCAAGGGGCCTGTGGCCCCTCCAGGTCCCCTGCCTCAGCATCCTTCCTGCTCCCTCACCCCCACTCTGAGTTTCCCTCTGAGGTCTATTTCACTTAATCCTTGCAGGCAGCAGGGAATGAACCCCAGGGACAGGAACATGGCTAGCAGCAGCTATAAAGTGCATCCATCTCAGTTTTCCCAGTTGTGTATGTGTGGGGGGTGGGTGGTGGCAGGGGGGAGGTGATGGGGCTGTCCCTTCCTCGTTGTTTTCACTTCTGACCTCTCCTCTTTCTGGTTTCTTAAGTCAGCATGTCTCCCTCCCCATTTGGGCTTGCTTGTCAAATGTCCCTGGGGTTGGAGGGCCTTAGTGTCCTCTCCCCACACACTCAGCACATTACTCTGCCTCTGACTGCAGCAGGGAGGAGGCCAGTTCATGTGTGAGCCCGTCGTGGGGACTCTCATGCAGATGTCTCAGGTGAGATTTGCTGAGGCAAGTGGAGGCGCCAGCTTCTGTCTCCTGAGCACTTGGCTGATCCATCCAGGCTATGACCCCACGTAATTCTCAGAAACGAAGCCTCTTAAGTGCTGAGGGCAGGAGGCTCCTGGGTCCCAGGGTTGTCTGAGGTGCAGTCCCTTGGCCTTTGGGAAGAAGGTCTGGAAAAGAGGCTTGGATTAGGAGGCAGAGAGCTGGAGTTAGGGCAGTGATAGCAATTTTTAAAAAAAATATATCGTTATTGAGTTCACAGAGAGGAAAGGAGAGGGAGAGAGAGAGAGACAGAAACATCAATGATGAGAGAGAATAATCGATGGGCTGCCTCCTGCACGCCCCCTACTGAGGATTGAGCCCGCAACCCCAGCAGGCTGTCTGACCGGTAATTGAACCTGCGACCTCCTGGCTGATTGCATTTTGAACCTCAACTTGCTTATGTGTAAAATGGAATAATAGTAGCTACGTTGCCTGTAGAACTGGATTTCTTGAGGCTAAGTTGAGATAAAGCGTGAGAGAGTTTTGAGGCCTGTGAAAGTATCAGGTGAAAGACGCCCATGGCCATGGCAGGGTTTCCTAGCCTGCCCCCTGACTCTGCTCTCTCAGGCGGTAGCACAGTTTGGAGGCCCAGCACGTTTGGCCCGACTGTCTCCACCAAGGGGACATAAACATGAGTATGTGTGATGATTTGCTCTGATGCCTTCCCGTATATCTCCAACTCTTGGTATCAAGGCCCTGCTAACCACCAAGCTCATGGTGAAGGAAGGCAGTCAGCTCTCGGAGCGGCAGCCCCCTGGCGAACCCTACCCACCCGGCGGGGACGAACTGCACCAACGTGTGAGCAGGGAAAGGTCAGTCCAGTCTGAGCAGTGAGTGCCTGCCCTCCAGGCTGTACCATTGCACCCAGGTGGCTACCTCTCAAGTCTGTCTTCCCTGCAGTAGCTGCTGCCCACACTCAGGGGCTCTGACTGAGGGCTGAGCTGTGTCGCAGCCTTGGGCTCTCCTGCTCAATGCTCCACTCCAGGTAGGCTCCCAGGACAGGAACCTACAGATGATCCCTTCTCCCAGGCCCGAGCCCAACCCTGATGAAGCCAGCATCTCCCCTGGGTAACGCACCTCTGCTCAGAGGTGGCCTCCGAAGGATGGAGCCCTTTCTCTCCCCTGAAGAGCCAGGAGCCCGAACCCTTCAGGGGACGGCCTCACGTGGGAGCAGGTGAGGTTTGCCTGGACCACTTCCTTCTTGGAGTTTCCACAGGGTCACTGGCCAGAACAAACCCGACTCTCCGAAAAGCAATTCCTCAGCACTTCGAACACATGGTGGAACCAATCGGGTGGATTTTCCCTGCCCTGCCAAGACTTTGTTTCTGAATAATGATGAAAAAAGTCCCCAAAGCAAATACTATTTTGAGACTAATTTCTGGAGGCTCCTAGCAGGCAAATCACTCCTTTCCTTGCTGTGATATTCCTTTTAGTCTTGAAAAGAAAAGACTTAAGGGGAAATGATGGCTTTTATTTTTCAAACATTGAGCAGGTGTCTTCAGGAGAAGCCCTGGAAGCTTTGGTGGCCGCAGGGGGCAGCACAGGGGGAGATGGGCAGGGGGGCCAGATGGAGATTTGGGCTGGAAATGAGAATTTTACAATTCAGCGGTTTCTTGGAACCACCGGGAGAGTTTTAAAAAGAACCGGTTCCCACACCCCTCCCTGGGTCATTTTTTTTTTTTTAGGTCATTTTGCTTGAGCTTGTCTGGTAGGGAGCGCGTCTGGGAGTCATGTTTTTTTAAAGATCCATTCAATACCTAGGGATTGAGAATCACCACCAGAGAAATGGGGGAAATCTATTTTTAAAAACTGCCCACATGATTCTGA
The DNA here is from genome assembly GCF_963455305.1 of Plecotus auritus. Taxonomy (NCBI): domain Eukaryota; kingdom Metazoa; phylum Chordata; class Mammalia; order Chiroptera; family Vespertilionidae; genus Plecotus; species Plecotus auritus. The sequence continues at coordinate 166,055,898 of NC_137782.1, forward strand.
TGCAGGCAGGTCCCGGGGCCCAGACAGGCATTTTCCAAAAATGACCGGCCCTTTCAAGGTGCTTCGTGGAGTAGGAGGCTTTCTCCCTGGGGGGCCTCCAGCAGGCACCTGGGCCGGGGGACAGGGAGCCAATTGCTGGAGGGTGAGGGGAGGCTGGCCGGATGGGATGATCTCAGGGACTTCCTCTCACTTTGCATCAGCAGCTGCAGACCTCCCTCTTGTTCCCCACAGCTGTCTGCCGGATGTAAAGCCGTGTTCAGGTTCATGTCCAAGGTGAATGGCAGAACCGTGTTTGCAAAGAAAGAGGCCATGGTGGAGGAGGTGGGGGGTTGGGGGTTGAGGGGGGGGGGAGATTTTTTAACCCATGGGAGTCCCACCTGGGCCAGTCTCTATACCACCTGGCAATAAACTGTGGGCTTTCCCACGTGGGCACTTTCGTTTTACAAAAACCATCCTGCGGGAAGCCCTTTGCACATTCCTCTCTGTCTCTCCACATCACCATCCACAGAGACGCCTCTCACCTTCCATCTTCCACGAGACTCCTTTGCAGCCCTGTCAGCTGCAGAGCTGGTGGCAGGAGAAATCAGAGGGAAACACACAGTCACCTCTGCAGACCTGAGCCTGAGGACAGTACTGGCCCCAGCAGGCGGGATCTGGGTCCTCACCTGGGGTCTTGGCGTTAGGCCAGGAGCAGCTGGCGGCTGGGCCTCTGGAAGCCACCATGCCCGGTGGCGGGAGGGAGCTCAGCATGGGTGGGGGTGAGGGCTGGCATTGGGGGGGAGTGGAGCCCTGAGGCTTCACCCAACAGCAGGAGGTGGAGAGTTGAATTTATCCTCAGCCATTATGGGTTGTGAACAAACAAACAAAACAAAACAAACCTTAAATCCAAAGTCCTTGGTTCGGGTCAAAGTTTTGTCCGTTTGTAGTCAGATGCCAGAGAGCGTGGAGCAGTCAATTGATTGCCTTTCCCATCTGTAATATTGGGGTAATAATGCATAATTGGGTTGTCGAAAGGATTAAGTAAGATTATGTTCAGTGCTGTGTAAATTATAAATGTTATAGAAAGGTGAAGAGCTGTTATTGTTACGTAAAACTCTAGCCTTCCGAGATTTACAGAAAGCTTGAATCCAGGTCAAACATATCTTATAAAACTTTTGACTTGGGGTGGTGAACACACAATCGATATACAGATGATGTATTGTGGGATTGTACATGAGAAACTATAGTATAACTTTATTAACCAATGTCACCCCAATACATTCAATAAAAATTAAAACAACAACAACAAAAATTATTTTTAGACTAATTATCAGAAAAAATATCTCTCTCCTTACTTCCCTCCCTCCATGAAAGACACAAGACACATTAAACACTTAGTGTGGGGCTTGGCACTGGACAAACCATGGAACAAGATCAGGGTCATGCCTTTGTACAGCCCACCGTCTAATGAGGGAGGGAGGTAAATACAGAAGTAAATTACTCTGAACTGTGATGTGACAGAGAGAAACGCCCTGGGTTCCAAGGCTGGGCAGAGGAAGAGGGGGCAGGAAGAGCTTCTTAAAAAAATATTTTTTTTATTGATTTCAGAGGGGAATGGAGAGGGAGAGAGAGATAGAAACATCAATGATGAGAGAGAATCATTGGTCGGCTGCCTCCTGCACGCCCCACACTGGGGATTGAGCCCGCAACCTGGACATGTGCCCTGACAGGGAATCAAACCGTGACCTCCTGGTTCATAGGTCAATGCTCAACTACTGAGCCACACTGGCCGGGCTGGAAGAGCTTCTTAACAAAGTTGGTATTTGCTCTGGGTCTTGAAGGAATTATTCAGAAAGTTACGGAGGAGCGTAGCCATTTCTACCGTACCTAGAACATTCCAAATGGTACATTGTAGACACTCTGGAAAGTGCTGTCTCCACGACTGCAGGCAGATTGCAGGCAGCACCACCATTCTCTGCCCAGTTCTTTCCATCTCAGCTGGACATCTTCCTGTCTGTCCCCACAGGTGCTGGTTAGGGGACAGCCAGAGATTTGGGACTCCATCTCCTTGGCTCATTCTCATACTCTCTCCTTTCCAGCAGCCACAGGCACCGGGCATTCTGTCCTCTGGTTCTACAAGCCAGCAAGATGGTGAGATTCCTACCAAATTGTAGCTGTTCCACGTGCTGTTGACTGAAGACTGCCTTCAGGTAAAAAAAAAAAAAAAAAAGTAAAAGTGGGGAATTAATCCTGTACCATTTCCTTCTTCCAATTGTGGTCTTCCTTTAAGTTTCTTTCCTTTTTTAAAAAAAATTATAACTTCATAAAGCTATTTAAAGAATATTTTTCACAGTTTATAGTTGTTATCTACAGGAGGGTTGCTCTAATAGGAGATACCTGCTCATCAGCAGTGAAGGAGCAAACTGTTTAATTAGAGGGACAGGAAGCCAACACAGGGGGAAGTCAGAGAATGACTCCAGCAACATGATACGGACAAGGGCAATACTCATTCACATCTTTATTTAAAAAAAAACCACAAAAACAATTTTTGAGCACCTGCTGTGGGTAGGGCTCTTCCCAAGGCACAAGACCACATCCTGTTGGCTGTTGATATACATTCTGCAATCATTCAAGCTAAGAGATTATTTGGAATATGTTGACTTAAGAAGAGATGTGTAAAAAGATAACAGGCTTCTCACTGGGGAGATAAACGTGGTCTGCATTTTTGCCTTCCTGCATGGTTTCGCCAGCCACATAGGGCTGTGGATCACTTGGACTGTGATTAGTCTGAAATGAGCTGTGCTGTGAGTATAAAATACACTTCAGATTTTATAGACTCAGTGAGGAAAGAATGAACAATATCCCCTTAATACTTTTTCTATAATGTACTACTTTGGATATAGTTGATTAAATAGATATATTATTACAATTAATTTCACTTGCTTCTTTTTATTTTTTAGAGAGGGATAGAGAGTTAGAAACATCGATCAGCTGCCTCCTGCACACCCCCTACTGGGGATGTGCCCGCAACCAAGGTACATGCCCTTGACCGGAATTGAACCTGGGACCCTTCAGTCCACAGGCTGACACTCTATCCACTGAGCCAAACCGGTTTTGGCATACTTTTTTTTTTTTAATGTATATGATTCTGATACAATCCCCTCTCCCCCTACACCACTAAGCAATTCTCTGACACCACCTGGGTGTGCTATAACTTTAAGTCAATTCTGATACTGTCTATGGATAGATAACATGAGGTCCCACAGGTCCAAGGCTCAGTCCCATGAGACGGCCCCCACTTTAGATGCCAATGGCAAGTCCAGGGTGTTAGCTGTGCTTGTGACTAATGAGCCACAAATCAGAGATTTCCATGACTCCTCCTTGGTTCACTTAATTTTCTGGTGTGGCACATAGAACTTAAAGAACCCTTTTACTTACTAAGTTATCAGTTTATTATAAAGGAATATAATTCAGGAACAGTCAGATGAAAGAAATGCATAGGGAGGGTATATGGGGAGGGCTGAATTTCCGTGTGATCACCAACCTGGAAACTCTCCAAACCCATCATAATCTCCAAATCCCGTCTTATTACATAGGCATAACTGATTAAATAACTGACAGTAGGCTGATCGCTTTACTTTCCAGCCCTTTTCTTCTCTCTTTCAGTCCCATCCCCTGGACCTCCAATGACATGATGGTTGGTTCCTAGGTCCTCAGCCTCCATCCTTAAATACTTTCCAAAAGTCACCTCATTAACATAAACTCAGGTGTGGTTGAAAGGGGCTTCTTATGAATATCCAGACACCTCTATTTCTGTTATGCTCTTACCACTTAGGAAATTCCAAGGGTTTTAGAAGCTCTGTGCCAGAAATGAGGTGGAGATCAAATATACATTTCTTACTATAAATCACAATATTACAACCCGCCTACTAGAAATACAAAATTACCTATGTGGCTCACATGACTTTTCTGGTGGACAGCAGTGGTCTAGACCGAGGCTCAGCAAACTTTTTCTTTAAAGGGTCAGCGAGTGAATAGACTTTGCAGGCCACATGGGCTCTGTTATAACTAACTACTCATCTCAGACCCTGTAATGCAAAAGCAGCATAGATAATACATAGATGAATGAGTGTGGCCTTGTTATGATAAAGCTTTATTCACACACAACACTTAAAGATACAAAAACCTTTCTTAGCTTGCAGGGTAAACAAAAGTGTGTGTGGGGGGGTGGCTGTCTGTGTTTGGCTTGTGTGGCATGTTTGCTGTGTCTAGAATATCATTTTGAGGGACCTGAGAAATAACTGGCTTTGAAGAGCGTCATGTTAAATAAAACCCATGGTAGATCAATCGTTTGCCATCCTTTCTGATCTCCTGCATTAGAATTCCATATCCATGTCCTTTCCCACGTGGCTTTGCGGTGCCAGTTAGGAGAATGTGGGTGGGGTGCATTTTCCCATCCCATGGAGCTAGGGCTTGACTTTGGGACTTGTCAATGGAATGGAGGTAGGAGTGGCCATGCGCCAGTTCCAGGCGGAGGCTTGGTAGGAATTGTGTGTTTCCACTTACTTTCTTGGGATTTCTGTCAGCACCATGAAACAAGCTTCTTCCAGGTAGCTCTGGCCATTTCAGCCTGGCTCCCATAATAAGCACATGTGGAATAGACTAGAGCACACACTTCAGTTGAGACACACGAATCCCGGCCTGATTAGCAGCTTGAAGCGGAGCCACCTAGACATGCCTGGTGTCGATCAGAAAATTCACCACTGACCCCACAAATATGAGAGAGGTAAAGGTTTGCTGTTGCTGTGGCGTTACTAGGATTCAGTGATTGTTCATTACACAGCATTTGCTGACCACTACAAATTCTGTTTTCATTTCCCTTTGTTGAATCTCTTTCTCCCTATCTTGTCCTAATCAGCAAAATCTGGGCACTTCCCTGCCCATTGAAAAAGGTACCGTGGCTGCTGCATTCATATTGCAGTTGCTTCTAGGGTTTCTCAGTTGAAGGTATTTTTTATTTCATGCCAACAATGGGAGAAAGCCCGTTAACCTAGATGCAATTAAATTTAGAAATAACTCAAATCGAATCTTACTCACTTCTTCATTCCCAAGTTACTCTTTCTGCTTCCTTTGGTTGTGTGTGTTTCAGTTCCCACTGTTTATTTTTAATTTCTACTTTATTTTAATTATTTAATAGGTGGCATCTGTGCAGTGCCTGCCATTCATCGAGCAGTTTGTCTTCTGCTTATGGAATCACAAAAATATGCAATTTGCTGCTTCCGCGGTGTCACCATCACTCAGACTCCAGACCATAGGGTTCTTCCTTCTGTATTTAGAGGAATAAAACCCCCGGAGGTGACCAGGGTCCTGTGAAAAGCCAGCACCCAGACTGTGCCTGAGCCCAGCAAATGGCAAGTAAACAGGCTTTCCCTCTTTCTCTGCTACTTTTGAAGCAAAAGTATGTTTTCTTAAATGTCCCCAGTGAACATGACATGGATGACCTTCTCAATGACTGGTGTAGGGGAACATGCTTAGGACTACCTATGTTTCTCAAGCCAAGTCACCTCTCCTCTCTGGGGGCTGGGTGTACTGGAGGGGGAGAGTCAAATGTGGCTCATGTGACTCATGCTCCAGGGGCCTGACTCTAAACAGGGGTGGGCAAACTTTTTGACTCGAGGGCCACAATGGGTTCTTAAACTGGACCGGAGGGCCGGAACAAAAGCATGGATGGAGTGTTTGTGTGAACTAATATAAATTCAAAGTAAAGGAGCAGAGGGGAGAGCAAGAGAACCGGATAGAACAGCCGGATCCGGACCACGGGCCGTAGTTTGCCCACGGCTGCTCTAAAAGCTTAGTGAGTTCTGAGCCATAGGATGTAGTTTACATAGACAGGAAGGGGTTGAAGGAGATGGAGAAAGAGTCCCCTCGAGCATAATTAGTAAAATGATCACGACGATAAAAGTTATCAGTGTCATTCTATCCACTCCCAAAGTATTTTACCATTTTTAGAGTTTAGGATGAACCCGTTCTGTGGGTTTTCTGATGATGCCTTACAATTTTGGGACTTCCATTCCCTCATCTTTAAAATGGTTTGGCTCAATTAAACAGCCTTCCAGGGCTTTGTCATCCCAGGCTCTGATGAATTCCATGTTCACGATCTAATGTGAAATAATTTAAATTTGAAGTATATCGTCTCATTTTTTTTCTTGTAATTTTTGTGAAGAGCCTAATATCCTGCTCATACTTTGTGCCCAGACTATGGCGGTTTCTGAAGTGACCTTGCTAGAGATCCATTCTTTGGGAAGAGGCCCCGAGGAAATGCCCCTGGGACAGATCTATAATGATATCACACTGGCCTGTTGCACCTTAGTGAGAACCAGGACAAGAGGTTAGTTAGCCAGGCCCCATCGCACAATCTGAATAGGATATGATGGTAGTGTGGGCAGACTGAGTGACTGGGGAAGGGAATGATGCCCGGGAAGCAGTGATGTATGGGCACATTTGATTGGGTTTCAAAGGAAAGGAAAACATGTTGAGGGGAAAGTAGGAGCTTTTTGGGCTCGAGAAGGTTTCCTGGAGCCAAGCAGTGGGGTTTCCAGACACCAGAACAGTCTGCCCTGGAACAGATTGTAACTGAGCTGGGAAGATGAGCCACAGGAAGCAGCAGGAACAACACGAGAGACTCCTGCCTGGGCTCTCAGCCTCCACTCTGGGCACCGAACAGTCTGTTCTGTTCTCTGCAGAGCAGCCCTTGTGAGCATTGTCAGCCTTACATCAGACTGTGCCTTTCCTCCAAGCCCTGCCACGGCTTTCTGCCACACACAGGACAGAGTCAGCATGCTTACCATCCCCGAGCAGACCCTGGCTCCTCCCTGGCCTCAAGTCCTCCCTGCCTCTTCCTGGCTCACCGTTTTCCAGCTGCACAGGCTTTGGGGTTGCTCACCGAGCATCTCCTACCTCAGCCTTGGTCCTAGCTGTTCCCGCACACTGGGAGCTTCCTCTTTCACACATGAACCTAGTCCATTTCTTCACTTTATTTAATTCTTTTACCTCCTGAGATAACATCCTCAGTTTGATGCTACTGTATTTCCCTTCATAGTACTTATCACTACATTATCTTATGAATACAGCCATAATTTCCTGTTAGTCTGTTTATCTCATTAGAATATAGACTTTTTGAAAGGGCAGGAACTTTGCTTGCTTTGTTCTTTGCTCTACACCCAGTTTCAAGGACAATGCCTAGTGTAATGTAGATATTCCCAGATGGAGAATTGAATGGATGAATGAATAAATGAATGAGTGAGTGAATGAACAAAAAGCTTCAGTGTCTGGTTGCCAGGCTACAGACTACATGTGCTTGGACGTACTTGCCTTATTGAAATTTCATCAAGCTGCTTGAACATTTGTACTACATGGGTGCGGGATAGATAGATTGAGAGATATAGATAGATGGTAGATAAAATCAGGGTATTGGTCTCAGTGTATTGATATTGGAAGAGATCAATAGTGTTAAAGAATGAATGAAGGAGTTCATCTTAATAACATCTGTCCATTATCACACCAGGAAATAGACCACAAGCCAACCTAAGGAAATGATCTTGACTTTCAGAGAGATTCCAAAAGTGAGTTGGGGAGAGGAACTCCATTCTCTGCTTCTATAGGGATTCAAGTGATTGGTATGGAGGGTTTGTAAGAGGTTGTTAGAATTTGTTTTAGAAGAACTTATTCACAAAATAGAGTCAGAGCTAGATGAACTCTGAGGGCCCTCCATGATTCTAAACCATTTCTAGCACCATAGCTTGAACTCATGTTGCTCTTTGGTCCCCCCCCCCCCCCAATTGTATTTTATCTACTCTAGCTTGTATTGTTTGTGTCTGGAAAAAGTCTTCAAACAGCTAAATCAGATGTTATCATTACCTATAGGGCTGAACAGGTGGTAGATACTTCTTGGCTTGATTGGACTTTATTCTTGAAAGTATTATTGTTTCTAGCAGGTGCAGTCAGGGAAGGCTTCTTGGAGGAGGAAAGGCTTGAACTGGACATTGACAGATGGATAAAGTTGGAAAGAAATAAAGGAAAGGAGGAAATTTTTTATTTTTATTTTTATTTATTTTATTTTTTTATTATTTTTTTTTAAATATATTTTATTGATTTTTTACAGAGAGGAAGGAAGAGTGATAGATAGTCAGAAACATCGATGAGAGAGAAACACCGATCAGCTGCCTCTTGCACACCTCCCACTGGAGATGTGCCCGCAACCAAGTCACATGCCCCTGACCGGAATCGAACCTGGGACCCTCCAGTCCGCAAGCTGACGCTCTATCCACTAAGCCAAACCGGTTTTGGCTGGAAAGGAGGAAATTTAAGTACAACAGTGCCAGCAAAAGGCTCTAAACCCTGAGAGTATTAACAGCTCCCTCTCTAGGACTTCCTTATATATAATAAAGAGGGGAAAAGAACAGCAGGTCTTCCCTACTAAGCCCTGAGCTTCATGCAAATTCTCTTCCCAGGTACAGTGACTGAAACTCTGGCACATACCTGGGCACACACTTCTAATTGGTATACATTTGAACCATAGTTGAGTTTATTTAGATATGCAACCAAGGTTGACTAATAAAGTGGGATCTTAACAATGTAACTGGAATACATGTAGAACAAATTACTGAAATAAGTGATAAAAATAGAAAATGTGAAAAAAGTTTATAATAACCCCAAATTTGAATTTCTGTTTTCTCTCCCCTCACATTCCTTAACTGTATTTTGGACTAAAAATGTGCACTTATTCCACATCTTCCTTAGGGCAGAAAACAATCGAGTCTTGGTTGGGTAAAAGGAGGTGGTGTTAATAAATGAGCTTATGACTCAGCGTGAAGAGGACACATTTCTTTGTGTGAATGGGCAGCTGTAGTCTCTAATGATTGAGATCATCTTAGTCTCAGACCTTGTGAAAAGCTTGGCCTTCAAGGAGTGTACACAGTAGTCTCCCTTATCAATAGGGGATACATTCCAAGACCCACAGTGGATGCCTGAAACTGCTGATAGTACCAAACCCTGTATATTCTATGTTTTTCCCTGTACATTCATACCTATGATAAAGTTTTAATTTATAAATTAGGCACAGTAAGATATTAACAGCAATCCTACTATATAAAAAGCCAGGGGCCATCATGATTGAAACAACCAGACAGACAACTGAACAGCAGGCTGCATGGGGTTACCAGGCCAGCAGGGGGCTAGTGAGGGACGACCAAATGACTGAACAAGCAGGCTGCGTGGGGCAACCAGGATGGCAGGGGGGTTAGTGAGGGACAAACAAACGACTGAACAGCAGGCTGCGTGGGGTGACCAGGCCAGAAGGGGGGGCAGTTGGGAGTGACCAGGCTGGCAGGGAGGGAGCAGTTGGGGGCAACCAGGCTGGCAGGGGGGGCAGTTAGGAGCAACCAGGCTGGCAGAGGGGGGCAGTTGGGGGTGACCAGGCCAGCAGGGGTGGCAGTTGGGGGCAACCAGGCTGGCAGGAGGGGCAGTAAGGAGTGAGAAGGCCAGCAGGTAGAGGCGGTTAGGGGTGATCAGGTTGGCGGGGGAGGGGGGCATTTAGGGGTGATCAGGCAGGCAGGGAGGTGAGCAGTTAGGAGCCAATGGTCCCGAATTGTGAGAGGGATGTCCGACTGCTGGTTAAACCGGCAGTCGGACATTCCCTGAGGTTCTGGATTGGAGAGGGTGCAGGCTGGGCTGAGGGGACCCCCACTCCCCTGGTGCACGAATTTCGTGCACCAGGCCTCTAGTCAATAATAAAATAGAACAAATGTAACAATATTCTATAATAAAAGTTATGCAAATGTGTTCTTTCTGTCTGATAACCTATCTGCTAATTGAGACCGCTACTAAGAGGCTAACAGGTGGGTAGTGTATACAGTGGTGATTCACTGGACAAAGGGATGACTCATGTCTTGGGCAGGACAAAGTGGGATAGCCCAAGAGTTCATCATGCTGCTCAGAAAAGTGTGCAATTTCAAACTTTTGAATTGTTTATTTCTGGAATTTTCCATTTAATATTTTTGGACCATGCTTGACTGCAGGTAACTGAAACCACGTAAAGTGAGGTCATGGATAAAGGGGGACTATGCTACACAGGGTGGGCAAAAGTGGGTTTACAGTTGTGAGTACGCAAAACAAAATTTATTCTTGTATTATTTTTATTAATTATTGTATTATGTTCCATACAAATACTGCACACCAACTTTTTGCCCCACTCTGTCTATAGTTAAAACTTAGTTATTTAATCCCAAGACCTATAGAAAAATAGAGAATGAATATTGGCCCTCAGTTCTTAAAAGGCATAGAGAAGGAACTCAGGTTACAAAATTATCTTATCTCAGAAAAATAGATGATCCTTCAGAACATTGTGGCCTTTTAAAGGTAAACTGTGTAATCAGCTCACTTGTCAGGCTGTTTAAGGTAAAGAACATTAAAATAATTGCCTTGGCTTCTGCACTTTCTCAGTGCTATAAAAAATCACAGAATAGAGCCTGCCAATCATTTATTTGGCTGCTTGGATGAAGGAGTTTGATGGAGGCAACAGTCTGTAATAACTAAACAAGACACCTGCAAAATTTGGGCTCTCTGTGGCTGGCTTGATGGCATTTCCAGAGTGGATCTGAGCGCCGAATCAGAGGCAGCTTTTCCCTTGGGGCACTGGGCGTGGGGGGTAGTTAATTAAGCTACTGGTCTCTTTTGCACAGCTGTCGGAGGGATGAAACCCCACCCCAAGGCTGCCAGTGTCATGTGGTTCATGACAAGAGTTTCATTGTGTTCTTGCTCCAATAATATTGCCCACTACTGGGGTCTGTGAGGAAGCTCCCTATGAGTAGGACACCTCTTGTCTCCTCTGGTTGGGAAAAAGTTATGAACTAAAGAGTATGAAGGTACCATACTGGTGTGGCTCAGTGGTTGAGTGTTGACCTATGAACCAGGAGGTCATGGCTCAATTCCTGGTCAGGGCACATGCCCGGGTTGCGGGCTCGATCCCCAGTGGGGGGGGGGGGGGGGAGGAGAATCAATGATTCTCTCTCTTCTTTGACATTTCTATCTCTTCCTCTCTGAAATCAATAAAAATACATTAAAAAAGCAGTAACAGTAACAACAAAACTAAGAACTTTAAAAAAAAAATGAGTATGAATGTGTCCAGCTACATCACTGATAACAGCTAAGTTGGAGCTTCATGTGTGTTAGTTTTGTGAGCCAAGTGGGCTTGTTAAATCTAAGCCCCAGAATCAGGCAGGCTCATCCGCCCAACCCAGGTAGCACTGAACAGGATAGGGATTTTCACAGGGAAAGGGCTGTCCAGGCAAGAGTTTTGGGAGAATTCCCGTTCCTCATGGACTGGTTGGTTCCCAAAGGTAATAAAGTTAGGATTCAGGTGAGCATCCTTAGTTGTTTTTCTCAAACTCACCAGTGAAATGAATGACATGGTGAGAGACAGGAGAGACCAAAATTTGTCAATAATAGAGTTCCCTCCAGTTGGAAGGAAACTCCAGCATTGAAGAAAAGCTGCTTCTTACCTGTAAAGGAAGGTGGCCCTTTCTGGCCGGCCAAGTTCTCAGCCAAGTCCGCTCAAGTGTACTCCATCCTCTGTATTCTGCAGTCTCTCCAATTCTTAATGCAGACAGTTCTTCCACCTCTAACCTACTGTGTTAAAGATTAGTGTTCGTCCATGCACCAAAAGTAAATAGAAGGATACAGAACAGTGAAGTGCCTCTTAGATCCTCTCTCTGCTGTGTCCCCCAAGGCTTCCGCCGTGTTGTGGACTGATATTATCTCCCATTTATGGGAAGGCATCAGTCTTCTCAGGGCCCTCCTGGAATTCTCTCTCCCACACTGTAATTCACCACGCATGCTATCCCCAGACTAAATTTCTGCAAACACTGCTCTTACTGAGTCACTCAAATTCTCTCAGTCTCCTTTCCCTCATTGGTAAACTGGATATGTTTATGTTTCCCCTGCATGCCTAGCTTGTATTGTTGGTGAAAGGCTCAAATGGATGGAAAAGGGTCTTGTAAATTGAAATGTGTTATGTATATGAGGGTGTACCAACCCGTCTTAGGAACCTCATTTTCTCCTATTGTCTATCAGGTCAAGTTTGCACAACTGGGCTTGGTGTTCAAGGCCTTCTTAATCAGTCATGTTCCAGACCACCTGTCCCTTTGTTACCCTACTATTCTGGTTCTTCTTTCCTTTCCTCCCTATCCTTCTGAGAAGCCTTCATGCATGCTCCTACCCTCAGGAATCTTCTGCTTCTTTCAGCTCTTTTAGGTTCTGTTGTCAGACTCAATGGGTCTCAACCATGGCTTCACAATTAGAACACCCAGAAAGCTTTAAAATGATATTATTGCCTGCATTTCACCCCAGAACAATTGAATTAATCTCTCTTGAGATGGGGCCAGGATAGCCATGTTCTCTAAAAGCTCTCTAGTGACTCTAATGTACAGCCAGGGTAAAGGACCCTAGTCCAGTGGTCAGCAAACTCATTAGCCAACAGAGCCAAATATCAACAGGACAACGATTGAAATTTCTTTTGAGAGCCAAATTTTGTAAACTTAAACTTCTTCTAACGCCACTTCTTCAAAATAGACTCGCCCAGGCCGTGGTATTTTGTGGAAGAGCCACACTCAAGGGGCCAAAGAGCCGCATGTGGCTCGCGAGCCGCAGTTTGCCGACCACTGCCCTAGTCTATATCTTATACTTGGCATTGAATTGTTTTGGCCTCATGAGTGTACCTCCCCCTAGTTGCTCTGTGAATTTTCTGTAGGACAGAGGCCCTACCCCATCTCCTCCTCCTGCTTCTTTCTTCTGTTGTACTTTTTGTCTCTCCAGGACAATCTGCTTTCTGTGGGTTATACTTACTGAATTTGTCTCCCTCCCCCAAATCTGAACTCAACAAGCATTGCTGAGTTCTGTGTGGTGTGTCATAAACTAAGTCCAATCAGTTTATGACATTCAGATTTATTGTGTTTGCTTGGTGGACAGGTGCCGGGCATCAAGAAGAGGTATCTCTGTATGAAGGACCCATTGACCTCTTGGGAAAGCATTCATTTTGGGGGTCCTGGGAGTCAGGAATCAACAGAAGTAAACATTTAGAACCAAACATTCAGAACCACCATTAGGAGGCAATGGTGAGGCATTGCTGTGTTAAAAAAAAAAATTCTCTGGTGGATACATGTGTTTAAGGCCTGAATGTTTAAGGCAAATTGTGTGTGTGTGTGTGTGTGTGTGTGTGTGTGTGTGTGTGTGTGTGTGTGTGCTGGCACAATAGCTCACACTTCATTAAATAGCACACACTGGCCTTCCTTCGTGCTCTAGGCTCACTTTCCTTCTCTTTGTCAACAGGAAGCTATGTGAGGTTTTGTCAAATATTATGGGGATTTGATGGTTTTAATTGTGGAATAGAGTTAGTAACATCTTGAACTCAAGAACGGAATTCCTATTTTCAACAGATACGTTCATTATACTGATTTCTCAGGCACCTAGAGAGACGCTGTGCACATGTGAGATTATACACCCACCAAAATATCCCCCTTCCTGCACAAGGGTTGTTCTCCTTATGATCATTCTTTCAGGTTGACCAACTCTGGGCAACTTCAAGTTGGTTGCAATTTTAAGAGAATGTTCCCATTTCATTTCTGTTGTTCTTTTATGAGATATTGGAATTGGATAGATAACCAAGCATTATGTACCAAGGCTCCTGCTCTCCCTGGGTCCTCTTGATATCTGCTGTGCTTGGATACGCATTAGGGCACATCTTGTCTCCATGCGCTGTACTTAGCCATTCTTCTTCAGGACACATCCAGCTATTGGTTCCTGTTTACCAAGATGCCTTACTCTGGTTTGTGAAAGACACCAGGCTTGATTATGCTGCACTGCTGCTGAGCACGGAGGAATTTCTCACAGATTCAAGACATCAGACTGTTCATTGTACTTCATTTCCAGCCTTACCTACGACCCTTTAGATCTCATTCCTAATCAGTCATTTGGCATAAACTCAATAGTAGGCTAGACTTGACAGGCCCATTGTTAGCAGTGACTAAGATACCTTATCATGTCAATAGTGCTGTTACAAATGTTTTACCTGGGCTCCTAATTTGGATGATTTTGTACCTACTGAATGGCTGATTTTTTAGGCCTATGGATTCAGTATCCAATAGTGAATATTCCAGTATGGTGCATGTAGGGACATTATGGTTGAATCCAGTCTGTGTTCACTAATGGAATTCAAACACATTTTTGTGTGTTTGATAGAACAGTGGGTGTATTGGTGGAACAAAAGTACTTCATGGTTTACTGGCTGGCTCCCTGCTGGCTAATTGGCTTAAATGTTTCTTGGTTTCCCTTCTTCCTAGAGCTGTTCATCTCTTTCTGTTGTCTCTGAAACCTGGAAGTCATGACATCCCTTGGGAACTCTGAGTACTTAGAGCTCCAAGAACTTTTTCCTTCATAGTTAGAAAAGACTATGTTAGTGTTTCTTGGGCTTTGGTTAGATGGTTGATCATGCCATGAGGTGACCTCCCTAATGGGAAGTTTAACTAAGTAGGCCATAGATTTGTAGCTACCAGGTTTAGAAAGACCTATTCCAAAGGCGTCTCCCAGGCTCTTTGTGACTCAGAGATTTTGGGCTGATGTGGCCGTTGCACCAATGGCCTTCATTGGCTCTGGCATTACACATGTGCATGTGTGTGTGTGTGTGTGTCTATGGTCTGCAGGAATTTTGGTGTATGCCACCTGCTATAGCTCAGAAGTGTATTGAGTAGCATGAGACTATTTTTGCATTTGTAGGATGCTTTTCAAAATTGGCATTTATTTCAATAATTTCTCCTTCCTCTCTCAGTGTCAGGTGGCACATCTGTGGAGACTGCACCCCTGTTCCCTGGCCCTGGAGGAGATTGATGAGGGCACCTGGTTTCTTCCTGTTCAGCACAGAGAGAGAGGCACAAGGGTCGTGGGCTCAGCAGCCAGCATCTGAATCTCATGGAGATTTCAGCAAGTATGCTGGGAGGACATATGTTTGGCATTATTTTTCCAGAATTGGGAATAGAGCCAGAAGCACTTTATTTCATTCATTCCTTTATTATACAGGGTTCAGGTTGCTAATGTGCATCATTCCTTGTTTTGAGAGCTGTGGGGGAGTAGGGAAGACAGATTTTTATAAGACATCTTTGCTCTCAAGTCTGGGGAGAGAACACACACACACACACACACACACACACACACACACACACACACTGATATACATCAGAGTAAAACAGTGCCATGAATGAGGAGAAAGTAGCCCCAGATGCTCGCGAGGCTGGGTGAGAGGCTGTCAGTCTGAAGAGTGGACTTCCTGTATACTGCTATGATCCTATCTTCAGCTTGATGGTCATTCGCAGGCCTAAGTGGTCTAGCTGCACACAGAAATCAACACAAAGGAGAAAAAGGAATATCCGTGTTTACACTGAGAACCAGGAGCCAGGAATGGAAGAAATGGGGGTCTATCTGTTTGCCTCAGTAGAGTTTCTGGGTTGCATTTGCGGCAAATAAGCATGCCTCTCTGAAAAATAGATCTGTTTACTCAAGTGCCCAGTGAATCCAGCCCTTAGAGGTTTTGGAAGACGTCCCACCTCCACCTAACACTGCCCAGCAGGCCTACCAACACGTGAGGATGGAGAGATTTACTCAGAGGTCTGAATTTAGATCAATTATTGATTCATGAAGACATTTCTGTCTGGTGTGGGGGACAGGGTTCTTGGCTAAATCTCAGCTGAGGTTGAGATCCCAGGGGATTAGGTAAAAGAGACCTGGCCTTGTTGTTCCCCCAGAGGGTAGGAAGATACTTGGAAAGAGGGAGAAAGAGAGGCCAGTTGCCTGGGCTGCGTTTTGGATGGTGCCAAGTTTTCTGGGAAAAGAAAGATGAATCTCCCCCTTCCGGGAGCTGGATCTCCAAGGGCTCTCCAGTTTGTGATCTTTTATTCATGCACATAATCTGTCTGGCTCTATCTTTGGGAAATTACTTCTATTTTGTGCACTTAATTGTTTAAATTGCTGTGGGTTTGCTGCATTTTAAAAAAGTTCAATAAAAGATGTGGAAAAGATTGACAATAAAATGTTTATCAGATGAAAATAACCTTTACAGATTCACGAATCCAGGTTCGTCTTGTAAATACTGAATTTGTAGGCCTAGAAAATCCCTGAGAGGCTGTTGATGTTTTATTTATTCATGATTAGAAAATAATAGAAATAATAACATTACAGTTGTGAATTTTTGAACACCTGTAA
Organism: Plecotus auritus; assembly: GCF_963455305.1. Taxonomy (NCBI): domain Eukaryota; kingdom Metazoa; phylum Chordata; class Mammalia; order Chiroptera; family Vespertilionidae; genus Plecotus; species Plecotus auritus. The sequence continues at coordinate 166,072,182 of NC_137782.1, forward strand.
TATGTTAAGCACTCAGGATTTGACATCAAATTCAACAGACATAGATGAAAGAATCTGTGATTTGGCTTCTGGTGACTCTGTGACTTCAAGGACTTGACCTCTATGACCACTCAAGGCTCAGAGATGCTCCTCTAGCCAAGTTAGGGAATGTTCCAGAAAGATCTTCCTCTACCCTCCTTCTGGCTTTGAGAAGAATCCTGTAATGCCTTTTCATTTTTATTCATGGCTACACCCAAGGTAGAAGCTGAAAACGAGAATTCTGGGGACCTTTTTCCAGAAAACCTGCAGAACTGGCCTTGGCTATCAAACCCGAGAAAGTTGGAGCTGTCTAATAGCAGAGACGTGACCACAGCAGCTGCCACAAGGAGGTCTTTGAAACTTAACTTCCTTCCCCACTGCGACACTTCACCCTTTCTAACTATGCATCTAAGGGCATGATCCCTGTTTTATTTACACTAGGCATTACTTGATCTTGCTGACCTCTTTCCAGACAACATCCAGTATTGTTTGTTACAACGAATCAGAGACGTGACCTGTTCACTCATTTATTGAGTTTTATCAGTTGCCTGTGGTGGGTACATCATTGCAGAAGGGCTTAAAGCAATGCCCTGAGCTGAAATGTCCAACCTTCCTTAGCACTGGTGTTTGTTGGGATAGGACTGAATGCTGTCTGTCAGGGGTCCACAAACTTGAGGACCACGTGCTCATGGTTGAATTCCTGGTCTAATTGGTTGTTTATGGAGCCTCCTGACCACAGAATTACTGCTTCTCAGGGGGCATTTGGAAATATGTGTGTGGGGGGGCTTTTGTTGACCCAATGATGTGGGCAGGAGAGGTAACGATGGATCCTACATTCTGCATGAATTTTGAAGGTTCCAATGGATGTTGATGTAGGTGGAAAACTTTTTGATTATTATTTAAGCCTAGATCTTAACTGTTCTACGTATAACACCAAGTGTTTTGTGCACAGCTCCAATCTGCACTGACTTTCCCAGGGACCTTAGTTAAGGTGTAAATTGAGAAAGATTGCATTTTTTACTTTCAGAAATTTACCAAGAATTGCTCACAGCATTCTGAGCATGGGAAATCATTATCACCAATGGCAACGCCTCTCACGGTGTCAGAGCTGCCCTGCAACATACCTGTAGCAATCTGTGCACAGAGCTGCCTCCTTCCTGGTGAGTCTATGTAAAGACACAAGCATCTGGCTGCTTCATTATGTCTTGTGGTTAGTCATCCTCCTGAGCATTCACAGATTGAAAAACATTATTTCATGCCTTCTTTTTTTGTATTTCTCCACTATGCTATAGTGAGTGCATTGTGTTGGTAGTTGTCTTTGCATGTTTTAAGTTGATGCATCTTTTCCCCCCTAAGAATGCAGTCCTATTGTGAAATGAGGTAAGTTGTACTTTACTTTGCTAAGAAGGTTACCAAGATTTGTTCACCATTTTGAAAAATGAACTCACTGATAGAAACAATGCTCAGATTGTCTGAGTCACGAATGCATGACACTCAAATCGGCCTGCATTGCCAGGTGTCAGATTCATGGTGATCCTTTCAGATAGAGCTGTGGCTTTATGCCTTCCCGAGTCATCATGATCACAGACATACTGAGTTATGATTGTAAATTACTTTAATCTCTCCATTTACTTATAGTTAGGGCAATATAATTCTATTTTTAAATATGTCTTTTTATTGATTCCAGAGAGAGGAAGGGAGAGGGAAAGAGAGATAGAAACATCAATGATGAGAAAGAATCATCGATCAGCTGCCTTCTGCATACCCCCTACTGAGGATTGTGTCTGAAAGCCCAGCATATGCCCTGACTGGGAATTGAACCCTGACCTGGTTCATAGGTCAACGCTCAACCACTGGGCAACACTGGCCAGATTATATTTCTATTTTTAAAAACTACATGGGTAAGGCATGTTATCCGTGGCTTTCATTTCAGGACAGCAAAGGGGATTTTACTATGAGCTTGTTACAAAAAGGGATGGTTGGTTCCAATAGTTCTAATGGAAAACCCCTGGAGCAGTCAGCACTGGCATGAAGACAGCAGCGGGCCACTGCCTCAGTCCCTTCACGGTCAACATGGGCATCTAGCTTTCTGTGTCAGGGCTTTCTCTACAGTCACATAACTCAGCTCAAGGTCAATTTGCTAAATATTAATTGCAATTTATCTATTGATCAGGTGATCTAAAATTCAACTTCCTTCTAAGTGTTTTTTTTTTCATTCAGGTGTTCTGTAAACTTTTTGCATTTTTTGCCCTACAATATAGTACCACATTCTCTCTCTCTCTCTCTCTCTCTCACACACACACACACACACACACACATTTGCCTCATTATTCATTCTCTCTCTCTTTCTCTTCCTCTCTCCTTTCCTTCTCCCTCTCCATCTCTATGTCTTTTTACATATATGTACACACACATTTCTTTTTTTTTTGGGAATACATTTGAGGTTAAGTGCACAGTGATACTGCATTGCCTCTACTGCTTTAATATGTATTTCCTAAACACAAGTTCACTCTCTTCTGAAGCCACACTGTACCTTTCACAACCAGGAAATCAACATTGATCATGCTAGCATCACGTAAATATGAGCATGGGTCTTCTCCACAGCCCGTGCTTGTCCCAGTAATGTTGTTTACAGGGGCAGGAGCCACCTCAGGGCCACTCGTTTCATTTAGCGTCATGGCTTCTTGCTTCCTTCCACCTGCTCCAGTTCCTCAGTTTTCTTTATTTCCCATGACCTTGACATTTTTAAGGAGAACAAGCCAGTGACTTGGCAGACGGTCCCACAGTTTGACGTTGTCTGATGTTTCCTCATCAGTACAGCCAGGTTATGCATTTTTGGCAGGAATGTGACAGAAGTGATGCTGTGTTCTTCTCAGTGCCCAGTTTCAGAAGGGACATGGAGTTGGCTTTCCCATGAGTGACAAAGCAAATAAAACAGCGAGCTTCGACCACTATGATGGTGACAGTCTGGGTTCTCCACTGTAAAGCTAATTAGCAGGCGTTTTTAAGAGGAGATACTTTGAGGCCATGTACATAAGATTATCATGCTAAAACTTTACCCTAGAGTGGTAGCATCTCTTGGTGAATCTTGCCTGAATCCATTGTCAAATGGCAATTTCTACCCCATGACCCGTTCTACATTTAGGAGTTGGCTGTCTACCGTCAGGTAGCACTCCCATGTAAATATGTGAGTATGTACCAATGGGTTCTTATTTTAGTCTGTTTGTTTTTAAATCTTATCACTGATTTCATTTTCATATCATTTTCTTGTTTCACTTCTTTTTTTTTTCCTTTTTGCCATAGACATTTTGCTCATTTAAAGGATGTTATTCTTTCCTTAATCCAACTAAACATACTTATTTCCACACCTCGATAAAGGGATATAGATTGCTTTTGCGATTCAATTGCTCCTTTTGTTAGCTTTCACTCTCAGTGTGGTATTCCTTTACGTGGTTTGGAATTTTGATTTATGGCTTCTTTTTGTGGGGAGATCTTATTTGTTCTTAGTTATTCTCTTTCTTTTCTCCTGATCCTGAACAGATCCTGTAATGGTGGCCTTTGTTTTCAGCCCAGTTGTATTATCAGGGACATTATCAACCCTGTTCCCAAGCTAGCGAGTGCCTTGCTTGGTTCCTGACCTTGGCACTGGATTCATATTGCTCTGCCCCCTGGAGCAATTGGGAGCAGTTCTTTTCTGCCTCCTTTTCAAGCATTAAGTGTGTGCGCAGGGGGGATATGGGGGAAATCTACCCCTAGCTCTCAGCAGCCAGTCTGCCTTAGCCCCTGCTGGCACAGAGGAATTGAGTCCCAGGTTACCCCTGCCTTGGCCTGGGTCTGTGATTTCAGAGCTGTTTGCACTTTGGAATTGCTATTCTATTTCTGATCCATTAAGACATTCACTTGTTTCTGAGCCCGGCAGTATGTTTGTGCTGTTTTAAATAGATCGTTGCTCACATGTTTGGAGCCAGGGCGGTAATGTCAAAGTGTGAACTTACTGAGCTACTGTGATTGAAAGTTTTTTTTTGCTTCCATTAAGCAGAAATAGCATTCCAGTAGGATGCTTTTTAACTTCAAGAAGCTGCTGGCACACATTCTCAGGTCAGAGCTTTGAGAGAGTTTATGTCCCTCCCTTCCTGAACAGCAGAATCCCAAAATGCACCCCTGAGCCGGACCTGGCCTATCTCTCGGTGCAGAGTGCAGGAAATCCTCCACGGGGAGGCGAGGCCTTTCAGCGTGGCTCACATGTGAAAACCTTCTCTGCCCACTTCGCTCTCTTGCTGGAGCACAAAGGGCACACTCGCCAGGTGTGGTTGAATTGGGAGTAAACTCAGAGATGTGTAAATCCGGCCTGCTTCTTCACACGGGCACGCCTGGAAAGGCAATCGACTTTTCAAAGCCCACGCAATCATTGCCCAAGGCAATCTTTATAGATCCTTATGAGCAATGTGACCCCTGCTCTCATCAGCACGGAATGAGAAAGTTTTCATACTCTCAAGTCCAAATTGAACTCCTTGTTCCTGCCTCCGCAATGACACAGATGTCACTCCTGAGTGAGAGCTGTCCTGGCACGAGAAGACATCTCATTTTGCTCTCTGACTTTCCCTCCTTTGGGCTAACTCCCCCTAGTTCCTTTAGCATTGTTGCCTACAACTCAGGTCTCGCATTATTCTGTGGGCACCTCTTGATAGGTGTTGTGTGTTTCCTTGGCCATTGTGTATTTCTTGGGCTGGTGTGCTTATGCAAAAGAACAGGTAAGGATTTTCAAAGGCTGAGAGAGGAGCGTTCACTTCGGTATCTTGTTCCCACGCCCCGCAGCTGTGAAAAGGATTCAGCGGTTTGTTTTGTGGTGTAACTGGATGGTGTGGTTACATTTGCGTATAGGAGGGGTCCTGCAGCTCCTGCTTCCCCCAGGGGTGTCTGAATTCTCCCTGTCTACACTGGCCTGGTAAGCAATGCAAGGCAGTTCTCCAGTCCTGCCTCTGCCCCTGTTGCAGCCTGGACATGGTTACCTCAAACCACTTCTGCAGACAGGACAACAGCGTATTGATTGCTGACAGGTGGTAGGGGTGCAGATTGATTTTTCGATAGAATTTTGTTTTCTGCCTTTTGGCTTGTTGCTGGAAGGCATTTCATGCTATAATCTTATTGTCGTATAATTTTGATTTCAATAGTTTAGACCAGTGGTTGGCAAACTCATTAGTCAACAGAGCCAAATATCAACAGTACAATGATTGAAATTTCTTTTGAGAGCCAAATTTTTTAAACTTAAACTATATAGGTAGGTACATTGTTATTAACTTAATTAGGGTACTCCTAAGCTGGCCTTTCCTAAAAACTCAAGGGGCCAAAGAGCCGCATGTGGCTCGAGAGCCGCAATTTGCCGACCACTGGTTTAGACTTTCATTTTTTTTTTTTAAGTACATGGTGCATTGGGGCCTTGTGAGGATTAAGTAAAGAAACACTGATGTGCTTTGCTAAACTGAGGCTCTGGAAAGAACAGGTTCTCACTCGTCGAACCTATTAGTAAGTTCACCTGTGTGCTGAATGGTTTAGGGCCATGGTCGGCAAACTGCGGCTCGTGAGACACATGCGGCTCTTTGGCCCCTTGAATGTGGCTCTTCCACAAAATACCATGGCCTGGGCGAGTCTATTTTGAAGAAGTGGCATTAGAAGAAGTTTAAGTTTAAAAAATTTGGCTCTCAAAAGAAATTTCAATCATTGTACTGTTGATATTTGGCTCTGTTGACTAATGAGTTTGCCGACCACTGGTAGGGGAATGTTCCCCCAAGGGCTTCATGAATGCTATGGTCTTGTGTTACATTCTGTAATTAAAGGGCTCTATGATCATGTGATTTGGAAATGATGCATAATTTGCCTTCCTCTTAAAGAAAACTTTTCATCTGATCTTATGAACGACCATAAAGGCAGTAAAGAGATTGTGTTAACTCTTTTTAATCAAACATTGACCATGCTTATTTGGTTATGGAAATCCTTATCATGAGGACTATGTTACCCATCAACACCCTGGAAAGTTGGCATTCCATTACACACACTGGGGGCATGCATTGTTAAGCTACGTGGCGAACCTGTGAATGTCTGTGTCCCTTGGATTCACTCACAGACACACCATGTGCCTGTCACGTGCTTCAGGAGACATTGTCTTGCCTCTCCTTGGGAATACATGTGAGAATCCATCCCACAGGGGATATCACCAACCCTATAGCAGTGCTGTTCCCGAGTGAGGTGGCATGGTGTACTTTGTATCAGGAATGGGGAAGGCAGAGAGGAAAGATGCCATCCAAACAAGGCAGAGGGTGGAGCTGATAATACTAACTCTACCTGGTAGAGCTTTTGGGTGGAAATTTATAAAAATGGCTGATATGGGGAGATAGGAAAGAGCAGATTAGCTGGAGGCAGCCAATTCAGCAAAGGCAAGGCAGAAGAAATTGATGAATGGAAGTTGGGTGGGTGGGAGCAGGTATGTCCCATGTCTTGGCTGATGCATGAGGATGATGTGTTGACAAAGAAGCAAGTGCTGCTGTGGAGGGAGAAATGTAAAGGGCAACCGATGAAGGATAAAGATAGACATGAACAGTGTTAGGGACCTCCTTAAAAATCTGTGAGGACATGATAGGATGCAAATAATTTTCATGGACCAACGCCCCTCTGTCTGCTGTTAGACATATTCAATATGATTCCTGGCCCCAGTAGAGGCTGCATGGATGGAAGGCGGGGCCAAATTGGGAGAATAACTGGGAGATGACAAGGGGTAGAGAGAAAAATCCAGCTCAATGCAACTGCTAGGTTCCTAGTGACTGGGACTCAGGGGTTTCTGAAGGGTCCTCATCTCCTCGGGTCTCATAAAAATTGGCTTCCCCTCCTTCCTCCAGGCAACACTGGAGTTGTCAATGAAGTTCTTAGCTGGAGGCTACCCAATCACCGTCCAGTCATTAGGAGATAAAAAGTATCGATCATTATGTGTCTGCTGCTCGTTGGAACAGCAGGCCTCTGCTAATATCTTTATCCACTTCTAAGGCTGTCAGCCTATTGACTTTTTCTTCTTTTAAATCAGTTGATTGGAGTGTGAGGCGCAGCAGAGATTACTTTTAAGCAGATGACGGGAAATTTGATCATGCGCCGCTGTGGGGGGAGCTTGGAAAACCTGGGATGACTCTCTTCGGGCCTAGCGAAGGGTGGGCAGTAGCAGGTCTGTCCTTCCCTTTGTCTCATGATGTCCGCATATGAGAAAAGCCTCACATGCACAGAAAGGAAGGATGAAGAAGCAAGGTGCAGCCTGTGACCTAGCCTCGCCCACATGCTCTCCCCGGCCTCCGTTTACTCATTTGGGCAAGGAACTCGTTGGTACCAGGCATTGTCCTGGGTTCTGAGGCTGTTGTAATGGCAGGGCAGGGCACGGTTCCTCCGCCAAGGCTGCGGGACCCCTGGGGTGGTGAAACACCGAGCCGCCCAAAGCAGCCCGTGGTGTCTGGTTGTCTGCAGTGAGCTTGGCCGTGGCCAGCTGCATGGAGTCTAATGTGAACACACACACAGGACCTTCCCAAAGCATGCTCCGATAAGGAGACATAGCATTCCTGGCAGAGGCAAAGGCCAGAGGCACAAAAGATGCTCTCTCTCTTTCTTAAAATTAATGGCGCGTCATCACAGAGTGAAGGGAAGCCTCATGAGGGAGATCTCTCAGGGGGAGATTCATCAACAATCAACAGGTATGAATTGGGGCTTCTTGGGCCCAGGACTGTGCAGGGTTCCTGTTTGGGTAATGAAGCTCCTCTCACAGAGACCTGCAGTAGCCTGTATGTGCCCTGAGGGTCAGGGGTGAGAGGTCATGAGAGGCTCCCTGCAGGAGGTAGGACTTGTTCTGGTCTTTTGAAGGGTGAATAGAGTTGGTAGAGGCAGAGGGAAGGAAGGGGATGTTCAAGGTGGCTGGCCAGTGAGTGCAGGTCTGCTAGGGCAACAGGGGTCATGTTGGGGATAATGGTTGATGTCCCTTGGTAGCTGCTGGTTTCGCTGTGTGTGTTTTTAACAGCTTTGGGGGCATATGATGACATGTAATATGCTTCATATATTTAAAGTATGTAACTTGACAAGGCTTGACTCAGGTTTGCACCCATGAAACTACCCCCACAATCAAGATGAGGAGCTCTCATCCACAAGAGATCCTCAGAGCCCTTTTGTAATCTCTGCTCCCACCACTCCCAGCTCCCTGCATCCCCTACTACCTGCTGCCACCATCAATTTGCATTTTTGAGTATTTTATGAAAATGGAATTTTGTAATATATGTGTATATAGTCTCCATTCCACTTCTCTCTCTTTGTGAATGAGATCAAAGCAAGGACCATGAAATCCCCCTTTCACATTTATCAAATAAACGAATAACCCGGCCCCAAAGGCAAAGAGAATGGGAGAGAATAAAGCGCATCACGTGCTTAAAGAATCTGTGTCTTGGACCCTCAAGAATAGCCTCTTGACCTGCCGGTGTGGCTCAGTGGTTGAGCGTCAACCCATGAACTAGGAGGTCGCAGGTTGCGGGCTGGATCCCCAGTAGGGGGTGTGCAGGAGGCAGCTGATCAGTGATTCTCCTCATTGATATTTCTATCTCTTTTCCTCTCCCTTCCTCCCTGAAATCAATAAAAATATATTTTAAACAATAAAGAATACTCCCCTGCCTTTAGGAAAGTGGGAAACTATTATCGTCATCTTCTGGCAACTCTGAATGTTCAGGGACTTATTCAGGGGTCCCCGTAAGAGAACCTCTAGCACTGCAGGTATGACTGACACCGCTGTGGCAGTGATTCTGTCTGTAGTATTCCCCTCTTCCTTCCTACCGTCTCTGTGGTGGTGTCCTCTCCCGGACCTCCCAACTCTGCCTGTGTCCTGACCAGCCGGTGGCATGCCTCCTTGAGGCTTTCAGAGAATGCTGCCTCCCAGGTGGGGGCAAAACAGATGCCCCTCTGAGCTCTTCCCTGAGAAAGCTTTAAAGCTGCACAATTAACAATTTCCCTGTTCATTTTCCATCCCCTTGTGGCCCTGGCCTCCGACGATGGATGGATGGCTGTATCATAACACGCCTTCCACATCATTTGTCACGTCCCGGCATGGTGACAACAGCTTTGCTGTTTCCAGAAGGCCAGGAACTAGAATGTCAGGCAGGGAAACTAAATAACTTTTCACCCTCAGGACGCAGTTCCTTCTGTGGAGGGCTGCAGGTCCCTGAGAGCTGGTGGGAGCCACTGAGCTATGGAGGCCTGGAGGGAGCGTGTCTACCAGCCGGAGCCTCTATTCTCACCACGGATGGTCCTAGAGAATTGATTCAGGAAAACAACCGGGGAGCTTTGCAGATAGTGGGGATCGGTCCTCTTCCCTAAAAAAGTGAGCCACAGAGCTCCGCCACCCTGCAGCGAGGTGCTGTCTGCTAATAGGGAGTCATGTACAGCCGAGAGCAGCGGTAATTAACAGGGCAAAGAGTTAGCGATGGAGAATAATAATAACAACCATATTAACAGGGATGTCAGCTGATGCCCAAAGTCTGAGAAAAATATCTGCCAAGTACCCTGGCATTTTAGAGTGACAGGGTAGCCCCGTGGTCGGCAAACTGCGGCTCGCGAGCCACATGCGGCTCTTTGGCCCCTTGAGTGTGGCTCTTCCACAAAATACCCCGGCCTGGGCAAGTCTATTTTGAAGAAGTGGCATTAGAAGAAGTTTAAGTTTAAAAAATGTGGCTCTCAAAAGAAATTTCAATCATTGTCCTGTTGATATTTGGCTCTGTTGTCTAATGAGTTTGCCGACCACTGGGGTAGCCCATCTATAAAGTGTTTTACAAGGAGGTGACCCCAGCTGTTCTGTCAACATCAGCTCATCACCAGCTCCCAGGGTACAAAGGAAAAGAGGTGGGAGACAGGGTCCCTTCCGGGAAAGTTGTCAATGCTGGTGACTTGTTCCCCAGGTACCCCAAGTAGAAAGGGGAGACGGAGGCTTCCCCTTTAATCAGGGGAGGGGGCTGCTTGGGAGCTTTTCATGTGTCCTCTGGCCTTTGGTGGGCATGGCGGCTAAACTCTGTTGGCCAGCGTGGCCCAGGCAGCAGGCAGGAAGGAACCAGAGCTGCCCTGGGAGCAGCAGGGCCTTTGGGGTGCCACCAGGCCTGGGGTGTGGGTTTCTTTCAGAGCAGAGGAGGCTCTGAGGGAGACGTCGGCACAGTTCTGCTGCCCACGAGGAGCCCTGGAGAGATGAGGGGCTAAGACAGGCCAGTGACTGGGGCCGGGGTGGGGGGTTCCGAGGGCCATAGGAACCATTGTTTTGGCAAGAGATTGCAAGATTGGGGTCCTCATAAAAGCGTCCCATGGAAATAAGAATAGTGTTAGATGGCATTTCCTGTTCTGAGAGCACCAGCTGGATTATGTCTGCACCATCCCAGGAGGACCTTTGCCGCCCCTTCCTTTCCTTCCCTCTCGCTGTACTCGCCCCTGCAGGCCCAGGAGTCAGTGCTGCAGGGGGAGGAAGGAGGAGCAAAAGGCAAGAGCAAAAAAGCCGACTTCTCCCCTCCGGCCTCCAAGGCTGCTGTAGGCCTGACCCGTGGGATTGTAAACGGGAGGAGGTTTTAGAGTTTTAACATTACACGGAACTGGGCTTCTTATGGTGCTCTCAAAAGAGGTCACTTGCTTTTCATTTGAGAGGCAGAGAAGGTGTAGGAGACGTGTTGGAAGTGACAGGGAGCAGAGGGGAGTGATCCTGTGGAGGAGGTTGGCAGGGGCAGCTGTGACCAAGTCCGCTCTGTGGCTTGTGCCCTATGGAGCCTGGTTTGTGCAGTTAACCAGTTGCAGGTACGTAACATCTCACTTTCCCAAATATGTCCATTTACATGATCCATCGCAGCCTGCCTGCCTGTCACCTGGCTGGTGCAAGTGACCTGTGCCAGCCTCTCTGTGCTCAGATGCCATTTGTGTCGTTTCCCTTGTTGGGCCGCACATGTGACCATTGCCACCTGGGGACTGGTTCCTGGGGCCCTCTGTGCTTCCGCCTGCTGTGCCCATATCTGGAGAGGCCAGCCCTTGAGCAGAGAGATCCAGGGGACACCCGGGAGGGTTCCCAGAGCTCCAGAAGCTCACCCCAGTGGCCTCCCTGGAGGTCTGGAAGGGGGACACATTGTGCACCCAGACCGTCAGAATTGTTCAGAGCAGAGGACTGCCCTAACCCTTTCTTGTCACCATCCCCCAGTCATGACCCCAGCCTCTCTGTGCAGTGAAGCCCGCCCCTCCATGCTGCCCCCAGTGTGCCCTGCACTCATCCCTCCTGAGGCTCCGCTTACACTCCGCTCTGCTTTACATGCTCGCTTCCTATCTCCACTGTGCAAGCCTTGACTTCCTCCAAAGTCACATCAAATTCCTGTCCCCAGGCTCCCCCCATGCCTTTCCTGATGCCTCATGGGAGTTGATTTTGTCCTTCCTCCTACCACGGATTGCTTGTGTCTGTGTGGTCACCATGGTCACAGGTGCTGGGATCACACTGTTCGTGGTGGTTTCTCTCCCTGGTCTGTGAGCTCTTAGCACACAGAGCTATAGCCTCACTCATGTCTGTGTCATCCCAGCAAACCCGTGAGCACTCACTGGACATTTGTTAAATGGAAGTAAATTGCAAATTATCACTTGTGGGGGAATTGTGAAGGGTGTGTCATCTAGCATGTCAAAAATACATTTAAAAAAAGATGGCACCTGAGGCCTAGCCAACGTTAAACTCCCCCGGAGTATTGTATGGCCTACGTATCTCCATAGACAGTTCAGGGCTTAATTCCTTTGGTTCATTGCTGAGTCCCGTGAATCCTGTGTAAACCCAGATTGGGGGGCATGTCCATCCTGACTGAAAAAAGAAAGGGGAAGTTGGGGATCTGGTTAATATCCTCCACACCCACTCATTTTCCAGGTAAAGGAAAACGAAACTAATCGGGGAAGCAGAGGCCAGGTTGTGGGGGGAGGTGTTACAATTCAGGGTTAGTGAGGGCCCCCAATATCACAGACGAGAGAGTCGTGTATTCCAGCAAGGCCTAGGGCTGGCAGTACTGGTCCAGGTGCGGAGTTTTAACACAAATACAAAGATATGGCAGCTTAATCAGTGTTTAGGATGACCTCAAAGTCAAGGATGAGAGTAGGGTGTGGGGACGCTGGGTGGAGTTTTCATGCACTACAGAAGGGGTGACAGGCATGAAGACAACAGCATCCGCAGCCACGTCTGTGCCCAGCTGTGCCTGGCACTCTGCTCGGGGGCCGGCGAGGCATTGGCGGCGGAGCGGCTGGCTGCCTGCCCGGGCACGTGGCCTCCGCCTCCACAGGGTCAGGCGCTGCTATTTTGCTTGCTTGCTGCTCCTGATCATTTTTCTCGTCTGCCTTTTATTTTTCCTTCAGACCTTTTGGTACCCAATGATTTTTGATTAATTTATTTACCATCGCTGGGTGATTGATGCTGTTTGGTGCTGGTACTTTGTAACTTTCCAATTCTTCTAGTTGTCAATGTGACAGCCCCTTGATGATTAATTAGATCCTGTCCCTTGCTCTTTTCATTCTCCCTGGGCACCAAGGCTCTCGGTTTTCAGCAAATATAAGTATTTCGGAATGCAGATTTAATGACTGAGAACACCCAACGAAATCCAGAAAGATCTATGATACTTTCACTCTCCTTTACTTTCTCACTGAAATTTAATACAGGGTGTTTTTTTCCTCTTCGCATCTATTTTAAATTTCAGGGGTCCTCTTGCCCTCTTGGAATCTCTACGCTATTTCCTGCCCTTCTGGTTTCCCTGTCTAGGCACGGTTCTAACTCACTTTCTCAGTTTTTGTCCGTTTCCTTGCTTTAAGGGAGCCTTGCGTTCCCCTACATAACGCAGAAGTTTGGGATGGCGGTGACAAAAGGGAACGGGTATTTGTTAAGTCCCTATTATTTTCTACCAAGTTCATAAAATATTTATCAAGCACTTACTATATGCCAGAAAAACTCCTGGAATCTTCATCAAAGTATGCATCTTTATCTTTATTTTATAGACAAGGAAGTTGAGGCTCTGGGAGAATAATCAATACACTTTATGTCATACAGATAGGAAGTGGCAGAGCAGGGATTTAAACCCAATCTTTCTAACTTTAACAACTTGTATTATTTTCCATGATGCTACTCGAAAGGTGATCAAGATGGATGAAGCAATGCCTATAGGCTCAGAATTTGAAAGAGACATAACTTTGTCTGTACAGGTTCTTACACATACGTAATTAGACCCATGCTTGATGAGCTACATAAAAATCACTCGGAATGCGTATTCAAACACACATTCCTGTATCTTTCCAAAATTGTTCAAGTCTGATTGGCCTAGAACTGTTTAAAACACCGACTATGTTTTTCTAATTCCCAGCTAGGCTAACGAACTGGTGCCCTCAGCCATCTATTACCTGGTGAGGGACTTTTCTTGACATCTTCACTGAGGGATGGCCATCCAGTCTCTGTGATAGGAGGCACCACCCGAATGGTAGCTTTCATGAGTGAGCAGTCCTTAATACTTTTGGAAAATTCTTCCTCCCATTGATCTGTCATCGGTTCCTCTGTCACCACAGTCTGTGGTCCTTGTGGTATAAGTGATAGGCACCGCTTATTAAGTGCTCTCTGTTTGCCAGCGTCATGCTAAATGTTTTAGATCTATGATGCCACTCAAGTGCCGCAGCAACTCGAGGAGGCTGGAGTGATTGTTATTCTTCCCACATTGCAGGGGAGATAACTTCATTCCGGTGATACAAATAATATGTTTATTCTATCTATTCTATATCATCTCTCCAGATGTCTGCAGATAGCATCCTTGCCAATCCCTCTACATTTGCATACTTTAGTAGAACAAAAACATTCATTGGGTACTGCCTTTTTCCCAGGCAAGGAGCTGAATAAAGAAGGTCCCTCTCCTCCAGGCTCTACAGTCTAGTGGGGAAGACCCATGTGAACTAGAACTCTGATGTAGTTTTACCTGTGAGCCTTGCCTCTCTAAGTGAACTAAGAGTCTTTGGGGCCAGAGCCTATATATTCTCCCCTTTTCTTCCCTACAGCCAGAGGGTTGGACTTATGATGGGGAATCAGTCAAGGCACATTGTCATGGGTTCACTGAGACTCTTGTTTTTGCTCTCCATGTTTCCTAGGTGAGTCATGTGATGGAACAGAGAGGAAGGTTTGGGGCGCTCTTGGATTCCCGAAACATATCCCTTTGAGATGGCTCATGAATTTCTTTGGAGTCCATGCATCTGTGATGTGGGAATTTCTCTCTGGGAGATAATAGCTGTGATGGTTATTTTTTCAACTTGATTGGGCTAAGGGATGCCCAGAGAGCTGGTACAGCATTATGTCAGCCTGTGTTTATAAGGCTGTTTCCAGAACAGATAAACATCCGAGTCAGTAGACTGAGTGAAGAAGATCCCCACTCACCGGTGTGGGCAGGGATCATCCAATTTGTTAAGGGGACCAAATAGAACAAAAAAGTGGAGGGAGGGTAAGTTCATTCTCTCTTCTTGAGCCGGTACATTATCTTCTCCTGCCTTCGGACTCTGCGAGTTACATCAGTGGCTCCCCTGTCCCTTCCCTTGCCCCCTCACAAATTATACCACTGGATTTCTTGTTTCTCTAGCTTACAGAGGGCATATTGTGTCATATCTTAGCTTCCATAACCACATGAGCCAATTCCCATTTTAAAAAAAAAATCTCCTCTTACATATCCTACGGGTTCTGTTTCTCTGAAGAATTCTGATACAATAGCTGACTACAACGTCCTAACCCAGTATATAAAAAAGCAGGATTTTTAACACAGAACATGTGGTTATCCTATCCACTTCATTGATGTTCTCCATGATCTTGCATCTATCCTTACTCTAAGCCTTGATTATTCCCATCTGCCAAATGGGAATACCAATTCCTTATTAGTTCTAGGGGACATGTAGAGGAGAGTATTAGTTATTATTAATGTACTTCAAACTGCTTGGTGACACTAGCTGCAGAAATATAGATCTTTCTTGTTTTAAACAAGTGATACTAAACAAAACCAAGGAATAGTAAATTATGAATTACAGAAGCGATAAATTATGGAGGTAGTTATTATTTAAATTGCAGAAATATTTCTCATTTGCAGCCCAGGGTTTCTTTAGCAAGCAATCTGTCTTGTGCTTTTAAAAAGTAATTCAATTTAAAAAAATTTGATTTGCATGCAACTTTTTAGAAACATTTATCATGTAAAGTGAGACATCATCTGACTAAATTAGAGAATTTACCAATATGTTTTGGCTTGGGATGAATATCGCTTCTTCCAAGGATGTGAATATTGGCAAATTGGATCTCGCTTCTGCTCTTCTCCATCGGAGACTCTCCAAGTCCAGTTTCAAAGCATCTGGCCTGCGAATTAGTCGTGGTGGTGGAAATACTTGGATTCACGCTCCAGGTCTGTCTATAAAGCACTTGCGATCTCAGGGAAGCCAACCTCTCCAGGCCTGGCTGCTCCTATCTGGAAAATGGGACTGTTGGAGTTGAGGGTCCCTTCCAGCGTTGGGGTTCACCGACTGTGCTGAGACCCACGGATCTGAAATTACAGAAGACAAGAGCTGTCTTGCTGTTGCTGTGCAATAAACTTTTCATCGATGGATGACTCAGGTCTTGATTTTCATTTCTTTCCAAAGCGATTCTGACCATTCCAGAGTTTATGAGAAAAACAAAACCAGTCCAGGAAACCATTCTCCTTAGCCTTCGCCTTGATGTCTCAGGAACATTTCTTTTTTTTTTTTCTTTTGCATCTTTAAGTCTGGTGAGGAGAAGACATTAGCTCTGTGTATGTATTTCAAGTTGTGAAATTGCAGATGATAGCAGTTCCAAGTACCAGAGAGATACAGGGCCTTGGTGACTCAGCTCCTGTCCCCTTGCATTTTTCCTGCACAGCTGGGCACCTGCCTATGCATTTGTGGCCAGTGGCCAGTGTTCTACCCTCATGTGGGACTTGGAGAGCTGTGCCTCCCACCACAAGCCATGACTCATCAGAGGAGCTTTGCGATCCTGGTAGAGGTGTTGTTTCGTCCTGAACGTGGAGGGAAGAGAGCTGTTGCTAAGGAAAGCCATTAGCATGCTGACAGCTCCACAGTCTCGAATGAAGAGGTTTGGCCTCCACCGTTTGACTCTAATCAGGAAATCCTTTTTAGAAGGATTTGTCAGTGTAAGAAAACAAGCTCCTGAACTAAATGAGGATCTGGATTGTTCCCTCCTCTCCCAAGCTGCTGTGCCAGGTGGATGGGTTGGCCCTCGGGGCTTTGCGTGTGGCAAACTTGTTTCTGTGGCACATTTTCATTCGGAGCTCCCGAAGGTGTCTGTGTTCCTAAGAACTGCATTTCTGGATCAGCACCCTAGACGGTTTGGGGCTCCTCTCTCCTTCCCTCAAACTGGCTGGCTCCCTTGGCAAGGCCACCCAGGCTTCAGGACTCTTTAATCTGATTGTCTTTTTCTTTTCCTTCTATTCCCTCCCAGTAATGAATTCGCCGCATGTCTCTGGGAAATGAAGGTAATCCATTATACTGTTGTCTCCCTCTCTTTGCAGCAGGGGTAATAGTATTTAACCCACTTTTGCAGTGTGCTGAGTAGCCTGTCAGGGTCTCTTCTCTAGAAGGACAACTGGAAAACATTTCAATAAACACTCCTGAACTGTAGACTGAAAATACATGGGGCCAAACGGCAAATGGCTCAGTGATAGCCAGGTCAGCAAACTAGACCAGTTGTTGGCCACTCTCTCTGCCATCTGCTTCTCTCCTCTTCCTCTCTCCACATCCTTCATTTCTCCAGGGCCATGGTGTCTCCAGGCAAGAATCTTTGGGGAACCTGGAGTTGTGGTAGTTACGGGTCAGTGCTGCTGCTCATGCAGATCCTACCATCTCTTAAGCTGGGAGAGCCCCATGGCCTGCAGAGTTCCCAACAGACTGTGCTTAAGGACACAGAGGCGTGTGCCCAGCTCAGAAGGTTGCATGAAGGACTTGGGGCAACTGGTCTCAAGTCCTCCATTCTGTGCCTGTGGTTTCATTTCCAATGCAATTTGGGACCCAGTCACACTTAGGATGTCACATTGTGTCATGTGTGTGTCTGGCTGATTTACTCATATACTCTCCGGTGGAAATGTTTGTTCACACGAACCACAGACCTGAGGCCCGGAGGCTGCTCCTGGGCAGGGCAAAGTTGCACCCTAGCCTTGTCTTCTGTCTCCTCTTTGCTAAGATAAAGGTGGCCATGGACATTCCAGGGAGTGGGGAGAGAGAGCCCTTCAGAGCGCAGAGTGGGCCCAGCCTGGGGACCAAAGACAAAGTCAAGGCTGAACCCTTGTAGGGCTGAACCCAAGGCCGGCTTCTGGAGGGGACAGGGTAGTAGTAGTGCCCAGAGGCCTTAGATGTCCCTCCCACGTGCACTCAGAGTCCCCAGTATTCAATGTTAGAGTTCCATTGCTTGGGTTTGGGGCTGTTTGGGAATTCTCAGGAGCTCCATGAAGATAGCCCTGAGGAGAACATTCCTCCCGTGCTTCCTGCTGATGCTGTGTGCTCCTCTCCATCAGAGGGTTCCGTGTCCATAAATCCCCCTCAACCCTCCTGAGACACGTCACCATTCTGACTATGGGTAGGAGGTAAACTCAAATAGCCAGAAGGGTGCTGTGGCCATAGGATCCTGCCATGGGTGGAAAGGGAAAGGACTCTGGTTCTCCCCTTAGCATTTCCTGTTTCCTTCTGGGCCCTGACTGCCACTTACGCAGTGTGACCGGGGTTGGGATGGGCCCACAGGAAGGGCTCTCCTGTGATAATGCAGGAAGGAAGGGGGCATCGATCTGTCTGCAATTACAGGCTCAATGCGTTTCCCTTGAATTTTTAGAAAAACCAAAGGTACTTTGCAAGTGCAATAGAGCTTCCAATTAGGCATTTAAGTTCCCCATTTCTATTCCCCTAATGACTGGACTTGCTCTCTTGCTTTATGAAATGAAAATGGCTTTATTTGGGCATGAGGATGCAGCTGGCTGCATGCTGAATACGCTTCTGCAACCAGTCCCACCTGTTCCTCTCATGTGTGAGGGGCAGAATAATACATGCCCGTGCTATTTCTCCTACGTATCCATGGTCGTTTGTACTGGTCCCATATCTTTGCTGAGGGCAGAAGTGTCTGGAAGGCTGGCATTTGAACCTTCAAAGGAAAGGTAATCTTGAAGGGAGGGAGCTGGCTGCAAGGCCCTGCTCCCTGTGTGTGTGTGGGGGGAGGGGCATGTGTGGGGTCAGGTGCTGAGTGATGGGAAGCAGGGATGCCTCTGGTCCACCTTATGTAAATGAGTTGAAACAGAGAAATGGAGGACTAAGAAGAGGCAGCAGAGGGACCTCAGCAGAGCTGTAAGAAAGGAACAGCAGGATAGCCCTAGCCGGTTTGGCTCTGTGGAGTGTTGTCCTGTGGACTGAAGGGTTGCGGGCTCGATCCCCAGTAGGGGACGTGCAGGAGGCAGCTGATCAATGAGTCCCTCTTATCATTGATGTTTCTATCTCTCTCTCCCTCTCCCTTCCTCTCTGAAATCAATAAAAATATATTTTTAAAAAAAGAAATAGCAGGATGAAGCAGGAAGCTCTGTGACGGTACAGGGCTGGGGGTTAAGTAGTTCTTTCTTCACTGGAGGGAGGGGGAGAAACAAGCAAAAGACGTGCCCATGTCCATCTTCCTCTGCGCAGAGCCAGACCCCCAGGTTCCAGAAAGCCAATGGTCGCCCCCTTTTTGGCTTCTTGGCTTACAGAACTCATGGAACCAGGGTGTTCACATGTTGTTGGATGTGTTCATAGCCTTGTTCACGTACCTGGGCAGCACGTTTGAAAACTTCTTCAGAAGATCTCAGGTGTCCTCTTGTTGGCCCATAGCTTACCCTTCCCTGGAGCCCTGCACAGCCCTATGCCTCTGAGGATGCCCCAGCCAGCGCTGTGCGAACCTGTTAATGCTCTTAGTCTGTACTATGGCTCCCAGCGCGGTCTCCCCATGTCATGCATATACCATTGTGTGATTTTCTCCCCTGGTCCCCAGGGTGAACACAGGTAGTGTTCCCAGAAGGCATGTCACGTGACTCACAGGAAGTAGGACTGTAGCATTGGGAGAGATGGATCTCTCCCTTTTTGCCATCTTGGCTTGGGGTAGCAGGTCGGGAATGCCCTTGAGTTTCCTGTTGCTGTTATTGGATGGGCCACCGGTTTTTCTCATGGCTGCTTCAGTGCAGGACCCTCCTTGGAGAAGACCACAGCCCTGGCTCTGCCTCCTGGGGTGCGTTGCAGAGTAGAGAGTAATCTGTCTCTGTGTGCTCTGTGGCTGCTCTTGACTTTCTTGTCTAAATTGCCCTGGATCAGACCTGAGATTATGAAGGGCCTTGGCCAGTGCTGGGAGGCAGCCTCGGCTAATAAATAGAAAAGGGAGAGATCTCACGTGGGTCGGCTCCTTCTTATTTCTGGGAACACCCTGGGCCTTCCTCCATGTGCATCCCCAGCTCAGCAGCCTTGGCTGGCCTGCATATGGAGAGGCCCGCTTTCCAAGACTGAAGGAGACCCTAAGGTCATTGTGTCCATTCCCAGGCCTTCAGGCGGGATTAGCCATAAGCTGCCCTGCCCGAGGATAATCTCTTCTACTTGTAAAAGCATCTGGAGCACACCCCATCTCTCTCTAGACCCTTCATTGCAACTTTTAACAACCTTCGCCATCAGGAAATTCTCCCCCTTAGCTATCCTAAATCCCTTATGCTGGGGATTAAGCTCCTTTCCTTATTCGATCCTCCCTAGTCACTGCCAGACTTAGCCTGCAGTGCCTAAGAACTCTTCTGATACATGAAGATTGTATTAAATCTGGCCTGTCTGCCTTCCCCCCAAAGAATTCCCACTTCTTTTTCTCCCAGGCTCTGCTGCCCGTCTGGTCTGTCTTCCTGGTGGGGAGCCCACACCACACACAGGGGTCTAGAAGGTTTCTGGCCCATCTTGAGTCTAGGGAGAGTCTTTCTGTTCACACACCCAAGTGGGGCTTGTGCGATGGTGACAGTCTCAATCACAGGGTTATGGTCACCTTCCAATCTATTAGCATAGGAGACAGTTTCTTTACTCCCTGGGATATCGAGGGAAAAATATATCACCCCCCTCCCACCACCAATATCACTATCATTGTATCTGCTCCAACACTGATCACTGCCACTACCAGAAACAAGGAAAAGGGAGAATGGAGACAATTCTGAGTGCCTGTGGCTCTTTGGCAAGGTTTTGATGAAAGCAAGTAGTCTGTGTTTGCAGAGTCAGCCAGTTGGTTGGATGTGACCAACTCTCTTGGTCTGTGGCTTCTCCTTCCTATTCTTTGCTATGTCCTCCCTGACCTTCTGGCCTCTGTCTCTTTTGCATGGTGCCAGCACCCTCATGCTGTGCCCCTGTTGCCTGCTCTCCACCCCCACCTTCCACTCCACCCAGCATGCTTCACCCCACACCTGCTGCACCCCAGGTCCCATTTTCTGCTTGCAGCAGTTCTTCATTCCAATCCACCAAGCAGGTCCCTAGGGCTCTGCTCCCTCTTCACTGGGTGGAGACAAAGATGGGTGAGACATTCACCTTGCTCAAGGAGAGTGAAGTTGAGGTAGGGACTGGAGACACAGGTGTGGAGAATTACAAAGAGCAGATAGGATTTAACCTGCTGTCCACAATAAAAGAGGGTGTCAAAGGGCAGCCCTCAGACCAGGCAATAGGACCTCAGGCTGGTGGTCAAAGGGGGCTTCCTGGAGAAGGTGGGGTTGGGTGTAAGCTGGGACTGGGGCAAAGGTGTTGGATAGGCCTTGAGTAGAAGTTACTAGGAGGCACTTGATTGGCTCATAGCTTGTTTTGCTTCCTCCCACCTCAATCCTTCCAATTCTTCCCACCTCTAGTTTCCAGGAGACTTCACCTTCTTTTTTTATTCAATTTATAAATGAAACAATATTTACTAAGCATCTTCTATGTGCTGGAACGATTCCAGGCCACATCCTTCCAGTAGTGTGTTGGGCACACTGGTGGACCATGACTGGATTCAGGTGTATGGGATTCTGATTCCCTCAGTTCCTGGGCTGGACGTACAGGGCCTGGCTGGTTTGGGCTCTGGGGTGCTGGTTACCTCCAATTGCTGAGCAATCCTTGTGCTTTCCCTGTTGTGTCTTGCGGCATTCTCATCTGTGCATGTGCTCCTGTCGTGGGCCTTGGAATGCAAGATCATAAGGCAGGCAAAGCTCTACTCCAGTGGGGTGTGGTAGCAGGATTCTAAGGGGTTCCCAAGATTCCCGCCCCCTGTGTACATACCCTGGGCCATCCTCTCCCTTGAGTGTGAATGTGGACAGTGAATGTGATGGGACAGTCACTGTCATGACAGGTTATGTTATATGGCTCAGTTGACTTTAAAAGTGGTGATCCTGGTGCAGCTGACATTCAGCTGGTCCCTTCCGGGGCCTGGGCTTTTCCTGGTGGGAGAGACTCACAGAGTGGGGAGGCCTCCACGTCAGGAAGATCCTCTGTTTCTGGCTTTGCAGTTGGAGGGGCCCATGGCAAGGCACGTGGGTGGCCTCGGGAACCCAGGACAGCCTCTGGCTGACAGCCAGCAAGGAAACAGAGCCCCAGTCCTGCAACTGCATGGCACTGGATCCTGCCACACCTGGAGGAGGACCCCAGCTCCAGATGAGAATGTGGCCCAGCAGACACCTCCCTTAGCCTTGTGAGACCCAAGCAGAGAACTTAGCTCCTCTGGCCACAACTTCAGATCTGGAACTGTGGGCTGAGACGGGCGCTGCTTTGGGCTGCTACATTCGTGGTAGTTTGTTATGCAGCCGTAGGAAACTACTCCATGGGGGAATACAGAAAGAAGCAGACATGGGAAGATTCCATAGTGTAAGTGCTGTACAGAAGACCAGGACCCGGGCATGTCGTGGGGAGTGGGCACTGTGGTTCCTCTCCCAGGGCTAGCCACGGAAACCTCCCCTTCGCTGGGCTATTCACCCACCCCTTCCTTCATTTATTCCATGAGTATCTATTGAGTGACTGCTGTATGTCCAGCCTTGTGTGAGGGGCTGTGGATACCACATCAGACAGTGTACCTTTTCTTTAAGAAACATTCTTAAAGGGGAGATTGATTTTTTAAAAAGTGTAAAAACAGTGAAGCCAAAAAACCCCTACCACCCACCCAATACAAGTGGAGGGACGTGCTATGAAGGAAATAAACAAAGAAACTAAGTGCTCGGGCCTGGAGACTCCCAGAAGGACTAACTCCAGGTTCTGAAGGTATAATTTAATGAACGAGCAAATGCACGAATCAATAATTTCCCTGCCCCTGGATTTGCTGTATTCCGCTCAATTTCTCTTCTCTGAGTCTGTTTCTCCTGGGAGCAGTCTGAGGGGTGGGGGAGCAGATATCCAGGAAAGGGTTTGAGGAGAGGGTAGCGGCTCCAGGTGGCCTGTTAGAGTGATGGACCTGCAGTGGGGGCGGGGCCACCTGTCAGGACAGAGGCTCTTCCGGAGTCAGAAGGTGGGACCATGGGGCCTCTATTAAGAAGTAGGGAGAAAGGGATGGAGCTGAAGGACACTCAGGAGACATAAAGTTAGGATGTGGAGGTTTACTAGGTGAGGGAGAAGGAGGTTAAAGGTCAAGCAAGTGTCAAGACCATCTCCAGATCTCTCTGGTTTGAACAGCTGGCTGGCTGGCAATGCCCATTTACTAAAGTGAGACGTTAAAGATAAGGAGCAAGTGGGATGGAAGCTGTGAGACACATTTGTCTGTGAGAAGCTGTTACACCTGTGCGTTGCTCAGGCCCAGAGTGGGGCTGGAGGTGCAGGTGTGTGGGTTCCAGCGAGGACACAGGAAGCCAGAAAGTGAAGGAGCCGGTGGAGCCCTGGGACCTAACTGGGAGGAACCACACTTACAGGTGGGGAGAGAGGAGCTGGCAAAGGAGGAAGTGAAATAGTCAGGAGAGGGCTTATTTAAAAGAAAGGGGCTTGCCCTGGGAGCTGGGGGAGGAGCGGTGGACCTGGAGCCCAGGGGATGCTGGGAGGTGGGAGGGCCAGGGTTTCCATGTGAGGGGCTCAGCCAGGTGAGTAGATGTGCGGGGTGGGAGGGAGGTGGGGGAAGGTGAGGGCCCATCTGATGCTTTCTATTTTCGCTGTAGGTGGGAGGGGAGGTAAGCTGCAGCTCTTGACTTTTCCCATTAATTTAAGAAGTGAATCCCCAGCACAGTGAGATGCCCACAGGGAGGAGCCTGCAGAGCTCGGGGTGGAAGGTGTGGAGGGAAGGGAAGCAGAGCAGGGGGTGTACGGGGGTCGGGACTGGGGGCGCGCTGCCACTTCTAACTTCTCAGGGGGTGGGGGGTGTGTGTGCTGGGTTATGTGTGTATTGTCTGTGTGTGTTGTGTTGTGTGTATATTATCTGTTTTTGTGTTGTCTATGTTGTGTTGTGTGTATGTGTTTTGTGTGTATATTGTGTGTTATGTGTTTTGTGCTGTCTATGTTATGTTGTGTGTATTGTGTGTGTTGTGTGTGAGTGAGAGGTTCAGGAGCTTGCATTTGCTGTCTCCCACATTCTCTGGGAAGCTGGAGGCAGCTCCTCTGGCAATGAAGACAGTGGTGGAGACCAGGTGGGTGAGTGGGAGGTACTTGAAGGAGCCCCTGAAGGGAAGGAAGAGGCAAGCAGCCTGCAGGCTCTGAGGGGTCACCACACACGGGCCACAGGTCCACGGTCATCATTCCAGACCTTGCTGAGTGGCCAAGGAGGCCAGTTGTTCAAAGTCCTTCTGCATCTAAAGCTGAGCAGCTGAGAAGGCCAGAGCCTTGGACCCCAAGCACCTGCATCCCTCTGGGCCTTCCGGAGAGAAGAGCAAGGTGGCGGTGATGGGGGGCAGCCTGGGGGACTTCTTTCCCAGGAGAAGAGTGGGAAGGGGACCCCCGTGAATCTTTAAGATTAGCCTGTGCGTGTCTTTCTGTCTCCAGTTTGTATTGCTCGTCTCACCACCTGCCCCGTCCTCCTCCCAAAGCTGCGCCATAAATAATTAATGATGGCGACAGCGGGTCGTTTCTATAACGGGAGACCCCTTTGGCAGCTTGAAACTCTGTGTCTTTCTTGGCTCTGTAAGTTAAGTGGCTCACCTTGTGTCTAAAACGGGGGCTCCAGACTGTGTAGTTCTGCGTGTCTTTGCATGATGATGGGACAGTGATCGTGGCTGCCATTGACCCTGAGCCGTCTGCACGTGGAAGCCCCATGGCACCGAGTTCTGGGGACCAGCAGTGGGTGGAAGGGGGGCAGGGATTGTAGGGTGGCGAGGGGCCAGGTTCCACTCCATGCACGTGATTGCATGTGGTAGAAGTGTGTGGTGTTAGGTCAGGTTCCCTAGAAGCAGGGACTCCTGGGAAAGTGGTGTACTGAGGGGGTGCTCTCAGGAGCAGGGGTCAGGGAAGCAGGATAGGCAGGGGAAGGAGGCTCAGGAAGGATGTGGCCTCACCAGCCTTTTATGCCCCCCCCACCCCCGCCCAGTGACCTCTGGAGTGTGAACTGCAACCCAGCGTTGGACTGTTCTGGCCCAGCCTTTTGTCAGGAAGTTGGGGCGGCACCGGCTGTGATTGCCCCTGATGTCCCCACTGAGGCCAAGGTAAGCCTGAGAGCACCAACAGTGTCCATTACTACGCCCATTGCCTTTGTTTCATTTACTGATGTCATTCACTCACTCACTCACTCACTCATTCATTCATTCATCCATGCTGTGCCTGGCTTGGCCTTCGCCCTTGTATTTCTGGCTATTTCAGGACATGTTTTCTGTCCCTTCTGTACGGCCACTGAGAGAGAGCCAAAGGATTTCATGAGCTCAGAAATGCCAAGAAACGGCTCTTTTGTCTTTGATGATCTGTTGGCTGTAGCTCATCAGTGTATTTCCTGGCACCTGCAGCCTTCCTAAGTAAGTTCACCTGTCTCGGTGGATAGAGAATGAAGGGCACAGAGAGCACTGCCACCTTGGGAAGAGGGAGAAGGAGGGGCAGCATGAGGAAGAGAGGGGCCTGGGGCCCTGGCTGGCTCCCAAGTCTTTCCAGATGGCACACGTGGACCACACTTGGGATGGGAAGAGATGAAGAAGAGATGTGCCTCGTGCATGGATCCCACCTGTTTGGCATGGGTGATGGAGAATTCAGGTGCTGGTCCAAGGCCACCTTGGGAGCTTGTTGTTATGGAAACTCCTACTTCACACAGAGAGGCTGAGGCTTTATGAACTCCTCACCGCCTTCGCATGATGTCAAAGGGAGGCCACAGCACTGTCACTCACTTCCCCATGGTGGCTCCAGAATCTCCTTTTGTAAAATCGAAGTGTCTGGTCCCTTGATCTCTAAGTTCCTTTCCAGGGTAGAGAGCATCCATCTCAATGATTCCAGGCTCAAATGGTTGGGAACAAGGAATCTAGGCCCCAGGGGCGTATCCACTGGCAGGTCAGAAGGCTCTGTGTGTTCAGCATGTCATCAGCAATGATCGATCCTATGCTGGCTGGGTTTGGGGGGATTTAAATGAGGTTGAGGGGACCCCACATTGTGTTGGAATCAAGACTTGCTCAATTTTAAAGACTGGATGTTGGGCCGAACCCTGAAAGATAAAATGCTGCCCTTTTAGTTAAAAATTCACATTGCAGAAACACAGATGAGCTAAACCGGGCATGAGCTGATATATTTATTTACAAGTTCAGTAAATATTAATTGGGTGCCAGGCACTGATCCAGCACCTGGGGACACAGCAGTGAATAACATGACATCATCCTCAAATAGTTTACATTCTAGTGTTGTAATGTAATGTAATACACAATGCACAATGTGCAGTACAGATAAGTAGGCCACACGACATGAGCTGGAGGTCGGTTGTGAGAGCAAGGAGAGAGGGGGGCACTGGGAAATGGAAAGATGGGGTGCTATTTTAAGTGGGGGAACAATTCTTTGAGGAAGTAACATTTGGCCCATTCGATGTTTGACACGGCTGCTAAAAAGCTACTGAAATCCTGGGTATTATGACTAATTAGTCCCACTAATTAGAGTGACCTACTTGGACACCTCCACCTACCCAAGTTCACATGACCTCCTCCAGCTGCGAGCTCAGCCCTGCAGGCCAGGCTGGGCCTTCCAGGGAATTACCGAGCCGGCCTGTCTGACCTTGGCCTCATTTTGGTAAATCTGCATCTCCTCAGGCTCTTGTGAGCCACTGCCCAGTGCTGAACACCCTGTCCCTGACCACTCCAGCACTGCCACCACTATCGGTGATAACTCTCTGACCGTTGGGACTGTCTGGTGGGGCCACCCACAGTGCTCCAGTGACCTGGCAACCCTGACCTTCCCGACCTGAGCTATCCCACTCCTTCCCCCGTGTCAGGTGGTGGGCATTGGTTCCAGAATAGGATAACACGGGAACATTTCTGCTTCATTGATGTTCATCGTCCTGGTTCCTAATTGTGTGGCAACATGCTAATTTTCTAGATGTGAAAAAGTTTTCTCCCTAACTTCTGTGGTTTTATTAATAATGTAGCAAATGAGACAACATATTCTGAGGGCTTAGTTAATCCCAGGGAGGCGGCCTGGGTGCTGTGTTGGCCTTCCCGCAGACTCGCTCGTGCTCTCAGGTGGGCTGCTCAGCTCCGAGGAGCAGAGGGCAGGGGAATTATGCATGAGCAGAGACAGGAGATGCTGACCTTCTGTGTTTAAAGGTTAAAATGATTTCTTGGGAAATGGAACAAACTCACTAATCAGAAAGTGTTTTGAATTTTTCTGCAAAAATTAGATGCTGAGACTCTCTTCACAAGTTCTGTTTGTGAGGATCTACACACACATATACATATACACACCTATAAGTACGTATATTTAACAAGGAAGTCAAGTTTCTGTTGGAACACCTACTGTGTTCCCAGCCCTGGGGAGTTAGGCTAAAGGAGACACTTGAGGTGAGAAACCTGTGAAACATGGAAGTGGGTCCAAAGGTGTTAGGTGGTTAAGAAGAAAGAGAAATCATAGAATAGGTGGTCCTGGTTTGCCAGGGACGAAGTTGGAGATATGCGTGCGTGTGTGTGTGTGTGTGTGTGTGTGTGTGTAGCGGGGCGGGGGCGGGCGATGTGGAATGATTGTGTAGAGCTTAGTATATCTTATTTAAAAGTTGGGACTCTCATCCATAAATAGCCGGCAGCCACTATTGGGTTTGGGCAGGGGAGTGACATGATCGGATTTGCATTTCAGAATGATGATCCTGAGGGCCAAGTGGGGAGGATAGATGAGAGGGATGGGGGCTAGATCCAGGATGCTTGGTTATGGGGGAAGAAGGTAAAGGGGGTTAAGTCGATGGAAATGGAGAGGGTAGGGCAGTGGGAGGTTGTTACGGAGAAGGGATCAACAGGGCTTATGAAGGAGAAGATGAAATTGTCAAGAATGATGCCTGGGTTTCTGACAGGTGGGCTGGGGGAGTGATGTTAGCTCCACTTGAGAGAGGTAGGTGAGGACAGGGGTCCAGGAAAGCGTGAGAGATCAGATCAATCTGTGTGTGTGTGTGTGTGTGTGTGTGTGTGTGTGTGTGTGTGGCAGGGGGCTGAGGGGGATAAACTAGAAAGAAGAGTTCTTGGAGGAGAGGAAATCTTGAGCAGAGAGTAGGGTATACTCTTGAATGGGGGGTGGATTGTCTTTTCCTCAGAGGCCAAAGGGAAGAAGGTGAAGCTGGGTGAATATGTAGATGCATTTTAGATGTGTTCATGGGTTCAGGAAGTGGAGGGAGTTCATGCCCAAGGGACTTGCATTTTCCCACTTCCTTGAACCCCAGCCAGCATTCCTACATCCTCGGTATGGATTGCCTCTCTTTCCCTCTTCCTCCAGCCCAGGGGTCAGCAAACAGTTTCTGAAAGTCTAGAGAGTAAACATTTTTGGCTTTGTGGGCCATGAGGTCTCTGCTGAGAGTCCAGGGTTGTGGAGCAAAAACAGCCGTAGACAATCCATAAATGACAAGGGGAGGCCTTGTACCAATAAACATTATTTACTGTAAGTAGCTGAGCCATAGTTTGCTGACCCTGGATCTAGCTGACCTCTTCTCACGCTGACACTCCTAGTAAACACTCTCATTGCATTTTGTGCTTTCCTGTCAGTGTACTCATCTCAGCTCGAATTGGTTACTTGTCCATTTATGTGCTTAGCATCACTCCCGTGTTAGCGTTGAGGCAGGGGCCCTGCCCATCTTGTCGTCATGGATCCCAGAGCTAGCACGTGCAAGAACCAGTGTGTGTCTCATGTTCACGGTGTGCTTTCCATTCATCAGTTCATTCAAGCCGCCCAGGAATTCCATTTTACAAATAAGAAGCTGAGACTCAGAGAGGCTAAGTGCTTGAAATCATGTAGCTGGGAAGTAGAGGGGCCAAGATTTGGACTTACTAGTAGTCTCACTCTACAGAGTGACTCTTAACCACAATCAGTGTCATTCTGCCTCTTGATACGTTGCTGGTGGAAAGGGAATTAGAAGTTGAGTTCCTCACTGGGAAGAAAAGGGGGCAGGGTAAAGTAGGATTCACCTGGGAAGGGTCATGGGAACCCAGCGTTGTCACTGTGGGGAGGGGGATCATGAGATGGACGTGGGCAGGGAGTGGGTTTGCCCTGTGGTCCAGGTGAGAATGGATGGAGGAACACTTGACAAGCTGTGGGCCTTCTCTGCACACATGCAAGCAGGATAAGACTCTGCGTAACTCTCAACAATGAGGTGATTCAAAATATTACGAGGAAGGATCGACGGAAATGAAGTTTAGCTAAGGAGAGAGAAGTGTCACAGATCAGTCAAAAGTTGTTTTCAAATATCCTAATAGGTGATGTAAAGAAGCGCTTAGACTTCTGCATATTCTTGAGAACACACTAGGTGGGGTGGATGGACATTTTATGGTGACTGATTTGTTTGGACTCAAGGGAATACTTCCAATATGTGGAGTGGCAAAGCAACTTTGAGATATTTTGTGGGAATTTTTTACTGTGTCTTTGGGTGGAATAAACCACACCCGAGATCCTTGCGGTGATGTATTTTTGAAAGTTAAGGATATTCCTCATGTTTAGAAATTCATCAGCTGAGAGACATTATTTGTGGATGTTTGGTCTCAGAGTGCTACCACTTTAAGTAAAAATGTTCCTGGAAGCGAGGTGCCTCATTAAAAATTCGTGTTTTAACTACAGTCAGGACTATTGACTTGGACCAAAGAGAAGCACAGAGAAGGAGTGGGGGCAGCATAGACAGGTAGTGCAGGTAACCATTCTGTGACCATGGCCCCACATCTCTGCCTTTTCCAGTCTGGATAAAATTAATTTCTCCCTTCCCTCCAGCCTTTCATTCAGACTGGTTTGCCTTTCTCTTTTATTATCAGCAAATAGTAACTGAGTATGTAATGTGTGATATTTGCAGAAGGAATTAATGAAATAAAAAATGTAATCTTTGACTTTTATATAATTTAATTCTTTCATTCATTCCATAAACTATTATTGAGAGCCTGCACTGTACTAAAATACATAAGTGAATAAAACCTAGTTCTTGCCTTAAAGAATCTACAATTTATTTGTGAAGACAGGATCAATACACAGGAAAAACACCTAAAATACAAGGATATGTGATTCGATGGTGGCATGAGGTCTCCAAAGAGAATCCCATGGTTTCACCCCACTCTCCCCTCTGCAGCAAAGGAAGGAAGAAAGCCCCGTGGGCTGGGGGAGGAAGAGCATCTTTCAGGGCAGGGGTCGAAGAGCATGCTGCTGGAGCTTTGGAATGGGAAGGAAATTGATGAAAGAGGGTTTTAATAAATACTGCTATAAACTATGCTTTTGGAGACCTTTTCATGCCCTTTGAGAGATGTGAGTAGAAAATGAAATTCCTTTTTAATTGCTTTGGGTGGTTGGAATTTTACTTCTTAAAAGCAACCCCACTCTCAGCACCTTCTGTTACATGTGGTGTAGATGACGCTGAACAAGTGCTGTCTGGGAGACCTCACAGTGGCGATGATCAGGAGCTGGATGGGTGAGAGAAGCCAGGCAGACAGAGGGCATTCCAGGGCGGAGGACGAGGGAATGGTGTATGGAACACAATAGTGAAAGTGCTCAGGGCATCTCCAGAGGCCCCTGGGAGACCCATGTAAAGCAGAGAGTTAGGGTGCTGGACCAGTCCTCCTTCTCAGACAGCTTGCCTTCATCAAGGTTTCTCCTGTGTCTCCTACAGTATGTTGTCTACTGAGAATCAGAGTCCGCTCAGGGCATGCAGTGCTGGGGCCCCCTCCCCTGCTCCTGGGCAGTGCTCTCTCCTCTGACTGGGATTCTCTTGATCTCCCTTTTGAGTGTTTCCAACTGCGGACCTGACTGTAACAGTCCTTGTTTTCACTCATGTTAGATTTCAAGTCTCACATCTAGGGCTATTTCCTAAATGAAAAAGAATTGCAGAGTCACATAAGCAAATATAATATTTACGATGAACCTGAGAAGTTAGTTTAATCACCTACATATCTTTCCTCTGGTGTGTTAATTGATCCTGATAAACCCCGCTACCTTTTTTCTCCCTGCTGCATCTAAAATGATCAGAAAAGGAATGATGGTGGCTGGCAAGGGAAAGGTGTGTTTCGGGAACAACTTAAAATAAAAATTTCTAAACATTTGCGATGGAGTCATGAGTGTAGCAGATCCATCATTAGGGAATGAATACAGGTGTGTTGACTTCATGAGAAGCGTCCTTTTTTATGTACTTGAAAATGGCCCTGAACTTACTCTGTTCAGTCTCTGAAACCTTCTCTGTTGCTGCAGAAGTCCAGCCGGGTTGGAATCCATCAAAATGAAACCCTAAGCTCTACCAACAGCACCTACAGAGTCATAAACAAATTGTCAGGATATTTTATGCTAAAGAATGAGGAAAGGATGGAAAGAGGTGTCAGGAATTATGGCCCCCTTTCCTGGCTCTGACAACTGTGATAAATCCTTTTCTGCAGCCAGACAATGGCTTTAACCCTGGCGGTGAAGAACAACACCAGCGTCAACATGGTCTACCCACCATTGAGAGGAGGGGCTGCCGAGGACTCGGAAAGCGCTTAACCTCTGTGTTTTCCTCTCATTTAGATGCCTCACATTTCTCATCATTTCCAGAGCAGCTTTTGATTTGGTTTCCTTATTCTGGTTATTTACCCCTTGTTCAAAAGGAACATAAGTTCTGACACTCATTTCCAGGAAAAAAAAACACACCACATCCGATTCAGGAGGCAATGTCTTAGTCCATTTGGGCCTCTGTAACAAAACTCCACAGACTGAGTGGCTCATAAACAACAGGAATTTGTTTCTCACAGTTCTGGAGGCTGCAGAGTCCAGGAACGAGGCACCAGGTTGCTTGCATTTGGTGAGGATCCTGTTTCTGGTGTAGAGCCCCAGCCTTCTTGCTGTGCCCTCACATCTCTCTTTGATAAGGGGGCTAATCCTGTTCATGAATCTTCTGCCTTCATGACTTCAGCACCTTTCAAAGACCTGATCTCCTAATAACATCAACTTTGAGGGCTAGGATTTCAACATATGAATTAGTGTGTGGTTGGGGGGCACAAACATTCAGACCATTGAAGACAAATAAGAGTGGCAGGAAGGCCTCGGAGGAGACAGTCACATCATCCCTAGCTTGAGGTTTCTCCAGGTCTGCAAGCAAACATGGACATAGGGGAGCTCACGGTGTGCATGGAGAAGGACACCTATTTCAGCGTGGCTAGAGAGGAGCGTGCACTGGCGGGTGATGGGAGAAGCAGCAGGGGCCAGAGCACAGAGGACTTTCCATTCCTTAGGTCGTGCTCCAGCAGTTCTCAAGCCAGGCGCTGCTCATGAAAACCTTCTGAGGAGATTTGAAAATATAGCATTGCCAAGTCCTACTTCATAAGGATGTATTTTTAATAATTTTTTCCCTGGAGTGAATTAATTCAGTTAGATGGTTTTCCTTCGAAACTCTAGTTGAGACCACCGAATAAACAGAAGCTTTGTTTGGAGGAGTGAAGTAACCTTGAGCATAGGTTGATTGATTAATTAATTAAGCAACCATGTGTGTGCTTGAATGAAGAGATAGGGAAGTCCTTGTCCCATACTTTGAAGCACTCACACACCAGTGGAGGATATATGTGAATAAATAGACATTTTGCGATATTGCCCTGGGATAAAAAAAAAAAAAAAACAACAGTTCTCTAGTCAGAGGGAACTCTACTTCCTTCCAGCAAATTGTCTTCTATATTCACACCTTGGGCTCTGAAGTGACCCTTGGACACTAACCATCACACTTGGTTTTGAAGGGCTATGTTCTGGTAAGGCTTGGGTGCAATGAGGGGGTGAGGAGGATAGGTCTTTCCAAATGTGGAGCATGTGGGCAGATGCAGGAAGTTGTGTCCAGAAGGGGTGATAAGGCCAATCCATAAAGGTTGTTAGAGTGATAGCCAATTGGCATCAAAATTCATGGAAGATGCCCTAACCAGTTTGGTTGAGTGGATAGAGCGTCGGCCTGTGGACTCAAGGGTCCCAGGTTCGATTCCGGTCAAGGGCATGTACCTTGGTTGCGGGCACATACCCGGTAGGGAGTGTGCAGGAGGCAGCTGATTGATGTTTCTCTCTCATCGATATTTCTAACTCTCTATCCCTCTCCCTTCCTCTCTGTAAAAAAATCAATAAAAATATATTTTAAAAAATTCATGGAAAAGTGTTAAGAATTAGAGAACTAGTGGAGGGGCCTGGATATATTTTGAAAGGATTTTTTTATGGTGTTTCCTAACAGCTGACATGGGCTTGCCCGGTGCATTTAAAAGTCTGGAATAGAAGGAAGTACTCATTGCCCCATGTCTTACATTGTTTATTTGGGCAAATGCATTCTGTTTGGGAAAGGTAGTTACGTGGAAACCAAAGACATTTAGATTCATTGAAAAAATGGTGGAGTTATTGATGCTTTTCCTTTGCTTCATTAAGTAAATGGCTTGACAAGGTAGCACTGTGATATGATTGCTTGACTTTCCTGCTTATAGGCAAGGAAGGGAGAACTCATTATTTCAATTACCATTGAAAATATTTCAAGCATATATTAATTTAGGTTTCTGCCTTGGTAATGGAGTGTAGTGGATATAATGGAATATTTGTTACACTGAACTTCAACGGCCTCACATTTTGATGTTTTAATCATATGTCTCCTTGTGTTATTTAATAATTATGTCATCCATAAATCTTACCTCCCTGCTATGGCCTGAATGTTTATGTCCCCCTAAAATTCATATGTTGAATTCCTAACCCTCAAGATAATGATATTAGGATACGGAACGTTGCAAGGTGATTAGGTCACAAGACCAGAACTCTCATGATTAGGATTAGTGCCTTGGATAAAAGAGACCCCAGAGACCTCACTTGTCTCTTTCATGGTGACATTACAGCTAGATGGTGCTAGCTATGAACCAGAAGGCAGGCCCTCACCAGACACCAAATCTGCTGCCACCATGATTTTGGATTTTTCAGCCTCCAGAACTCGGAGAAATAAATGTTTGTTGTTTATCAGCCATCTGGTTTATAGCATTTTTGTTATAGAAGCTGAATGGACCAACACACTCTCCAAGAGTCTATGAATTCTTTTGGAAGCAGAACATATTTTTGGTATCTTGATCTTCCCTATAAAAACGAGCCCATTGGCTTGGGCATTAGCAGTGATCCATGAAGAACCATGAATGAGACCAGAGTGACCAAGGAGCATCAGTCATTTGGCTGTTGCTATGGTATGAGTGGTTGTGTCCCCCTGAAATTCATGTTGAAATCCTAACCCCCATAGATGATGATATTAGTAGGTGTGGCCTTTGGAAGGTGATTATGCATGAGGGTAGGACCCTCATGAATGAGATTAGTGCCTTTATAAAAGATATGCCACAGAGCTCCCTAGCCCTTTCTGTGATGTGGGATACAAGGAGAAGTCTGCAACCTGGGGGAGGGCCCTCATCTGACCATGCTGACACTGTGATCCTGGACTTCTGGCCTCCAGAACTGTGAGAAATAAATTTCTCTTTATAAGCCACCCAGTCTGTGGTCGTTTGTTATAGCAGCTCGAACAGACTAAGACAGCTGTTTTAGCTTCCTGACATGAGGTGCCACTGATGCTTGCCTGATAAGGGATGGTGATCAATGAAAGGGGGTGGAGCTAGTGCAGTGGTTGGCAAACTGCAGCTCGCGAGCCGAGCCTCGGTTTGCCGCTCTGTTGACTAAAGAGTTTGCCAACCACTGAGCTAGTGCATTAAGAATAGAAATCACAAAACATAAAATGAGAAGTTCCTTACAAAGGCATAGAAGAGCCTCTTCAAAGTAAGTTTTTGAGCTGAATAGTGTTTGTTCCTTCCACTTGAATCCTAGTCTCTGAAGTCTGAAGAGAGAGGAGCACCTGAGGGCTCCTTTATTTGATGGGTACATAGAGGTGACCTTTGGAAACCAGTCATCCCGCAGCTATGACCCACCTGGTGGCCCACTGTCTGCATGGGCAGAGGTTCAGCTCCCTCGTTGCCTGGTGAGCACTGAGGCCGACACGGTGAGATTGTGTTGCCAAGTCTAGTCTTGGAATCTGCGGGCAGAAGATTTCTTGTGGAGGAGACATTGTTTAACATAAACTCAGTATTTTGGCTAAGCATTCTTTTTTTTAATAATATATTTTATTGATTTTTTACAGAGAGGAAGGGAGAGAAATAGAAAGTTAGAAACATCGATGAGAGAGAAACATCAATCAGCTGCCTCCACGCCACCTACTGGGGATGTGCCTGCAATCAAGGTACATGCCCTTGACCAGAATTGAACCTGGGACCCTTGAGTCCGCAGGCCTACACTCTATCCACTGAGACAAACCGGTTAGGGCTAAGCATTCTTTTTTTTTTTTTTCTGTCTTAGGGAGACAGGACTAGTGCACCAAAGTCCACACGTGTCTTGATTTCATAACTAATCCATATCACAGGCCATCATGTGCAGGACACATGGAGTGCAAGCCATGTGTGGAACACACACACACACACACACA
Organism: Plecotus auritus; assembly: GCF_963455305.1. Classification (NCBI taxonomy): domain Eukaryota; kingdom Metazoa; phylum Chordata; class Mammalia; order Chiroptera; family Vespertilionidae; genus Plecotus; species Plecotus auritus. The sequence goes on from NC_137782.1 coordinate 166,107,292, forward strand.
CACACACACACACACACACACACACCATAGGCACATTTTCTTTCGTGAGTGAGTATGGTTGAGTTATCTTTAGGGCTTAGGCAAGAATCATGGTCAGTTTAGTTTTGTTTACTTGACACGTTGTATTTGAACTTTGCCTTCATGCCTAGAAGCTGGAAGGCCATGGACACTGTACCCTAATGAAATCCCAAAGCACTTCCACCTCCTCTCAGACACACAGCTCGGGACCATCCTTAACCCCATGAAGAAAAGTAGGTTGGAAAAGAAAGCTCTTTCCACCCTCTCAAAGTTTAAAAAGGGAAAAAAACTGTTTAGGAGTGAATATTCATAAAACAACATCTTGTATCCACAAATGTAACAATATCTCTAGCAGGTATTATGAGCAAATTTACTTTTGCATTAGTTCTATCAAATTGTTCCTATCCCTTATAGAGTTGACTGCTAGTCTGAGTGTTCGTTATATCAAAAATATGCTTCAGCCCAGCTAGTGTTGCTCAGTGGTTGAGTGTTGACCTATGAACCAGGAGGTCACAGTTTGATTCCTGGCAGGGCACATGCCCAGGTTGCAAGCTCAATTTGCAGGAGGAAGCCAATCGATGATTCTCCCTCATCATTGATTTTTCTATCTCTCTCTTCCTCTCCCTTCTTCTCTGAAATCAATAAAAATATTTTAAAAAATTTAAAAAAGAATATACTTAATTCCCATCTGGTTTAAGTGATATTAATTGAAGCTTTTAACAATGTGGAATGGAATTTATTGTGGTAAAAGGGAGAGGGGTCATCCAGAGAATCTGTTTTTTTTTTTTTAGGAACATTCAAAAGGGTTAGCTCTTCTCTCACAACAGGAGTGCCTAAAGAACAGTCTTCCAGATTAACTTAAACAATGGTGAGCTCCCTCTTCAAATATTTGAAATGGTTTGTAGTTTACTAGAGTACAGATTACTCGGCAAAGAGATAACCCAAAGATTAGAGTTCACAGAAAGAAAAGCTAAAATATAAAGAGAGACAGGTTATGGGGTTCCCTAATGTAAAAAATATGGGAAAGATTAAATCTAGTTTTTGAGAGGTCAAGGGAAATGATGAAATATCTTATGTTTTATGGATTTGGTGCAACGCCTAGCAAACCAAATGTGCTTAATACATTTTAAATGGTACCAACAGTATTCCCTTTCTGGGGATACAGAGTTAATGTTATCACTTTGCAAGGCCTTTTTAACCCTTTAAACATGGTTATGTCATTGAGTGAAGAGGAAAAGGGGCTCGTTGGATTATCTGGTGTGATGGAAACATGATGTTTCTTCCCATAACGAACAGATGTCTTGCCTCTCATTGGGATAATCGATTCTAATATTATTAAGCTTAAGCCCAATAAATCTGCCCTGCACTTTTCTGATACAAATACAATATACCTACCACTGCTCAATATCTTTCATATGTGAAGTAATAAAACTGATTCAATAAGAAATCTTGTACTTTACATGTAAATTGGATTGCTATGGGCCATTAGGCTCTTTACATAAACAATATATTTTGTTAAAAAAACTGTGCTCAGTTTAACATTCTGAAAGTTCATAATGCGCAAAACCATATCAGCAGCGTCAGTGGTGTCTGGAAGGAACTTAGCATGGCGCTGGCCAGTGGAGGCATGAACAAGAATGGAGCCTCGACTTCCAGTAAAACAGTTTTTTCCCATGGGTGGTTTTAACAAGATGGCCACCAACAGGTGAAAGCTCACTGTTAATTCCAGGCCCTGACAAGGTGGACCAGGACATCATCCTGATATGCCAAGGTTGCAGGTTCAATTCCAGGTCAGGGCACATACAAGAAACAACCAAGAAATGCTTAAATAAGTGGAACAACAAATCCATCGCTCTCTCCTTCTCTCTCTCTCTCTCTCTCTCTCTCTCTCTCTCTCTCTCTCTCTCCCTCCCTCCCTCCCTCCCTCCCTCCCTCCCTCCCTCCCTCTTTCCCTCCCTCCCTCTAACTTTCTTCTAAAATAAGTAATAAGAAAAAAATCCCAATTCCAGAATCATTCTCTAAAGCATGGACAGTGTACCATGCCCAGGGGCTGAGGAGGGGCTGAGATGGAGAAATCTAAGCAAGGCAGCAGATTATTTGCCTTTCCAAGGAGACAGCCACTGCTGTAAAGAAGGTGATGACATATTGAGGCCAAGTCTGGCAATGCAATATGATGTCACAGTATCCATTTTTATACTAGATAATAGCCTTCATTCTGGTAGCTAAGTGTCTCATACTTGGCTTATTTATCCCCATTATGTACAAAATCTGCAAACCAGAATTGTAGACAAGCCTTCCCCAAATGTGCGGCAGTATTTGCATGTTGTCCTCCTTTGCAACACTGGTCCTTGTGCTCTGCCGCAGCTGTCAGAGAAGCAGCGTCTTCCCCTTTGTATCTGGGCTGGCTTTATTCCCAGATTCCAAATGAAAGAGACAGCATTTTACTTGACCACCCCATTCCAACCGTTAAATACTGTGCCTTCAGGCTCCGATGCTCTAATGGTTGATTAAAGTTGATAACAGTCTGTCCAATTTCCATTTTTTAACATTCAGCCTGCTGAAAGTGTAATATCGTGAAAATCGGAAGTCTACAGGACACACCTGAGAATCTGTCTGGATGTCAACACAAAATAATAAACAAGGGCGAAAGAGTAATGCCAAGAGACTTCTGCATTTGCAGAGCTTGGGTTATCTCTGTAGCCCGGCCAAGTTTGTGTAGGGTAGAAGTAGACGATAGATCAACTGGTCTATCAAACAGGATACAGAGTGGAGGCACTCATGGGATGGTTTATGGCTGCAGGAAGCAAACATCCTCAAAAACTCTTTAAGCCACTGAACGACATATGTATTCCCTCCCCTACCTGCCTTACCAAGCACTCCCTCCTTCTTGGTCTTGTGAAAAGCCATTCTTAACTTGTTTGGCAGACATATGACTCATAGCTCCTGCACTTCGTTGTTAGGAATGAAGGGTCACAAAGGTATAAATGTAACTGAAATATTTTCAGAAATCTGATTTCTCAGGGGATCAGAATAAAATAGATTGAAATAATCTCTTGTTCAAACCCACAGTGGTCTTTCTTGAGCCTTTGAAAAGCAGAATGAGAATCAGGGATTTGGAGGTGGATTTGTAGACCAGTAGAATTCTGAGATAAGCAGCTTGATCCCGGGTGGAAAAAGAAATGTCACCATGAACCATACTCCCTGTATTTGTAATACGCAGACTCTCCTTGGTTTCTTCCATTGTACTAGTCAGCCTGCCTTTCTTAGCCACGCTTCGGTTCTTTCTCCGAACGTGAATGGTCTCCTGGAGTTCTTATTTTTGGGAGGCTAGTCTCATTTTTTCCAATCAATTGCTCAGCTCTAGGATGCATTTTTTCATGTTGAGTAAGCAATTGCTCATTTTCTGAGTGTTTGCTGCTAAAGTAAGTGCAGATGAGTTCTTCAGCCTCAGACATTTATCACTGTCGATAAAGATGACATTTCTGGGAAGGTGGCTTCAATCTCCTTTCCCTAGGCAGGCTGAAATGAAGACCAGGAAACATGAAGGGCCAAATATTTAGTTCTTCATGTTATTATCACATCACAGAGCCTGGGTTTTAAAAAAAAACAACCTTTTCATCTAAAAACATGAAGATTATTGCTTAAAAAACCCCACCCAATTCACTCTATCCCTGTCTAACAATTTGAACTGTAACTCTTGTCCACTTCATCTGTCCCAGGGGCTCATCGCTTCAAGGGAAGAGAACATTCACGTTTTCTGATATGCAATTAGATAAAGGAGGAGCATGTAGAAATTCAACATAAAAATTGATGTGACTCTAGAATGTTCCTTTCTCCTGTTCTTGAACTGTGATGGCATAAAGTCTGCCCCATAGCACACAAACACCAATGATATTTATTGTTCTTTTTCTTCATATTACCAAATATGTTGGTGCTCAATGTTTATTGCTGAAGTGCTTTTGAGCTCTAGGAAACCCATCAGACAATGTGTATGAATTAAGGGGAGAGAAATACTCCATCTTCCGGGACTGTCTTCATTTCCCAGAATTAGCTATTGATATTTGCCTGGTAGAGCTTTAGGTCACAAACTTTCTGCTTCAAAAATCCATTTCTATTTACATATTTACCCTGGCCTCATCAATTTTCTTCTACCTTTTCAGAAACCCATAAAAAATCCTGCCATGCTAGGTGATGATGACAATGATGATAACATAATAATAGCAACAACTAACACTTATATAGCATGTTATCATGTGCCAGATAGTTTTATAAGCATTTTACAAAGCTTAACTTATTTAACTCTTAAGACAAATTTGTGAGATAGGCACCATCATCCTCCCCATTAAGCAGATGAAAAAACTGAGGCACAGATTGGTTAGATAACTTGTCCAAGGTCAGGTAAGATTTGAACCCAGGAAGTCTGACTTTGAAGTCTTATGCTCAATTTATTGTATTGATGAATGCATTCGTTTGCTTGGGTTGCATAACAAAATGCCACAGACTTAAACAACAGAAATTTATTTTTCTCAGGCTAGAGTTCCAAGATCAAGGTATTGGCATGTTTGTTTTCTTCTGATGCTTCTCCTCTTGTCTTGCAGACTGCTGCCTTCTCACTGTGTCCTCACCTGTTCCTCCTCCCCTCCCCCCGTGTGTGTGCCTCCCTGGTGTCTCTTTGTGTGTCCAAATTTCCTCTTCATCTAAGAACATCAGTCAGATTGAGTTAGGGGTTGCCCTGATGGACTCTTCATTTTAACTTATCACCTCTCTAAAGGCCCTATATCTAATTTAGGACATAACAGTGACCTTCTGCAGACCTCCTGTTTTCCTGACCTTTGAGTCTTCTGCTTGCTTCCTTGTTGAGCATCTCTTTCTCCTCCCTCTGCCTGGCGTTCTACTCTGCTCGCTTGCCTGGATCCTCTGCCAGAGGCCCATACCCTGCAGGCTCAGCGAATGTAAGGACCAGATTAAGGCTCAGGTAAGAGCCTATTTCCATCAGCAGCTGCAATGTCTGGAAGAGGCGCTGCCCAGAGACCACTGTGGGAATTACTGAGAGACGTTGGATCTTCTGTGTGCCTCCAAATTGTAGCATTTCCCCAGTTTCTGTTGAGTGTGCTCAGCTGTGAGGTTGTATTCCTCAGTTTTCCGATTATCCCTCTACATTCCTTGTAGGATGTGGGCTCTGGCTTCAGTGCAGGCTTTGTGTTCTGTTCCTTCCAAAAGTTCAAGACCCGCCCCCCGCTCCCCCCCCCCCCCCCCCAGTCCCAGTTCCATCTCGGCATTGTCTTCCACATTCTTTAAGGTGATGCTTGATAATGCAAAGTGAGTGGGAAAGAGAGAAATTACAATAGGAGGTTGGAAGAAAATTAAAAAAAAATAATTAGAAGAATGCAAAAAAAAAAAAAAAAAGGTCTGTTATATATGCGTCTCCTGGATTGGATAATTTATAGAAAAAGTGCTTGAAAGCCTTCAGAGCTCTCCCGTGGGAGGTGGCATGGATAGTACTATTGCTGCATTTGTTTTATTAGTCTCACCTCCAGACTCTGGTTTCTGTCAAAGATGAATCTAGAAATAGATCAGCAGGTGGGTTGGAAATCTGGAAGGCTGGGGTACTGTTGAACACCCGTGGATAGTGAAGCTGTCTTGTGGGGGTTCCTGCCTGTCTGGTCAGCATCCTGAAGACCAAGGGAGTATCAGTCCAACTTTCTGAAGGAGCCACTGAAGCTAGACGAAGAGACCTGTCTGTGCTGTAAACAGGAGAGGGAAAGGGCCACTTCCCAAATCAAGGCCATGCAAGATTAGTTCCAAGTGCAGGGAGAAGGTACAGCCACCAAAACACAGAACAGCTCCAACCTGGCTCAGGGGTTAGAGAGAATCAGAAACACGCCTGCGAATATAGCAGAGGAAGAGGCGAGGCTGGAGAAAAAAAATAGGCCAGGTAATAAGTGTGAAAGGGACTGATGCTCGTAATGACTCAAAACGACTGAGCTGCCAAACCTTTTACAAAATCCTCTTGAAAACAGGAGCAGAGAAGAAAAGAAACACGGGCAGCAGTGGCACAGGGATGACCTTGAAGAATAATTAAGCCAACACCAAGCGAGGGGCTATTTTGCAGCTTGGAACATAGAGAAATCAGCGTGGGTTGGCAGGATTCTGGAGCATTAAGGGAGCTGCGCTCTCTAAGCTAATTAGTTCACACACTTACGGTTATTTTGGGGAAAAGTAATAGGGATCTGAGGATGCTAAGAAGAGAAGGGAATGTAAAAGGTGGTTTCAATCTTAAACCAAGACAGAAGCCTATGGAAATGCAGCTCAATACAGCTGATGTCAACAGGCAGTGGGGGGTGAAAAGGGGGCACCCCGCCATCCAGAGAGTAATGGGATCATTGGCAAGAACCATGATTGATTTTTTTCAAGAACAAAGCAGGCCCAACAATTGATTTTTTCCTTGTGCACAGGAATTGGCCGGATTTTAAAAGGTAGCATAAATCTTTGAACTTGACTCACACGTTTTGCACCAGGGTTTGTCCCATCTATTTCAGAGTGGGGTAGCTTGGCCGTATGCACCTTTGCCACATGAGCTGAGGGTGACCAGAAGGCCAAAGTCAGGGAGCAGGCAGATGGCAGTGCATCCAGCCAATGCTTGTGTAGGGAGTAAATCACCCAGGTTTACGAAGCTTCAGGTGATTCTCACCTGGGGGGTCCTGATGATTCCCTCAGAATGTGAAGTCCTCACAATGAGATTAGGGAACTGTAAAACGAACTTCGCCTTAGGGAAAAATTTGATGCTGTTTTAGTAATGTAACTGGGCCCGAAGAGATTCTCGACTTGGACGGATGACCGGACTGCATGCGTTTTCACCTTCCTTACATATTTGATATTTTATAATTCTAGGAATGGTGGTGATCATACTTTTTGAACAGTGGGAGGAAGATGGCAGGGGGATGCTCCCCCTTTGTCACCCATGCTCTGCCTCATTCTAAGATTGAACATGCTGTTTCTATTGCCCCAGCCATCTCTAAGCTTTGTGCTTTGAATCCCATAACCTATAACTCATCTGATTCCTGAGAACCCCATCAAGTTATTCCTAACTTGAGCCTAAGTCTATTTTAGGTAGAGTCTGTACTGGGAAATGCAGAGTAGGCAAAATGTTAAGGATATAGAGGCCAAATGAAATATGCAGTCTAGCACTTTGATGGCTTAATTCAGAAACCCTTATGCACAAAGATGTGTAAGCCTGTCAGATTCTGAAAAAAATACCCAGCTTTGATAAAATGAAGACCGGCTATTAGACCACATAGAAGGTCCTGGCTCACCAGCCTCCTGAAGGCCCCTCCCTGTAGGATTTCATTGTCCTGGAAGCCTCGGGCACAGGGTCTTTCCCATGTTACAGATGAGGATATTCAAATGAAGTAAAGAGACTTCCAGATTTAGCTCCTATATGTAAAGAGCTTAGAAGTCACCATTCCCACCCTTACAACAAGAAAAAAGCTTAACAACAAAAAACTCAATGGCTTTTCTTGGACTATCAGAGAATGATGTTGAAGAGCAAACCAGCACTTTAAAATCTGGAGAGACAGGTGAATACAGAAAAGTCCCACGAAAATATGGCTACCTGAAACAAAGGTAAAATAAAATTCTATATTCCTTATTCTTTTTTTAAAAAATTATATTTTATTGATTTTTTTATAGAGAGGAAGGGAGAGGGATAGAGAGGTAGAAACATCGATGAGAGAGAAACATCAATCAGCCGCCTCCTGCACATCCCCTACTAGGGATATGCCCGCAACCAAGGTACACGCCCTTGACTGGAATCAAACCTGGGATCTTCCAGTCCGCAGGCTGATGCTCTATCCACTGAGCCAAACCAGTTAGGGCTATATTCCTTATTCTTTTTAAAAAACATATTTTTATTGATTTCAGAGAGGAAGGGAGAGAGAGAAACATCAATGATGAGAGAGAATCATTGATCAACTGCCTCCTATATGCCCAACACTGGGGATCGATCCTGTAACCTGGGCATGTGCCTTGACCGGGAATTGAACCGTGACCTCCTGGTTCATAGGTAGATGCTCAACCACTGAGCCATGCCAGCTAGGCGTATATTCCTTATTCTTAATTTATCTGAAAGATAACTTTTGGAGTAATAATAGTAATACTTTATTTATGAGATTATGAGATTGTATGATTTAGCTGTAGATAAGTGAAATAAATAACAGCAACATCATAAGGGCCAGAGAGGAGGAATTGGGAATATTGGGTTATAAGGCACTTTTACTAAATGTGAAGCAGCATGCTGTTATTTGAAGGTGAGGCTAGATTAATTAAAAATGTGTATTTCAAACTCCAGGACAACAACCAATTTTTAAAAAAAGAAGATTAATTAATATAGTAAGAGAAGAGAGTAAATGGATTCATGTAAAATGCTCAGTCAAAATCAGAAAAAAACACTAAAAGGTGGGAAAAAGAAACAAAGAAGTGCAATGAACAGAAACATCTATAAATATAATAGCTATGAATCCAAGTATATTAATAATCTCTTTACTATAAATGGTCTAAATACACAATTAACAGACAGAAATTGTCAAAATGAATAAAAAAATAAGACCCAACTATATTTTATCTACAAGAAAACCACTTTAGATGTAATGATTCATATGTTAAAAGTAAAGGGATGGAGAGAGATGACCATGCTAACATTAATCAAAAGGAAATTAAAGGAGCTGTATTAATTTTAGAGAAAGCAGACTTTCAAACAAGGGAAATTACTAGGAATGAAGAGTTGCATTACACACACACACACACACACACACACACATACACACACACACATATATATATATATATATATATATATATATATATATATATATATATATATGGCTAATATGCAAATTGTCCCTGCAGGAGTTCAACCAGGAGACCGGCGGTTCTATTGCTCGCTATGATGTGCACTGACCACCAGGGGGTGGCAAGGAATGAAGGAAGGCCCTGGCTGGCAGCTGGAAGGCCCCGATTGGACCTGATCGCTGGCCAGGTGTAGGGACCCTACCCGTGCATGAATTTCGTGCACCGGGCCTCTAGTATAATAATAAAGGGGTCACTTGTCCAAGGGGACTTAAGAATATGTAATTAACGAAAGAGTGCCAAAATGCATGAGGCAAAATTGATAGAATTGCAAGAAGAAACTGAAAAGTCCATTATTATTGCTGGAGACTTCAGTGCCCTTTCAGTAATTAATAGATAAAACCGACTGAAAATCAGTAAAGATATAATTGACCTGAACAGCACTATCAATCAACTTGATTCCATCCCATAACCACAGAGTACACATTTTTCTTATGCTCACATGGAACATTTACCAAAATAGTCTATGTTATAGGCCATGAAACACATCTTAACCAATTTAAAATAATAGAAATCATAGTAACTATGCTCTCAGACCATAATAAAATTAAACTGAAAATCAACAACAAAAAGAACTGGAAAATATGCAAATATTTGGAAATTAAACAAAACACTTCTAAATAACACACAGATGAAAGAAAAAGTCTTAAGGTAAATGATAACTTATTTTCAATTAAATGAAAATGAAGCATCAAATTTTGTGAGGTGCAGTGAAAGCAGTGCATAGAGGGAAATTTATAGTATCAATGTATATATTAGAAAAAAAATATTATAAGTCAACAATCTATGCTGCCACCTTAGGAAACTAGAGGAAGAAGTACTATTTAAGCAAACACAAAAAAAGAAAATTAGAGCAGTGGCACACTTACACAATGAAATACTATGCGGTTATAAAAACAAAGGAACTCTTACCCTTTGCGACAGCATGGATGGACCTGAAGTTTATTATGCTAAGCAAAATAAGCAAAATAAGCCAGACAGATAAAGGCAAGTACCTTATGATCTCACTTATATGTAGAATCTAATGAACAAAATAAACGGAAAAATGAAATGGAACCAGAGGCATGAATGCATACAATAGACTGACAAATGTCAAAAGAGAAGAGAGAGGTTGGGAGGCCTGGATAAAGGAAGGTGAAGAGGTTAGTCAAAGGACATGTATGCATAGTCCATGGACACAGACCATAGTGTAGTGAAGACATTAGAAGCTGCAGTCAGTCCTTAATATTCCGTAGATCTTTAAGACCCAGGCTGTGATTTAGATGCATGAGGCTGTGCAATTTTCCAGAGTCTGATGGTGGATAAGGAAGCTCTGCATCTTTAAAAATATCTCTCTGCCTCCCCATCTGGAGTCTCTTCATGTTCTTCCTTCAGCAAAGATAGTGTGGAGAGAGAGGGGAAATATTCAGAGAGCACCAGTATGTTCATGAACTCATTATTGTCATCATCAATACCTGGCCCTCATTCAAACCAATTCTGTCTTCCTATTTTCCACATTTCAAATTTCTTGCAAATCATCACCGACACACCACCCCTTGGAAAGCAAATAGCATACCATTTTAAACGGACGCAAAAACCATCAGCTCAAGTTGGATATGCAAGAGTGAACACCATGACAACACCAGTGCCCAACAGTTGTCTTGACCAATGTCACATTTGAAGACTTCCTCCTGGGAATTCTATGTGCTCTGAGGTGGAAGCAAACAGGACTCTGTTCTTTCAATCATACCCTATCAGTGTGGGGCCCTCAGGCACAGTACCCCGAGCTGAGGTTAGGGTTGACGCTAGGCCTGGGGCAGGGCTTTGGAGAAGGAGAGAAGAGGTGAGAAATTGGAGAATGGCTTCCTGCCGCCCTTGAAGAACTTAAACTTTAGGGAGAACATCTGTACAATCTCAAAAGGATTATTCCAGCAAAAATGAAAGAAAGCATCAACATCAGGGAGTATGTTGTACAGTGCAGCAGGGAGAAGCAATAGGGATTTGGCTGGAAGATATCACACTTACACAGGGGTGTCCAAGAGCACCTTTCAACTGACGGCCAGGTTGTCCTCAGTTTACTCTCTGGAGACTCCATGGAATGAGGTTATGTTAACAGATGCTCTCTGCTTTTGGAGTCCAGCCAGATGCAGCCACTAGCGTTGCTCCCAATTTACTGGATGCTCTGTCTGAGCCCCTTTGGCTTAGTGACATTTCCCTGCAATATGGCAATCCATGTCTATATAGTCAGGTGCAGCTCACTGACAACTCTGGGGGAACCTTGTAGTTGTGGCATTTACTTCTTATCGGCTTGAAAGGGAGCACGTCTCGCTTCCTGAACAATACTGGTCCTCATCTTTCCAGTTCTCCTGTTGTGGTGAAGGTAACATAATGGTTATTTTTGGGTCTCATAATTTCTCAGTGGAGTAATTGCTCAGCGTTTTCCATGCCCGATGAAGAACATGTTGGATTGCTCTGAAAAAGCGTTAGCTGAGGCCAGTTGTCTATCACGTCAGCAGATGTGTGCAGGGGCAGGCTGGGTGAGTCAGCTGCCTCGCACCACCCAATGAATCACCGGGAAACCTTATTAGAAACTTTCCGGTGACAGGCTCCCATATATTTACTTGACATTACTAGGTTCTTGTGCCTTCACTTTGCACATCTCAGGAGCAGGAGGGTGATGCTGGGTGTTGCCAGCTACCTTTGTCTGCTCTGGGAGCTCACAGCCATGGGAATGTTATTTGTTACTGATGTATTTGTAAAGTTCAGAGTGGTTAGGGGGCTGGATGGCATTGACCCACACTGCTGCCTCCAAGTCAAAAAAACCACTTCTTTTCCCCCCTTAAATATTAGAAGAGCTACTATTTATTCCATGCCTGCTCTGCTAGAAACTGCTTTACAAAGCATTAGAATGCCCCTCTAATTCTTTTGTTGAACTTTCACATTAACGAGGCCCCATTAATGGATAAGGAAACAGACAATGCTTAAAATATGCTTATGGAGTTACCTTACCCAGTGTCCCAGCAGTAGACCATGTCAGGACAGAGGAAACACCATGGCGGCCTCACTTTGTTTCTTTTTAGAAGCCACCATGCCATGTAGATTCATGTCACAGAGCTCAATTCAGGCTCATCAGCCTCAACTAGGGTTGCTGGGTGTGGGGAGCAGGCTGCTTCATTAACGGCTGAAGATGCTTGAGGACTAGGGGGAAAGTTCCCATTCACTGTTCAACTTTATCTCCTTCCTTGAAAAGAGCAGATTTCACTAAATTCACTCACCATCCACCACTCATCCAAAGCATTTGTCATATCCAGGTTCTATTTTTATCTGCTGCCCTAACTAATCTGTAAACCCAAAGACAACCATTCTTTCTGTCTTTTTCAAGTTGTACACTTATCTGTCTCCAAACTGGTTATCTTGTATGGGTTAGCTGTTTCTGCATGTTATAAGATTATGCTGGGGATGTAATCATTCCTGCACCATGACACCAATAAAGATAAGCTATACTCAGTACTCAAAACAAAGAAGAGATAGCTTTATTATTCCTTCACTACGATCTTCACTCTTGCACTTGTCTAGCTTGAGTAAAACAAGTTCAGCACCATGCCAGCCTTTATCATGTATATTTCTGGGCCTTCGTTTTGATCGTTGTAAAATAGTGATAGTCATGAATCAGATGTGTCTAACCATATCAAAGCTGTTGTGAGGACAAAATAAATTAATAACATTCTCCCAAAGAACTTATATGTAAAAATAAAAGGTCTTATTATGAGCAATAATGGCATTGACCTTTCTCTTGTAGCCCCCGTTCTCTGCCCTTATCAAAAATAGTCTTTCTTACTCACAATTTAGTCTCAGATGTGTTGCCATGTTTCTCTGAAGAGGTGACTGCTGTGCCCCAGGTATTAGTCTGCTATACCAACCATAACAAAGTCCCACAGACTGGGTGACTTAGACAACAGAAGTTTAATTCTCTGTAATTTTGGAGACGAGGAGTCCAAGATCAGGGTTGGTTTCCTCTGAAGGCCTCACTCTTTGGCTTGTACATAGCCATCTTCTCCTGTGTCCTCACAGGGTCTATTCTTTGTGTGTGTCTGTTCTATAATGACACCAAAGGACACCAGTTATATTGGATTAGGGCCTACTCTAACAAACTCATTTAACCTTAATTACCATCTTAAATACCATCTCCTGCTACAGTCACAATAAGAGGCCCTGTGGATTGGAACTTCAACATGTGAATTGTGCCCATAACACTCCAATAAATTTTCCCATTTTCCATCCTTCCAAGATACTCTTCCTGGGTGTTTTCAAAGCATCCTTTATTTCTCTCCATCATGGCATTTATCACCGCTATAATTTCTTACTTATTTGTTTATATTCCACACTAGACTCGAATAAATCTGCATAGATCTCTATTTGTTCTCCCTGTATACCTAGTTCCTGGAGCAAATAGATCTCTAATTAATCCTTGAATATTTGTTGAATGAATGAGTTCTTGTTATCACCTCTACTATGTGAAATTAGACCAAATATTCCATGTTTATGTTATTTCACCACTGTCTTATTTCATGTAAAAAATCACAAGAGCCCGATGAGGTAAGTGGTACCATTAACATCCTTGTTTTATAAGTGAGGAATTGGAGGCACAAAAAAGTCAAGTAATTTACCTAAGGTCAAATAGCAAGTAATACTGGTGAAGATGAAATTTGAGCCCAGAAAATATGACTGCAGAGCCCTCAAGCGTAGATACTATGTTGAGATGTGTTTAGAACAACATGGGTAGAAGAACAATGTGGTTTAGAGTTACCCCAACTGCTGGCTCATCTGAGTTCAGCCCAAGCCTTCCCCTGACTTATGTTATAAACCAAGAGTTTTTTTTTATGGTTGTCTTAGAGTGGGAAAATCGACATAGTCTAGGTGAGAAGATTCACAACAATTTTCATCATCCCATCTCACCTTAGAGATGACCAGCTCATAAGTCTCTAAGTCTTCAAAGCACTCTCCCTTGTATCATCTCAGGTGATTTTCAAAAAAGTCATCTGAATAAGCTGAGAAGTTATTATCTGTTTTTTTTTTTTTTAATTATAAGAAAACAGATTGAGAGTGATTGGTATATTGCCCAAGCTAGCCATTGGAGGTCCCTGAGATTACATTCCAAGTCTGCTTTTCTGTCCTGGGATTGGGTTTAACATGGGAAAGGAGGAAATAAAGATGAACTTCAGGGGGATATCTTCAATCAGGAAGGAAGAGGAGGAAGAGTGGCTGGGAAAGGAAATGGAAGGGGACTGCTGGGAAATGCTGAAGGACAACTAAGAAGGTGCTGGTGACATAAGTCAAAGGATCAGAGACTCTCAGAGTTAAAGTCATCAATGAGATGACATATGAACGCTTCATACATGTAAATCTCAGCAGGTAGCAGTTGGAAGGGCATTGAACATGGTGGTGTGGTCAGGACTTAGTCTATGTCCATATGAACTCTTCTCTATGAATTAAATTTGTGTTCTTCCCTAGAATTTCCATTACTCCAATAACACCAAATTGCTATATACCTTTTTGTTTGTTTGTTTGTTTGTTTTAGTTCTGCCTACCTGAAGACATACTACTCTTTGGTCTTCCTTCAGGATGGGTCCTCCATAGCAGATTTGTTTATAACACCTAAGTTCATGTTTGCTTCTATCTCACTGCTCACACACCCAAGGTCCCCTTGTTGTAATGCAAACAAGACTATTATTTGAAAACCACTATTACTGAGATGCGGCCTCTTAATTTTCATCTTAGCGTTCTTCTCTTTAGTATCCCAGGAGCTAGAATCAAAAATTAGGTATGTTTTAGAAATGTTTCTAGAATTAGAAATGAGATGTTTTACCCCCTGTACTGTGAGGGTCCCTCTAGTCTGTTTCTGACTGTAAATTGTGTGCTGTGGTTGGTTAGCCTACCTTGTAATGAAGTTATGGTATACTTAGCTCCAATGGCCAATTGGCAATGAGGTCATGGAATCCAAGACAGGTAAACAAAATGTTATTTGTCTACTTCTAAGAATCATATGGACTCTCTATTCTTCCTGCCAGAATTAACCTTCACTGTCAGGTTTTCTTATTTACAAGGATGAGAAAATGCTAACTTGAGAAATAAGTGTTAATACTGGTTAACTTCACAGGTAACTTTGAAGAGTTGTAGCGTGAAAGAATGCTTGGTCTGGATCATTCTCTGTACCATAGTAGCATATTCTACTATGGCCAGCAAGCTAGAAATTTAATTTTAATACTGGAAGTCATTCAATTTTTGACAAAGTGGATCAGCACAGTATTGATGTACTGAGTCTTAAGCATTCTTTGCTGCCTCAGTTTCCCCCCACCTTGATGTGGAGATATTGGGGACTTCTACCTAGGTTTTGGGTCATGAATTTGGCTTTAGATAGGCAATGCTGCCCTGTATAAAACATAATTGACCCATTCTTGTCCCTGAGGCGCTGCTAATTTCCTTGTCCTCAAATGCTCACCCCCATTAATTTCTACCTGTGCAAATCCTACTTGCTCTTTAAGTTTGATTCAGAGGCTACCTCCTCTCAGAAGCCTTTCCTGATGGGAAAGTCAAAAGTCCTCCTCTGTATCCTGTTTGTAGATGTTGTCTCTAACCATGATCTAGTATATATGATCAATTTGTTTCCTTCATGCTTAGTCTTTGCCACAAGATTGTAAGCTCTCCAAGGCCAACGGCTCTGTCTTTTTCAAGCTTTGTATGACCAGGATCTTTCTAGCACAGAGATTTGTTTATGGTAGGTGTGAAATGAATGTGGGATGGTGGTTGATTTATGAGCATGCTCTCTAACATAAGACATATGGAGTGCATTGGCTTGGTGCTTGAGTGTCACCACCCCCACCCCACCCCTTTCTCCAAGTTATCCTCTTGGCCTGGCCCAGCTGGAGCTGTGGAAAGTAGATAAATCACCCAGCTCCTAGGTCAGACAGCTCAGAGACAAATGAACACAGCAGGTTGTTGCCACTATAATGATGCAGTGGCTGTGCTGTTTGCCAGTTTCTGGACAACAATAGATTGCCTTCCTTCTCTTAACTTTAATTCCATTTCTCATAAGCCTGAAATTGCCCTTGCTATTTTCCGACTTATTTTCCCCCTACCCTGCCCTAGTTCATGTCAGTGTTTCCTTAACTAACATTTTTATGGCTTGAAAATCAATTCTGTACCAGGTATAAAGACATATTCCATCTCCAGCCGTAGTTCTTAGGACTAGCCTCAGCACCCTCCATTAGCCCAGTGCCGTAGCTTCAGAACCACTTAAGGGTTTCTAGCCTCTGATTCCTTTTTATCTGAAGTCTGTTTAGATCTGGGTTGACATTTATAAAAGACTTTCTCGTGCTCCTTTTTTATTGAATTATTCCCAGATAATGGAATCTTTGGAATTGAAATTATATTGCCTTGAACAATCCTTGTTAATTGGAAACCTCATGTATTTTTACCCTGTTCAACTTGAACATGTTGGAAAAGAAGATAGATTTTTGGGTTAAGGCAGAAGGTTTAGAAAAGACTTTACTGATTCTCAATGGCCAGACTCAGCAGATCCTTTACAATCTAGATTTGGATTACTTTGTTTTTTCTTCTTTATGTCAAGTATGCTGGTCTTTAAGTTCAGCACCACGGACAGAAGAGGTTAGAGCAAGGAATGGTTAGAGCAAAACCCAGCCTGGGGTAGGTTAGCAGGATACAGGAGGATCATTGTCATCCTCAGGAATGGCCTTATTTAAAGGCACATGCATTTTGAGTTGAGAAAGCCTATAAAGGATCCCTTTGCTGCCCTAAACAATCTCCTGAACTGAAAGGTTCAGTAAAAAAAGCATGCTCTTTGGAATAAAAATATCAAAACTTGAATTCTATTGTATATTTACCAAGTGTCTGACTTTGGGTCTGGCTCTCTGAGAAGCAGTTTCTTTATATGTAAATCTGGGAAACTGCTACCCTTGGAAGATGTTGAGTGTACTTCTAAGGACTGGATTTTAATTCTGGCTCTATTTAATAGTAACACTTGTGGGCTGCACTTAACTGTTTCTCTGTCTTGCTACTTTTTGTTGTTTCTTTGTGTTGACTTTGTCCCTGGCATAATTTTCCACTCTAAGTAAAACAAGTCTCCTAAGGATTGTGTCAAAAAAGTTACTTGTTTGGGAAAGTTACTTAAATTCTCTATGGCTATTTTTTCATTATTTTACATAAGGATAAAAATGGTACTTTTTTCATAGTGGGGAATGGAGCAATAAGTGAGATAATATATGTAAAATTCTTAGATGTGTACCTGGAATATAGTACACTATTATTATTATAACATGTAATAAAATTATGTAATATATATATACATATATGTGTGTGTATACACACACACACACACACACACACACACACATATATATATATGTAGAATATTAGACAGAGACTAGACATGCAGTAAGTTATGTGATTTGCTATGTGAGGTTCTGCAATTTGGCCAGAGTGGAAAGGACTCAAATAATCCAAATACAAATCTGGGAGCCTAGCCCAATGGTCTATGGAAATTCTGCCCATAAACAGAGGTCATTGTGTTTGGTCAATTAATTAATTCATACATTGATACATTAATTCATTTTATTCAATAAGCATTTATTGATCACTTATGGTGTCTAGGAATAATGCTAAGGATTATAGTACAGAAAAATCATTTAGACTGAAGCCTGCCATCAGAGATTAGCGGAAATAGAAGATGTATGAAAATCATTAATTAAATGAATCAATGAATATTAAGTATTTAATGTTGTGGCTGGCAAATAGGAGAGATTTAATATTTATTAGCTGGTTTTATGATAACCTACAACTACAACTACTATTATTACTCATAGAGTTAGGTGAGTGGCTCTCTAGATGTGTTCAGAGGAGCAGTGAGAGACTGCCGCGTTGGGGAGTTACAGGCGATATCTTCAGAAAGGAGGTAGCATTTGAGATGTGTCTTGAGGTCTGGGTATCATTTGGCCATGAACACGTGGAGAAGACATGGGACTCTAGCTGGAAGGTGTGATGTGAACCAAAAAACGGTAAAGGATCATAGTGGAGTAATTATGAGGGGATAGGAAGTACTCCAGAGTGGCCAAAACATTACATACAAGTAGTGAGACTTGTGAGTGGGAAGGTG
This sequence comes from Plecotus auritus, assembly GCF_963455305.1. Classification (NCBI taxonomy): domain Eukaryota; kingdom Metazoa; phylum Chordata; class Mammalia; order Chiroptera; family Vespertilionidae; genus Plecotus; species Plecotus auritus. Next base: position 166,125,362 of record NC_137782.1, read on the forward strand.
GAGATGGATCTTGGTGGCCTTGAATGTCAGACTCTGGACTTCGGGCTTTGTAATGTGAGAGATGTGGCACTATTCAATTTTGCTATGTTTTTTTTTTCCCCCTCCAGAGGAATGACCACATATTGATCTGTTTCTATGGTGGTCATTTAAATTTAATTGATGATAGTCAACAATAGCACCATAGTTCCTAGTTTATTTAATTAAATTTCCTTGTGAGAATTTCAGGTATATAAACTGACCTGATCTAGTCAACCCAATTTTGGATCATCCCTTTTCAATATTTAAAAAAACTCTCCCAATTACAGTCCACATACAATATATTAGTTTCAGGTGAACCACATAGTGATAAGTCATTTATATAACTTATGAAGTGATCACCCTAATAAGTCCCTTGATTTGTGATTTTCTATTAGCTGATGCAGCCATAGCTTCTTAGGACCCAGCAACCAAACCTGGACCAAAGGCTTCAGTCCTCAGCTATTAGGGGTGCAGCTGGTGGGGGTATTGTGCTGAATTTGTGCCGAAGGCCTCCAATTCTTGTAGGGGAAGTAATATTTCACTTCTGTCTTATTCTCTTGTCTGGGAGCTGAATATACAAAGAAATTGAGCTTGTTTCCATCTGATTTCAGTCTTTACCATCTCATGCTGATGCAACAGGTGAAGGGGCATCAGCATGATGTTGAGAGAAGTGATGTGGGAGGTGAGGATGTACTTTAAAAAAAAATCTGCACCCGAGGATATGTCTTTTATTGATTTTAGAGGAGAGGAAAAGAGACAGAGGAATGGAGAGAAACATTGATGTGAGAAACACTGATCAATTGCCTCATGTATGCGCCTGGACCAGGGATCAAAACCACAACTTAGGTGTGTTCCCTCACTGGGAATTGAACCCACAACCTTTGGTGTACAGGATGATGCTACAACCAACTGAGCCACCTGGCTAGAATGAGGAAATTCTTTTAAAAAAATATTTTTTTTTTTTTTTTTTTTTTTGCTGATTTTTAGAGAGAGAGGAAGGGAGAGGGAGAGAAAGCTAGAAACATTGATGAGAGAGAGAAACATTGATTCGCTGCCTCCTGCATATCCCCTACTGGGGATCGAGCCCACAATCTGGGCATATGCCCTGACTGGGGATCAAACTGGTAACCTCTTGGTTCATGGGTTGATGCTCAACCACTGAGCAACACCAGCCAGGCTGGGCGAAGATATTCTTTATTCCATTTCCAGTTCTCTCTTCTTTCTCTCTTCTCTCTCTCTCTCTTCCCTTTCCCTCTCCCTGCTTCCTCTCTCCGTCTGTTTTACTCTCAACATACACATACATGTACATACAATATGGAGCCTCAGAGTGCCTCTCACAGGCAAGTTTATATGAAAGTCAACTTCAGCTTGCAGTTGGATATTGCATTTAGTCTCCAGAACCTGGTCCAATAACTGACATAAGAGCCTCTCATATTCTTTTCATATAAATCAAAAGTAGTTTTTATGTTGGCTCTAGTTACATGGTGCTAGTGATTGTGAGGCAGACTTTAAAAGAGATCGTGACAGCTCAGCTCTCATTGACCTGAGTGTCTTTGGAGAGTGTATAGAGATAATTAGGATGAGTAGGTGTAGAGCACCAATCGGGAGTGGTTGAGAACTTGGGGAGGTGCTTTGACAAGGAATTGAGACAATTCCAGGTACTCCTGAGCAGCTGACTTTATTGAAGACAATTGTGATTGTCCTATGTGAAATGTGGCACTGCAGGAATCATCTCTCTTTGTGAAAGGACAGTTTTGTTTAGTCTTTCAATCAATATTTGAGCACTGTCTCTGTGTCAGGACTGTGCCGAGCCTTAAAGAGACAGCAGCAAACAAGACAAATTCCTGTGCTGATGGAGATCACTTTATGGAACAGTTGGAGGAGTCATTTCAGCAGCTTGGTCTCCAGAGCTCTCTCCCTGATTATCATTCTTCACTGGTTTTAGTGAAATTCTTTGGCCCAGCAATGGGAGATGGGCTGGCCCTTGTTTCTGTGAGGAGTCTGAAGTCCCAAACTCCAGCCTGTTGTTCAGATTCCAGCAGAAGGATGCATATGGAAGTCTCTCCTCGAGGATAAATATCTTGGGGAATCGTCTGTTGATTTTTGCCCATATTGAGTGTAAGGTTGTGCGAGGAAAGAGAAGGAAGACAGGCCCAACAGCCTAAAGAATTCAAGGCTTCTTAGGGGTAGTGGCTCCATGGATTTTTAGAGAATATACCTTTCTCCCAAGCATTGGGTCATAGAGGAGATCATTCGATTGTCTGAAACCTGGGTTGACCTTTGCGATAACACACAGATGGCCTGAGAAAACCAACTGGGATGACAAGGATTCAGCCTAATTGGCCCGAGCTTTGAGAGTCTTAGCAGCCGTGGGCAAACTACGGCCCGCGGGCCGGATCCGGCTGTTCTATCCGGTTCTCTTGCTCTCCCCTCCGCTCCTTTACTTTGAATTTATATTAGTTCACACAGACACTCCATCCATGCTTTTGTTCCGGCCCTCCGGTCCAGTTTAAGAACCCATTGTGGCCCTCGAGTCAAAAAGTTTGCCCGCCCCTGGGACTCTATAGCCTGTGCCTTTCTCCAGCATTTCTTTCTTCCTTCCTGCCTCGGCTTTGGCATTGCTACTTGTTATCTTTCTGTGATCCATTCACTGGCCTGTCTGCTACCAAATGCTTCCATGTCACAGTATAACCTGATACCCATACCTGGTACTCACCTGACATGGTCCACCCTGTCACACAGATGTATCACAGACACTCCTGTCTCTACTGGACACCATGCAGCCTCCTGTGGCACAGAGCTTCTGTGGGCAAGCTACACAGAGTTAGGCCTGCTGGCTCTGTTGTTTGCATACATTGAATTCGAGACAGGCAACCCTTAACCCCATGGTCGGCAAACTGCAGCTTGCGAGCCACATGCGGCTCTTTGGCCCCTTGAGTTTTTAGCAAAAGCCAGCTTAGGAGTACCCTAATTAAGTTAATAACAATGTACCTACCTATATAATTTAAGTTTAAAAAATTTGGCTCTCAAAAGAAATTTCAATCGTTGTATTGTTGATATTTGGCTCTGTTGACTAATGAGTTTGCCGACCACTGCCTTAACCAAATGGAGAGCAGCTGTGTTATTGAGGAAGGATACTTCCTCAGGTTTGTGGACATGTTAGGAAGTCTTCAGCCACGATATCTGACTCTAGAGCCCCGAGGAACATGTGAAACAGCCTTAGCTAATGCTCTAGAAGAGCCTCTTCTCTTTGGACTGATACCTCCTGGGCAGACCTAGGGATGAATCCTTAGGTTCCTCAGTTAGAGGATTACATCTTTGGGATGAGTAGGGTTTTCCCTGTTAAGGCAAATTCCACTAACAAGATCTCACATGAAGCAGTTCCCAGCTGGTGACACCTTCTTTAGTGTGAACTATAGGCTGGTAACTTCCCCTGGAAATTAAAGACAGGGTTGAAAAAGGACCAGATGAGGGAGAGAGAGACTGGAGTAGGAGTTCCCTTAAAGGAGAAAATCAGGGAGGAGGAGAAGCTCACTGATAGAAGGCAGAGCTCAGAATGTATCCAGTGTTGCCCCTGGCGGAAAGCGGATTAATTTGTATTTGTCCTTGCAACACGATCCAAGTTATGGTTAGATAGGCCTCTTGCCCATCTTTTCTCATTTCTCTTTCTTCTCTTTCCTCCCTTTTCTTCTTCCTCCATACCCTTGGTTTTTTATCTCTCCCTCTTTTTTTCTCGTCTCTAGTCTCAACAGTCCAGGATCCAAGTTGCCACCGATAGCCCACAGTTTAGGTTACCTACACACTTCTAGGAACCTGAGAATGACATGTGGAGAGATGTTTTCTGAAATGGTGGTGTGAGGAGCTCCCTGGACCCTCTCCCCAGCACAAATAAGAAATAAGAAATAAGAACAATAAAAAGTAACTGGTGAAAATTATATGTTAAAAAATACTCAAAGCGGATGAAGAAACACTTATTCAAGAAAGTTACTGGATCTTAGTAAGAACAGTAAGAGTCTGTGGCATCTGTAGTGTAGCTGTTCCTCCCTTCCCACTCTCCCTGCTCACGGTGATGGGCATCACTCCAGGCAAATGCAGCCAAGAGCTCAGGCTCCATCTCCTCCCAGCTTCCAGGTGAGGGCTATGCTACCTTCCAAGCAGGGGCAGGCCCCCAGCACCTCTCGTCCTACCACCCACTCTCACATCTGTGTTTCAGAGACTCTATTCCAGGTCAGAGTGACTGAGAGGTATGGGGCTCTCTCCCTCTACTTAACCCCCACATGTAGAAATCTACCCCAGACATGGAAGGCCAAGGGCAGAAGATCCCAATCACCTAGCTTGGTTGTATTCCAGGAGAAGCAGATTGCAAAGACTGCCGGCTGCTGCCTCAGCTCAGAGTGAGAACTAATGGAGCAGGAGTGTGACTGAGAGCAGGAGGCCCCTCTCCCTGACCTCAGCCATGGAGCAATTGTGCAGATTCACTGCTCCAGGGGAGAGGGAGGCCTTTAGAACAGAGAGCTCTGAAGCTCTGCCCAGGAGAGTCACTGTATTTGTACTATGGTGTGGGGAAGTTTAAGCCTGGGAGTGCTTTTAGAAACAATGAAGATTTCAGTGATAAGCAATTAAGAGGAGCCTAGGAGCTTTGTGAGCAATAAGCTAAACCTTTAGACCAGTGGTCGGTAAACTCCTTAGTCAACAGAGCCAAATATCAACAGGACAACGATGGAAATTTCTTTTGAGAGCCACATTTTTTAAACTTAAACTTATTCTAATGCCACTTCTTCAAAATAGACTCACCAAGGCCGTGGTATTTTGTGGAAGAGCCACACTCAAGGAGCCAAAGAGCCGCATGTGGCTCGCGAGCCACAGTTTGCCGACCACGGCTTTAGATCATCTAGAAGTCTACTTGAGAGAAAGGTGGAAGGAGACAACTAAAAAGAACCCTCCTGGGTTTGACATGAACCTCCAAGACTGGCTTCAATGATTACCCTGCAACGGGACCCAAATTTAATTGCAACAGGCTGTGGAACAATCCCTGCCCCGGGGCACTGTCAAAAATAATAGGATAATCAGCTATCAATTAGTGGGAGCTAGTAGCTGGGCATGATGTCAGTGGAGGCAGTCGACGTCGCAGAGAGATCTGGGATACAGAGCGCTGATGGAATCCTTGCCACCCAGAGGGACAGGGCCTGGGCTGCACTCTGAGCAGTAAGGCAGAGGCTACATTCTTAGGGGGAAATAGGCCTCTACAGTAAGCCCCAACTCACCAAACCAGAAAAAAAGGCAAACCACCATACAAGCAGGGGAGCAGTATACAGAGTTGCTATAATATATTATATAGTAAGTCCAGTTTTCAACAAAAATTATGAGCCATGCAAAGAAATAGAAAGTGGATTTTATGGGGGAAAAAATAGGCCATAGAAACTGCCTGTGATGGGCCCAGATGCCAGACTTGGCAGATACCCATTTCAAAGCAACTGTTAATAAACAGTTCAAAGAACTATAGGAAACGATGCTTAAAGAAGTAAAGTAAGCAAGGAAGATATAGTGATAGTGTCACATAAAGCAGAGCATAGAAAGAAAGATATAGAAATGATAAAAAAGAACCAAGTGGTAATTATGAAGATGTAAAGTACAATAATTTTTAAAATTTTACCAGAGGTGCTTAATAGTAGGTTTGAAATGACTGGAGAAAGAGTCAATGAACTTACATATACTGGTAGATCAACAGAGATGATGAAATCTGACTGAGAGAAGAAAATGAAGAAAACTGAACAGCTTCAGAGAAATATGGAACACATATGTGTAATGAAAGTAACAAAAGAAGAGAAATAAAAGGAGCAGGAGAAATATTTGAAGCAATCACAGCTGATCGCTTTCTAAATTGGATGGAAACTATTAATCTATATACAACAAGGAAGCTCAACCAATTCCAAATATGGTAAACACAGGAGATCCATACCAGACACATCATGGTAAAAGTAATCTGAAAGTAAAAGGAATCTTGAAAGCAGCAAGAGAAAGTAATGTGTCACATACAAGGAGACCTCAACAATATTGTTGACTAACTTCGCACTGGAAGCAATGGAGATCAGAAGGCAGTGGGACAACATATTCAAAGAAATAACATCCATAACAACAATGCCAAACCTGTCAATAAAGGATCCTACCTCCAGCACAGCAGGCTTTTGAAAATGAAGGTAAAATAGAAATATTATTATAATGATTTATTACAATGAAACAAATAAACAAAACCTGAGTAGATCTGCAAGAAATACTAAAGGAAGTTCTTCAGGATAAAAACAAATCACTCCAGACAGTAATTTGAATGCACATGAAAAAAAAAGCAAAGAGTAAAGATAATCATGCAATTATAAAAGACAGTATAAAAGCCAGTTTCTTACCTTAACTGATTTAGAAAGCAATTGTATTAAACATTATGTATATAATTGTATTACGGGGCCTTTATAGTAGAGAAATGTAATATATTTGACAATACAAGTGCAAGGAGATGGGTGGGAGAAGAGCTGGACTGGAATAAGGGAATGACGCTGGTTGGTAATGTGAATGCACAGGAATGAAGAGCCTGAAATGGGAAATAAGAGGATTAATATAACAAGTTCTAGGACAAAAACATTCATTCTGCTTTGTTCGCTCTGCTTCTTTAAAAGATACACAATTAGATAAAGTTAAAATGGTAACCATTATTTTTGGGTTTGTGGCATATCTAGATGTCAAATGTATAGCAATAACAGAACAACAGAGGAAAGAAGGTACAGGTTCATATAGGAGTAGCATTGCTATGTCTTCCTGTAATTGGGATAAACCTGAAATAGATTCAGATATGTTAATACATATATGGGATGCCCCAGAGCATCTACTAAGAAAATAACTTAAAAAATGGTGAAAAATTAATTAAATTTAAAGGTTACATTAGAAAATGTTTGCTCGATACACAAAGAACACAGTAGAAAAAGAATAGAGGAACAAAAACGACATGAGATGTATAGAAAAGAATAAGAAAAATGGCAACCATAAATTCAACTGTAGCAATAATAGTATTAAATGTAAATAGATTAAACAATCCAATAAAAAAGGCAGAGGTCATCAGACTGGATTTAAAAATTCATATGCTGTCTATAGGAGATGCATTTTAAATTCAAGATACAAATAGGATGAAAACAAAAGGATGGAAAAATATATCATGCAAACAGGAATGGCTATTACTAATATCAGACAAAATAAACATGTGACAAAAAGTTAATAGGGATATAGAGGGACATTTTTTAATCATAAAAATGTCAATCATAACAATTGACATATACACACCTAACACCAGAGCCCACAAATACTTGCAGTACAGACTGTTAGAACTTCAGAGAGAAATAACCAGTGCAGAAATAATAGTTGGAGACTTGAAGACTCTACTGTCAATAATGGATAGAACAACTAGGCCGAAGAATGAACAAAGAAATAGAATACTTGAACAGTACTGTAACTCAAGCAGACCTAACAGACATCTACAGAAACAAGAACCAAATATACATCACTCTTAAGTGCACATGGAACATACTCCAGTATTGACCATATGGTGGGCCATGAAAAAAGCCTCAATAAAATAAAAATAACTCAAATCATTACATGTATACAAAGTATACTCTCTGATCACAATAGAATGAAATTATAAATCAATAACAGAAATTCCACAAATACATGGAAATTAAACAACTCACTGCCAAATGACCAATGAATCAAAGAAAAAAATTGCAGGAAAATTAGAAAATATTTTGAGATGAATGAAAATGAAAACACACAGACCAAAACTGAGAGCAGTGCTTAGAGGGAAATTTATAGTTTTAAATGCCTGTTAATTTAAAAAAGGAGAAAGATCTCAAGTCAATAACCCAATCCTTCATCTTAAGACAGTAAAGTAAAAAGAACACTAAACTAAAGCAAACAGAGAAACAGGAAAGAAACAATAAAGATTTGAGCAGAAATTAATGACATGGAGAATAGAAAATATAAACAAAAGTAGAAGTTATTTCTTAAAAAATATCAACATAATTGACAAATGTTTAGCTATACTGACCTAGACCAAGAAGGAAAGACTTAAATAACTAAAATCACTACTACAATTATGAATGCCCTGGTTGATTGAAGTAACACATACAAAGATACACACACACACACACACACACACACACACACCACTGTTGACAAAAGGGAAGATACAAAACTGCTACTTCCTTCTCATAAAAACCATCAGAATCAACAAACAATCAGAACCAATGTAAGAGAGTGCAGTTCTGAAATAAGATGACATAAAGATTGTAGTGTCCTCTATCAGAAGTAATACATTTGAAGACATAAAAGAATATAAAATACCACTTGCCATATCAACATAAGCTATATAAGAATTAATCCAAAGAAGAATGCATAAAACACAAATGGAAAACATTTTATTGGACGGTGTAAGACTTTAAAAATAGACTGCATTTACTCATGAAGATAATTCTCGGCAAATTAATCTGTGAATGCATTATGTGGCCTTCTCCCGGGACAGCTTAGGTCGTGGGCTTTGGGAAAGGGCTGGCACTTGCAGAACTGGCTTCACTCCTGGGGCGCCCTCCACTGGGAAGGGGGAAGGACAGTGACAAGAGGAAAGCGGGGAAAGAGGCCAGGGCAGACATTGTACGGACCTCTCAGTTTCTAGGGCACCCAGAGGCGTGTACTGGGCTAAAGGAACCAGTGGAACTCAGGGGCAGGGTGATCGCCAGCAGGGAGAGGTGGAGGCAACTCCAGGATTTGGAGCCGCCTTTGTCTGCGACGCATGCCTGAGCACAGGTGGCTTGCTGAATGATGCTGAAACACGCAAAATCACCTGAATGATGCTGGAACACCCAGAACCACCATGCACACAGTGGGAATCCTATTCCCCACCACATCCTCCTCACAGGGTGGTTGGGAGGATCCAGTAACATAATGGGAGTATTCCTTGAAGACTGTGAGAACACTGTGTGGCATTTGAGGTGACATGCCAGCTGTCTTGCTAAGACAGATGAAGTGACACTGAGGTTCTGAATTTTAGAAGCACCCAAGTTTCTCGTTTCTTATGCCACTCCTCAATACCACAGTGGAGGGCCTAGATGGGGCTGGGGTGAATTGGGAGTCAGTGCCCAAATTAAGAATAATTTCAGGAATTTAGGGACCTGTGCTTAATCTCCAATTTAGCAATGCACCCATGAGGCACAGCTTCTGATTCTCCTCTGTGAGGATAGTAGACAAGGCTGCTGGCAGTCTGTACTCCATTAAGTCCCGTTCACTGGTGGGGAGAACAGGCAGCAAGCTTGCCTTTGCAGCTGCCAGGGGCTCAGTTGGAAGAATGTGCAGGGGAAACAATTTAGCAACGCCAGGAACTTAGGATCCTATTTTAAGGACACCTGTGCAAGGCCCTTGATAGGAGGGGCCTCCAGCAAGTACAACTGAGAATAGGGGGGTTTCTTTCTGGGGTAGCCTCTGAGCACACTTGAGACAGTTTTCAGAAACAAGTAGGACCTATCCTGGTACCAGATAAAGTCACCAGGATAAAAGGATTGTATAATAACCAAATCATCTAGGCTGGGACCATTAGAAAAGAGGGGAAGCAAAGGAGGTGCATCTAATTGCCTTATTTCTATTTGTTAATTAATGGGATACATGTTTATGAAATGCCTACTACTTAAAAAAACACGTTAAAACAATTAATTTTTGGAATCTGTCACCACACCTTTGAAAAAATAGGGGGAAAATACAACCTTTCTCATTAAGTCAAGTTCTCTTAGGAGTAGAGGGGGCATCATCTTGTCTACTAGTAAATGTGTCTCAGCCCAGCGGGTGTGGCTCAGTGGTTGAGCATTGGGCCATGAACCAGGAGGTCATGGTTCCGTTCCAGATCAGGGCACAAGCCCAGGTTGTGGGCTCGATCCCCAGTAGGGGCCATGCAGGAGGCAGCCGATCAATGTTCCTCTCTCATCACTGTTTCTCTCTTTTTCTCCCTCTCCCTTCCTCTCTCTAAAATCAATAAAATATATTTAAATGTATGACTCAGACACACTCATTGGCTTTCTTGTGGTAATGTCAGCCTCACCTTGTCTAGGAAGCGCAGGAAATATTCCTAATGTATCGGTTGCATGGCCCCATCCCCACAGACTTGAATGGCTCCCAGTTGTCTGGAGGGGATGAATGGCTGCCTACTGCAAATTGGGTTGGCTCAGTACACAGTGAGAGAGCTCTGGGAGTACTCACTGTGGTTCCTGGAGCTTAGCTTGGGGAGAGTGGCTTCCTCCTTTGGCGAGCGTGAAGGGCTTCCTCTGGCTTGGAGGCTGTGGAAGCATATTGCAGGATTCTCAAGAGCATACACCCACTTCCTAGGTAGCAACTCAGACTATGGGAAGGCTAATTATCTCTTGCTCACTGTCATCCAGGCTTGTATCCTAAAGATTTGGCAGCTAATGAGAATCCAAGACAAAGGCTGATGCCCACTTAGAATGGACTGAATCCTGGGGATACTAGTAGATCCCCAAAGAGGTAGACTCAATGGGATGGTGATTGTCCAGCTGTGTTGTTTTTTTTTTTTCTTCTTGTTTGTCTGAACCTGTCATTGCACCAGGTGGATGTACAATGTAGTGTAAAAAATAAGATTGGAAACAATATTGGTAGCAGTTTCCTGTCCAACAAATCAGGGTGTGTGCATGTCCCATCCAATAGCATCACTGAACGTGATCTTCCCAGGGGCTGCTGTGGACAGGAAGGCTGCCTTTCCTGGATGAAGCATGAAAAGGCAAGGGCTCAGGTTGCCTAGGACCAAACCAGAGAGGGTCGGACCTGCATTGCCACCAGGTGCCCACCATCCAGATATCATTGATGACATGTACACATAAGGAACTGTTTGACATTGAAACGGGGACTCAGAACTGTTGGACATTGAAATGGGACTCAAACATTTTTTGTTATTATATGTTTATTTCTAGTCTGCAGAGGCAAGATTTTTTAAAGGAAAGAAATGGGGAAAAATAGATGCAGAGGCAAAGAAGCATTGAATAGACTGTCAAACTATAGCGGGAAGACAGGGGAGGTTTCGGGGGGCGGGGGCTGTAAGAGATCAACTGAAGGACTTGTACGCATGCATATAAGCATAACCAATGGATACAAGACACTGGGGGGGGGGGCAGGTAAAGACATGGGGGTGGGGAGGACGGGGGGAGGTCAATGGGGAAAAAAAAAGGAGACAATGTACTACTATTTGTAATACTTCAAACAATTAAAAAAAAAAAGGCAAGGGCACCCCATGTTCCCAACAGTCACATCCTACCCGATTCCAGCTCTGTCTTCTGTCCTGGCTTCTCCTTCTGATAATTGGATCAATTACCCAGGGAGCAGGCAGCATGCCAGGGGGAAGGAGAAGAGGCTTCCCAGGGGAAGTGGCCTTGGTCACTGGAGGGTGCAGCTCCTGTCTTTATTCTCTTTCTGTTCTGGAAACACTCCTCCGCCACCCTTGTTGGGCCCTGGATTTGAAGCACGCAGGGCCCTGGGATGGGGATGTTCCCCCTTCATGCGCTTCTTCTGAGAGGCATCTTTCTTTTTTAAAAATATATTTTATTGATTTTTTTTTACAGAGAGGAAGGGAGAGGGATAGAGAGTTAGACACATCGATGAGAGAGAAACATTGATCAGCTGCCTTCTGCACACCCCCTACTGGGGATGTGCCCACAACCAAGGTACATGCCCTTGACCAGAATCGAACCTGGGACCCTTGAGTCCGCAGGCCGACGCTCTATCCACTGAGCCAAACCGGTTAGGGCTGAGAGTTACCTTTCTTGCAACAAGGAGGCAGAGGGCTAAGCAGTGAGGCCTGCGTTCACTGAAGATGCCCTGCGTTTTGACTTCAGGGGTTGTCGGTGCTGATCCTGAGTGTAATTGGGTAGAAACCGTAGTCAGGATCGCCCAGGCAGGGCAATGTGGTTTGTATGCATATGCAAATACTCGTTTCTCAGACTCAAATCCCAGTGACTGTGTATGAACCCATTTTAGAAATGTTATCGTTGTTGGAATGGGGTGATCTAGTTCGAAGATGGCATTCTCATGGCTGAGAAGTGCTGGAATGAGAACAAGAAGGTGTCATGACCGTGCAGATGTGGGGTAGGGATCTGCAGGGCTCCAGCCGTCAGCCAGGTGTAGAACGAAAAATGACAAAAAAATGACGAGCCAGTGGCGGGGCCCTGGCTGAGATTTGGTGGCGCTGGGATTGCTGCACCAGCACCTCCCAGGAGGCTCCTTTCTCTAAGGAGCAGGCCTATCATTTGGGCACATTGTGATGAACCTGAGATATGGCACCAGGGTCCAAACAGCAATTGAAATATGGGTGTTGGTCAATGGAGAAAAAAGATTCCTGTGTTTTTTCATCCATTAGAATATTTTCCAGAGCAGGCGAGTCACCAGCACGATTGTGACCTCTCTCTCTCTTTTTCTGCGTTGGCCTGAGCCCGGGGGTGCAGGCCAGCCAGGTGGAAAAGACACAGAGCAAACAGTAGGGTCCTTGCGTTCTCTCAGTGGGCCTACCAGGAAAGCCATCTGCTTGTGGCTGAGGGCGAAGGGGCTGTGGACCCGCTGCCAGGAAGGCTTTTGATGTCAACCTGCCTGGCAACTTGGGAGCTGTCCCGAGGGACTGTTTTGAAACCCAGATGTAGACTAAATTAAATGGGAGTTCTCTGACAACTCCTGGACATAAAAACAGGGTGAAACAATGAATAAGAAACAGTCTGAGTCAGTGAGAGAGGTACCAAGTGCTTCTTAGAATTTTACTTATTTCAAAATGTGCCTTTTAAGGACTGTGCACTTCAGTCTTTCAAAGCATACTATTTGAAATGGTGCTATTTTTCTCATGGAGAATTTTGAGCTCATGCAATGGCAGACCCACGCATGTAGGGAGGCCCCTATGTAACTGTTACCCAATCGGCATGGCGACTTGCCCGAGCCCAGCCTTTCACCCACACCCCAGGCACACTCCCCACTCTCATCTAAATCACACCATTTCCTCCATAAATATTTCAGTGTGTTTCTCTGAAAGAGAAGCATTGCTTCTTTGATAAACAAGAGAAACCTTTTGTTCATTTATGCAGGCCTGGGGGGAGAGGAACTGTGTGATAGGTAAGGTCATACTGAGGTGATCTTGGCTCCCCTTGGGGGATCTAGAGTCCGCCAGCCTCTTGAGTTCCCGACCTAGAAACTTAAACTGGGCACAGACTAGAAAGTGATGCGACGTGTAATAGCCCTGGGCTGCGAGGGCCATCCTCTCCTCGGTGAGTGCAGGGCGAGCTTTACAGCCGGTCGTGTTCCCAGCCAGGCTGTCTTAACTGGGTCATTTAGCTGCCAGCAGACTGAAGTTACTGCCTGCAGAGGAGGGAAAGAGAAATTAGGAGGTTTAGTATGGTCCAGGGACAAGAGATGGGTTTTCATTAAAGACATACTTCCATTGTCGGAATAGGACAGGATGGGCACAAATAGAAGGGGAGCACAATGCCACCAGCACCAACAGACAGATGTGCTTCCCTGTTTCAGTGACTACCCACAGGTGGCACAGGCTGGCTGGAACTTTGCTTTGATGCTGGAGGGTATCCTGAGTGTGATGGTTAAGTTTATGCGTCAACTTGACTGGCCTAAGGGATGCCCAGAGAGCTAGTAAAACGTTATTTCTGTGTGTGTGTGAGTGTTTCTGGAAGAGGTTAGCATCGGATTCAGTAGATCAAGTTAAGAGATCTGTTGTTACCAAAGGGGGAGGGTGTCAGCCAGTGGGGTGGGTGTCTCCAAAATGTGGAGGAAGGGTGAGTTCTCTCTTTCTGAGCTGAGATGTCTGTCTTCTCCTGCCCTTGGACAGTGGAGCCCCTGATTCTATGGCCTTTACACTCAGACTCAATTATAACACCAGCTTCCCTGGTTCTGCTGCTTGCAGATGGCAGAGTGTGGGACTTCCCTGCCTCTTATTCCCACGTGAGCCAGTTCCTATACTAAATCTTCTCTTTTAACTCTCTTTCTCCATCCTCTTGGTTCTGTTTCTCTGGAGAACCCTGACTTGTAAAACACTGAGTCCTGGATCCTTTCCTTTCCCTCGATAGCTGGGGTTCAAGGTCAACCCTGAGGAGGGAAGAGGCAGAGTGTGCCAATCTCCAGGCTTGCCTTCCTAAGATAGGATGGTCTGCATTAGCAAGTGCTGTCCACGCTCTCTCTTTCCAGCATGCACTCGCAACAAGCCTGTATGTTAACTGTCTTCATTCTTCTTTTCACAGTGACTGTGCTGGGGCAGCAGCAAGCTAGGAGGGCAGGGGGTCACACAGGTTGGGGATGCAATCTAAGAACAAACCATCAAAGCTGCTCTTTGCAGGTTTAATCATTGCTGAAGTATGTTCCCTCTCTGATTCTTGGGTTCCAACCATGCACCATTTTCTGATGGGACCATAAGGCAGCCCTGCTCCAGACTAAACCTCTCTGTGGCCTCTAAGTGGGGTCAACTCCACTGTGAATCCCTACCTGGAAAAAGTGGGCATGTCAGGATGCTAATTATGGAATTCAAGTCCCAGCTGGATAGCAGAGACCTGAGGGCATCCATAGCTCTGGTTCTCTGTGTGAGCTGGGACCTCAGTCATCACAGATCACATTTGGGAATAAGAACTGCCAGCATTTCCCAGACCTACAGGGAGTCGGCCATTAGAAAGTTCCCCAAGCCACACAGAGGAGAGAAAAGACAGTAGGGAAGCCTGAAGATGTGCATTGGAGTCCCAGATCTACCACTTTGGGACCCTCACTTTCTAACCTGTAGAATGGGACAATAGTACTATAATTTGCAAGTCAAATTAGATCATATAATTTTAAAGATCATTTATATGTATTATTATTTACACTGAGTGGCCAGATTATTATGATCTCTGAATGCATAATAATCTGGCCACTCAGTGTATATCCTATATAATAAAAGGCTAATATGCAAATTGTCCCCTTGACCAGGAGTTGGACATTGTCCCCTTGACCCCACCCATGCACAAATTCATGCACCAGGCCTCTAATATATATGTGTGTGTGTGTGTGTGTGTGTGTATATATATATATATATATATATATATATATATATATATGTATATGTATATGTATATATATATATGTACTGAGTGGCCAGATTTTTATGCGTTCAGAAATAATAATAATCTGGCCACTCAGTGTATGTTGTCATTGTTATTTAAAAGCCATTGGCTTTATGTCAATTATGAGAGTGGCCTACCTCTCGCAGTAGCAAAATGATAGTACATCCAATAGCTAAAAAAAGAAATAGCCAACTGTTTATTGGCTGGTGAAATTTTAATAAAGATTACTATTCCTTCCTTCCTCCCTCCTTCTCTTAAAAAATGTACCAAGAATCATTCTGATAATTAGTTTTAGCAACACCGATGCTAAATTCATTCTCATTTGGAATTCCTGGCCCCAACCCAATTCTTCCTGACTGGGTTGCCTGCAGTTTTTCTTTCCCTAGTTTTCTTTTCCCCAAGGACACAGAATAGTCACAAGGCACAACATTTTCCTTTCAAAAGATTTTCCCTAAAATTCAAGTGTTATTAATGGACCTTCAGTCCCTCCTGGAAGACACTGACCCAAATAGCAGACACAATTGAAAAGCACACAGTCATGCAGTGGCCTTCAAGTTTGTACCTACTTCTCTCCTTTGTTCTTTCTGTTGTCCTTGGGTTTGTCTAATGTATTTAGAAAGTCATGTAATAGTGTTTAGCAGTATTTGACACTGTATTGTTCTATATTTTCTTGCCAACTTGATGATGGATTAGAAGGGATTGAAGCTCATTTATGAAATCCTCAACTACTTCATAGTAAATAAAATTTCTTAAACATAGGGCTTATTTGCTCATTTATTCAACAACAATTTGTTGAGTGTGTACAATGTGCTAAGCCCTTTGCTAGGCATAGTAGAGAGTACAAAGGTGAGAAATTCAGGTTCATAGCCTTAAGGAGCTTACATCTGGGAAGCAGGTAGAAAAATAAATAGAGAGATAAAAACACGTGAGAAGATTAAAAAAGGAGAGGTGGATTTTGCCTGAGAGGATGGGAACAGCTTCCTGGCTAGTTCACCCTTGCAGGGCAGCATCTTCATGCCCTTGCAGACCTTCCTTCTGAGTCTGCTGCCTGGCACACCTTATCTGAAGGGAGGCATGGCCACTTCTCACCTTTCAATGTCATACTTCTCATTTGCACTTTCCCTAGCACAGGGATGGTGTCTTACATCTGTTGGGTGTTGGCTCTGACAGATCCTAAAGTATTTTCAGGATTGTATCTGAGAGGCAAGGCAGAGGGTTACTGAATCTAACCAATCTCATTCACCTTCCTCCTCCTCTCTCTCTTTTCTCTTCACCTGCAAGGTTGCATGAACCAGGGGTTGTTATACCCAGGTCCTCACTAAATATCTAAATCAAAGGCAAGAAATGTCCAGCTCACGGGCCATATAAGGCCCAAGAAATAATTTGTTCTGGCCCTGCCAAGGCATTAGGGGTGAGTTAATTAAATGTTTGACCAAATATAGCAGGCTAATTTTTAAGTTGATAATTTTGTATGGCCTGCCAATGATGTTATAAATATCCAAATGGCTCTTGGTAGAAAAAAAGGTTCCCCACCCCTGATCTAAGATAATAAGAGCTTATGTCTGTGGTTGGCCAAGCTGAACTACTCTGGAGGTACGGCAGGAGTGAGAGAGTGGAGGACCCCTAGGGCTGATAGTGTCCGTGGGGAATCAGAAATTACCAGACAGAATATCATGTGTCAGCCCTACCTTGGGGCTTGCTGGAATCTGTGGGTGGGGGTGGGATGGGTTGTGGCTTTCCAGGAGCCCTGGCTGTACAGGTTTAATGTATAGGGTGTATGGTTGAATAGGACAAGTTAACAGTTCCCAGGTCATGTATGCTCAGAGCCTAAGAAAGTCAGAGGTTGATAGGGCTAAGGTTCTCAGAGAAGCAGAGGGTCTTTAGTCTTCAGTGGCCAAGAAGATTCTGGAAAGAGGGTGGGGCAGATAGGTGGGCTCAAAACTTCTGAGGGATTTTGGTGAGACTAAGAGGGGATTGCATGATGTCAATTTTGTATACATGGATTCGTAAAGATTTAGAGGTGGTGCTTGGTAATATGAATCAATTGATTCATTTGTTTTGAGTTGTGTCTAAGACTGGTGTGAATTCTAAAAAGATTCCCTTTCCTTCCACTGCTTTACTTTCTCATTGTATCCATTTCTTTGTCTCAAATAGAGACCTTGGACTCTCCCTATGTTTAATTAGATTTAAAAAATTCTATAGCCCGGCTGGGGTGGCTCAGTGGTTGAATGTAGACCTATGAACCAATAGATCATTAGTTGAACTCCCATTCAGGGCACATGCCCAGATTGTGCGCTCGATCCCCAGCAGGTGGCTTACAGGAGGCAGATGATCGATGTTTTTCACTGATGTTTCTATCTCTCTCTACTCCTCTCCTTTCCTCTCTCTAAAATAAATAAAAACATATTAAAAAATAAAAACCAGAAAGGATCTTAGACCTTAAAGAGTCTTTCCTAGTTTAATTCCCCTTAAATTCATTCATTCATTCATCCATTCCTTGTATAAACATTTGCTGAGTACCTACTATGTGGGAACTCTGTTTCTCTCTAGGCAACAAAGCCTTGATTAAACAGACATAAATGAAGCAGCTGCCGATTCTTCTTCCAGAAAGCTGTGCTCCACAGGCCTTCACTTCAGAATTCCTCAGCTTCAGTTTTCTCTCGTCAGCTGTTTCTTTAACGGCCAAACTCATGATGGCAGTGACAATGGATTCTGCATTAGTATTAAAAATGTATTTAATAAATTATGGATTAGAACCTCTGTTTAATAATTATCAATGCACCGCAATTTCAGTTGCCCAAGTCTCAAGATGTTTTAAACATAACTAATTGAAAACACAATTAACAGCAACTTGGCGAAATAAATCTGAAAGGCAAAACACTCTTGAAAGCCTCAGACTACAAGAGTGAAAATTCAAAAGCAGTCCCCTCCCTGCACTGCCTTAAGTTACAGTTCCTGCTGGGCTCCAGCAGAGACTCTGGGCATCGGGCAGTGGCGGGGACATGAAAGTTGGCTTAATGACAGCTTCTCTGCTGCTACTAGAACTTTCGGTGACCCCTTTAGGAAGCCCAGAGGCAGAAGGAGGATTGGCCTGACCAGCATGCTTTGCTCAGACATTTATGTCAGATGGGCCCTTCGAGAGAGGCTGACTCAGTGGCCTCCTTAAGCACAAACGCAACAAAGCCAAGGCCAGTCCCTGGGGTCTGGCAGTGCATGGGGAGGTGCTGCCTCTAGTCAAGTCACAGGATGAGTGAGTGGCAGGCCTGTGGCTGGGAAACTTGGCATCAAACACTGTGTTCACACACTTGCCCTGGCCCCTCCCATGTTCTTTTTGGAACTGGTTCTGCTTCTCCTGGTTCAGAAAAAATGGTGCATCTGGTCTTTGAATCAAGGGCCTAAGACAAGGGCCCCTTTGACTTTCTTGCTTCAAAACAACAGTCAGCAAAGGATGGAAATGCATCAAGGCATTTATAGGATGGGCCCTGGATTGGTTGTTGAATGCTAGGATCCTAGAAGGGCACTGAATGAAGACATTGACTCTTGGGATGAGCTTGGCATGGGCCAGCATGGATGCCCCCCTACTTTTCATCTGTTTACACCTGTTCCTGCTCCATTCTCTATTCCAAAAAGTCTCTCTCCTTCAGATTCATTTTGGACTTAGATATACTGGCCACTTAGCTTCCATCAATTTTTTTTTAGGATTTTTTGTGTGTGGGGGTGGTTCAATGAGATGTTACAGGAAATTAATTGACAATAGGGTTGGCCAGTTGTAGGCACTCTGAATGTGATAATTTCCTGTCCACACCCAACCTTGTTCACTGCTCCTTCATGGTTAATCCATCCCCAGGATTCTGAACATTGCTGTGGGCATCTTTTCAACAAAATAATATGGTTATTTCTGGATAACAGAAGGTAGCTGTAGAGAAAGCTGTTCCATTCTGGGAGTCAGTCTGGAGAGCAGTGTGGCTGAGCTTGAGGTTTGGATAAGAGGACAGTGAGCCATGTGACCAGTGACATAGGATGGGATCAGTTGCAAGGCACCTGGAGAACCTGGCTAGTGAGTTTGACCTTCATCTCAAGGGGAACAATAAAGGATTTTTAAAGCTACAAACTAACATGGATTTTTAGCTTAATATGTGTAATATAGAACCATGATTCTCAAACATGAGTGTCCAACGGATCACCTGGAAGGCTGGTTAGAACTCATTGCTGGACCCGACCTCCAGAATTTCTGATTTAGTAATTCTGGGATAGAGCCTGCAAATTTGCATTAC
The DNA here is from genome assembly GCF_963455305.1 of Plecotus auritus. Taxonomy (NCBI): domain Eukaryota; kingdom Metazoa; phylum Chordata; class Mammalia; order Chiroptera; family Vespertilionidae; genus Plecotus; species Plecotus auritus. The sequence continues at coordinate 166,144,821 of NC_137782.1, forward strand.
TATCAAGTTTCTAGGTGATGTTGATGCTGCTGTTTCAGGGACTATGCTCTGAAAACAGCTTGTGCAGCGGATGGCCTGGAGGTGGGTGGACCTGCAGGCATGGAGCTGTTTAGAAGACGGGTACAATAACCCAGCTGTACTGTGATGAGTTCCTGATTTAAAACGGTGGCTCTTGAAAGAAGGGGAGACACAACAGAAGTGTTGTACCAAGACTGGATGCGTAGGAAAGATAGACTCTTCCAAGAGGTTTGTCTAGCTGGGAAGTAGAGAGAATGATGGTGCTTCTCACAGGGAGAAGCATGGCACAGAGGCTTCATGGCCAGGATGGGGGATAGTTGTTTAGCTGATGGCTCCAAGTGATTCCTACCTGGGACCTGCAGTGTGACGACGGACTGCAAGGTTGGGTTAAGTGAGGTGCCTAGCACACACAATTTAAGAAGGGTTGTGCAAAATTTGCTCGACCTCGAAAGTGAGCATCTCGTTAAATTTTGTGTCCCACGTGCCTTGCTCAACTCACCTTACCTCCAAGGTGGGGTGAAGCTGTTGCCGATACTTCAAGCTTGGAAGGGGCCTGGTGAGGCTGGCAGGTTGAGAGCAGGGCTGTGAATCCAGGGATTGAATCCCATCATTGTCCATATTGGAACAAAGTCATATGCCACCATCCTTTGGCCAGAAGCACCTGTACGTGCACACCTGTACGCGACTTGTATGGATCCAAATCTGTGCCCATAGGACTGTTGAGTGGAGCTGGGCACTGGGGACAGATGGCTGGAAAGCTTTGTAAATCTATAGCGCCTTCTGTGGCGAATGCAACCCTGGGACATTAGCAGTGCCTGGGATTCCTGCAGAGCCGATGAACGAGCCAGCTGCTCTGTAGAAGGGCAAAGACAGAGTCTTGGAGCATCTTTCTTGAGCATACTTTTCAATATACTTTGTTAGTTTTGTTTGTTTATTTTTGTTTTAAGGACTTAATCTATGGAGCACCATCATGCAACCAAGGCAATTTGAGTTTAATCTCTAAGCATTCATCTTCCAAGTTGAGACATCTCTTCTATCTTCTCAGCTGGTGCACTCCCCAACTTCCGAATTTCTGAAAATACCCAGCATGGTTCCCTCCACAAAACACCAGCACCCTGCCAGCTGTTAAATAAATAAGTGCGAAACAAAAGTGCTGTAGTTGTGAAATAAGATATATTTAATTAAATAAAAAAGGGAAAAGCAAGTGCTATTACAAGAACATAAAACTGTAAGGCATAAGATAAAAACTAAATTACTACAAGGCAGCTCTATCCAATCTAATCCTTAAAGATAAAGATGAGACCAGAAAATTGCATGTATTGAGAAATCAACATAAGCCCTGAGCAAATATTAACTAGAGATCTATAAACTGGTTGATAATAAACAGTACTGTGAACATTAGGATTAGAGAAGGAAATGGGAATGGAGCCACATCATGGGTGTGGGGGACTTGAGTTCATCTCTCCATCCTGCTTGGAATGATCTCGTCAGAGTGACTCTTCCGTTAGGGAATTTCAGTAAATCTGAGAGGGAAACATTTGGCGTTGGGGTACCTGGTCAACTTTCCATTTTTCATCTTTGAAAAGAACAGAGGTTGATGTGATCTCATCTTACCAGGCAATAAAATGGAGCTTGCAGATAAAATGTTTGCCTTTCTCCGTGGGTTTCTAACTTCGCTATTGACAGGATTTTAACAGTGTCTTTAAGCATGAAGAACGGTCCAATTCCACGGCAAGTAGCCTTTTGTTATAGTTCTAGTCAAGGTTCATTTAGACATTTATACCGATGACTCAGTGCTCTGGAAGGGCGTTTTTCACATTGCCTACTGAAAGGGGACATTTCAGTAGAGAACATCGCCCTGGCTCTCAGAGGCGCCACCTGCATAGAGGCCGGGCTTTCTGCTGGAGAAGTCAGCAGAGACGGCTGGGAAAATCAAGCTAATTCACAGGTGAAGATGCCCTCTTTGTCGCAGTCACAGGCTCTGGGATGAAGAGGCTCCTTTGAGAGCATTCATGCCTTTCACATCGCACCCAGGGAGCTCCAGAATCCAACCTGAATGGGAGGCTGGCTGGGGGAGTGGAGGGCGGGGCGGCACTGACTGGCAGGGAGCGCAGCTCTCCATCCTATCAAGGGCCAGGGACAGCTGGGTTCCTGAGGGAACTGGAGTTAGCATTCTTAGGCTCCTGGGGATGTAAGTGACCTGGGGGCTCTTAAAAACATACTTTTTTTTTTTTTTGCCTTTAGTGAGACTCCAACTAAAGCGTTTCTGACAAAAAGAGAGAGAGAGAGATCTCTGTACTTCCAGCTCTGGAAAGAATCTCCCCAGCTTCCCAGGGTTAGGACCTAGGTTTGCATCTTGTTAACTCACTGTGAATCTTCTTGGGGTCTCAAACACTGGTCAGATCTCCTTGAAGAAAAGGGCTGTACTAGTTTGTTGGGGCCACCATAGCAAAGTGCCATAGACTGATAGGCTTAAACAACAGAAGTGTATTTTCTCACAGTTCAGGGGACTGGAAGTTCAAGATCAAGGTGTTGTCAGGGATGGTTTCTCCTGAGATCTCTCCCCTTGACTTGTACATGGCCTTCCTCTCCCTGTGACTTCACATGGTCTTCCCTCTGTGTTTTTCTGTATCCACACTTCTTTTCTTATAAGGCCACCAGTCATATTAGATTTGTACCCGCTCTAATGACCTCACTTTCATGTAACCCTAAAAATTGCCTTTTTAAAGATCCCATCTCCAATACCGTCACATTCTGAGATACTTGAGATAAGGTCTTCAACATGAATTTTGGGAGGACACAGTTCAGCCTATGATGGGGAGAACAAATACATCTACTTTTTACTCTCCCTCAAAGGGTTACGCAATATGGGTGGGAGAAATAAACCTTATATAGTCCTACATTCTGTTAATGGAGAGCAGAAAGGGAACTGCACAGGGAGGAGTTTCTGTTGCAGGGTAAGGATAACTTGACTTTCAAAGCTCCTGCAAGAGTGATTCTCAGCTATGCCTGAGCCTCCTCTCCAGAGCTTCTCTTCTAATTGATCTGGATGAGGTCCAGACGTGGATAATTTTTCAAAGCTCCCCTGGTGATTCTACTATGGAGCCAGGGTTGATAAACCACAGCTCTCAGGGTCTCTGGATGCATAAGTGTGACCCTCAAGGGAACATGGTTTTGTTCAGCAAGTCATTTCTGATGCATCGGCAGAGCCCTGGGCATAGTCTGGAAGCGGAAGACAAGACCTGTCACTTTCTGCAGATGATGTGCAGGAATATTCATGGTGGTCAGAAAAAAAATCTTCCTAGATCATGTGGCCAATAGGAAAGTGTTTCTCTTCTTACTATGGATTTAGACTGTGTTGTTTCCTGTATCTAAGAATTATTATATGTTATTGGAAAGAGACAGAAAAAGAGAGAGAAAGATTGAGTGAGGATTGAGACTATCTCAGTGAGGTGTGAAAGCTTCCTCTGGGTCCAGAAGTGACCACGGAGAGCCACCACCCTGGCGTGGGGTTATTCTAGATGGAATAAGTCAGATCATGGAAAAAATGATGTCTCAGAATTGCCCCATTGAACAGAAGGTTTGCCTGAAAGGCTGAGACCAACCTCTAGGATTAAAGTGTGCGGAGGGTCAAAAACTGAAGGGCCCATAAGTGTCACTTTTTCAAAAGATGGACTTGTCCAACCCTGACACTGGGAAGCAAGGTTAGGAACTGTGGGTAGGGAGGTAGTGCTCATCAGAGTATCTCTTGGGAAGAGATTGTTATTTCTCTTGAGTTTTAGGAACATCATATTGTATCTCATTTAAATGGAACACCCTACATTATCTTTTCTTGTAGTTGCCCACCCACCTTTGGTAGAGCCTGTTCAACACTCAGCCTGTCTAGAACAACGGGAAGGGCCATGAAAGGAAGTGTAGGTGGCCCCCTCAGCCTCCCTGCCCTGACCAGCAGGTCACTGCTGCATATTAGAAACAAGTAGGGCATTCCTACTAATGTCTGGGCCCCACCTAGACTTGTGACATCTGGGGGTGAGACCAGCCCAGCTGGAGTGGAGAACCAGTGATATAGAGCTGGATGGTGGTCATGGAGCCCCAGGTAGTGAAGGGTAGAGCCTCAGGGCAACTCTGAGAAAAGTATGATGGAGAAAGAGCAGGTGAGACCAGCCTGTGTCTTCAGGTATAGCAGATAAAGGTTAGCCATGATGTGTTGGTGGGGGTGATACCTGGGCCACGATTGTGCCCCTAGAACAGCCGTGGGCAAACTACGGCCCGTGGGCCGGATCCGGCCCGTTCGGCTGTTCTATCCGGTCCGCGGAGCCGAAAGAGCGGAGGGTTCTCTTGCTCTCCCCTCTGCTCCTTTACTTTGAATTTATATTAGTTCACACAAACACTCCATCCATGCTTTTGTTCCGGCCCTCTGGTCCAGTTTAAGAACCCATTGTGGCCCTCGAGTCAAAAAGTTTGCCCACCCCTGCCCTAGAACCTGGTCAAGAGCGTAGTATATAAGCAAACATAATTTGTACTATACTTACCTGTATACTTGTGTTATATACATCTCAGGAATATTGGAACATCAATCAAAATGCTGGATAAGTATGATGAAACAGAAGTACACGAGTACTAAGGTGTTGGATTGTTCTGATGTTTTACCCACATGCTTCTGATTTCAAGTCCCCCTACTCTACTATCAAAATCAGTAGGAATAAACCAAAGAACTTAAACACTTATATGCATAGCCCATGGACAGGGGCAATAGGATATGAAGACCTGGGAGTGGGGGGTGGGTGGGGACTGGGAGGCTGGGAGTAAAGGGGGGATAGGTGATATCTGTAATACTATCAACAATAAGAAAAAGAAATAAATAGGGATTCCTTGGCCACCACCCTTCCCATATATAAATATTTTTTGAATATTAACAACATGCTCATCACATGGACATCCAGAAGCTTATAATTGAGTTGTGAGGATAAAGTATGTCCACATGAAAATATAAATCTCTACACAAATCTAAATGCTTTGGGAATTGCCTTGCATACCTGGGCAGGCTCTTAGAGGAAGGGTTGCTCCTTGTGGGCTGGAAAGAGGCTAGATCTATGCAGAGGTAAGAGACTTGAGCTGGGCCTTACAGGATGGGGGTGTTTAGATAGCCTTCTTGGTAGGGGTAATCACATGGGGGCAGACATGGTGTATGATGTGGGGAGATGGGTGAGAGCAGTGATGCATCAGGCCTGCCTGCAGGGCTGGGGATGGGGAAGATGGAGAGGACACTAAACAATAGCAGGGCACATTGGGTGCACTGGACAGAAATGTGGCTGAGTGGCTGGTACCTGGTTTCCTGTTACCCTCCCCTGCATTCTCCCCTTCCCACTTCTCTGGTGCTCTGACAGTGAAGACAGGGAACCATCAAGAAGCTATCAAAGACATACCTCTCTGAGTTGATGGACAATATGTAGACAAAGGTAGGGATGGGGCCCTGGAGTAGAAATGAAGGGGAAGGAGGCTGATGGGGAAGAAGCAATTGATCTATTTTAATAATAGAAGAATGAAAACGTAGATGAGATGTGGTGATTTCATGCTGGACTCAAAAGGCTCTTTACACTATTCTCTTTTCTTCAATCGCCTCTTGTTAAAGCTGTATGGCCACATTCCTAACCTGCCTTAAGGAGTCCTATTTTCTGAGGCATTAATTGTTTTCTTGCAGTCTTAGAGATTTTCAAGTTTCTCCTAATCCCTCCCAAATCCTGTGCATTTCAGAGGTAACCTGGGGAGGCTCAGAGTGCCCTGGAGATGCTGATAAATCTCCACATACTTCATCTGGTGGAGGAGCTTTTCCAGCATCCGTCCCTGCATTTAATGCATTTAATTCCTCTAATTCCTGTGGGTGAGTGTTGCCACCCCATGGGCAGGAGGCAGGAACTGACTGAACACAAAGCAATGGAACATCAGCCGTCACCTCCTGGAAGAGGCGTGGGCTCTACAGGAGTTTCTGTTAAGTAAATTATAAAATCAGATACGTATTAGTAGGAAAAAAAAGTATTTTTGGTTTACAAAGGATGCAATCATACCAAACTGACAAGCTTTTCAAAAAAAATCACCCCTTCGTAGCAAAAATAACAATGACACAAAATCCCATCAATAAGGCTATCATATTGACAATCAGTCACAAAATTGAAACAAAAATTCTAAAATTGAACATCTAGGTCAGCGATTTTCAACCTTTTTCATTTCATGGCACACATACACTAATTACTAAAACTCTGCAGTGTACAGAGGAGAAAATAGGTATAATTTTGATTTATTCACACTGGACGGCTATTGTTGTGTTGGCTGTTGTCATTTTTCTATTTGGCAGTCTAGGGAAAAGAGGTCAGTGCTCCTGACTAAATAGTCAGGTACTGCATGTTTTAAAAATTCTCGTGGCACACAGGTTAAAAATCGCTGGTCTAGGACACAATCGAAAGGAGGCTTTTGTAGAAATCATTCAGCCTGATATTTCCTGAGTGATGAGTGAGTCCAAGGGGATTTCCTGCTGTTTGGACTCACCAGGCTCCTCAAGACCACACAAGAACACACAGCAGGTGGTAGAGGAACCATGGACCAAGGGAAAATCTTCTTTTTTTTCATAATTTCTTTATTGATTAAGGTATTACATATGTGTCCTTATTCCCCCATTATCACCCCCCCCCCATTCTTCTGATAAGGATTCCTGGGCTCCTGACCTTGTGCCTGTAAAAATTGTCTCATTTGGGTCCTGGTTGCTCTTCATCTTATTGACGATGGCCTGGGCCTCTTTGGAACTGTCGAGACCTCACAGGGTGTCTGTGTTGCTCGGTGAAAAAGAGGAACCAGAATGTAGTGACACCGAGAGAGACTTAGGAACTCCCACATACCCTCCAAATTTGGGTGCACAGATAAGGCAACATTTTGATGAAAAGTGACAGTGAATTTCTGTAAACCAGATGAGAGGCAGTGAACATTTACAGGGGAGGAGTAGGGGCCCTCTGAGGAACCAATTACAAGGAGGTCCCTGTGCCCTAGCCTAGGACCATTGAGCAGCAAAAAAAAGTCTTTGCTCTTCATTCATGGAAGCCAGGAGCAGTGTGTCACCTTGATGAGGCTGGGGAGGGTACCTGGAGGTGATGTTTGGGCTGTGGGAGGGAGCGGTGTGAGCCAGCCCCAGAGCTGGCTGTGCTTGCCCAGGAGGCTGGTGACCCCAGCAGCAGGGAAGATACGTGCTTCAGGTAACAGGGGAGGTCCTCCTGGTCTTTCCACCTTCTGTCTGATGTGTCGAGGTTGGCCCAGGCCCTTGGATTTGCCTTGTGCCTGAGGAGGGTGTGGTGTGGTGTGTGTGTGTGTGTGTGTGTGTGTGGGGGGGGGCCTGGAATGACTGTGAGAGTCCCCAGAAACCATCACTTGCCCATTTTCAGTACAAGGGAGGACGTGAGAGAGACTGGACACTGCCGTCACTTTTCTTCTGGCTCTGCCCTGGGCTGGAGGCCTCGGGGCAGCAGGCCTGTTGCATAGACTTAAGCAATGAGAACAAAAGGCTGAAGTGAGTACAATGGGGTGTACTTGTTTGCTAGGGCTGCCCTAACAAGGTGCCACAAACTGGGCAGCTGACACAACAGAAATTAGTCTCCCAGTTCTGGATCAAGGAGTTGGCAGGGTTGGTTGCTTCGGAAGATGATGAGGGAGGCTCTGCTCCTTCCCTCTTTCCTAATTTCTGGGGTGTACTGGCCATCTTGGATGCTCCTTGCCTCATAGATGCATTGCCTCGGTCTCCACTTCACCCTCACATGGCATCCTCCCTGTGCGCATGCCTGTCTTTCTGTCCACATTTTCCCCTTTTATAAGGACATAGTCATATTGAGTTAGGACCACCCTAAGGACCTCATCTTAACTTGACCAAAGACCCTAGATCCAAATTAGGTCATGTTTGCAGGTCCTGGGAGTTAAAACTTCAAGACCTTTTGGTGTCTGTGAGCAACACGGACACCCTGTGAGGTCCCAACAGTTCCAAGGAGGCCCAGGTCATCGCCAATTAGATGAACCTACAATAGGCTGTAAGGGTGCCACTGGGCTGTAAGGTGAATGGGGAAGAATATGAGTTTTAGGAACCACTGGGTTGCAGCCCTGCAGCATGTGAGCTGGCCAGATCACCCTACACGTGTGTTCTTAGCTGTAGAGTCAGGGTTCTGGGGTGCTGCTTCACAGAGTTGGTGTGAGGGTCATAATGTTTCTAAAGACCCCTCCATTTCTCAAGAGGATGCACCTATCCATTGTTATGGCAAACGCATGCCTCCCATGTGTTCTCTCACTGAAGAGAGCAGTTATATTCTCAGCCCCTTTTGTTTTCTCAACTATGAAATGGGTTGAATAAACTGAGCATTAACTGGGCATGTAATCCTACAGTGTTGTGGTTATAAAAAAAAGGAGGTAGCAATTATACTAGTATGTTGGCAGCAGACCATGTCTAAGAATGGTGGGCCGGGAATTAAGATAAAAAGGAACAGAAGACCCAGGGGTTTGGATAGACCAAGAGGAAAGGCAGGTAGAACTGAGTGGACGGCTCCAGGCAGGGTGGAGAAGAGCCATGTCAGGGGGTGTAGCTCTGAGACAGGGCATGTTCTAAAGCTTTGCCTCTGTTGTACTCCAAATGGTGCTAAGATGCTGATTCCATCCAATTCCTATATGGGTTTCTTCCCCACACCAAGCACAGCTCTGACTCCAGCTGGGTGTCCTGCAGTTCAGCTCAGTTCTGACACTATCTACCTAGAGAAGCATTAGGTGTCACAGGTTCAGGGCTCAGTGCTGCAGGACTGACCCTGACCCAAGTTCAGACCCCAGCTGCAAGTCCAGGTTTGCCCCTGTGCTTCTGACTGATGGGATGTGATTAGAATCCCCTTGTCCCCCTCCTTGGGTTCAATTAGCTTTCTAAAGCAGCTCACAAAAGTCAGAGAAAGAAACCCTTTACTTATTAGATCATCACTTCATTGCCAAATGGGAAAGATGCAGAGGCAAGGTATGTGGGAAGGGCACAGAGCTTCCCTGTCCTCTTCAGATGCACACTCTCCCCAAATCTCCACGTCTTCATCAATCCAAGGTCTCTGAACCCTGAACTTTGGGGATTTTTATGGAGGCTTCATCACTAGGCATGATTAACCTGTCACTCCATTTTTCATCCCTTCTCCCTTCTCAAGTGAATGGAAGGTGGGCTGAACATTGCAAGTTTCTCATCATGGCTTTGGTCTTTCTGGTGATCAGCCCTCCTCCAGGACCACACGCAGAGCTGCCTCATTAGAACAAAAGACGCTTCTATCACCCAGGAAGTTACAAGGGTTTTAGGAGCCCTGTGTCAAGGACAAGTCCAGACCAAAGATTAGAACAAAAGATGTTCCTAGTGCTCTTATCACTTAAGGAATTATAAAGGTTTCAGGAGCTCTGTGCCAGGAATGGGGTGTGTGTGGGGGGGTGGTGGCAGAGACCAATGTCTATTTTCTATTATCTCACAGGTGCTATTTGCAGACACCTCCCAGCCATGGTGGGTACCACAATCACATGCTTGGGTCCCCTTGACTGTGACCTCTGAGGTCCCTCCCAGAACAGGATTCTGTTACTTGTTTCAGAAATGTCCCAACACTTCAGCTGCTGGCGATTGAAGGCTTTTTGTTGGTTTGTTTATGTATTAGCTTGTTAGCTAATTTGGATTCCTCGCTTTGGTAGCTCTATTATTTATAAATATATACTCACATTTAGTCTTCTAGCCTCAGTAAAGGGAGCCATTCCTGGCAGGTGACAGAAGATGACCAGGCCCTGCACTATGACCATGACGGTCAAACCATCACAGATGTTCTGTTCAGTGGTCAGCACCCCTCTGTGCCTCACCCAGTGTCTCTGTGCACCTGCAGGTGGGCCAGGGTTTTCATTAGTGCAGAGACATGTTAATCGCGGTGTTCGACCCTCAGGGAGCTCTCCCCTGACTCCAGTCCTACTCCTGCTCTTCCCATCCTCATCATCGTCCCTAAGTCAGACTCCTGATCACCTGAAGGCTGCGGCCTGAAAGGGGAGGCAGCTGCTCCACAAAGAAAACAGTGGCCGGTGATTTTCCTTTTTCTTCTTGCTCAGTTCTGAAGCTGAAAAAAAAAATCCCGGCACACTTCAAACTTGAGCAGTGGCTGTGCATGCATTCACTCTTGAATTCATCTGTGAGGTTATTATCCGCGGCTTTGATGTTACAGCCAGACTACCTGGGTCGTTTTGTTCCAATTACTCAGAGCAGAGGAGGAGGACTCCGCGTCGCACGGAGGTGCCCCAGCTTTGAAGTCTGTCGGGCAGTCCTTCTTGGGGCCCAGGCACCAGGAGCCAATCTGGGCCGCTGAGGCGGAGGCGCTACCCTGTGGGGGCCCCAACCTGGAGCAGAGAAGCTAGGTGCTCTCCACACAGCCTCCAAGTCTCAGTCCTGAGGAGCTGCGGGGGGGAGAAGCCTTAAGTGCGGGCCCATTGAGCACATTTTCCATCGCATCACAGAGGGATTTGGAAATAACCTCATTTTCCTCAATTAGGAAGATGGAGCCTGTAAAGGCTGTACTTTGCTCTCGCCGACGTCTTTCATCTCTGCATCGCCAAGTGCTCTGCAAGTGTGATGCGCGGACCTCTCCAACTTGCCCGCCGGGCAGGCGCCCCACTGCCTGCCTCCGCCAAGGCTCAATGGGTGAGGCCAACTCGCCAGGTGAGCTCAGAGTAATGGCAGAGACTGCTGACCCAAAAGAGGACAGGGCAGCTGCTGGAAACCTTGCAGGATGGGGGCAGGGAGGGGCAAGAGAGAGCCCAGGGCAGGGAGATTCCTGGGCTGGGACCAGCCGTCTCAGAGGCAGCCCTGGTTGTCCCACTGGCCTGTTGTCAGAGGGTGGACCTCTACCTCTCACCTCGACCTGTGTCTCAGAGCCAGCCAGTAAAACACAGGCAGCGGGATGCGAAGATGTCTCGGGTCCCCTGGCTCTGCCATTCTGACGTAGTGTGGTGATGTAGCTGAGAGCCCTGGTCCCCTGGCCAGCCAGCTGTCTTGCCTCGATGCCATTCCTGCTCAGAACCTGGGTGCCCCTTGGTCTCCTCATGGCCTGTGTCTTCCATCACTACCCCATTCACGAGCACAGGTCCCCACCCCTATGTTCCACACGCACCACTTGGTCACATCCCCTCCTGTTTAGATCGCTCAGGGCCTATGTGGCTCGCTGGCCGTCCATGCATTGCCTTCCAGGTGCGATCTCCCACCCTTGCCTCTGACCTCCGCCTTTCCTCCAAACGCAAACACCGACTCCTGCCATATTTTTGCCAGACAGTCCTCTGTCCATTCAGGTGCACCCCCCCCGCCCCCCGCCCCCGCCTCCAAGCCCGCCCTGTGCTCACAGAGCCTCAGGTTGTTTGCTCAGGCCTTGACCGCTCAGCGCACTGGGCTTTCAGAGCGCCTGCCACCTGCTTTCAGACCCCCTGCCTGCTCACCTCTCACTGGGGCAGATGTTCCTACCTGTCTGCTGTGGTAGTTCCTGTCCCCTTCCCAATGAGCTGCCCTTGTGTGCTATGGGCTAGGAGCTGAACTCACCGAGAGTTGTCTGTCGATGGAGGTGTGGCAAGGGCGAGGGGGTTGAGACAGTGGTGCCTCTAACCTGGGAGCTCAGCAGCTTTCTTAGGGCCTTTCCCTGCTCAGTGGGGCTCCCGCGGCTGGGGTTGTAGGAGAGCTGGGACACAACACGGGTAACTGCAGAAGCACGGGGGATCCAGAGGAGGGAGGTCACCCCCTTCTTCTTGAAGAGGAATTAAAAAAACACACACAAAGAAACTAAACCTGTTCCTTATCAGTGCTTATTAATATATTCTTTTAAATATTGCATTTTGAAAAAAAAATATTGTGATGCTACCCAAAAAGTTTCCTCCCGCATTTTGGAAATCCCAAGGGTTTCCCAGGTGAGAAAGTTAGCAAAGTCCCCTCACACCTTGGAGGATGGCTTGGTAAATGGGAGATTCTTATTCTTGCCCCAGAATGCACCCTGCCTCCTCCCTCTCCCACGTGAGGACTTGCCCTGGGCCAGATGCTCACCTGCTGTCCTCTCCGGAGCGGAGGGGGTGCTGTCACTGGGAAGACCCCTACTCCATGGGTGTGTGACCAGCTCTGAAAGCAGTTCCGGGGGAAAACAGCATTTTGTTGAAGAGGTTTTCAAGTGTAAAAAGCCTGGTAAAATGTAATTCTATTTATTTTCTGGAACAAACCAAAAGAAAACTGCTGGAGTAGAAAATTCAGAATGGGAACTGGAGGGTAGCCATTAGATTGGAGTTTCAAAAACAGGAAAGAATTCCTTTGTGTTCCGTGTGCTTGCAGGCAGGGGTGGGGCCACCTGTCTGCTGGGCAGTGGGCTTTCTGATGTGATGAGATGCTTCACATGGACCCTTCCAGAGATTCTCTTGTTTGGCCTCATTGCCAGTTCTCACTTCATTTCAGCACCCCACCCCCTCCCACCCCAGCTGCTCGCAGGCGGGTTCCCCGACGCCACCAACCACAGCTCAGTCCTGAGGGCCCTCCAGGTCTACTAGAAACTGCAGGGCCCTCACTGTGGCTTTCCAGGACCCAGAGACTCGGCCACCCTGCTATGCTCTCCACGGTCTCTACTACTGGGCCTCCTTTGCTGCCACCAAACCTGGGACAACTGTCTCCAGGAGCAGCTCCTGAGATGCCATCTGTGGAACTTGACGGCGTCCTGACTCCTGAGTTTGGTTTTTACAATCTACCTCCTTCTCCAGTTTAATTAGGCTCAGTTGTCACTTGGCCCACCCCTTTGCCCAGTGGCAAGAATCCTTTCTGGTGTCACTCACCATTGCCAGACATACTCCATTGCTGCAAAGAAGGACAGCCAAGGCACCAAGGGTGGGGGTGGGGGGTGGGCGATCCCTAAAGAGGGTTTCCAATGGGAGAAGTTTGAGGGGCAGCACTGTCTGTGGCAGATTCACAAAAGGAGTGGGAGATGCAAGGGGACTAACTACCCATCCCAGGAATGGCTACAGGGTTACATTTGGAGGGAATTATGAGGGCATCTTTCTTGGATGCTACATTAACAGAAGGGGAGAGTGAGTGAATTTTCTTTGTCGTCTTTTTGGGATATTTTTTTTTATCACTTTAGTTTGCATTGCACATATATAGCATACGGTGGTCCATCATTGCATAAATGCCTTGGAGGCTCACTCATGGACTGCTAGTGTGACATCATTGGCAGACGTGGTCAGCTAACCACCAAGGGGATAGATTCTCCACCATAGCATAGATCTGTTGCTGGGAGTGGCTGTCCCTTGAGGGTTATATTCACCAGGACTCTTGCTTTTAAGTAGTGCCTTATAACAAGCTGCTGCCAATAGGAAGGTGAGCAGAATCAATGAGTGTCATGTCTGAGTCAAGGTATTTAAAGAGTCTTTCCTCACCTGTCAGCTGATTATAGAGAAATCTTTGAGTATTTCAAGTGGGCAGAGCCACAAGATAGAAGGAGCCTGGGTTTCTGGGTGATCACATGACAGGTGCCTGACAAGAAGCACCTGAATTGGACTGTGACATGAATAGAACATAAATTTGCATTGTGTTAAGCCCTTTAAAACTCATGGGCATTTAGGGCTTAACTAGTACAATAGTAAGTAATACTATAACTAATGCACATTGATTTAGGCAACCCAAAAGCTAACTAAGCATTACATTTTAGTCTGTGTTCATCTCCCTGTTTTCTGCCTTCATTGAGGAGCTCAGAAGCTACTTTTTTTCCAATTACAGTTGATATTCAATATCATTTTATATTAGTTTCAGGTGTAAAACATAGTGCTTAAACATTTATATAAGTTATGAATGATCCTCTGATAATTCTAGTAACTCCTTGGAATCATACATATTATTACAATATTACTGACTATATTCCCTATGCTGCACTTCACATCCCCATCACTACTTAGTGACTACCAATCTGTACTTCTTAATCCCTTCACCTTTTTCACCCAGTCCTCAACCCCCCTCCCATCGGGCAACCATCAGTCTGTTCTCTGCATCTATAAGTCTGTTTCTGTTTTGTTTGTTCATTTATTTTGTTCTTTAGATTCCACATTTAAGCGGAATCATATGGCATTTGTCTCTCTCAGTTGAGAAACAACTTTCTCAGTTATTTCACTTTGCATGATAGCCTCTAGCTCCCTCCATACTGTCTTGAATGGGAAGATTTCATTATTTTTTTATGCCCACGTAATATTCTATTGTATGTCTGTACTACAACTTCTTTAAGCGCTTGTCTATTGATGGGAACTTGGGTTGCTTCCGTATCTTGGTTATTATAACACTGCAATGAACATAGGGGTGCATATGTTCTTTCAAATTAACGTTTTGGGTTTCTTTGGATATGGGAGATGGTTTTGAAGAAAGTATGATGTGAGGGGACAAACAGGATAAGAGGTGGATTAGGATCATCATTGAAGGAATTTCTTCTCTCCGTCCTGTCAGGATTTTCTTTCTTTCTTTCTTTTTTTTTTTTTTTTTTTTTAGTGATTTCTGGGTCTCTGGAATTATGAAAGTAATGGAGTCATGAATATAATTACCTCTGTTCTGTAATTACCCAGCAAATATCATATGAATACATAGGGGGTTTGAGTCAGCAGATCTGGCAGCTGCAGAGTTTGATTATAATGATTTAGCTGTTGGGAAATACCAGGCATTAATTTCAGTCATCAGTGTAAGAACAACAAGGAGGAACGGCCCCAAATGAGGAAAGAACACACGCAGGCTGCGTGGTGAGAGCACGTGGTGACGGGGAGGTCAGCGACATAGGAGCCCCTTCCAGAGGAGCCCACCTCCGGGCCGGTCCTGCAGGGCCAGGGGCAACTGCAGACTCAGATTCGCTCACGCTGCCTTCAGCAGGGCATGGCTCTTCCAGAAGCTCACAGGAGAGGGCTGAGGGGAACAGATGTGCTTGTTGGAGCCCTGGCCACGGTACCCCTGTGAGGTGGAGTGGCACAGCTGGCCCCATTTCACAGATGCCTGAGCCAGTCCCCCAAGGCGACACTGTGAGTGGCATTATCTGGGGTAGAACACAGCTCCCTGTGCCCTTTCTCTTACTTTTTTTGCACTGATTTTGGTGAGGAATGCACCTCCACTTATAATTTTTCCAATGGAAAAGGGTGATTTCTTATATGATTGCCTTTTCATATGTTTGGAGGAAAGTTTTATGAAAAGAATGTGGGTTCTTGTTGTGCACATCAGCTCCCGCTGTTCTGGGAAGGAGTGGGGAAGGCCCCCTGCAAGCTCGAGGTCTCCTAAAAAAAAGCCAGGTCCCTGTGACCATAGTGTGCTGTGGAGCTGAGCTGTACTGTCCCTTCTTAATGTGGGGCCATTTTTCCTTACTGTTCCTATACTGACCACTGAAATGAATCCAGGCATCTGCCAAGCTAAGTTATCCGGATCAAACTCTGTGTTTGCGTTCTACTTACAAAGTTCTGGTGTCTCCTCTGGACAATGCCCACCACCACCACGGGAGTCGAGGGTTGTGGTGTTGGGTGGGATACTGAACATCTCCCATTACTCTGAACTGCTCTTTGCTCCTTTGCATTGGGACTCAGTGCTCAGCAATTTTGTCCTGAAAATTCCCTAGAGGCTCAGTTTTTCATCTCTAGGTCCACCTGTTTGGGAAGAGGGTCTTGAATGAAGAACAGTTAGGGTTGTTTGGGGCTGGGGCTGCAGTGTAGGAGAGGCGGTATTGTGGGGCATGGAGGAGCGAACTCATAGACAGATACCATTCAGGCCCAGACCTAGTTTTGAAGTTATTAGAGTGATTTCTTATCTTTATCAATAAACAACCGATCCTTTCTCTACTTACTGAAGCCTGATAGGCTGGTTTAGCCAAGGATTGGGCACCCCTCCCTTTCTCTGAAGGACAGGGGGTTGCTATCCAGGATGGAAGGGCTGGCTCTGTAGTGACTCTAAGGTGGGGAAAGGTCTGACACCTGGAGGGCCCCTTATGCATGGCCACAAGCAACACCAGGGGTTCAGGGGTGAAGCTCTCTGGGCAGTAGTGTGTCCACCAGATGCCTTGTAGGTTTGTGGGATCCTTTACACCTGATGCAATCTCAGACTTTCATCTACACCTTGCCAACACTCACAAAGCTATCTCACCTCTCTACCCTAAACCCAGGCCAACCACAAATCCTTACCCCAGGTTTGTCAGTAACTTAAGGAGTGATATTCTCTGAGATCTAAATTCAGATCTAAATACTACTTTTAATTAAACCTCCAAACTGTTTTCCTAACGCATACTTGGACTCTGACAATAGCTCTAATATCTTAATGTTTTAACTAAGCCACATGTCAACAGCTTCTAATACCTAAGCTAACCCTAAGGTCTAGGTAGAAGCCCAGCCCCAATCAAACACACCAAGCTCCACTTGAAACAAGGTTTTCATCCTAACCTGTAGCCCAATCCTAACCCTTACCTTACTTTGGCCCAGATGTTAACTGTAAGGAATTCCTGCCACTGTTGATTCAAACTCTAATTTTTTACCCAACCCAACCAAGGAGTGTTTTTAAGGTCTGGCTCTTCTAAGCTTGAATTTGGTACCCTCCTCTATCATCAGTAGGGGAGGAAATTTTTCTTCTATTATTCGCTTATATTCTCCAGCTGTGTCTGCAGAAAAGCACAAAACAAAACGTAACTGACAGCAGGCAGATTAGCAGGAGAAAAGACATACAAATGTATTTGATGTTAAAAGTTTTATGTGACACAGGAAGTCTTCTTTGAAAGAAGAGAAAACCCCTAAAGAAACAGCTAGGCTTAGAGGCTTTTATACCATTTGGTTAAAAAAAAAAAAAAGGATACATTTAAAGAGAAGTGACAAGACAAAAGAAAGGGACTTTGAGCTCCTAGGAGCAGCAAATTGTAGGAAGGCAACTATATGGGGAAACTATTGTTTAAGAAGGACTACTTGGTAAGGTTTGTTTGTGTAGATTCTTGGTGCCGTCTTGTCTCTGTGATAAGGTTGTTGTCCTCTTCCTAGTTTGGGAAGTGGATAGAGGGGGTGGGGGGGGTTCCTTCCCAAGGGGAATTTATAATCTCTTTTCAGGCAGATGGGGAGCTGCAGAGAGCTCATCTTGTGTCTGCTTTTTCTCAGTTGCTTTCAGCTCAAAACAATCCTTATGCCAGAGTGGTATATTTGGGGAGTATATTCTGATCTCTGAGTCCTTCCCCCACTTGTCCCTCCACTCATGTGCCTGTCACTCTGGGCTCCCAATTGTGTTCACCCTTGTCCCTCAGGCAGTCTTGAATTTTGAACTTGACATCAATTGTTTTTGATCCCCAAAGTGAAAGACCAGTTGATTTGATAAAGATGAATCCTGGACAGTGTATTAACTGAGGTGAATAGGTTAAGGCAGCCTTGGGCAAACTATGGCCCGCGGGCAGGATCCGGCTGTTCCATCAGGTTCTCTTGCTCTCCCTTCCGCTCCTTTACTTTGAATTTCTATTAGTTCACACAAACACTCCATCCATGCTTTTGTTCCGGCCCTCCGGTCCAGTTTAAGAACCCATTGTGGCCCTCGAGTCAAAAAGTTTGCCTACCCCTGGGTTAAGGTGTCACCCCTTTGAAAATTGATTTGTATTAAGATTCTCTGTTAGCAAATCTCTGGCTCTTGGGGAGGGTGGAAAGAAAATTAAAATAGGTATACAGTAGGTCCTCAGGTTATATTCGTTCCTACAGCGCGATGTAACGCGATTTTCGCAGTAAGTCAGAACCCACCTACATAAGCACCTATGTCACTCACATGGAGCACATACACAGCAGTAATGAAGTGAGACAGTAAAAAAAAATTAAAAGATAACAATTCCTGACCTTTACTTGTGGTAAATAAATAATAAAAAACATAAAGCACATATGTACATACGTCGAAATGGCGGAACTTTTTAAAAAAAATAAATAAATGGGAGGTGGCGACGTAACCACGAAATAACGTACGTCGAGTCCAATGTAACCTGAGGACTGCCTGTATATGATGGTGGAGGGGGAATAGTATAGCTTTTTTGCTTGAATTTATCATTTCTTTATGCCTTACTTTTCTAAACTAAGGATATAGTAAAGAGTAAGTGAACTAATATATAAAATGTAGAGCACTCAATAAATGTTTATCATCATCATCATCATCATCATCATATCATTGTTTTTTATTTCTTAGCTCCTGAGTGGATCTGAAAACACAAAATTTTCATAAAAATAAATTGAAAATGTGAACTCAATTTTTTACCTTTTCCCAGCATATACTACCATTGGAAATGCAAACATTTTTGGTAAACGTAACCTCTCTGAAAGCCAACTTTATAAAATTATATGGATAACTTTTCTGTTAAGCAGAGGGGTCAGTGGAAGATGATTAAAGAAGGTACATGTGTGTGAGGTATAAACCATCTCCTAATATGTTTCATTCAACGTGACACAGGGTAAGAACAAAATCTTTGGAATTAGATGGGCTTATGATAGACATGCTCCATTGCCTATCATTTATGGGCCATCCATCCATCCATCCATTCATTTATTGAATCAAGCCCTTCAATGTCTCAGTCACTGAACAGAGTAGGCATCATTTCAGCCTCCCAGAGCTTTCAGTCTAGTGACATAGACACTAAACATGCAAACAAACACATATGTAATTGTAATTTGAAATAAAATTTGAGATGTGAAAATGGGGGGTCCTCAGTTTGGGGGGTTGAGGGAAGATGTTCTGGGGCTGAAGGGTACGAGTTACTTAGTGGAAAAATGGGGGAGAGAGTGATTTTGACCACAAGGCTCTTAATTGGAGGGGAATTTAACCTTATTTCAAGTAGATGCCTGTGTGTGACTTTGTCACCACTGGAAATTGTAGCTGTTTCCATATCACATGAAATTATGGTAGTTACTAGCCTGGCTGGTGTTGCTCAGTGGTTGAGCAGTGACTCATGAACCAAGAGGTCACTGGTTCAATTCTAGGTCAGAGCACATGCCCAAGTTGTGGGCTCAATTCCCAGAACGGGGTGTACGGGGTGTGCAGGAGGCAGCTGATCAATGTTTCTCTCTCATCAATGTTTGTATCTCTCTATTCCTCTCTCTCTCTCTCTCAAAAAAAAAGAAAGAAATTATTGTAGTTACTAGATCCATTGCTGAATCCTGTTAGTTAATATCTTCATTTATTTATTTATTTTATTTTAAAAAATATATGTTTTTATTGATTTCAGAAAGAGGAAGGGAGAGGGAGAGAGATAGATATATCAATGATGAGAGAGAATAATTTATCGGCTGCTCCCTGCATGTCCCACACTGGGGTTCGAGCCCGCAACCTGGGCATGTGCCCTGACACGGTTCATAGGTTGATACTCAACCACTGAGCCACATCTGCTGGGCAGTTAATACCTTCATTTTAAAAGCACATATATTATTACTATATCACAAGTGTATTTTTAAATACATTTTAAAAAATATATTTTATTGATTTTTTACAGAGAGGAAGGGAGAGGGATAGAGAGCTAGAAACATTGAAGAGAGAGTAACATCGATCAGCTGCCTCCTGCACACTCCCCACTGGGTATGTGCCCGCAACCAAGGTATATGCCCTTGACTGGAATCGAACCCGGGACCCCTGAGTCCACAGGCCGACGCTCTATCCACTGAGCCAAACTGGCCAGGGCATATTTTTAAATACATTTTTAAGAGAAGCTTTAGGTTCACAGCAAAATTGAGCAGAAGCTACAGAGACTTCCCATATATGTTCTGCCCAACCCCATTTGCACAGCTTCTCCCACTGTCTGAATCCCTCACTGCAGTGGTGAGCTACAAATGTGTTTTAAAATAATATTTTGCTAATGTGTACTTTGATATATATGGTTCTCTTTATAATCCTATGCATTTTATTTTGTATATTAAAGAACATTCTGAGCAGGGATCCATAGGCTACACCAGATTGCCAAGGCGGTCAGGGCACAGAAAGGGTCAGGTGGAGTGGCCTGCTGAAGCCCTGGGCCAGGAGGTCACAAGACTAGAGTCAGCTAGGAAGAGAGAGGCTGGACAGGGCTGAGGGGCCAGATACTGAGGGGCCTTGAGGGCCACTTTGATTTTCTTCTTTGGATCATGGGAGCAATTGGGAGGTTTTAAGCAGAAATTAACTTCATGGTTTGATTTATATCAGGATAGCATTAAAAGGACACCCCCCTACCCAATAGCCTTTTCATTGTTACATGTAAGAAGAGGAATGTAGGGATGGCAGAGATAAAACAGGGGGGCCTGCAACTGGGAATTGGGTTGTGGCAACTGAAATGTAGAAAATGGAGTTAAGATATATTTTGGAGGTGGCAATGCATTCAATGTGGGAGGCGAGGGAAAGAGACAAGAGACGTGTCAAAGATGATTCCCCGGTTTCTTCCTTAAGTCACGAAGGGATGAAGGCACCGTTGTCTGTGATAAAGAAGACTGAGGAGAGACAAGCGAAAGGGGAGTTTTCACTCTTAGACATGTCAATTGAGATGCCTGCGAGACATCCAAATGGATGTGTCAAGTGGGCGATTGGATAAATGAATCTGGAGCTTAAATGAGATCTGGGTCGGAGATAGGAATTTGAAGATGCCAACCTATAGATGACATTGAAAATCATGGAGATGAATGAGGCTGCCTTAGGTGAGAGTGAGGTGAAAAAAGGACCTGGACTGGCTCTGTGGAACTTCAAAATTTAGAGATGGTGCAATAATGGATTAGCACAGTGATAATACAAGGAGCTAGCATTTATTGAGGTCTTACTATGCGCTAGGCATGGTTCTAAGTGTGCTGCATGTATTTATTCCTTTATTTTCACATCAACCCTATTCAGTAAACTGAGTCACAAGAGAGTCAATATTTTGCTCAAGATCATAGTTAGTAGTGGAAGAGCTCAGGGTATGAACCCAGCAACCTGGCCCCAGAACTTCTTCCTGTATCCCTGGAGAGCTTGAGCCAGAGGAGACAGAGGAGGCAGGGGATCTGAGGAAAGCAGGAGTGTGATGCTCAGAAAGTGAAGAGTAGAATGTATTTTGGTGGAGGTGTGGTCAACCTGGCCACATGCTGCTTAGGTCCAGGAAGCTGAGCTCTAAAGAGTAGCCATAGGATCTGGAAACATGGAGGTTGTAGGCAACATCAGAAAATGCAGTTTTGGTTGGAGTGGTAGGAGGGCATGAGTGAGAACTCGTTGGTGTGGCTTGACAGAGAATGGCAGGTGGCAGTGTCCTGAACTGTCCTTTGAGGATACAGTACTTGCTTTGCAGGGTCATTATAATGTTTAGAGCAAGTGTATATAAAGCACAAAGCACCGTGCTTAGCACAATAGGCATGCAATAAATGTTCACAATTTTAATATGGTCTGCATAAATCTTGAAGCCATAAAGACCTGTGGTATTGGTGAACAGGAACAAGAATATAAATGCTCAAGATTTGGTCAGCCAGCATATTGAGGTGCAGGCACCATGACACGTTCAATGAGAGTTTAGGATGAAGAAGACAAACTCTACCCTTTGGATGAATTTGGATGGTAGTTGCAGATGAAAGGCAACCCTGTGAAAGAAAATAGGCTGTCTGTGAGTAGGGGGTTTGAAGGAATTCAGAGGAGAGCTCTCTGGGCTCTCATGGCATGATGCATTTCCCTGGAGAAGAAGTGGAATATATTACCAGTCTCCCTGCTTCTGCAGGAGGAATGAAGGACTCAGGCAGGGGCAGTGGCTTTGCCTGGATCCTTGGTAGGTTTCAGACAAAGCTATCAGTCACAAATGTCCTTCCTTCTGTGGCAATAACACTTCACATTTAGAAGTACCTCTCTCCACAGGCCTGAAAGCAATTTGTAAACAGAACAGAATGCATCTCATTACTGCTCCCCACTCGGCATCCCACCCCACTGTGACTGGTGGCTGGGGGGAAAGCCAGAGGACCCTGGTGTGACTGAAGACAGCATCTGGAAGCTTCCCCAGAAGTAACTTGGAGCTCAGTCAGAAAACTGGGTTTACACATAGGTTGTTCCTTGAATTCCTCAAAGCTGCTCCTGAAATCCCTCCCTAGATAGGCAGGCAGTGAAAGCGAGCCTCACTTACTCTGGGACGCTTGATCTGCTTCTGCTTCCTGAAGAGAGGGGGATCCAGCCCAGTACCAGGTCCCACCTTCTGCCTTCAGAGAGGCCATTGCATTTTCTTTGCCCTTGATGCTGGGATTGTTGACTAAGAAAAGCTGGGCTTTTTAATATTCTCATAGAGGATAGCCCTCCCTAGACCTCTGCAGTTTTGCTAAGACCCCTGACTTTGTCCTTGACAAGAATACTGTGTGTGTGAAGTGGGGGAGGGGGGAGGCCAAACAGGTTCTGGTGGGTGGGCTGCATGACAGAGCTGGGTGTGCCTCCAGGACTGGGGACAGGCCACAGTGATGCCAGGCATCCAGCTCTCCTGACCATAAGCCCTGCACTGATTTCAGTCATTTGGAACTTGCCCTAGTTTTTCTGATATTAGCACATTGCTCTTCACTAAGTATTCTTCTTCACACCATTTATATAAAAGCATCTGCAAATATGTGGAGTGCCCTTGGTGATTCCTGCAGAATCTCTGAGTGCTGGGGGTTAAGTGAGGTGAGCCTGGGGCAGAAGGCACAGAAACTTGCAGAACTGCAAAAATGTCTGTTGTGTGGAATTAAATGAAAATTTCTCTCTCTCTCTCTCTCTCTCTCTCTCTCTCTCTCTCTCTCTCTCATCTTCTCCCAGCCTGCCTAATCCTAGCCATCATTCAAGGCCCCAGTTAAGTTCTACATATTCTAGAAAGCCCTCTTTGATCATGTTTTTGCAGTTGTTCTTTATTTTACTTATTTTTATTGATGCAAAATTCACATAATGTAAAATTAGTTATTTTAAAGTGAAAAATGTAGTGGCGTTTAGTAACTTCACAGTGTTTGCAATTACCACCTATGTTTCATTCCAAAACATGTTCATTGCCTCAAATGAAGACCTGTACCTTTAAGCAGGGATTTTCTACTGTCTCCCTTCCCCCACCCCAGCCAGGCAACCACCAATCTGATTTCTGCCTTTCTGGATTTGCCTGTTCTGGCTATCTATATATATAAAAGCCCAATATGCAAAGTGTCCAGGGGTTTGACCGACCGGGATTGCTCACTATGATGTGCGCTGACCACTAGGGGACAGTGCAGAATGAAGGAAGGCCCTGGCCAGCATCCGGCAGCCGCTAGGGATCCTACCCATGCATGAATTCCCTGCACTGGACCTCTAGTTTGGTATAAATGGAATCATACAATGTAGGACTTTTTGTGCTTAGCTTGTTTCAGTTAGCACGTTTTCTAGGTTCATCCATGTTGTCTCATGTATCAGTAGTTTATTCCTTTTTGTGGTTGAATAATAATACTCCATCATATGTACAGGAGGTCCTCATACATGTATAGCACAATTCATCACATCTGAAAAGTCCTTTTTTGCCATGTAAGGTAACAGATTTATAGGTTCCAGAGTTTAGATTGTACATACCTTTGGGGAGACCATTATTCTGCCTACCACAATCGTGTTACCTCATAAGATTATTTTGAAGATAAAATGAGATATTCCACACAAAGCACAGGTACTCAATGATGTTAAACATAACAGCTACTCCTACCAAGGGTGGCAGTGCCTATGGCTACTCTGGCCAAATACTTTTAGATTTAGTACCTTGAACGTAGTGCTTTCTCAGTAGGCATCTGGAAACTGCATGTGTTTGATGTCTATAGTCTCAGTGATGTCTCCTAAGAATGGGCTATCTTTTGGCAATAAATACAAGTCACACATCAAACCCCCATGTCAGATCCTACCTGGGATTCCACCTAATTCAGGTCCATTTCTTTGGAGATAACAAATTTGAGTTGTAAATCTCTGGTCTATACCAAATATCTTACATGTTTCTATTGTCTCTGAACTATAAAATCAAAAGTTCTGGGTTGAAAAGGCACATTTGATAAACAAAATACACAAAAAACTCTTAAAACTCACCAATGAGAAAACAAACAACCTGATTAAAAATGAGCCAAAGGCACCTCACCAAGATGTACAGGAGGCAAATAAGCATATGGAAAGATGCCCCACATCACATGTCATCAGGGAAATGCAAATTTAAACAACACGATATCACTATACATCTATTAGAATGGCCAAAGTCCAGAACAATGACAACACCAAAATGTTGATGAGAATGTGGAGCAACAGGAACTTTCATTAATTCCTGGTGGGAATGTAAAATGGTACAGCCAATTTGGAAGACAGTTTGGCAATTTTTTTTTTCTTCAAATAAAACTAAACATACTCTTATGAGCCAGAAATATCATTCCTTGGTATTTACCCCCAAAGAATTGAAAACTTATGTTGACACAAAAACCCACACAAGGATGTTTATAGCACTTTAGTCATAATTGCTAAAACCTAAAAGCAACCAAGATGCATTTTCGTAGGTGAGTGGATAAGTAAACTGTGGAACATCTCCAAAATGGAATATTATTCAGCACTAAAATAAATAAGGTATTAAGCCATGGAAAGACATGGATGAAGCTTACAGTTGACTAAGTAAAAGAAGCCAATCTGAAAAGGTTTACATACTATATGAATTCAACTATATGACATTCTGGAAAAGGCAAACTGTGGAGTGGAGACAGTAAAAGGACCAGAGGTGCCGGGGATTATGGGGAGGGATGAACAGGCAAAACACAGAAGGTTCTGGGGGAAGTGAGAATACTCTTTATGGTACCACAATGATGGATACATGTCATTATACATTTATCTGAATGCACAGAATGTGAAACTCCAAGAGTGAACCCCAATGTAAACTATGGCCTTGGAGTGACAATGAAGAGTCAGTGTAGGTTCATCCTTGTATCACTCTGGTGGGGCTATTGATAATGTGGGAGTCTGTGCACGTGTGGGGGCAAATCTTTGTAGTTTCCTCTCAATTTTATTTCCTCATGAGAATAAAACTACTCTACAAACATACAATCTTAAAAACATTTCTGGGTGCCTGGGAAGATATTGGGAAGCTCATGAACCCAAGGTTGGAAGATAGCACCATGAAAAGGGAAGCAAGTCTGAAACATGTGTTGAACTATGAAAGTTCCAGAACTGCTGTCCCTACTGGGCTTTTAATCCTTAAGATAATTCTACTTATAAGAGAGGTTCTATTAGGCAATGGCACAGGGAGGATCCCTAGAACCAGGATATGGGCCAGAGGATGAAGAAAGAATGGAGACAAGGACCTTCAGACAACATGACGCCTGTGTGTAGTCACTTAGTCACTTTGGAGAAAAACATGTTGCTGTTGCCCTTGTCAGGCAGCCTTGCTGATTGTGTTGCTCCATCACCCCCAGTTGGGAGATGTACAGCTGCTCTCAGACCTCATGGCAGGAGCAGAGATTCCTTCTCTGTGTGTAATTTAGGGGCCTGTGAATGGAGGCCAGATCTCTGCAAGAGGCAGCTGTGGGTGGGGCTGGGGAATGGAAGGTTTGGCCCTAGTGAAGTAACTCAAGTTCCTTGATTTTCCCCTCTTGGCCTTGGCTACCCCATCTGAAAAAGGTGGGTGGATTGCAGATCTTACACAAGTCCTAGCACCTGTGATTCTATAATTGGGTAAAGAGTTATGCCAAAGAATTTTTAAACAAATGCTTCTCAGATGACGTATGTGACCATCATATGAAGAGAATGTAACTCTTGGATTTTGACTCAGTCCAGGGAATTGTCTGGGTCTGTCCTGCCCACTTATGTTTACTTCTTTGCGACACTTAGCCAGGATCTTTTGAGTTCTGCCTTTTATCCACACCCTAGTTTTGCCATGAACAACCGGACCCCACAGGGCTTTAAGAGCTCCAAATTTCCTAGGGTGGAGGAAAGAGATATACACACTGAAGGTTTCCTCAGGAAACCAAAAATAAAGGGGCTTTTCTTGGCCATTGTGATTGTGGGGAAAAAGGAGCAGAGGCTGAAGCAGGATTTTAGTAGCCTCTCCCAGGGGAAGCACCCCCTCAGACCATTTTAGTAGCCTCTCCCTGGGGACATGGAAACCAGGGTTCTATGAAGTGACCCTGGAGTGTATGACCTACAGGAAAGAGTCAACCCTTCGGACACTTTATGGGGCTTCTGAACTTGGAAGGGAAGCTGAAGAGTTTTAGGATGGAATGGATCTTTCTGATAGTTGGACTGATATGATACTGCAAGGAGAAAAATGTCAATCACATGGGATGTGGCCCCACCATGGCCCAGTGGGGGAGAAGGGAGAAGTCAGAAGGATGGAGGAATGTCAGAAAGGGCTGGATGAGCAGAGGTCCAGGGATGAGAACAAACTCTGTGTGCTTGGGAGGCAGCTGAGTGTTTCTGGAATGTGGAGTGAAGGCTAGGGAGTGATGAGTTATGCTAGAGAGGTAGGCAGGAGAAGGCTAGGAAGGGCCTTGTGGACTAGGTCAGGTGCTGAAACTTGACCTTGTGGGGGTGTGGGTGTGGGAGCTTTGAAGAGTATGAGACAGGGACATGCCAGATTTATGGAGGCTTCACTAGCCCTTATTTCTTGTCATCAGGTGCATATTCTCTCTGTTTCCTTATTTTCATGGCAGTCACAGGCCCTTCACTCAAGGAGTTGTCACTTCAAGCTGAGAACAAGCAGAACAACAAATTCTCAAGAAAAATCTGCCATTTTCCAAATTGTTGTTTGCAGAGTGGGAGGAAAGAAACTTGACACAGGCTATTTGGGACTTTGGGGACACACAGTGGAATTTGCACGTTGCTGTGGGGCACTAGGGTGTCCTCTTGATGCTTAATTACACCTGCTTGTTTTCCTGGAAAACACCAAGGTCCCAGAACGTTTGCAGCTGGCATGTCTCGGGCAATGTCTGAAGAAGCTGTTCCCCTTCCCTAAATGGTATCCCTCCAAAGCAAAGTGCATGCCATTGAGATCTAAATGTGACTTTGGGAAAAGAAAATAGAATAAAAGGGTAAAAGTCCTCTTTCTCAGTCTTTCTGGACATGGGAGGTGTGGCTGAGACAGAATCTGTACAGGTGCCTGCAGTTCAACCTGTGAGAACGCATGCCCATCAGATCAGCGGCTATGAGGGAGAGACCACCATGTGATGGCCAGGAGACCTAATTCAGTCCATCTGTCTACTGACTAGCTGTGTGACCTTGGGCGTCCCATGCCTGTCTCGGCATTGTTGTTCCCTCTTGAAAAATGAGACCTTGACCTGGATGTTCTCTCCTTGCTCCAATGTGCTGCATGTAGCCACTGGAAGGATTCTTCGTCCAAGTCTGAGTCCTTCCATTCATTTTATCTTAAACACTTTGTGATGGTGTTCATTATTTATAACCAGCTATTTCCAAAGAGGATTTGAGTCAGCTTACAATACAATGTGGCCACAATGGAATCATTAAAAGGCAATTAATGATCAAGTGCCATTTGATAGGCAGTGGTGATGGGGTGAAAAGTATACCAGAAAGCTAGGATGAAAATAGTTTTTTCAAGTAAGTACTAAAGGAGGGCTCTGGGTGCTTTGACTGCCAAGGAGAAGGAAAGCCCCATTCCATGCTCAGGAGGAGCCCTTTGTGACCAGAGCTAGGTGTTCCTGGTTCCTATGTAGGAGGTGCAATGAGCATTTGCAGATACAAATCATCCACAGCAACTCCATACAGATGCAAACGACTCCAGACTTACACGTGGTTGGGTTTATTTTCCCTCTCTCAGAGATTCCCATTTTGTGTGGCAGAAATGAACAGATGTGTCTCCAAAACTGATAAAGGTTGACACATTTGAGGTTTGCATTGAGCATTTTCTAGGAAGTGGGAGAAACAAGCAGGGCCTGCTCTCTGTGGTGGTGGGTGTGAAGCTTGATCCTCCCTTCCCCAGGTGCCAGCATTGCCTGTGGGCCCTGCAGCACCCACTCAGCTCTGCTACCTGATGCCCAGCAGCCCGAAGGCAGTCCTCTCCCTTTCCCTGAGCAGCCACCTCCCCAGCCTCTCTAGGGACCCAGAGCCAGGCTTCTGAACAACTCTTTTCTCCTACTGACCTAGAAAAACCTTCTGAGGGGCTTTTCTATTTTGAAGCAAGCTGAGAAGATGTCACATACTGAGCAGATATTCTGCACAGCAACCTGTTGAAACCAGGGGAAATAAGAAAGCTTGAAAAGGAGCAAGTTTTATGTTCTGCAGCTGCTGCATCAGAAATACAGGTCTACTGCCTGAATGGTGGAAGAGACAGCAAACTGTCCTTCAAACGCCTGCGACTCTGACTCTGCATAAATTCAGGAGCTGCTCTGGGAACTGAGGGCTCCGAGACCTCCTCTTTTTCCACCACATGCGAGAGGAGCTCACAGTAAGGATAGCATAAGATCCGTGGGCATTCAGACACCAGCAGAATTTAACTCGAGCATGGTGGGAGCATTATGTGTGTGGATAATGCTAAATTAAGAGCTCTGAGCATTGGCTCTACAATCTTTAGTACCATGGAACCTGCAAAACTGAAAGATTCCTTTCAATCTAATGAGGCTGCGCACAGGATAGAGGCTCAATGATGGCACTCTCAGCAGACAGATGGGGGCGGGGGTGGATCTTGGGGCAGTCCCAACTAAAAAGCCCAAGAACTCAAATCCTATTGGCACCTTCCTTGGTATTTCTCCTGATATCCTTCTGTTTACGGAAGTCATCTCCCGACCCCATCATTAATTTCTTTTCTGTCCGTACTCACTCTGACTCACATTCTCTTCTTGTTTTTTCCTTGAAACTCCCCTTGACTACTCAAACCAGCAGTAATGATCGGATTGTAAACTCAGGGAAGCTCAGGCTGGTGGGACCCCAAAAACACTTCCCCTTCCCTCTCCTTCACTGGAAGGGATTCCTTACAAAGTAGTCCTCCAACTTCTGCTCGAACACTGCTAGTGATGAGAAGCTCTTATGTAGGGTATTACTCAGGAACTTTGTGCTCTGGGACCAGAGTTAGGTTTGAAATCAGCTCTGCCACTTACTAATTGGTTGTTCTTTGGCCATTTCTGCAACCTTTCTGCATCTGAGTGTTTCATCTCTCAAGTGGAGTTAACAGTAGTATCTAATTGACAGGGTTGTTGGCCAACCCTAGAATTTTGACCAAGGTTGTATTTTTGGGAGGCTAGCATTTTTAAAAGATAACCTTTCGGGAAATTGTATCTTTTCATTTTTAAAGAAAACAAGGTTTGTAGATGCCTAAACTGTGAAACAAAGCCAGCAAATCTACTTAGACATTTACACAGACACAAGTTCCACTCCAGAGAGTTGATGTCCAGTGTATTCATTTGCTAAGGCTGCTGTGACAAAGTACCACAAGCTGGGAGGCTTTAACAACAAACATTTATTGTCTTGGCAACATTGGTTCCTCCTGAGGGCTGTGTGGGAAGGACCTGTTCAAGGTCTTCCTCCTTGGCTTGTAGATGGTTATCTTCTCCCTGTCTCTACGATAGTCTTCCCTCTACATGCCTTTCTCTCTGTGTCCAAATTTCCTCTTTATAGGAACATCAGTCATATTGGATTAGGGTCCACCCCAATAATGTCATTTTAACTTGATTACCTCTGTAAAGACCTCATCTCCAAATAATGAGTTACTAGAGGCTAGGACTCCAATATATCCTTTTATGGGGTGGGGACACAGTTCACCCCCACAACATTGAGTAATGGACAAGGTATCAAGTTGGGTGTCCAGGGGCCTTGGATTGGGCCCCAATTCTATCAGTGACTAGTTGCATGATGCTGGCTGAGTCTCTGGACCATGCTGCGACATGGGTGGGTTGACCTGACTCTTTTAGCCCTAGAGTTCTATGGTTTGGGTAGTCCATTGGTGTTGGCAATAAACTGACAGAAATTCCAAGGGAAGGTGCTAAGTGTGGGGGGCTCAGAGAGTGGGGGAAACAGGCGTTTCTGAGTGGGGAGTCTTATGTTGTGCAGTTGCCCTCAGATCACATTATCTGGGTTGTAAGAAGTGGACAGCATGGCTCTAAAAGAATCCTTTCTCCCTCTAACATTTTCTTTACAATCCTGTTGCTTGGGGAATGGCCCTATTTTAGCTACAGTGCTATATTTTGCAGGCCTTAAAAGCTCCATAAAGTAATGATTTGGGGTGAGGTAGCTGAGGAATTCAATGACTTTAAGAGCATATTTGTAGTATTTCATAAAAATAAATCAACTTTTACCTTTTATGGGAATAAAACATTTTCAACTGGGAGAGTTGCCCCCCCCCCCACTCTAATTCTTGGAATAGTCTTACAAAAATGGTACCCAATAGAGTCCTTTGCGCATTTCTGCCTTTTGACATACTGTTGAAGTTATTGTAGGATGGTTTCACTCTGGTAAGTGACGGTGTTAAAATGTTGATTCATTTCAGCAGAACACTGAAGCCATCAATATATAATTTCATGACTATTAATTCTCATTTCAATACGAAAGAAACTTTATAATCACTCATTATTTAACCCTGACTGCAAACTTTGCAGGGAAGAAGAGGAGACATTGATAGATCTGCACATGCTATAAGATGGGCCATTGTGATATCTCCCCACTGGGGGGGCAGAGTGAAAGGGAATGGCAAACCTCTCCACCACCATGCAGCCTGGTCCTGGGCGAATACCAGGATTTTTATTAAAGGAAAGGGAGGCGGATGCTTTTTTCCTGATGCCTATTCAGGGTCAACTTCAGAGTTGTTGATGTTTGTCAAATGTAGCTAGGAGATCCTGACTTAAAACAGATGTACACTAGGTCCATTCTCATTTTGATGCACTTACTGATGCAGTGATGTGTTTGCCAAAGTTTTCTCTTGGAGAAAGTAACTACCCCTTGGGATTAGGAGTAGGGCGTCTTCCAATGGAGGGAAGTTCCCTCACAGATTCCTACCACAACTGAGGAAGGAATGAGGGCCACAGCCCACGGCCTCCAATTGCCTTGGCCGGACTCTGCTATTTTGTCACATCTTGCAATAGGGACAACATGGCTAGCTGCCCCCCCCGCCAAGTGAGGTGGAGGAGAGAGTACCATGCAAAGCTGGCACTGCAGGGAGCTCTCAGCAAATACTATCTTTCATCATCCAGACGCCCACAGCTTGGCCTGGCCCTGGAGGTGGTGAGACATTTTGATTGTATCTGGACATTTCACTTTCTTCCTTTGTGAAGAAGTTGCCAATGGTGTTGCCTTGAGGCTGGTCAAGGGGACTTCGGGAGGAGGGGCCCATGGCTCAGGTCCACTCAGAGCAGCAGGGACCTCTGCCTCTGCTGATGGAGCACCTGGTGAGACCGGGGCGACATCCTAAAACCCAGGCCACGTTACCGCAGACTCATTCTGCCTCTCATTGCAGCTTGAAGAGTAACTGATGGATGTATCATGGAAACTTCTGGAAAATATTTGGATCAGGGAAACGGATTTTGTGTGTACTCTGTGAAATTTTTTTTTAGTAAGTGAAGCATTACAATCAGAGTTCTGAGAACCTTTAATAATAACAGAATTTCCTTGTTTTGTGTCTATAATCAGGGAATTCCTAAGAATGGGGGTTTAGTTATAAAACGCTTCTGTGTGGAGGGGAACTGGGCTGGTCCATGGCTCTACCTGACCAGGCTCCTTTGGGAGCAAGTGTGAATCAGGTTTCAGAACTCTTGCCTGGATTCGGGTTGAGATAACACTGTCATTTCTTTAGAGGGCAGGGATTGATTATTCTCCCATTGTTCTGCCACCCGTGCCTTTTCTTTCTGAGAGCGAATCGAGTCCAAGGCGCTCCCTCCGCCTCCCTCCTGTCTTCCACTAAGCTCCCCATTCATCAAGGCCTTTTGTGGTCCTTAGTTGCTCACTGAATAAATGTCTATTCCTCCCTGAAAGCAGCCAGCCCTCTTTAGCCATCAATTGCTCCTCTTCTCACCACCCCCTCCCCCCGCCCCCATCACTATCCCTGTCTCTGTTCTTTGGATGCTGAGTCCTCAGACAGGAAGCCTAAGGGAATAGGAAGATTTGGGGGCTTTAGCTCTTCAGAGGTTCTATCCTAACACAAGAAAAAGCTGGATTCTCATCCAAGAACCTTCCTCTGAGGGACCAGTCCTCTGTGCCTGGCTGCCCTCTGGGCAATGCTGCAATTGGCGACACCCTGTCAGGACCACACTTCATCTCACTGAGTCCAATTAGGTCATCCAGCCGCTTTCCCTGTGGGCCCACGTGTTTCAGGCCATGGGCAGCGTGGCCGTGAACCTGCTGTCTTTCCTATTCTGGGACTTCAGCCTCTTGAAAAGACAAGGTACCATAGAGAAAGCTGCCTTATCTAAGATCTGGGATTGGCTGGCGCCTGCCACAATTCCTTCACAGCAAGGAGCCCATCACTGTTTTGATGAATAATTAAATGGATAAAGTGCCACATGGTTACCAGGAGGAATGTCCAGGAGGGAAAGTGCTCCGAGATCAGGGAAGTCAAGAAGGATTTTTGGAGATGCTCAGGTAGCCCTGTGGGACCTGCAGGAGTTGACCAGGTGAAGAAGAGGAGGGGGACTTTCTGGAAAGGTTGACCCCCATGGCTGGGAGGATCAGGGCAGAAGAGAAATGGAGTTGAAGATATAGATGTCTTAATTTTTTTTTAACTTTTCTTTTCCTCATTTTATTCTTTCCAACCCATTTTTGCTATTGTCCCCACTCCCACCCACTGTGTCTGATTTCCCCCTTATATGACATGTTTTTTGAAGTTTTTTTAAAACTGGCTGGGGACGTGCTGCATTTTAAAGCCTCTCGCCTGCCAAGTTGTGCTCCCACGTCCTCTAAGCTCCACATGCAGCCAGAATAACTTTGGGATGAAGCTCATTAATAATGTGCATGGTAAATCACAGCCCCTGTAGGAGGCCTGGACAGGGGGCCCTGCCATGTCACAGAGCTTTCAGAAATGGCAGCTCACAAATCCAGCGCCCGTCCCAGTCCCCGAGGCCTGAAGGCTGCAGCTCTCCACACATGAGCGCTGGGGGGAGGTTTCTCTGGTGAAATTTCCCCATCGTGTGGGGCTTCAAGTGGAGGAGTTTGTTCTCCTTAAATAGAGTTGCTTACTCGCCCAGCGTCTTCGCTGCATCTTCCTGGATAGTCTCTGTTGGGGGAGGGGGATTTCCAACCACATGTCACTTAGCATGAGTGCGCCCATTAGTTATAATTAAGCAGGCTGCTGCGATGATTACAAATACATTTAGCACTGAAAGGATGGTGCAGAAATGCAGCCATATTATTGGTCTTCCGATGACAAATCAACCAGGCTCTGCAGCAGGCTCAGGGCACAGGTGGTCTCCCTGGGCGGATGACCTCACAGGTCAAAGGGCTGTGCTTCTGGGAGCAGAGTGTATTTCAGGAAGCATCTCTGAGCCCTGGGACCCTGGGACCCTGGGACCCTGGAAGCTTCTTACTTTCGCCAACATCTGTGAAGGATTCTGAATGCATTTGCACCATCCATGTCTGGTTTCCTGCTGGAGGTGAAGATGCAGCTGTTCCCCTGTGAGCAGCCACCACCTGCGCCTGCCTGGGCCCCCAGCAGGATCTGGGGGAAGCTCGGAGCCCAGGTGAACACCTCACCCATAAGCTGGAAAAATTTTGGTGGTCTCCTGAGACAGCGCCATCAGGTGAAGCCAGCCCTACCTGCCCTTGTAGTTGCTGTATCATGGCCATCAGCCTTGCTGTGTTCCTTTACGTTTCCAAAGGCTGTGCTATTGTGTCTTTGGTGTCCCCTAGACCCCACGTAAGCAGTGACTTACTCGGCTTCTTGACTTAGGGACATGGAATTTGGGGGGAAAGAAGGAGTATCAAAACCAAAACATAGAATAAATTGGGAGCGGAATGATGAATGACCAGTGGGTTTCCTGAGGACTTATGTATTAAATACTTTTTATTAAAGAGTCGACGCATTGGGACCATGTGCCGGTTATTGTGCTGGTTCTTTGCATGACGGTAGCATCATGTGATGGCCCAGAGCTCAGGTGTATCCATAGTGCTGGTCCCCAGGCTATTTTATCATCAGTTGTACACTGTCCCTCCCTGAGAGGACCCCTGCATCCATCGCAGCCATGCTTGTAGTGAATGAAGCCACAGGATGGGAGGATGAATGAATGGATGGATGTCATGAAGGGTTAGGGTCATGTTTCTAACAAAGGCTCTCAGGCCAGGCCCTGGGTGTATGAAGCCTGGACTATGACCCCACAGTAGCTCTGCTGTGGCTTTTCTCTCCTTAGTGGCCTTAGGGTGTAGAGCGATGAGATGGAGATGGAGCTGAGGTGAGGAAATGACAGTCCCATGCCTGACTTTGTTGGCAGAGGTGTGGTCCGCCCATCAAGGCAGCGGTTGTTTTAGGAACCCTTGCTTGCAGGGGAAGTGAACAATAGAGATTTGCCTACTCCATGGTTAAACCACCTCTGAATAAATATCAGGAACAAGGTAGGGATGTGGGCTTCAAGGATTAACTCCCATGTTCTTGAGACTCACTACATTTTTCAAGCTGGATCGATCTTGGTAACATTGGTTAACATAACCATACAGGTTTCCAGTGTAGAGCTCTATAACACATCATCTGGACCCTACATCATGCGCTCACCACCCAAATTCAAGTCTCCTTCCATCACCCTTTATCCCCACTCTGCCCTTTTCCCTTTTCCACCTCCCACTCCCCTTTTCCTCTGACAATCACCATACTGTTGTCTGTGTCTGTTTTTTTGTTTGTTTATTTTATTTTGTTTTTCTTAATCGCTTCACCTTTTTTACCCAACCCCCCCCAACCTCTCCTCCCTCTGACAGTCTGTTCTCTGTATCTCTGAGTCTGGTTCTTTTTTTTTTTTTTTGAATTAGATTGTGCCTACAGAATACTGAGGAGGATCCCCACAAGGAGAGCCCTGCTAGGGGCTAGGATGGGGTGACTGTGAATGTCACTGCTCCTGGCTGTACCTCTTTCTTGAGGTATTTGTTGAAACTTTGTTCTTAATCAGTAGCCACCTCTCTCCGTCCTGAGTGCTGGTGATAGCTGCGCTGGGCTCTCTGTGAGTGCCTGCCTGGGGAAGGGCCTGTTGTATTTAATAAATTGCATTGATTTATTGCCTTTATTGACCGGCTGGAGCACTCTGTATTATCAGAGGTGATCGCCTTCTTAGGGAAACGTGGAAGGTCTCTTCATTAGCATCCATTTTTCTATGAGGCTTTGGAGGGTGAAATGCCGAGATGCATGGGGCTCATCTTGGTGATGTATCGAACGCCATCAGGGTGAACAATGGCTTCAGTATAAATCAGGTGGGAGGGAGGAACGGAGACCATTTGCCACAAGCTTGCGGAGTGTTCGTGATGAAATAAGCAGGCGACTTTTCTTTCTCCCGGGGATGACAAGCTCCTCTCTTCATTTTCCACGAGGGAGTCGCAGCGGCTGAAGCGGCTCTTTCGGGAACAGCAGCCTCCACATCCAGTTGAGTCCGTGACATTCCGGCTCATCCCACCGCAGGCTGTGGTGTGATGGCAGGTACCTCACTCCCACTTTGGCCTGTGCTGCTTGCCTGTATCAGTGGTGCCCTGACCCCCACTGTGACCACTTTCCTCTATCCCTCGCTCCCTGACCCAGGTCCAGCTGGGTCTGAGACCAGCTCTGGGGCTTCCTGCATGAGCTGCCCTGAGAGGCAGGGAGAAGCCCCAATGAGCCTGAAAGAGATGCTGACAACTGAACGGGCATTGATTCTAGCCACTTCTGTCTCCTTCCCTGGTACTGCCATAGGCTTGTCTCTTTGCCCTGGAGAGGCCTCATGGAGTTTGGTACCTGCCTTCCCTCCCCATAGAGACGAGGAGGCTCTAGGGCCCCATTGCTGGGAGCTTCCGATCGCAACAATGCTGATCCCCTCGCCATCCTCCCATGTGTGTCTGCTGAGGCTCGGAGCTCCCTGGATCTCCTGCACCCCGGCCAGGAGCAGTTCCCTCCCTTTGCACACGTAG
Organism: Plecotus auritus; assembly: GCF_963455305.1. Lineage (NCBI taxonomy): Eukaryota > Metazoa > Chordata > Mammalia > Chiroptera > Vespertilionidae > Plecotus > Plecotus auritus. The sequence continues at coordinate 166,180,852 of NC_137782.1, forward strand.
AGGATCTGCTTTCACCCCGGGGACCTCCGGCAGCATCTGTGAGGACCAGGGACAGGTCTGAGTATGCAGCTAGGCCCAAACTTTTTGGGCAGATTGCTTAGTTTCTCTGAGCCTCGGGTTCCTTCTTTGCCATGGGGCTAATAATGCCAAGCTTAAAAGATTACAGCGAGGAACGAACCAGCCAGTGTTTGCCAAGTGCTTGGCGGTGTCTGACACATAATGCCTGCCCACCCAATGCCAGCTACCATTAGTAGCCATTCCTCTGCTTGTGCATTAAGCGGGCAGCACTCAACCCTGTGGCCCACCAGGTGCCCGTCTTCTATGGGCCCTGCAGGTAAAACTGTGAGGGGCTGACATTCCCCTGCCTGCAGGGAGCTTATTGCTCAGTGGCTGAGGCTGGTGACTCACCAGACCATTAGAGACCAGCGTGAGGGGTCCTATGGGGGTGATGGTGGTGGTGGTGGTGGTGGGGGGATCGCTGATCGCAGAAGCATAGAGGAGGGGCCTCTAGTCCAGTCTGAGATCTGCTGCCAACCTCCCCAGGCTGGGCAGAGCCTCTAAAAGTTGACTAGACAGGGAGCCCTGAGGATCCAAGGTCATGTATAGAAGAACAATCTTTTGTGAAATCCACCCTCAACACCAAACCCGGCCAATCCCGGCAAGCAAATGTAACTCCCATGATGTTACTTTGCCCTCTAAAAATTGTCTGTGATCAACCAGACTTTTCTTGGCGGTTATTTAATACTTGTCCAATATCCTCCTTCCCTGCCGGAATGTGCGCCCCGAGCAGGGAGTGCTGGGGCTGCCGGTTATATCCACAGCACTCAGCACAGGGTACCACACTCTTTCACGCTCAACAACATTAGTACATGAGTTGGGATGGAGCAGGCATTGAGATTCACCACACTCTGTCTGTTAGCAATGCTGTGGTCTTTGCTTTTCTCTCTCCTCCCCCCTCCACCCCATGACCTCGGGACTGAGCTCTCTGGACTGACACGGTTGCAGCCTGAGCTGGTAGTTGCGTCCATTCCAGCAAAGCATCAGCCAGCTCCTCCTCCCAAAGCTGACACCCCCACCCCCAGTCCCTGGCAGGGGCTCGGTGTTCCTCAAGGCTGCCTGTACTTCTTAGCTGAGAATCAATGCTGCCCTTTCCTTCGGAGGAAATGCTGCCCAGTGATATCACACACGGAATTGATTAAAAGCAGAACTTTGAACTCCTGTGTTTGGAGAGGTCTCCGTAGAGTGAACCACCCAGTCCCCCCTTAGCGTGCTCCCAGCGCTGCCACAAGCCCTGTCTGCAGCTCCGACAGCTCCCACCGCAGGACCAGAGTACCTCGCATTTCCACAGATGAGCTTGGGCAGGAGCCATTTCATGTATTTATCTACAATGGGGTCCCCTTCTTCAACCCACCCTCTTCGACTTTAGTTTTTAGCTCAGTTCAAACAGAAAGACCTCCGGATTTTCTCTGCTTTTCCTGTTTTTGTTTGGACTTTGTTCAGGGCTCATCATTGTGCTTTCTCTGCACAGAAATCCCTGCCCGATGGGTGTTAGTATCCATTTCCATCTTCCAGCCCCCTCCCAGGTGGGAGGCAGAGGTCCAGGAGCTGGTCTCTTAGTTCAGAAATGAGGCTAGAAAAAGGACCATTCAGGTGTGCGATCAAAGTCTGGGTCTCTGCGGATCAAAGCTGGGGACTCAGGAGTCCTGAGGGAGACACGTGTGGCCCAGAAAAGCCAGGGAGACTTTATCAAGGGAGTGGAACTGGCCTTGGGGTGGGGGGAGGGAGAATTTGAAGAGGCAAGGGATAGGAAGGGGAGGGGCAGTGTGGTACAGCACAGAGCTGATGGCGAGCATGTGTGCCCAAGGAGAAGAAAGCAGACACAGTTAAAGGCAGGGGCGGGCAGATTGGTTTAGTGGGATGGCCAGAGAGCAGACAGAGTATGCCAAGTATGATGGTTAATTTCTGTGTCATCCTGGCTAGGTTATGGTGCTTCATTGTTTGGTCAAACACCATTTTAGATGTTGCCGTGATTAACATTTAAATCAGTAGAATCTGAGTAGAATCAGCTGTCTCTGTTTCCGGCCTGCTGCCCTGCAAATTCAGACTCAAGACTGCAACACCCACTTTTACTTATCAGCCTAATGGCCTGACTTACAGATTTCAGATATGGCTCCCCCCGCCCCCTCCCGAGTCTCATGAGCCAATTTTTAAAAATAAATGTCTATTTCTTTCCATGTAACTACTTATAGCCCATTGGTTCTGTTTCTCTGGAGAACCCTCCTATGACGCTGAGTAAAGTGGGGGCTTTGCTGAATGATGTGAGTTTGAGGGCCGCCTCTAAGAGCTGGACTCCCTTCACAGGGGATTTAAAAACTGAACATTGAATCAATTTCTGCAGCCAAGTTCAATGCCTACCAGACTCTTCCCAGGAAAGCCCATGTAAAGGGAATGCTGGGGATTCTTTTTTTAATTGAACTCATCGGGGTGACATTGGTTAATAAAATTACACAGGTTTCGGGTATACAATTATATAACACATCATCTGTATATTGTATTTTGTGTTCACCACTCCAAGTCAGATTTTCTTCCATCACCATTTATTCTTCCTTTATCCCCTCTTCCTTCCCCTGCCCCCTTCCCCTCTGGTAATTACCATGCTGTTGTCTGTGTCTATGAGTTGTTTTTGTTTTTGCTTAATCCCTTTACCTTTTTCACTCTGCCCTAGAACCCCCTTTCCCTCTGACAGCTGTCAGTCTGTTCTCTATAAGTCTGTTTGTAAGTTTAATTTGTTCATTAGATTCCCCTTATTAGTGAAATAAGAAGGTACTTGTCTTTCTCTGACTGGCTTATTTCACTTAGCATAATACTCTCCACGTCCATCTATGCTGTCACAAAAAGTAAGATTTCCTTCCTTTTTAAAAATATTTTTATTGATTGCAGAAAGGAATGGAGAGGGAGAGAGAGATAGAAACATTAATGATGAGAGAGAATCAATGATCAACTGCCTCCTGCACACCCCACACTGGGAATCGAGCCCACAACCCAGGCATCTACCCTGACCAGGAATTGAACTATGACCTCCTGGTTCATTGGTTGATGCTCCACCACAGAGCCATGCTGGTCAGGCTTCCTTCCTTTTTTAATGGCTGAGTAGTATTTCATTGTGTAAATGCACCACAGCCTTTTTTTAACCACTCATCTACTGATGGGCACTGGGGCTGTTTCCAGATCTTGACTATGGTAAATAATACTGCCATAAATAGAGGGGTGCATATATTCTTTTGAATTAGTGTTTCAGGATTTGTAGTATATATTCCCAGAAGTAGAATCTCTGGTGACAAGACAGTTCCATTTTTAATTTTTGGAGGTAACTGCATACTGCTTTGCACAGTGGCTGCACCAGTCTGCATTCAGGGACTCTTCACATGACCTTCCATGCACACACGTGACAAGTGTGTTGGGTGGAGCCTGGCTCACTCCCGGTTCTTTCACTCCTTGGGTGGAGTTGCTTTTAAATGACAAGAAGTCCCTGCACCAGTGCATGTTTCCTTGTTGAAACTGATGCTCTTGTGGTCCGTGGTACAGGAGAAGGACTGCTTCTCGGTGAGCAAGCCTTGGAGTATGCTGAGCCAGTCGTGTGAGAAACATCTCCCATGAAGGCCGCTGTGCAAATGAGTCTGCACAGCCGTGCGCCGGGCTGTCAGGTGTGGGGAGAAATATCTTTAGTAAGAGCAGGTCACGGATGCGACACCCCACTGCCGCGTGGATGGGCAGAGGGGCTTTCCACAAGGACAGTTCTTAAGAATCCCTGTGAAAATGCATGAGTCCATCTGTCTCCTCTCTCTGCCTTGGCTTCAGACGAGCTGAGCCATTTAAAAATTCCCCAACAAGGGACCCGAGGCACCAGAAGAAGCGATGAACAGATTTTCAATTTGGCTTCGATTTGCATGAAGATTGTTGGTTTTTGGCAGTTGAAATCCTTGTCTGAACTAGAGGCTCGAGATGGGCAGTGGGTCTCCCCAGAAGAGGCAGGCTCTTGACTGGTCTGGACAGACTGCTGGTGTCCTGGGTTCAGGGCTCCAACCCTGTGTGTGGAGAGAAGGAAGAGATGGCACAGGGGAAGGAATGAATATCAGGGCAGTGCCAGGAGGTCCAGGGAAGAACTTTGCATCCCCACTGGGGAGCCAGATCCACCAGGCCTCCTTCAGAAAGGCTGCCCAGCAACTTGCTAAGGGTGGCCTCCAGGGGGTGCCTCCTCCATCACTGGGCTTCCTGATCACTGCTGAGGGCTGCCTGTCATTTCTCAGGGGCAAGATAGTGGGGCGCAGGAGCTGCAGAGCTGCGGTGACTTGGCAGCTGTGGTTCTCAGATGACGCACCTGGAACCAAAGAGGAAGGAGCCTGATTCTGGGGTGCGTCACCTGAAAACCACCCTCTCGCAATCAGTGACCCCTTGGGGGATGTTGGAGAGCTGGTTTTGGGATCACACCGGGGGATCCATGCACAAATCCATGCACCAGGCCTCTAGTATATAATAATCACAATAGCTAACATTTGTTGGTCACTTATTTAGTCCCAGGCCCTGGCCTGAGCCTCTCCTCATAGTTCATCAGTGAATTGCCTCAGCAAGCCTGGGAGGTGCGCCTGTTACTCTCATTTGCAGACAGGGAGGAACGTTAAGAAACTTGCAGAGCTGCCTAGCAGCAAGGAGGGGTGGTGGTGGTGGTGGTGGTGGTGGTGGTGGTGGTGCAGCCAGGCAGGGCCCAGTGGTAGGGTTGAGAGCCTGGGTTCCTAACCTCTGCACACACTACACTCTCCTAAGCTGCTGCTTGGTCTGGACACCATGTCCTTCTCTCCAGCCTCATGTGTGGGCCAGGCCCCTGGGCAGTCCTTTAAGTGCCAGTGCTAGACCTTCCTGGAGGCCGCTGCAGCCTGTGTGAGGGTCTCCCAGCTCAGAAAGGGGTTTCCCTGGAGCCTTTCCTCCTGTGAGTCCCCCCTCTTCCCTCCCCTCTCCAAGTCAGACCCTCTGCCTGCCCCTCTCCCTGGAAGGCCTCAGCTCCGCTCCCACCCATGGGACAGGCTGCATGGGGAGGCCACTCCTAAGGCAGTGCTCGCTGGGAACAAGTTGCAGTTTGATCTGGCAAGGACACTGGATTCCCACAGTAGAAATAGAAATATAAACCTCAAGTCCAGATTTTTAAAAATCCAGCCCCATGGGCGGAGGTCTGTGTCCCTTGGGCTGCAGGGGCACGGGCGAGGTCCTGTGGGCAGTTTATGGGAAAGGTCAGGGATCTCACCCAGTGAGGGATGGCAGGCGGCCAGCTGGCAGAGAGGCAGCCTGAACAGACCGGCAGCTGGGCACCCTCAGCCCCCTACTTTTCCAAGTGGGGAAACTGAGGCTGTAGACAGGACAAGCTGCTCCCCTCAGGTCCCGGGAACCTGGCCCCAGGCTGCGGGTCCTTCTACCTCAGCTCAGGCTTCTCCCAGGGTTTGCTGCAGAAGCGTCTGCGGCACAGAGAGGTAGCGTGGCTGGGGCTCAGGATGGCATTCATTCGTCCACTCCATCATTCATTCGTTCACGAACGTTGAGCGAGGGCCTGCCACGGGCCTGAGACTGTTCTGGACAACGGATACAGCCTTGAACAAAACAGACAACAGTCCTCCCCTCCTGGACTTGAGGTTTTTTTGAAGGGGCGTCACAAACACACGTTAAATAAATAACATTTGTGTCAAACGTGGGAAAGGCAAGGGAGAAAAATGCAGACAGGAAGTACAGGGTCCCCTTTGTGCTGGTCTCTACTCAGGGAGCAGGGGGCCCCTGAGCAATGGTAACGGGGGTGGGTGGGATCCCCTCTTGGCAAAAACCCTTTTGACAGTCCCCTTCGTGAAGGAGGGGGGCGTGGGGGCCAGGCGAGGACAGTGGGAGGAGGACCGAGCTGAGACCACAGCTCACAAGACCAAGTGGGAGGTGGCCAAGAGGCAGTGACTCAGGGGCCACAGAGAGTCCTGGGTGGTGGGGTGAGCGGGGAGGTCAGCGTGAGCTCCCCAGCAGAGGGCAGTCCAAGCGGGGCATTGAAGATGTGCCCCCAGAGGGAACTTAGGGAGGGCAGACGAGGGCGCAAGTAGAACTTTCCAGGTGGTGGGAGCAGCCTCTGGGACAGGAGGAAGTCAGGGGTGAGCCGGAGCTGTGGTTCAGCAGCAGCCAGGGAGGCCACAGAGAACAGGCTGAGGAGGTTTTATTTCCAGGTGTGGGAGCTCCTCGTGGTTTACTGCCAGGGGATGATGCTGGGAAGGTCCTTCTGATGGGTGAGAAGACGTCTGCATCTCAGTCAGTGACTGGGGTGGAGAGAGGGTGGATGTGACGGGGGAGGAAGAAGCCTGGTCTTGATGCTTGAGCTCCATGGTCCTCAGTCCCAGCTGCTTGGCTAGGTCTTGGCGGAACGGGCAGCCTCCTGCTTCACTGCTCTGTGCACACGTGACTTTCTGGGGTGGGGAGAGGAGACCCGCGTGCCTGGGGGCTTTCTCCAGATGCAGCATCTTCTGCTATGGCGGCATCACCTCCCAGTCCCTCCGCCCTACTCTGCCTTTCCTGACTGTGGCTTGGACTTGGCCAGCCCAAATCAGACAGACCCTGGGGGGCGATCGGCAGGAAAAGCGGGGTCAGCTCAGGGCTAGAGGAGATGCAGGCCATGGAATCCTGGAAGACCAGCTGGGGAACGGGGCCTTAGTGTGCCGAGTCAGGTTTCTCTGCAGGAAAGAACCCCATAGGCAGACCAGCGTCCCTGGAAACAAACCAGCAGGTGCAGCCTGGAAGGTGGGGGCACGAGGGGCCCCGCGGAGGATCTGACTGGTCTGGGCCCCTCAGGTGCTGCAGCTACAGGAGCCCTTAGCACTTGGGGGTGGACAGGCGTGACCCAGTACTGTGGGCCCCTGTCACTAGACTCATCCCTCCAGCCTGTGCCCAGCACTGAATCTGGAAGGAGAATCCTGCTGTGATTCCAAGCTCACTGAACACCCCCAGGGTGATCCTGACAGGTATTCCCAAAGCAACCTGTGGGCAGACCTGCACTAGCTGTGTGGGGCTTTGGGGACTGCTGGGGTCCTCAGGGTCCCCTGCCTGCTACAGCCACAGCTGCTATTTGAGGGATAGCCGCTGAGGCTGCTGGCACCAAGCAGGACACAGGCTTATGTGTCGTGGAGAGTAGCCGGGGCGGGGGACACCAGATGAAAACTGGAGACGCAGAGGTGGGAAGTGACCCCATGCAGCGACAGAACAGAGGCAAGACCCCTGCCGCCACTCCTCCCAGCTCACTTCTCCTCCCAGACTCCCTGGGTGGCAGGGGGAGCTCAGCTGTGAGCTCCCGGGGGGCCTGCCACCGGACCGCCAGTCAGAGAGCCAGCAGCTGCAGGCTGGGACTCTTGGTTGAGGCGGCCAGGCAGCGTTGCTGGGCCATGGCTGGCTTCCCCAGCCTCTCTGTGCAGACGGAGGTGGGTGTGCACTCTGCTTAATTATAGTGCTCCTAGCCAGGGAGCAGCTGCTTGGAGGCACATGTCATCTTGTTTGGGGCTAACAGACACGGAGGCTGGAAAATATCTATTAGATCATCCTGTCCTGGTGGGATTGGTGTCAGGTCCCTTGAGTTTTCTCCAGCCTGGAACTCAAGCAGGGGGTGGGGAATTGGGGGGCTGTGCTAGGCCTCCCAGAAATGGCAGCCCCACATGTTTTTCCTCTCCTTTTTCTTGTCTGTCAACTCACTTTCCATCCGGGGATCTGGTTCTTATTGTCTTGCTCTGCTGTGTCCTTTCGGTGGGTATTGATCCCTCCAGCTCCTGCCCGTGGATGCTCAGTTCTGGGGTTCAGACCCTGAGGTCAACTGGTTCCTATGTACAGTCTAGAGCAGGGGTGGGAACGTCCGGCCTGCAAAATCATTTGGTCTGACCCTGCCAAGGCATTAGGGGTGAGTTAATTAAATATTTGACCAAATATAGCAGGCTAATTGTTAAGTTGATCATTTTGTACGGCCCGCAAATTATGCTATAAATATCCAAATGGCTCTTGGCAGGCAAAAGGTTCCCCACCCCTGGGCTAGGGTAATGAGACAGGCCCATGAGTCACTGGCGTTCGTAGCTAAAGCAAGAGGTCCCAACGTAGGTTAGGGTACGGAGAGGCCACTTTGGGCTCTGCTTGTCAGGACGGCTGCATAGAAGGCATGGCATGTGAGCTGGGTGGGGGGTCACGAGGGAACGGGGTCCAGACACCACTGTGGAACCTGCAGCCTCTCCTCCCGCCGCCCGACTGGGGTCTGCTCAGTTTCCTGTCCCCACCGCATCCTGTGGCTGTGGATTGAGTCCCTCTACCTCTGACCTTTGCCACCTCCTCCCCTTACTCCTCTCACCTCTGGCCCAGTCTATATGCAGTGGGCAGGCAGGTCAAGGCTGATGCAGTGGCGGGAGTCAGGTGACCACAGAGTGAGGCCATCGTTACCACCAATCTTCAGCTTCCTCATCTGCAACGTGAGGGGTGAGGGTGAACTCTATGAACCCTTCGAGCCTGACATTCTAGAAATTCCTAAGCAGTGAGCCACCGGCAGATCCAGAGTCCAGAGATGGTGGCCTCATGTTTGTTTTTTCCTCGCCATGATTGCCACCATCACCACCAGCCTGGCAGCGCCCAGACCTGCGTCTCCAGAACAGATTTCCCTCCTGAGCTACTGAAACACATCCCACGGCTCCTGCTGGTCTCTCTGGGGGCCTTAAAGTCAGCACGTCCGAAAGGGAAATCGCTCTATTTCACACCCTCTGAGTCACCTGCTGCCGATGCATGTTCATGACACACTCACTCACTTCCGATCATGTTAGTCTCTTGCTGGGAACTACTCCATCTGGTAGAATCCCCAGAAAACCCAGCCATGTGGACTTGATCCCAGGGTCATCAGTCATGACTCCTCACCTTCCCAGATATCACTCTCAAGACAACCCTAACCACTGCACACACCTGGAGAGCACATCTCACCGCTGTGTCTTTGCCTGTGTTCTTTCTCCCGCGTAGAAGCCCCCTCTCCTTCCACACTTTATTGATGAACTCTGTTTTTTATTTTTCATCCAAATCCAGTTTACTTATCAGCCCTGTAACGAAGCCTTCCCAGGCATCGCTTGTGCCAGTTATTGATCATTCCCATTCCTATGCCATCCTTGACCGTGTACACACAGCTTTTTATAGAACTTATCAATTGCTTATGACCAGTCCACAGGTCTGTGGGCCCCCTACCGTCCATCCAGCTCTGGCCCCAGATTTCTCAGCATAATGTCCAGCACGTATTACTGCTAAGGTTTTTTGTTTTTTAAAATGAACTGAGTCCTAATTACAGACCTGTGGGGCTCAGCCCGTGATGTCCCGGCCCTGTCTTATCAGCATTTCCGGGGGGCTCTGTAGTAGGACCGCACTGAGAGTGGGTGTTCAGCTTGGTCCTGGCCCGAGCTGGGCGTGAGGTGTGTTCTCTTCCACAGGCTGCCATGAGCCCTTGAGCTAACCCCCAAGTTCTGAGCGTTCATCACCAGGATTAAGGAGCATGCATGTTGCCTCCCCTCTTCATGCCTCGAGATGAAGGAAGAAATACAGGCTCACGTGAAAAGAGTGTTTCGGTGTTTACCAGCTCTCCCCCTCTCGGCTCGCGTGCAGAATGATTTCTTAGTTCTCAGCTTTTATTTCTCTGATCAAAGTGCCCGAGGCAGTGAGCACTGTGGAGGCGCTGGCCTTTCTGCCTGAGTCTCATGCCCCCTCTCTGGCTGATTTAAGAACTTGTAGCCTCGAGGTGTCTAGTCAGGTGCATGTGGCCTGGCTGTGGAAGGATCTCCAAGGGCTGATGGGACTTGGCTGCCCTGGCATATTGGGGGACAGCTGCCTTACTCGCAGCTGGGGGAGACCAAAGCCCCCTGTGCCTTTCCTCACCCCACTCCCCTTTTCATTCTATGCACTCGATCTAATTTTTTTTCTCCAATGAGTTAAATACAGAAAATCCATGAGCAGGATTTCCCTTTCCAAAGGGTCAAATAACCTTTCTTCCCGCCACCCCCTTTCCATTCGTTGTTTTTTTGTGGGTTTTTTTTTTACCCCCAAACTACAAAAGGAAAACATGGGAACAGACTTAGAGTTAAAGCTGAGAAGGAAGAAAAGTTGCAGCAAAGTAATTTCAACTTGAGAAGTAGAGCAGTTAAAACCCCGAAAAAATGTGTGTTCAGCAATATGGTGCTGTCCTACAAATTAATTAACCCAGAGCGCTGGTTTAATTAGCGTGAGGAGTAGGGAATTGAGTGGCTAACAATATCTCTCGTCCGGTTTAGCAATATGTTCACCAAAGAACGTCTTCTCCTTTTCTGAGGGGTTGATAGAGCTGCCCATCGGTCTGGAATCAGCAGGTACCTCGTGGCTGGAGACAGATTTTGGGATGGTGTTTCGGCTGCATCCCCTGACCCCTGCCTCTGTGCTCGGCAGAGGTGGGCCATCCAGGAGCCAGGGCGGAGGCCGCTCAGCTCTGCTCCTGAGAGCTGGACTCTCAGGACCTCCAGAGACCACGTCTCCTGGCCCCTGGTCCTTCCCACTCCCCACCCTGCCCTCATGCTGCACATACCCTGTTTGAGTTAGTTTCCTGCTTTTTCATGGATGTGATATTTGTCACCTCTTGAGATATTAGGAGGACTCAAGTCTGTAAGTTCTTGGAGAACTACAGCTGAAGACCTTGTAGCTGATCTTGTCATAGGAATCTTTGTTGGGGTGGCCTGCTTCGCAGGGGGCACAGAAGGGTGTCTTAACTATCTTTTCCCTTTTCCCCATAGACTCCTTTGACATCTAATGAGGCCTATGGACTAAATGTTTCTGTCCCACAAATATGTATGTTGAGATTCTAATCCAAATGTAATGGTATTTGCAGGTGGGCTTTGGGAGATTACTAGGTTATGAGGGTGGAGCCCTAGTGCTTCGGATTAGTGCCCTAATGAGAAGAGGTCTGAGACGGATGATCTCTATGCCAGGTTAGTGTACAACAAGATGGCAGCTGCCTGCAAGAGTTCCCTGGAGTGGTCAGAACCTTGATCTTGGACTTCCCAGCCTCCAGAACTGTGAGAAATAAATGTTTGCTGTTTAGGCCACCCAGTCTGAGGTATTTTGTTATAGCAGCCCAAATTTATTAAGATAGGACTCATTCTCATAATAATTTTTTAAATAAAATACAGAAGATTAAAAGGGATATGATTTGTTGATATACAGTTATCAAAATATAAATAAAACAGATATATGGTACAGTCATATATGTACTTCTTTCTTAACTCATTAAAAAGCAATTGTTATTGTTCTGATAACTGTCATACGTCTGAAATAAATCACATTTTGAGAAATCTGTAGCAATCATAACATATTGAAGTATCTGGTTTCTACTGTTGACAAATTATAGTCATTGATAAAGTAGACTTGTTTATTGCCCACATTTATAATCGAAGGAAATGCTATAGTTTAAGTAGAGGTTAGTGAGACTAAAGATTAACAATTTCCTGTCTAAATTCATTGACCCTCTGAATTCTACCCATGGACGGTTAGGTGAATCTCTGCTGATGATTAAATGGATTGCTTATATATATATAAATGAACCATTTTTGGCCTCTACTGAATCCTTTTGGAGGGTCTTTGTTCCTCTCTGGGGATTGAAGGATTGATTTCTTTGGGGTTATGGAGGATTGTGTTATTAAGGAATTGGAAGACCAAGAGAACAGAAATGATGAGAGAAATGCCAATGTAATATGTGCAAGATAGGAAACCCCAGGTTGCTGGTTTATGCTGTGAGAAAAGAGGGGTGGGGACCTGTGTGGGGGTGAGGAAGGAAGCATGGGGCAAGTTGGCCAAGTCATGTGGCAAAAAAGAGGTGAGGTATGGGGGCCAGGTAGGGTGCAGGAGTGGGCATCTTGGCAGTTAAAGGTGGGCTACCTGAACATGCCCATCTTTGGGCTTCAGAGCACAGCTCTCCCTGGGTCATCAGGATCAAGGCCATATATTAGTGTATTAAGCATGTAAATTCTCAGATACACCTATCTGTTCACAGTATTTGAGTCCTTTCTCTTCCATATGTTCCCGTGAACACTATTACATACACATTTTCACCCAGTGGTCACTTATATCCCAAACAGCCCCACCCAGCTTCTCTTCCAGGGGTCCTCAAACTACGGCCCGCAGGCCAAATGTGGCCCGCCGAGGACATTTATCCAGCCCGCTGGGTGCTGCTGCCTGTACTGCTTAGCAGCTGACTCGTCCAGGGCCCGCAGTGCACATAGGAATTTGTTCATAGTTTTTTTTTTTTTAAACTATAGTCCGGCCCTCCAACGGTCTGAGGGACAGTGAACTGGCCCCCTGTTTAAAAAGTTTGAGGACCCCTGTTTAAACAATAGATTCAGGCTTCACGAGGGAATGTCTGTAGGCCAGTTGCTCATTTGCCCTCTAGTTAGTGCCTGTGATAATAGAAATAATATCTGAACAGGAAACTATTTTCATCTTTCTTAGTAGCTATTCAGAGGGGTGGGGTGGGTGATGGTACTTCTCTGCTTGAGAACGATAAGGTGCTCCAGGTAAGATTTAATTTTACTAAAGAACAATCCCAAAATGACTTTCCCCCTTAAGTTAATATTTTTTTTTTTGTCCTTGGAAACAAAGCTCACACAATACAGGTGAATGGCACTTTGAAGTCTTTGTTCTCCAGGCTGATTCTCTGAGATGAGTACATCAGACAGGGGACTGAGACTTGTAGGCAGAGGCAAAGAATCCCCAGTTCCTCCCTTTTAACATGACTAGGCTCTTCCAGAGCACCAGACCAAACCCTAATCACCAAGTGCCCATCTGGGGAATTGGTGGTGGGAGATTAGCTGATAATCCCTGTTCAATATTAAAGATTATTAATGTGATATTTTATATTATCTTTTCATACCTTCTTCAAAATCTAGAATGTGTTTTACACTTACAGCGCATCTCAATTCTGACTCACCTCATGGCGAATGTTTTGTGGCCACATGTGGCAAGTGGCCCCCATGTTGGGTAGGGCTTCCCTACATCTTGCTCACCACTGAGAGCTGCACTGCCCCTTGGCTCACCTGCCCTGGGAACTCAGAAGAGCCTTGGAGGTAGGTCTGGGTACAAAGGCACACTGTGATTCAAGGTCACAGGAAGAAGCACAGTGGGAAATGTACCGCGGACACTAGGACTTCTTTATACAAAGAGCAACCCTAAGATTTCCATTCCCTTGAGAAACTGCGGAAGGCTCCTTCTGGAGTTCTGAGGCCTGAGAAGGTGTCTTCTGCCACCCTGACTGTGCAGTAGACACTCAGAGGACAGGAAAGAGATCTGCTCATTGAGAGATACTGTGGATGAAGTAGCCACACCCATAAGTCCAAGGCCATGGCAAGAAGAAAAGGAAAAAAGGAAGTGTCTCTAACTTTCTCTAGTAGCTCCTGCATCATTGCTACTCTTGTATTTTGTTGACAATTTTGTGATTTATTTGCTTGTATTCCACTGTATTTCTTAGATGAACTAGATGCAGTTTACAAATATAGTTGGATTATAGAAAGTTGGCCAAAAAAATAAATAAATCCTCCAGGAAAACAAAACAGAGAAGTAAGAATAGGAAAGATGAATGGAGCCAGGTGTGAGGTTGGTTCAAAATATACATCCCTTAAGTCTCAGATGTTTGCTAGAGATGGGACTATATTGATCTGAGTCTAATCTTCCCAACAGCCAAGGCCAAAAGGGAAGCACACTAAGTGACATGAGTCACAGCCCATTTACTTACTGTAAATCAGGTGCTAAGTTGGCACAAAGTCACTCTGTGATGTAAGGACATAGGAGGAAGCACAGGGGAGACGTACCAATAACAACAAGTGATGTTCCTCCTGGATTCCTCGAAGAGAAAGGCCATCAGGTCCCAGGTGCCGTCCTCAGCAGCACCTTGCACACATCAGTATGAAATCCTCTGCACCTTCCCACCCACCCAGCGTTTCTTGCCTCTGTTGAGACCAAGGGCGGACCTCCTTGCTGTTCTGTAGAAGCTACTCGGTGGAGCCCCCCTGATGCTCTCCAGAGACTCTGCTCTTGGACGAAGTGGCTTAACCTGGGTCAGTTTAAGGGATTTTGAGCAATGCATTTCCATGGCAAGACCTATAGTAAGTTCACCAAAGTCTGTTTCCTACCTTTCTGGGCACATGGGTAGTATTCCTAGACTCCTTTATAGCCGGGTGTGGCCTTGACACTGCATGAGCAGAAGTGATACATGTCACTTCTGAGCTGAAGTGGTTGAGAAGTGAATGCCTTCTCTCCATGGTCCTTTTTCTTGTCTGCTGGCTAAAATGAGAAAGATTTGAGGACTCAGAGAAGGACGGAGCCACAGGAAGGAAGAGGCCTGGGCTACCTAAGGTCGAGTGAAAAGAAACCCAGCCAGAAAACCTTTATTGGACTTTGATATGCATGAGGAACCTTTTCTTCTTTTTCTTTTTCTTTTTCGTTTTCTTTTTCTTTCTTTCTTTCTTTTTTTTTGTAGCAAGCCCCTGAGAATTTGGGATTTGTCTGTTAGAGTTGCTAGCATTATTTTAACTAATACAAGTTCCTCTTGGGAAATACTCTTTAAACACAATTCCTCTTAACCTAGAAGAATTGAAAGGTTTGAGTGACACCAAGTTCAAGGTTACATTTCCTGGCAACTATTAGGAGTGCAAATATTCTCTGTTGTAGGGAAGTGGGTAGGTGTAGAGCCTCAGGTTTCACAGTCACCAAAGGTGGGAGTAAGATGAACACACTCTTGTCAAAATGGCGTCACCTTATAAGCACTCCTACCTGAATGGAAAGCTCTCAGTACCTTCTTTTGCAGATGAGCCAGAATGTGCCTGTGGGTAAGGCCAAGGTTCTCCTCAGAAAGTCATTTGCATCTTCCTTAACACCTGGAAAATGGTAATCAAGGGCACACAGCTTCTCACAATGCAACCTGCTCTAGGAATTTTAACCCGAAAAACATTTTTAAAGCAGCTGTAACCCTACAACTGCTGCAGCCCTTAAAAACACAACACAACTTGGGCAGTGAACTTGGCCAAGTTTCCTTCTCACCCTGGACTTGCATTCCCAGGCATGATGAATGATATATGGATGTGAAGGCCAAGCTGCAATTTACAATCTATGTGGACGACGGTGAAAAAAATTCTGCAGTGCACTCATCTATAGAATGTCTACAGTAAACACAATTAATTCCCATTGTCCTTACAAGGTATAAGCAATGAGAACCAGTGAGGTAGCAGAACAGGTGCCACACCCACTATACAAAGTGAGACACTCATACTGTGAATGGCCCAGGTCCTGGGGGTCCCAACCAGGAGGGCATGATGCTCGCTCCTTCTCCCAGAGAACCACTGTGGCATAGCCTTGTCATTAGTGGTCACCAAGGGCTGGTGATTTCGTTGCCATGACATTAGATGTTAAGGAGGCTCTGGGTTTGTGAGTCTTGCTGGTACGCAGGGCTACTTGGCCCCTGATGGCAGTTTGATGCTAAGTCATCAGCAGAGCTTGGTAATGTGCCCAGGAATGAGCTCATCAGTTCCCCGGATTCAGAGGACAGACTAGAGCAACGGCACTGAAAGAGGAGACAGAGCGGGGTTCCATGCCGGGCAGTGCTCCTGCAGTGTGGCCTGTCCAGCCTGACCACCCAAGGGACACGGCTACCCTTCAGTTCAGACTTCACAAGGACAGCACGGGACCTGAATCCTTGTCCCTAGGACAGGGAAAGCCAGCTCTGCTGAAGGGTGAGCAGTTCACCGTGAAGAACCCAGATCTGATGTTTACTCTCCTTTGAGGTCTTAAATCATCTTGGACTTGAGCCCAATGGTTTTCCCTCTTCCAGGAAGACTATGGGGTGTGATGAGAGTGTGAGCAGATGTGCAGTTGGGTGGCTGGGACAACTGGAGTCCCAGAGGAGCGGATCTAAAGTCCAACCTGCCTGTCACCCAAATCCAGGTGGCCTGGGCTTCATCATTTCATGCTCCACTGACTCTCCAGCCTTCTCAGCTGCAGGACCTTGAAGGAGGCACTCATGTCCCCTTATGAGGATGTTCTGAAAGCCCCTGGCCCGGCACCTCTCAAACTTTCAACATGCCTACGAATCACCTGGGCATCGTGTACACAGGCAGGTTCTGTGTCTGCAGGTCTTGGTGGGGCCCCAGGTTCTGCATCTCTAAGCTACCCCTAGGTCAGTGGTTGGCAAACTGTGGCTCATGAGCCACATGCGGCTCTTTGGCCCCTTGAGTGTGGCTCTTCCACAAAATACCACGGCCTGGGCGAGTCTATTTTGAAGAAGTGGCGTTAGAAGAAGTTTAAGTTTAAAAAATTTGGCTCTCCAAAGCAATTTCAATCGTTGTACTGTTGATATTTGGCTCTGTAGACTAATGAGTTTGCCGACCACTGCCCTAGGTGATGCTGCTCTGAGGACCACACTCTGAGTAGAAGGCTCCAGGGGGTCGTGCCTCGTGAGGACAGATGTTTGGAGAAGCAGTGCTTCTGCTCAGCACAGTCCCCCCTAGAGGAGCAAGGGGTCTGTATGAGAAGGGTGGCCTGAGCCTCAGGGAGAAGATAGTTTCCAGGAGCATGGCTGACTCGGGCCTATGAAGAACACCCCGCTGGCCTCCTCCCACTTACCCTGACTTTGTGCTTTGTGTCTTTGCTTGTACAGCTAGGCCTTAAGAGAATATAATCTGGGAATATCAGCAAGCTGGAAAGAGACACCTGATTGAAAAGCCTGGTTGGGGGTCCAGGGGCTGGTACACATTCCCAGCTCCTTGTCCCCTGCGGGCCATCTCAGGTCAAAGCCCAGCTCTCCTGCTCTGCCATCCTCAGGGAATGCTGGGGAGCAGGCGCCTCCTTTCTCTGTGAGGCTTGGCTCCCTCCAACCCGACACGTGTGTTTTTTCTGTTTTATAGGAAGAAATGTGTCTTGGCTGTAGGCCCACGTTTCATTCCAGCGCATCCTTTTTACCAAAAGAGCCATCCCTGGAGCTGCCAACAGTGTTTACGAGAAAAGCCATCCAACAATACTTTGGATCTGGAGTGCGGCCTTCCCCACACCACGAGCCGCCCGTCAGAAAGCCTGGCGCATGGGGTTGGCATCTTTATTTCTACCCCGACATGTAAAAAAAATGGAAAGCTGGTTTCTTTCTTTCCTTATTTTTTTTTTTTTTTCCAGCTGGGAAAACTCCTGTCAGTGGATGCAGTGTCCTTTCCAGATTCAATATTATGCAAACTGCATCTCAGCAAATGGAGTAAACAAATATGTCCCTGAAGCTGCCTGATGCGCAGAGAGGGAGCTGGCCCAGTGCTAGACGCAGACCTGCCACGAGCAGGAGCTGCCGAACTGCCACCCACCAGCTCTGCCCCTTCAGTGCCCTTAGAACCTGCGGCCAGAGCCTGCTCTCAGCCCACCTCTCCAGTCTCACCCCGAACAGGGAGCTTTCCATGCCAGGCAAGGCTGAGAATTTTTACTTTTCAACTCTCTCTCCCCTTCCTAGCAGGTGTGGGCAGCAGGCAGTGCCCCCAAGAGTCTTTCTGGCAGCGGAAACGTGGTCAAATCTCTTTCCCACCAGGGGCTTCAGCTCCCAGGCACGCCCGGTGTGAACATGGGTGAGATGGACCAAAAGCTGGCCTCCGCTCCGCGTTCTCCCAAGCACAGGCGGTTTCTGCGCTCTGCCGATTCCCAACGTGTTCCCAGTGCAATAACCCTGCGAGATTAAGTGCCTTTTAAGTGTTTCCTTCTCAGCAGATGAGAAAACAGATTTAAGAGGATTAGAATGCTCTGTTGAAAGGTGGGCAGAGAATAAATAGAGAAGCTAGCGTTTAGACTTGGGGCTGTCTTTTCAAAAATCTCATACTTTTTTTTTTTTTTTTTTTGCAAAACGGCATCATGCTTCCCAAACACCCCGGCATGAAGAATGCAAACAAACAAAACAAAACAAAGGCACAGGGATCATCCTCAAAGGGTACAACTTCAGAACTTGAAACACAATTTTTATCCATGTGTCCTCCAGGTACCACCTCGCCTACCCTGGCTGGCGTGAAGGGTTTCCCTTGCAGCAGAGTCCTTCCCCTTTGTCTGTGCCGAGGTAGCGAAGGGAAGGGCGGGGTGGAGCGTCTGCCCATCTGTGCTGGGAGAGCCATATTTCCTTCTGTGCTTGTTTCTTTGAACAGACAGGGATGGGCACTTCCTCTGCTGGTTCGTGAAGAAGCAGGAGACCCTTCTCACCATCGTGGGCTCGGGCCTTGCAGAAGCAGTTGCTCACGCAGGCTGGGCCCCCTGGTTACCAAATGTGCTCGGCATCTCAGAATTGCTGAGAACACGTATTTGCAGCCATGCTGGCCGGGTTCCTGGTACACGGGGCATGTGTGCTCTTACTGCTTGAGAGGGGAGGTGACTTCTGAGGTGTCGAGAGGAAATGGCCCTGGACCCAGTTGCGCATCTTGAACGGTGTCCCTGGGGCCTGGGATGCCCCGCTGCTGAGCAGATGGCGGTGTCCTGGGTGTGCTTTTGGCGGAGGAGAGATGGAGACGAAACTGTGTAACCCCTTCACGTTGACAGCTTTGGAGAGTCTCCATCAGCTCTTATGGGGGAGGCGCCAGGATGGGAGGTGAGTTAGGCTATGGGAGGAGCCACCAAGGCCGAGGCTTTGTGTGTTGGGCCGGTGGACATCTTTCCGTGGGGGCTGTCGATGAACGGGGCATCTGCGATCTATTTGTAGAACCTACATGTACCTGATATTTCCTGTAGGTTTTAAGTTATTGTTAACTTTTCGAATCTCTCCTCTTTCTAGAATCTCATTGATTCCAATCTTCCTGGTGGGAAAGTGGGGAAATCTGCAAACCCAATCTGCTTTAGAAAACATTTAAAGACAAAACCTGACTGGAACTTATTTAACAGTAAAATTTGACCTGAATGGATACATATATGGCTATTATTCCAATTATTGTTGACATGCGATGTGAGCAATGCATAGCATGTAAACAATAATTTACATGCTTGAGAGGACTTGATGGATGTGGTGTGAATTGTATCAACTATATATTTTTCTATTTGTTAAATGTAACTTCTGTAATTATTCATTTCTGCAAATTTTTTTTAAAATGTATTAATTTACAATAGTATCTTTATTATATTTCTTATAAAAGATTTTCTCATATTGTGTCCTTTTACTGAGTTCTAGAAGTAGATGTTAGTTTCTCTGATTCATTACTTTTGAACAATAGAGCTGAGGCTCAGAATTGATCTGTGAGCTGCTTCGGTCTCATCCTATAAGTTAAGTGTGCAGTTTCTAGACATTGCAGGCTTGAGTAACTCCAAGGCCTGTGGCTCCACCCTTTCTTGACTCCATCTCTCTCTCTCAAAACTTCAAAACTGCCATCCTCAGGACTTGCCCCTATGGACTTCCCTTCTTCTGATTGTAATTTTATGAGTTGACTTATTTTCTTTTTTTAAACAAAACCTCATCCTTTCCATTAAAAATCCAAAGAAGCCTAAGCCTTCTCTTGAACTGCCCTCTCTCCTTTACAGCAGAAATGCCAAGAGATGTGATGTGCAGTGATTGATTCCCCGGCTCTTGGAGGTGGGTTGCTTTGGGGGATGACAGGGTCCAATGAATGGCAATGGCTGTGGGTGGCTGAAGTGGAGACACATCAGTGAAGTTGAAGAACCTGAGATGAAGAAACAAAGGGATCAAGAGACGACCAGGGTGTTGGATCAGGATCCTGGATCCACTCAGAACAATGGGCGAACTCTGAGTTGGAGAAAAGCCTGTGGGTGCCCCCCTCCTTGCTGAGAAGTGGGGGAGAAGGAGAAGGTGGTGAAGGCAGCAATGAGAGGGAGGGGGCATAAAATTCTGCATCGTCACAAGTGCAGTTGGTGTTTTGTGTGCTTTGTCTTTTAGGAAAGCATGTTTTGTATCAGTTCTGCTATCTTATTTTTCCATTGTCTCTTGTTTATGCCTCCTTCTATGTAGTCTGTTTCTCATTTCCTTTTTGGCAATTTCTGTGGAACATAAATCCTTTAAAATTTTATTAATGATTACATTAAATGAAAAATATTTTAGCTTATATATCACTGCCAAGTATCTGTTAACTCTCTGCTCTCTAAGATGAAGAGATATGCCTATTGTTACCTCTGCCCTGAACCCTCTATTCCTCCCACACCTGATCCTCTGTCCCTACCCTGGGCTGTGTGTTGGTAAACTGATACTTTTGACTGATTTTCTTACTTTTAAAATAAACATTTCATATTATGTATATTCTACCAGAAGGCTTATCTATGACATATGCATTCTGGTTTGTGACCAAATTGGTAACAATTATGTAGAACTAGAGGCCTAGTGCACGAAATTCGTGCATGGGGGGGTTCCCCTCAGCCCAGCCTGTATACCCTCTCCAATCTGGGACATCCCTCTCACAATCCGGGACCACTGGCTCCTAACTGCTCACCTGCCTGCCAGCCTGATCGCCCCTAACTGCCCAACATGCCAGCCTGGTCTCCCCTAACTCCCCCCAGCCCCACCAGCCTGGTTGCCACCAACTACCCCCTCCCCCCCCCCCCCCCGCCAGCCTGGTTGCCCCTCACTGCCCCCCCTGCTGGCCTGGTCGCCCCACGCAGCCTGCTGTTCATTACTGTAAGGCCATCGTGACCAATTTGCATATTACCCTTTTATTAGTATAGACTACTTTTTAGTGTAAATGCTTTTAGTGCTTCCCAAGGTAGGAAGGGAAGGACTGCATGACAGCACTAGAAGACTTTCAGGGTGGGAGACCTCAGCTCTAGCCTGGGGTTAAGTCCCTCCTCACAGGGATTGAAAAAGAGGTCTCTTCCTTTTTCCATATTATCTCCCATCCTTGGCAACTCACTAACTCTGCAATGTCAGTGGACCCACCTGTAGGACCAGAGGCTAAGAATGATACCAGTGACAGCCTTTGCTGGACTGCAACCATCACACATCTTCCCTGAGAGGCAGAGCCCTGTGGATATTCTCTGGCTTCCTTGCCCTGGGTTTCTGAGTTTCCTTCCTGACCATTTTTGTTGTTCTATAAAACCCAGGAGACCCTCTCCAGGTAGCATTGATCTTGGATATTTGGCTTCTGCGTATAGTTTGTCAAACCCTCTCCTAGGAGCACTCTAGGTATCCTTCTGGGCTTTGTGATATAATCACACCTTTTTGGGGTTGGTTGGTGTATATTTGAGAAATTTCTGGGAACAATCTGCAGGTGTCCTGGGAGGTTGGCAGTACTCTGGGTGGGGACCTCAGGGGTGCAGACCTCTGGACACACCATAGAAGTGATGGTGAGCACCCCTGCATTGTCTCCATCCTGGTGGTACCCTTGCTGGTTACAGTCCTCACAGGGGACATGGAAATGGCTGGATGTACCAGATGCCAAAGACATTCAGAGGCTTCCCTGGGATGCCATTTGGGTTTCCATCTGAGTGTGACTGTTTTAATGAGCTCCTCTCATTCAGGTTTACAGGCCCCCTGGGTGTAAGACGGCAATTGATTTTTCTCCAGGGAAAGGACTTGGGCCACAGACAGAAACTTGAATTCAGATTGGGCTTGCAACATGTTAACGTTCATGTTGCTTTTGAGAGTTTCAGAAAACCTGTGGGCTTCCATCCACTGGATTTGATTTACTAGTTTGGGGTTCTTCTTTTTAGAAAGTGTGTGTGTGATTGTATATGCATGCCTGTGTTTCCTGTTCATAGACATACTCATGCTGTTTAACTTTAGAGTTGGTGGCTGCAACTTAGAGTAAGGTAATACCGTTTAGGTGTAGTCCAGAGACCAAAGCAGCCACTTCACTGCCTCGTGTTGGACAGCCCAGACACAGTTCCATGTCCACTGAGGGAGGGCCCGGGAATCTGCATTCTGCTGGGTCCTCCAGGGCATTCTAGTGCACACTGAAGAAGGAGAGCCACTTGCTGTCTTAGAGATCACCCAGTCTACCTTCTCGACCCAGATATGAGGTAGGAAGATGCCCCTGAGGGGAAATATTTACCCAAGATTACCTGTGGAAGTCAGTGTCAGACCAGGCATCAGAACCCAGGTATTACACATGAAAACAGCCAACATCATGTCTAGAACATAGGAGATATTCAGCCAATTAACTTTCCTTCCTCTTGCTCCCGCCCCTCACTGGGGGCAGCAGGGTTTAATCAGCTAGGGATGTGCAGCTATCTCTCAATGCTCTTCTTTCTTTCTCTCCTAAATCAAACAAAACCCACAGGAAGACCCAGGCCCGTGCCGTTCACTCAGTGTGTATCCCAGAGCTAACCACCTTGCCTGGGCCCCTGTTGTGATGATGAAGCGATGAAGGCTTGGCTGACTTCGCGAGGACCCCTCCTAGTTCTGACTTTCTAGGGCTCCATGGCACATGTTTCTGCAGTCGGCTATCAGCAGCCATCTGGCAATTAGCAGTCTCTGAGGCGGCTAATCCCACTCTGAGCTGGATTAAAGCTGAAGCTTAAAACATGGCGATAGGCAGGTGATTTATGTTTGAGTCTTTGGGTCCTGCTGTCCCTGGCAGCCTGGTGATGGAGGACAGGAACACTGATTTCCTCCCTTATCTGTCTTAGGAAGCTCAGCAGAGCTGGATCCACTTTCCAGAGGGGCATTCTGGGCTGGGTGGGGCTGTAGGAAGTGCAGGGCGAGCTTCACAGCCCAGCCCAGCCATCGGGATGCCACTGGGCTGGCCGGATGGGTGGAGAGAGCCAGCACTGCATGGCCAGGAGCAGGTGCAATGGGGCACCTGGGGGGTAAAGGCAGATCATTTTGAACCAGGGGTCCAGATACCATCAAGGGCCCTGGGGTGGCAGCTGACAAGCCCTGCAGCTCCACTGGGGTGTCCTCTCATCAGGCGACATGGTCAGAAAACACTCTGACGTTTGTTCATAGCCTGAGGAGATAATTAACTCATCTCCACGGAGGGACTTGATTACATTCCTAGCATGATCAGAATGAGAAGTCTGAACTTGGAGACAGTGGTGGTGGTGGGAGGTATTTGCAATGGTTGGCTGAGGAGCCATTTGTTCAGAAATTGGGTGAGTAATCAGACAAATGCCTGTTTCCCTAATTGTTGATAAAAATCAGCTATTATGGCCGAGCCAGGGACTCACTCCTGAGACAACACATTACTTAAGGTGAACATGCATCCGAATATGTTAGGATGATCTAGACACATTTCACATAGCTTGAGTTTAAAAACAAATTGCGCCTGTTGTGAATGTTGCATAGAGCTGGGCACTGGGGGGCCCAATTTCCTGCCTGCATTCCATGGCTGGCTTGTTACTGCTGTCAGGAACCATCTTTCACTGATATTTACTCCATTTAGATATTTTATCAGGCACCTACTGTGTGCAGCTCTGGGCTAGGTGCCATGGAGTCAAAGCAGGCCTGTTTTCTATCCCTGAAGAGTTGACTTCTTCTTTTTTAATTTTATTTTATTGATTTTTTACAGAGAGGAAGGGAGAGGGATAGAAAGTTAGAAACATTGATGAGAGAGAAACATCAATCAGCTGCCTTTTGCACACCCCCTACTGGGGATGTGCCCACAACCAAGGTACATGCCCTTGACTGGAATCGAACCTGGGACCCTTCAGTCTGCAGGCTGATGCTCTATCCACTGAGCCAAACCAGTCAGCAAGAGTTGACTTCTTATCGTAACAGAGAAGTTTTATAAAATATCCTTGAACTTGTGTTGCATGGTTTACTCTGTGAGGGCCACGGATGTTCAATTGATGGAGAAGTCCGAGTGGACCCAAAAGTAATAGCTAATGCTTCTTGAGAGCACACCTGTGCTAAGCATTATCCCATTCAATTCTTACACAATTTTGTGAAGTGGCAGCTGTTATTCTATCTGTTTCATATTCGAGGAAGCTGCAGGGCAGAGAGGTGAAGTACCTCCACCACGATGGGAAGAGGCAGACCCGGGAGGTGTGCCCAGGCTGGACTTGAAGAGCCCATGCTCTTCATGCTAAGGCTGCAGAGAGGCTGGCTGGCAAAGGCTGCACCTCCCGGGCCCATCTCCTGTGGGCCACGCCAGCCCTGTGCAAGCACCCGTAGCCACACTGGCCTCGTGCACTTCCACATCCAGTTGCTTCCTGCCTTTGGGTTGTTATCTCTGCTTCAGGTGCTCCTGTCATCTCTGCATAGCTTTCTATTTCTCATTATTGGAGTCTCTGATTAAATAGCCACTCCTTTCAGAGGCCTCCTTAGGCCATTCCCTCCAAAATCACCCTCCCCACCTTCATTCTCCAATCTCTCGCTCCATTTTGTTTTCATATCTTTGACCATGACCCGAAATTAAATTATTTGTGTATCTGTTCACTTGTTTATGGTCTGATTATCTTACTAGACGGTATGATGATGAAGAATCCTTGGCTGTCTTGCTGTTCTTGAAACACTTTCCTATTGGGTTTTCCAACAATTGTGTGGGACAGGCTGTTCAGATCCTCTTATTCCCAATTTTTGACAAGGATGCTCAAGCTCGGAGAGTGGAATAGATGTATTCAAGGTCACACCAGCTGGTCTATGGCAAAGGTCAAATTCCTTCTGGCTGGGCCTTCTAATGCCTCGGTTAGTACTCCTTTATCTGCACCAGGAAGGACCCATTCCAGGTGACAAGCAATACCAGTGCTGTTATTTTAGGGCGTTGGAAAACATGGTCACTGAATTAAACAATGGCACTGATTTAATGTTTCTTGTGCATTTTTTCACCAATCCCCTTCTCTAACATGGCATGCCAAATGGACCAAAATAAGGTAGCCTTAACAATAAGAGATTTGATTGATTCTGGAGATTTGAGACAGCAACTGATGAGACAAAGAAAGAATAGACTATTTAATTAATTAGTTTGTATGCCTATCTTAGTCCGCAAAGTTTCTATCTGGCTACAAAAATACCTAATAAAATCAGATGCATTGTTAATTAAGCAAAAGAAGAAAGAAATCTGGCAACATTAAATGGTCCAGAAATGAGACTGCAAATGTAAACTTAAGGATGTATCATGATGAACTAAACACAGTTAGGCTCTTGGTTTTCAAGCAGGTGTTGTCAAAAGGAAAAATTTGGTTGGTTACAAAATTCAAAATGTCTTCACACAAAAACAGAACAATTCCTTATGAGGAAAACTGCCATTCTATTTTCTAAACTGGAGGTTAATTTCTCTCAAAAGGAAAACATCTAATATAGTATTTCTCAACTTTTCTAAACCTATGACTTTTTCGATAGCAATAAAAACCTCACACTTCCACTGAGAATTATCGGTGCACAGAAAATGGATCCTATGTTCTATCTAGTCCCCATTAGACAATTTGGTTTATCTTTATTTTTCTATAGAATGTAGTAAAAGTAGGTACAGCTTTATTTTTTGGGTCAAAAATTAAACCATCAGATCCCACAGAGAGTCTGCTCTACCCCTTTGCATTTGGCACCTGTCACAGTAATAAATGATTTAGGCAAGAGTCATCAATAGATGCTGGAACTGTGAGATAAAAATTTTGATGAGCAACAGGCTATTTACTTAATCTCAAATTATTTCCACTTGTTCATTACAAAGGGAAAATAGTAATTTTATGATGGAGACCTTATCTTAAAATTGTGATCAACCTGATCACCATTTAGGAGACAAATCAGCAGATGCCTCCTGACATGACGCACTGAGATAGACTTGTTGCCTCTGTGCCATTCCTGCCAAATGTGTGTAACCCGAATATAATCATGAGGAAACATCAGACCAAACCAAGTTACCCTACAAAATAACTGGCTTGTACTCTTCAAAAAATAAAAGTAAAAAATAAAATAAAACAAAGCAGAAACAAAGCAAAGAGACTAAGATACTGCTCCACATTAAGGGGGACCAAACTGAATGCAGTGGGTGATCCCAGATTGAATCCAGGACCAGAATTCTCTTTTGATTTTTCTTCCTTTATAATTATTTAATTTCTCTAAAAAAATCAAGGGCATTTGGGACAATTGGCAACATTTGAAGAAGATCTAAAGATTAGATAATATTAAATATCATTTTCCTTATGTTACCTGGATTACATATGAGAGTGCCCTCACATAATACACACTGACATTTTAGGGGTCAATGTGTATCATAAATTAGCAACTTACTCTTAATTTAAATATATACTTCAAGTATTTAGTAATTTAAATATATGTATGAAAGAGAGAATATTAAATTGTAGAATATGGAGGGAGAGTACCTGGAGTTCTTTTTATTATTCTTGCAAATTTTTTGTACATTTGAGACCGTTTAAAAGTAAATAATAAAATGCAACTTAACCAAGATTGACAGATCTAATTAGCTGGTTTGAAGGGGTCCTTGGCTAATAGGCTGCTGAGAAGGCTAAAAAGGGCTAATTCCAATGTAGCCCTGATATTTGGGGCTAGTGATCTGAATCCAAGCCAGCAAGCTCAGTGTAACCTATAATTAAGTCCCTATCTCCTTCCCAGATACTGGTCTTGCAGAACCTGTTACTGTGAACAGTGCACTGCCCCAGAGGGAGGGTTATTAATGCTGGCACCAGGCCAGACCATCATATATGGCCTGGAGACCCCTAATACCTGGAGGCCTTCTTGCAAGGCACATGAAAAGGACCAGAAGCATAATCCATGTTTGTGGGACAAGGACCACAGGGAGATATAAGGGAGGGCCCCATGCATGTTCCTTCACTCAGACTTGGAAGGCTATTCCCTGAGTCCACTGGTGTATTAAACAGTGTCCCTCCTTTTTCTTAGAAGCATCTTTGGTTTTCTTTGGTCTTCTGCAACAGCTGGTTCCCTGACCGAGAAACCAACCGCGCTTGGATTTTTTTGGTCTCTGGTGAGGGGACAGGGCTTGTGGCCCGGGGGCGCAAGATAGGCTTCCAAAAGGCACGCCCTGCTGATTTTAGCAGAATTGAACTGGGGGACTCCTGGCACTCCCGGACCTCAGCCTAGGACCCGGCCAGCATCTGGAGAAAGTGGACGGACACTTCTGGACCTGTTGACAGAATTGGTAACGTAGGGGCCCCAGTCAGTCAGGCCCACTCCAGTGAGTGGAAGGGGGAGCTTGATCACCTGCCCGGAAGTCATAGGACTTCATCAGTTAAATTGGTCAGGAATTGGGTGGACTGTGTTTTTAAAATCTGAGTGAATGTCTGGTGAAAGTATGTGAGTGTGGAGGGAGAGGGCCTGCCCTCTCTTATCCTTTGTGTGGCTCCACGACCTTGGTTACAGAGTCCGAGTGGGCCCCAACCTACAGTTCGGCGATTTGTCATGTGGCATAACGGTGACTCACCCCCACGTGGAGGTGACCAGGCTCGGGGTTTATACGGGTGCACCTTAGCTAAGACAAATATAAGCTCCCAAGGGACGTGGCCAGGCAGGCATCTGAGTGAGGATCTGTGAAAACAGGTCATCGCCTCCCTTGTCTATCTCTAGCCACCAATCATCATGGGGTCAGGACAAAGTAAACCCACTGTTCTCAATTGAATGTTGAAAAATTTTGAAACAGGTTTCAATGGAGACTGGTATTAAAATGAACCCCAAAACACTGAGGAAATTCTGTGAATTAGAATGGCCAGCCTTCAGGGTCGGCTGGCCCTCAGAAAGCTCCTTAGATAAAGAATTGGTCAGGGCAGTCTGGAATGTAGTCACGAAAGACCCTGGACACTCAGATCAGTTTCCCTACATAGACAGCTGATTAGAAATTGCTCAAACCTTGCCGCCTTGGGTCCGGTTCTGCGTGTGTAACAAGGGACAGAGTAAAGTTTTAATAGCAGGAGTGAAGAGGCAGGCAGGGCAGGAGCAGGCTAAGGAAAAGCAGGCAGGAGAGGAGAAAGCAGAAGAGAAGCAGGCAGGAGAAAAGAAACAGGTCCCTTAGAAGAGAACCCAACCCCTGTTCTGCCAGGACCCCTGAGGAAGTCCCGCCAGTGTTACCACCTCCATATGTGCCACAGGCAGCACCAAGTGCTCCCCCCGCTGGTCTAGAAGGTCTGGAAAGTCTGGAAACACCACCCCACTCCGTCTCTCCTCAACCGGGCTCTCCAAAGCCAGTTGGGTGGTGCTTGCGTTCAGCCGATCAAGGGCCCAAGCCACAACCGGCACGTCAGATGCCTCTCAGGGAGATTTGGGGTGCCCAAGTGCTTGGTGAAGATGGGACCTTGCAGGAGGGAGGGCCAGTCTATTATTATCAGCCCTTTACTACAAGTGACATCCTGAATTGGAAACATCACACCCCAGCTTATTCTGAAAAACCTCAGGCCATGGTAGACCTCCTAGAAATGATTTTCCAGACCCAGAAGCCCACCTGGGTGGACTGCAAGCAGCTCCTTCTCACGTTCATTAACACTGAGGAGCGCATGAGAGTAGTATCAGAGGCTCGGAAGTAGCTCCAGACCCAGGCCCCGGCAGGAATATTAGATACAGACAGATGGGCCAGGAAGGCCTTCCCAGATGAGGAACCTGATTAGAACCCAAACTCAGAAGACGGAAAGGCCAGGCTAGGATATCAGCTGGCCTTCCTCCAGGGGGTCAGGGCCAGAGCCAAGAAGCCCACCAATATGGCTAAAATCTCGGAGGTTTTCCAGAAGCATGACAAAAGTCCAGCAGCTTTCTATGAGAGACGATGTGAGGCATACCGAATCTACACTCCCTTTAACCCCAAGGCCCTGGAAAATCACACTATGGTAAATGCCGCTTTTGTAGGCCAAACCCAGCCTGATATCAGGAGAAAATTACAGAAGCTGGAAGGGTTTGCGGGAAAGAATGCCACCGAACTGCTGGAGATAGCCAACAAGGTTTTCATCAACCGAGACAGTGTGGCAAGGAGGGAGGGAGAAAAGAGAATACAAAGAAGGGCCAATATAATAGCAGCGGCTTTTAGAGGCTCAAGCTCCCAGACAGATCAGAAAGGGAAGCAAGAATACAGATCAGGGGGAAAAGGAAGAGCGAGCCTGAGGCACCAGTGTGCCTATTGTAAGGAGACAGGACACTGGAAGAATGAATGTCCCAAACGACAAAGTAAGAAAACTGGACCCCCTCTTCCACCCAGTTGCTATCAACCAGAGCCACTCGAAGCAGATCTCATTGGGCTAGCAATGGCTGATTCCGACTAGGACAGACCGGGCTCTTTTTTAGCTAGGCCCCCATGAGCCCATGGTCAGAATGAAAATTGGGGGCCAGACTGTGGACTTTATGGTTGATACAGGAGCTGAGCACTCAGTAGTCACACAGAAAATAGCTCCTCTCTTGGGAAAGGAGGTCACCATTATTGGAGCTACTGGGGACCAGACCCGTAGACCATTCTGCCACCCTCGCCGATGCCAACTTGGTGGTCATCAAGTAATTCATGAATTCCTGTACTTGCCAGACTGTCCAGTACCTCTAATGGGTAGAGACCTTTTAGCCAAAATGGGGGCAGAAATCACTTTTGCTCCAGATGGCTCAGCACAGCTTTGCCTAAGTGAGGAGACCTCCCCAATGATCCTGTCCCTAGCAGTGCGAAGGGAGGAAAAATGGAGACTTTATATCCCCCAGTCAAAGGCCTCACCATTAGAACCCGAATTAGAGAAAGAATTCCCGCTGGTCTGGGTGGAAAGGAATTCTCCAGGTCTGGCTAAGGACCACTCCCTGTTGCTGATTGACTTAAAGCCTGGGGCACAGCCTGTCAAAATCCGCCACTTAGACCTGCTGCTTCAGTGGGGACTTGTTAAATGATGCAGGTCTCCATGGAACACACCATTCTTGCCTGTCAAAAAGCCTGGGACTAATGACTACCGCCCTGTACAGGATCTACGGGCTATTAATGAGGCTGTTATAACCCTGCATATCCATGGGGCCATATACAGTATAAGGAAAGGGGGCTCTTGACAGCTGGAGGAAAAGGAATAAAAAATCAGAATGAGATTTTAAAGTTACTAGAAGCAGTCTGGGAGCCCAAGGAAATAGCCGTCATCCATTGCAAAGGTCACCAGAAAGGGAAAGACTCAGTATCAGAAGGAAACCAACGTGCTGATGCTGCAGCCAAGCTGGCTGCTAAAGAACAAGTGGCACCGTCACGGATCATGTTGGCCCCCAAATTACCTGAACCTCCAAAGTACACTCCTCAGGAAGAGGAATGGGCCCAGCAAGAAGGGGGCAAGAGAACAAAGGAAGTCTGGTGGATACTCCCAGATCATAGGGTCTATGTCCCAGAACAGTTAGCCCATAAGGTAGTCCTCCAGCAGCATGAACTTACTCATTTAGGGAAGACTGCCCTAGAAGCTTTGTTAGGTAGATACTACCTAATTGTCCATCTTCCCTCCTTGTGTGCCTCAGTCTCTCAAAGTTGCCTCCTCTGTGCTCAGAACAATGCCAAACAAGGTCCTGTGGGACCTATAGGAGTTCAGCGCTGTGGGCAAGCTCCTTTTGATGACTTAGAAGTAGATTTTATAGAAATAGGGCCTAGCAGAGGAAATAAATACCTGCTAGTTTTTGTTTACACCTTTTCAGGCTGGGTTGAGGCATATCCCACTAGCACGGAAAAGGTGAGAGAAGTCACTAAGACATTGCTGAAGGATATAACTCCACGGTATGGAATGCCTCTGACCATAGGGTCCGATAATGGCCCAGCCTTTGTAGCAGAAATAGTACAACGGGTAGCTAAGGCTTTAGGAATTAAATGGAACCTACATACAGCCTACAGGCCTCAGAGTTCAGGGAAAGTAGAATGCATGAACCGGACTCTAAAGCAGACTATGGCTAAGCTATGCCAAGAGACAACCTTACCCTGGACAGATATCTTGTACTCCTGCAGTTACACTGTGCCCCGAGGGCCAGGGTAGGTTTCTCTCCCTTTGAAATTCTATATGATAGACCCTCTCCCTAATTCAGCCAAAGGGAGGTTTGGGGGAAATAGGGAACTTAGAAATCCAGAAACAACTACAAGGACTTGGAAACACTGTCTTTGAGGTACACAGATGGGTTACTGACCGACTACCCATCTCTCTAGGAACAGCCGTATATCCTTATAAACCCGGAGACCAGGTTTGGGTAAAGGACTGGAAAAGGGAGCCCCTCACGCCTACCTGGAAGGGACCCTATCCAGTCATATTAAACACCCCCACAGCTCTCAAGGTTGCAGGACTGAATACCTGGATCTACCATTCCCGGGTGAATGCAGCCCACCAGCCGAGTGGTGCCCAGCCTGAGTGGAAGGTGACCTCTGACCAGAAACACCCCCTGAGGATCACTCTCAAGAAGACAGCGGATATGGCCGATCAACCTGCTCCAAGGAATTCAGAAACGCCCTGCTGAATTCTCCCTAACATTAATCTTTCTTTCTTATCTCCTCCTAAAGGTAATATGCTCTGGTATTTCTGGATAATCATTGGTTTTATCTTTCTAATAATCCTCATTTTGTCTTTTTATGAGTGCCGCCAGAACCCGAGGCTAGTACCAGGAGGAGAACTCATCTGCCCTTGCTGAGACACAGAAGCACCATAAAATTACTGCTTCCCACACAGTAAGGAAACCAAGGCCTCATCATGAATTGTTGGACTACACCTTGTCATGCCATCCTTAGCTACATCTGCCTTGCAGGAATAGCCATAATACTGCTCTTTGTCCTAGTGGTTCACTTTTGTGGAGCCCCACTGAACAGAAATAGAGGGAATAACATGCTCCCACTAATAATATTAGCTAGCACATACTTGCCACATGTCCTTGCTTAGAAACTCGCTACCCAAATATGCTATACCAGGTAGCCTATAGGAAAGCCCCATCAAGCCAGATGTTTGTTAGCTATACTGATCAGCCTTTGGCATGTTATGACTCAACTACCAAATGCACATGGGGGGGGGGGGCGGAATTGTATTGGACGGGAAAAAATAATAGGACCTTGTCACGGCCAATGTGCAACTAACTAATGTTGCTCCTATTTGTTTCTGCAGTACCCAGGCCCAACATCCAACAGGTCGCCTCCCAGATGAACTATGCAACTCTACCCTCAAGGCTGAAAACACCACCTGGTGCTCCCCTGCAGGAACATTCTACGTGTGTGGGACCGCTGCTTGCCTCTGCCTGCCTGCAAACTGGACGGGAATGCCTTTAAACTTCAGAATTCCCTACAAACCGGGATGCTAACACCTTTGTCATCGTCCCTTTTCAGCTGGAAGCAGTTAAGAGTGGTCACTTTCCATGTTCACCATAATATCCTGTAGTCGTTGTACCACAAGGCTAAGAGAAGCTTGTGGGACAAGGAGGGGGGAATGAGAAGGCTAAAAAGGGCTAATTCCAATGTAACCCTGATATTTGGGGCTAGTGATCTGAATCCAAGCCAGCAAGCTCAGTGTAACCTATAATTAAGTCCCTATCTCCTTCCCAGATACTGGTCTTGCAGAACCTGTTACTGTGAACAGTGCACTGCCCCGGAGGGAGGGTTATTAACACTGGCCAGGCCAGACCATCAGATATAACCTGGAGATCCCTAACACCTGGGGGCCTTCTTGCAAGGCCCGCGAAAAGGACCAGAAGCATAATCCATGTTTGTGGGACAAGGACCACAGGGAGATATAAGGGATGGCCCCATGCATGTTCCTTCACTCAGATTTAGAAGGCTGTTCCCTGAGTCCGCTGGTGTATTAAACAGTGTCCCTCCTTTTTCTTAGAAGCATCTTTGGTTTTCTTTGGTCTTCTGCAAGACTGTAACTCCCTTGCAGGTGGGAGGAGCATCTGTTTCCTCCAGAGTAAACATCAATCAAATGTTGGGCAGCATTTTCAGAGACAATATTTGTCATTTTCTGGACCCTTTCTTTTTAATTGACTTGTTTTGTAGACTCAGTCTATGTCACTAGTAAGGTCCTGTGCGCAAATTTCACTGTGCTCAAATTCCTTGTTAGCATAGAGAGATGAATGACATTCTAAGAGGGATTGAAGTATTTCCCACCTTAAAAGATCCTACTTAGTTATCAGCACCTTCCACTGCCTCCATAGGACTGTTATTTATGTCTCACCTGGAGGATTTCCATAAGCATCTTCCTGTTGCCTTTCATTACCTCTTTGTGATGTATTTTCTTTTCCTCCGCTTTTTCCTTCCAGTTTTTGTATTTTATTTTATGCCGACAGTTTTATAAGGAATGGTTTTAATAGGTACATGTAGTAAAATGAAAATATTTTACTAGGATATTACATAAAATACACAGGAGAAACTAGGGTATAAATTATATTTCTTTATCGTAAGGTTTTACTGCAAATAAGTTCACATATACAATCTTTTATTTATGATAAGAGCAAATTCTTTTTACTTATAGCTGCTTTTGAATTCGGTGCTTCAGCAAGGAAGCTTATGGGTAGCTACATAAAAGAAGGTTCTGTTCTGATGAGGAATAAATCTCTTATTTCAGGAATGTTATTTTTTCTGTTGACTTATAGAGGAAGGGAAAAGGAAGAGCTGGGGTTGCTGAGGGATGGAGAGAAGCCTCAGTCCCTGTAAGACAAGGATTGCTCTTCCCTTACAATTGCAAAGGGGTGCATGTCAGCCCTCAAAGGGGCTGCATTGTCAGAGTACTCCCAGCCTTCCCTCAGTGTATGCTCTCAAGCTCATCTTTCCAGTCACTGTAGGAAAATCTACTCTTGGGCTGAGACCCAGAGATCCCTCCATTAAACAATTTTTCCTGCTTTTGGAAGCAAACAGGATGAAAGTATATGAATATTATTTATAAGTAGTAATGCAATGATCAGTGTGTCTCTCCCCAGAGATGAAGCAATATCTGTCATGAAGGTCAACTTCGGCCACAGGCCAGATCACAGAATGATTCCAAATTTCCTGCTTAAAATTATTCTTTGTTTGAGTATCACATGATCTCACTCATATGTGGAATCTAAGTAACAGAATAAATGGATGAACAGAGTGGATCCAGAGACATGGAAGCATGGAACAGAATGTGGAACCTTGGAGGGAAGGCGGGGGAGGGTGGGTGAGTGGGAGGTAATCAACCAAAGACCTTGTATGCATATATGCATAACCTATGGACACAGATAATAGGGCAGTTAAGACCTGGGATGGGGGGTGGGGATGAGTTGGATGGGGGAAAAAGGGCACATATGTAAGCACATATGTAATACTTTCAACAATAAAGATTTATTTTAAAAAGAAAAAGAAAAAAATTATTCTTTGTTTGGAAATTATGCTGTCTTATTTTTTTCCTATTTTCATGTAAACATATGAATGATGCTGACCCTGGGGTCCCAAGTAATAATTGGGCGCCACCAAGCACTCATCTTTGCTGCCCCAAGAAGCAATACAAAGGGATTGACCCTTCATTTGAGAACGTGCCATGGTTTTGCTCAGGCTGGCTCAGCCCTGCTGCAAGCAAACTCCTTCTCACCTGCGCCACATATTTGGAATAGGGAAGCTGGGATGACTTGGACACCCTAGGAATCCCCTAGTCATAAATCTCCCTGGGCAGACAGGAGGAGCTGTGCAGGTGTACCCTGGCTATTTCTGGGCCCTGCTTCGACTGGGAATACAAGGCTAAGGAAACTGTGGAGCCTGGCTTGCTTTCTTGCTGACTTGCAATTTCTGTCTTATTGAAATAGAAAGTTTACTGAAATGTCATCTTGCCCCTTGAGAGGAGGTGTTCCTAATTTTGGCAGGCCATGAAAAATGTCCTGCTGGGAACTGAAACTCAACAAATAAGACTCTTTCATTTAATGGTCTGTACAAACACATTTATTGAGTCCTTTTTACAGGCTTATATGCCTTCCCAAAGAACCTGCTCCTCTTGATTTCCCATTTCTATTAGTGGCGCCATCATCTGTCCTGTTCCCTGGGTGAAATGAAACAGCGCATTCTGAAATGCAAACTTTCAGGGAGGGCTCTTCAGAGAACCAATGGGTGGATTTATCTGAGTTTTCATCTGCCTCTTTCCTTTCTCTGTCAAATCACAAATTATTTTTTTCCTTCCTCTTTCATTTCTTTCTTCTCCTCCTCTTTCAGTACATTCGTTGAGAAGGTGAAGTGCTTACTTGAAGATCCATCTTTGGAATTTAATTCCATGAAAAGGTACTGAGAAATTCTGGTTTCGTTTATTTCTCAGGCAGAATCAAGGTCTTGTGCAGTCCTCTTTGTGAATGGCGATTCAGCACAAAAGGAAACGGGCATTACTTCTTCTTACTTGTCAATATTTCTGACCTGCTGATGTGCATACAGTTTCCACCAGCAACATTCAGCAACTAATCAGTTAGGACCTCTGCTTTCTAGCTTCCTCTAGGCCAGTGGTCGGCAAACTGGCTCACGAGCCACATGCGGCTCTTTGGCTCCTTGAGTATGGCTCTTCCACAAAATACCACGGCCTGGGCGAGTCTATTTTGAAGAAGTGGTGTTAGAAGAAGTTTAAGTTTAAAAAATTTGGCTCTCAAAAGAAATTTCAATCGTTGTACTGTTGATATTTGGCTCCGTTGGCTAATGAGTTTGCCGACCACTGCTCTAGGTAACTGACACAAAATGGTCTCAGGAGCTCTGATGGTAGAACTCTACTGAGCTAGCCTCTCATGAGCAAAAGTCTTGGTAAATAATTTAGGAATAGTATGCAAGGGCAAAAATGATTTTAAAATTGCCAGAATTCTTTGTTTTTCTAATAAATTGACCTTTGCTGTGGCCAGGTTCCCATGCAGTCTGTCAAATATACACACATGGTTTTCATTGGGTTGCAATCAATGTGTAGATACATTTTTACATGCTGCTTTCTTCTGTGTGCTGTAAATACTTACCCATATTGCCACATGATTTTATTTTTGTGACAATTATTGAGCACCTCTTATGTGCCAGCTAGTATGTTAGAAAAGAGAATGAGACCATATGCTGGGTAGACAGCTGGAGTTAAATAGACCAGGGTTGTCAATGCTCTTTGCTTATTTGTGCCTTCATTTTTCTCTGAGCCTCGGTTACCTCATATTTTATATTGAGACTAATTAACAACATATTTATTAGAGTTGTAAAATTTTAATGAGATATAGAGATAACATGCAAAGTTCTTGGCATATACTGAGTGTTAAGTAAATGCTGGTGAATAAGATGATGATATGATTGGTTATGATGATGAGCTCATGACCTCAAGGAGTTTAAGAGAGAGAGAGTGACATTTGCAAAAATACCTGCAATAAGAAATCACAGGAGCTATGATAAACCTCTAATAGTATACAGGTTTCATTGGAGGCCCCAAGGAAAGCATGGTTGATTCAACCTGGCAATGCAGATACAGGAAATCAAACAAGTCTTTATAAACAGCCAGTTAAGGAAGCTCAGTCTTGAAGGCAAACTGGCCCTTGTTGCACAGATAAGGCCCCACTAGTTCGGAAGATGCATGAGCAAAGCCCACCTTGTCATCTGGGTTGAGAAAGATGATAAGGATTTTACCAAGTGAAGATGAAGCAAGGATATTCCAGGTAGAGGCTACAACATCCACAGACATGGAGCTATGGGTGCTTATTCAGGAAATGAATGTGTTTATGTTGTGTTTAGTGCATAGGAGCAGAGGCCTTTAGGGGGGGCCCAGGCAAAAAATGAGGCTGGAGAGGCAGGTGCAGCAGAGCTCACAGGGGCCCTGAAGGCCTCTCTAAGAACAGGGAGCTTCACCAGGCAGGTGATAGGGGTGCCATAGTCATACAACCCTTCTGGTGGCAGGGTGGGGGCCCGGATTGGAGAGGGCGAAGCTGAAGAAGAGGAACAAATCAATTGCAATGTCTAGACCAGAGAGGCCAGGACCTGAGCCTAACTGTAGAATATCCCACCACGTTAATTGTCCACGTAACATAAACATCCTTTTGCTCATGGGCACTTTCATTTTTCATTCATTTTAAACTTTGGTATTCTGAATGTTATTATGGTTTGCCTCTTTGTATATCAACATTCCTTTCTTTCAGATATTTTCTTTAAGATAAAGGGCATAAACATTTGCATGGCTCCTGACAATTTGTTTCAAAAGGGTTTTCCAAATTATATTTTCAAATTATAGTAATTTTCCAAATTATATTTCCAGGGTCCATTTGTGTATGGGCCTTGCAGCACCATGGAAACATGGAGTCTGCCATTTTTGTTGTTTTGGAAGGCATAAAACTGTTGTTTCAATTCGCCTTTCCTTGGGATCTACAGAAATAAAATGCTTTCCCCATTTGTCTTCTAATTGTGTGTCCTCACTTGTGAATTGCATGCCCTGTCCTTTGCCCATTTGATAAGCAATTGTGTTAAATCCTTTTTTGGCTGGCCTCTCTCCTGGCAGCTCTCCACACACATTTCCACACAGGCTCTCCTTCTAATTTCTTTTCTCTCTGATCTATTGAAGCCAAATCCTTTTTCTAACTCAATATTACAATAGACATAACAATTCTAATTGCTCTATTGATTCATGGCCACTACAGTCATGGGCACGTTGGGAAGAACAAGACTTTGCTGTCAAGAGACCAGGTTGTAAAAGCCTGGCTTCTTGCTTTCCAGCTGTGTATGTTAGTGTGAGCATCTCAATCTCTCTGAGCTGGTTTATCTGTGAAGTGGAAGCAGTAGTATATGTCAGGATCAATTAAAAACTGTATTTGGCACCTGGTTAGTGTGGCTCAGTGGATTGAGCATCATCCCATTCACCAAAAGGTCACGGGTTCAATTCCCGATCAGGGCAATGCCTGGGATGCGGACTTGATCCCCAGTGGGGGGCATGTGCAAGAGGCAGCTGATCACTGTTTCTCTCTCATCAATGATTTTCTCTCTCTTCCTCTCCTTTCATTGCTCTCTCTAAAAAAAAAGTAAACAAAAAACAACCTGTATTTGGCTATTGGTAATAGAGACCCAAGTACAGGGCTTAAAAATGTAGTAGTCTATTGTTACATGTTAAATAACTTTGGAAGTGAGGAGCCTACAGCTGGTATGGCAGTTCCATGAGGCCTTCCCTTGCCCTATAGTGTGGCAGCTCTTATATCTTAAAGACCAGGGAAGCAGTTGGATGGTGATGAATAGTGGTAAAGCTGAACCTATTCACCTACTTATTGGACAGATATTTAAGTGCCTCCTGTGTGCAGAGCTCCAAGATTTTCTGTACTCAGAAATTTACAGGCTACACCAAACAAGGTCTTATTTATTATGTTGACCTCTTAATCATGGAGAATGATTACCTTTTTCTTTAGGAAGACCCAGAATTGGAATCTCGGGTTCCAAGGTGACTCTGTGGCTTTTTAGCTACTTGCTCATGTATCCCTACAATAATCTCCCGTGCAGAAAGGGCATCCCTGTAAACCAAACACAAGCTCATAAACAGGCTCTTCGGGTTATTCAACAGAAGCGTCATGGCCTCATCCCCAGATCAAGTCTGTAACAGATGTATGCATTCTGGTCCACTGGTTAGAAGGTCAGCCTCGTGGTGTTACAGTCACACTGTTCGCACAGGTGCTCCTGGTGCATCACAAGACCATGTCCCAGACAGAGGGGCTCCTGGGTCCCCCACCAGCTTAGAGAACGTAGAATCCCTGGGTCCCCTTCATATGGTTTATTATTATTATGACCAGTAGATTTACAATTCTTCTTCTGTCAAAATGTATTCATTACAAATGAAATTTCTGTTCAGATCTCATAGTTCATGCCTGAAAGCAAAGATATTAGGATTAATGAGCATTTTTTTTTTCTTTTTGCTGATGAGAAGAAAAAGCACCAAAGGGTGATTGGACTTTAGCCTTTTAATGGGTCTGATATTCTTCTTTCATTAGAGTTGACAAAGGCATATCTGTGCACTTATGCTGTGTGCTTTGGTTTAAGAATATACGTGTTGTGACATGACACCTGCTTTTCTTTCACAATGAAATAGCCCACGAATCCTGGGCACAGGGAAGCAGAGTTCCACTGAGTGGGGCATCCGGGCAGAGGGAGGTGACAATGTTCTGGGTCAGCAGGGGGTAGAAGGGCTTGATCGGTTTGTTAAAATGTCAGTGTAATTTGGTTCCAATTTTTCTTTCATGCAGGTGGCAGAGGAATTGACAAAGAGCAAGTCCACGCAGGGACCCAGGTACCAACTCTGAAAGAATTGCAGATGATCCCTGAGGACAACCACTGTGAGGCTGGTGAGCAGATAGCACAGACCCACACATGTTACCTTGGTTCAGGTGCGGGTGGATGTGCACGGGGACCTACTGCAGCGGAGGAGGCAGGAGTGGCTCAAGGGGAACATAATTACAAGGTGTCAGGGCCTTGGGAGCTTGAGCAATCTCATCAATGGGGTTGGGGAGAGCTTTCATACTAAGGAAAGGCATTCAAATTTTTATATCCCAAGGCCATGAAATTATCAAAACCAGGGAGAAGAATTGAGATATCAATTCATTCGAATAGGCTCTGTTCGTTACCATTTGTGGACATAGTGTTCAGGTGAACAGAATGTGGGGCTGATGAGGGTATAGTTCCAGGTATGGTGCCTCTTAGGTTGGCTGGCATATTTCCATCAGATAGCTGCAGACTCCCAGATGAACCTCACTGGCCCCTCGGAACTGCTTTTACTCACATTCTGACACCAAATGGATGGGTTTCCCCCCATACCATCCAATTCTCCAGCTCTGCGGACACCAACTGGGTATCCTATAACTTAATTCTATCTGACACTGCCCAGAGCTAATGCTGACCCCACAGATTAAGGACTCAGTTCCATGAGACTGCCCCCATGCCCGTCCAGGTCTCATAGTGCCAACTGGATTTCTGACCAACTGTCGATAAGTGGGCAGTTTCTACAACCCCCTCCTCGGTTTGATAATTTGCCAGACAGCTCGCAAAACAAAGGAAAACACTTATGTTTACTTGTTTATTAGAAAGAGTATTATGAAGGATTCAGATGAACAGCTAAATAAAGAGGCACTCGGGATGAAATCCAGAGGGACCCTGAGTGTAGAGCCTCTATCCTGTGTAATTGCGGGGGTGGGGGTGGGAGGGGGCACCACCCTCACAGCTCATGGAACCTTTCACCAACCCAGAGCTCTCCGAATCCTGTTGTTCAGGAGCTTTTATGGAGGTTGCCTTGGATAGGCATGCTTGTTTAAAAATTGGCCATGGGTGATTAAACTCAATCTCCAGTCCTTCTCCCCTTCCTGGAAGTTTGGGGGGTGGGACTGAAATTGCCAAGTTTTGAATTAAGCCTTTGTTTCTCGGGTGAACAACTCCCATCCTGAAGCTATTCAGGAGCCCCCAGAACCAGACATCTCATTAGCATGCAAAAGATACTCATCACCCAGGAGATTCTAAGGGGCTTAGGAGCTGTGTGCCTGAACCCAGGACAAACACCAAATGTTTATCTTTTATTATGTCACAACCTCATTGGCCAAGGGACCGGGGAAAGTGGGGCTGATGTGGGAGTCACTTGAGAAAACACCATCTGTGGCTGAACATAGCTCACAGGCTAGGCTCTGCTGCTGGGGTAGGATTGTTGCCTGCATGTCCTTGCCCTCTTTTGCAATCAGTACCGAGCATCTGCTATGTGCCAAGCATTTTCTTGAGTGATGTGATGAATGCATAGGTCAACTAGGCATTGTTATTACCACCAAGGAGCTCACAATATTGGAGGAAATGACATGTAAGCAACTGTACATAATACATCGTAGAAAGCCATAGTCAGAGGCTTGTGAAAATGCAGTGGGGACACAGAGAAGAGAGCAATTAATTACACCAGGAGGTTCGGGTAAGTTCTCACAGGGGACATAACATTTTTAGCTGCGCTGTGAAAGATGAGATGAATATTACCCAGTGGAGATGAAGGAAGTATAATCCAGGGAGAGGATGCGACACAAGCAAAGACACTGAGGCATAGATGCTTCTTCAGGAAACTGACCAGCATGGTTATAGCATAAGGTTTCTAACTAGGAGCCATCATAACAGTCAGCGTTAATGAAGCATTTATTATATATCAGGGACATTTTTATGCATATGACTTATTTCATCCTAAAAGCAATCCCATGAGGTAGTTACCAATATTATCTCAATTTTTCAGAAAAAGACATAGAGGCTTAGAGAAGTAAAGGAAATT
This sequence comes from Plecotus auritus, assembly GCF_963455305.1. Classification (NCBI taxonomy): domain Eukaryota; kingdom Metazoa; phylum Chordata; class Mammalia; order Chiroptera; family Vespertilionidae; genus Plecotus; species Plecotus auritus. The sequence continues at coordinate 166,221,943 of NC_137782.1, forward strand.
TCTTAAGGTTGTGAGCCATGGCCTGGAGCCAGAATTAGAGAGCAAACAGGCTGACTTTAAGTGACCAGAAAGATAAGGAATATTGGGCTTTATATATCATGTCACAGTTTTATTCTTAATCTTTGTTCCTCCCAGAATCCTCTGCTGTAGGGTATACATTTGGATACAGGAGAAATATTCTTGAATTTTCTATTTGTTTGTTTTTGTGTCATCTTTTTAATGATTACTTTTAGCATGTTTCATAATATACCCACTAGGCTTGTGCATTAGAACACCTATGTAATTTATAAATAAATAGGCATATACATATGTCAGAGTTTGTACTGAAGCACTTATTCCTGGAAGAATGGCAAATCAAACAGGTTTAAAGACAAATGGTCCAGGCTAGTAATTTTCAAGTGTGGGTTTCTGGCCAACAGCAACAGCACCAGGGAACTGGTTAGACGTGCAATTTCTGGGCTCCCAAACAGACAGACTGGATCAGATACTCTGGGCATGACACCCAAAAATCTGTGAGACTCATTGGTCTAGGCCAGTGGTCGGCAAACCGCGGCTCACGAGCCACATGCGGCTCTTTGGCCCCTTGAGTGTTCTAACGCCACTTCTTCAAAATAGACTCGCCCAGGCCGAAAACTGACTTCTGCGCATGGGCCATGAAGTTTCAATCGCACTGTACGTGCGTGCCTGCACGTGGTATTTTGTGGAAGAGCCACACGCAAGGGGCCAAAGAGCCGCATGTGACTCGCAAGCCATGGTTTGCCGACCACTGGTCTAGGCAATAGAATTTTTAGGTGGAAAATGAGGTGATTTTATTTGAGTTCTAAAAAGATAGTTCTAGTTGGATTGAAAAAAGTGAGATACTAGAAATCAGTAGATTCTTTAAAAGGGCATTGTAAAGGTCATGGGAAGAATTGAGCAGGATCCGAGTCGAGTAAGAGAAGTGGATTTCAGAAATATTTAAAGGGACAGTCTATGGCCAGTTCAGTTGGTTGGGCACCCTCCCTTGCAGTGAAAGGTTGCTGAAGTTCAATTCTCAGTCAGGGCATATACCTGGGTTAGGTGTCTGGCAGAGCTTATGATGGCAGGAGCTGATAAGGGTGATCCTGCTTAATTCGAAGTGTGTGATATACATTCAAGATGAGTAGCCAGTTGGAATGTAGACTCTCATATTCAGAAGAGACATGAGGTTTGATGGTATACGTATATTAGAGAACAGCATCTATGTAGCAATTGAAATACTGGCCATGGATAAATGAGGAAGTTCTGTCTTTTCTATGGTGAAGAATGAGGCAGACTCATCTGTGAAGAATGCAGGGCCAGGAGTGAGCTAGGGGCCTAAGGCAAGGGCTGATATTCAGAGTAACTCATGTGGGAAACGAGGAAAGGAAGCAAAGCATGAGGGAAAATGAATGTGTTGGCATGTTGACCTCTGAGACCACATCGGGCCCATGACAAGTACTGAACTTGTGCTGGCTGGAGAGTCAAGTGGGATAAAGATACTAGACATTCTCACCCAAACAGGTGAACATAGGAGGCACATGGCATTCTCCAGCCTCCAAACACATTTTTCCCATTGTCTTTCCACATTTCACCAAGGGTCTCCACCAGGCTCTTTTACCTGTCATCCACTTCTTGGCCCCAAAGCCAATGTCACATGCTTTAGGGTTCTGTTACAATAGCATCCCACTTCTAGAACAAAATTCAGTTTCAGTTATGCATTTATGTAACAAATTAATCAAAAATCTAGTAGCTTAAAATGGCAGCTATTTTCTTATGCCTCATAATGTTGTGCTTTAAAATTTGAGAGGGCTTCTTCTGTCCTTATGAGGTCAACCAGGTAATTATGGAAAGGCTGGTCTGGAGGGTCTAAGAGAAGCTTACTCAAGCTGCTGGTGAAATAGTTGGGGTTAGGTACAGACCTACCACAGAGGTCTTTTCTTCTACCCGGTGGTCAAATTTATCTCAATGTGCTATTGTAGGAAGATTTCTTATGCTTTTATTCAAACCTTTGGGAGAGAGGGAGGGAGGGAGGGAAGAAGGGAGGGAGGGAGAGAGGAAGTGAAGGAAGGGAGGGAAGAAGGGAGGGAGGGAAGGAGGGAGGGCGGGAAGGAAGGAGGGAGGAAGGGAGGTATTTTCATGGGCAGGGAATCATCCTGGCATCCTTGAATCTATGTGTAAATTTATTCATGGGATGTTGTGGATTGCCCTGCTTCTCTGATGCTCCCTGCATACCAGTAACCTACTTTATACATATGATATATACATATGGTGCTTTTCCTTCTAATTTTGTTCTCACCGACTAAGCCACAAAACATTCAGTTATGACATCTTTCATTCACTAAACTCTGCCCAACCTGCCTTTCTGATGATCAGGCTTCCTGTGCCCATGTTTCTCTAACTATTATAACCTGGGCTGCCCAGTCAGGAATGAGAATCCTTGCCCCTAGAAATTGGGTTTCTGGGGATGTCAAAGCTTCAACAGTGAAACTTGATAGTAAGTCCTGTTCTGACCTAGCACTGAGATGTACAGGACTCCTAAGCCTGTCCTTATTCAATGGACAAGACTACAGCCTTGTTCTTGGCATCTATATTGCATCTCATTTTCGGTTCACTTTGCCTCTGCTTATTTTTTATAAGTTTTTATTGATTTTTAGAGAGAGAGGAAGGGAGAGAGAGATAGAAACATTGATGAGAGAGAAACATCAACATTGATCGGCTGCCTTCTGCACACCCCCTGCTGGGAGATTGTGCCCCAAACCCAGCCATCTGCCCTGACATGGAATTGAACCAGTGACCTCTTGGTGCAACCACTGAGCACAGCAGCTGGGCAAGCCTCTGCTTATTTTTATATGATTAGGGTCTACCAGATAGAATATGGGCATTATTTGAAAATAGTGATAACACCACATCAGAAATCTTTCAGTGGAAGGGATTAATGTGGATTCTGAGGGGAAAAAAGCAGGTTTTTGTTTTTTTTTCTGAAGAACACAATGAGTAGAGGAAAAAATGAATCAGAACAATAAAAAGACACAGGATATTATCTCAAGCAAAATGGACATGAAAAACAAACTACAAAGCAAATAATGTGCACAATTATTGACCAAAACAGAGAGAGGCTGAGATTTGGAAAACAAATATTTTTCAACACAGAAACATGTGGAGCCAGAAGGCATTTTAATGTTTTGTGTTTTTTTAGATCATCTATGCCAAGAGAATTTATGATCAGAACATTTCTTCATGATTTTTGGAATTAATAATACAAAATAAGAGCTTGGCATATTAAATGAAGATTCTGATTTTCACAATTATTTAACAATAGACACCCCAGCATATGCTAACATGGAGTCAGATATGAAAGCTCAGGAGCCTCCACATTTCCACTGCTATCTCTCTTTATAGAACTAACATATAACGGCCCATGGGCCCAGATAAGCGCATTGGGATGACCTATTTAAGAATTTAAATGGTCAAGTTACCCAAACTTTGGTGCATAATAAGCTATTTATAAGAATTCTAGCTATGCTTCATAGCAGAGTACTTCCCCCCATCCTCAGGAAAAGATGGTTTTCTGAGACCATATATATTCATAACTAGACCATCATGAAAGGGAAGACTAAAGATATAAAGGGCATCTCATTTTTAAACCCAGATGTGCAAAAAATAGCTTTAACTGTCTAGATTATTTAAAAAAATACGTTTTTATTGATTTTAGAGAGGAAGAGAGAGATAAAAACATCAATGATGAGAATCATTGATTGGCTGCCTCCAGCACACCCCCTACTGGGGATGGAGCCCACAACTCTGGCATGTTCCTTGACAGGGAATCTTCCTGGTCCATAGTTTGATGCTCAACTACTGAGCCATGCCAGCCATGTTAGATTATTAAATCATACTGTCTCCTGAAAGAATCTGACACTACTACACAAGGTCATGGAAGGACGTGCTGGACTGCCTCTGCACTGGTGGCAACACAGGAGTCAGGGATACCAGGAGACCTGCCCAGTCCCAGTCCAGCCAGCATCAAAGCTGAGGCTGAATCCATTATCCTCATTCCTACATTTCAGTTTTCAAGTCTGGCCCCTCCCCACACATGCAAATAGTTTCTATATTCCCTATTTCAAAATCTGTGTGTTTTTGTCTTGTTTTTTCATTTGTTGCTTTCAGGTTTATATCCCACATATGAATCAAATCATGTGCTTCTTGACTTTTTCCATCTTATTTTCACTTAGCACAATATGTTTTTTCATTCATATGGCTTTAGAATTCCACTACTTCTCTTTTACTCATTTGTTCATCTGATCATCAAATATTGCTGTGGCTGCTATGTGCTGGGCATGTTCTATGCTGTGATTGGTATAAAATGTATAGACTTTATATTCCACTGGGAAACATAATAAATTAATCATCAAAGGGAGTAACTAGTTCATATAGAATGGACAGAGGGACAACTTCTGTAAAATAAGGTGACTTTGGAACAGAAACATGAGAGAGAGCAAGGAGCCTGGCCAGGCAGCAGGCTTCATGTGCTCACTATACTATACAGTCCTACAGGGAGCCACACTTGGTTTAATGCTCTGTGGTTGTCATCTTAAGATTCTTAATCATATTTAACAAAAGACATTTTTCATCTCATACTAGGCCCAGTAAATGATGCAGCTGGTCCTGGACCAGGAATGAGCTATGTGATAGTTGGGGAGAGAGACCCCCAGGCAGATGCACCAGCGAGGACACAGGGCTGACATGAAGGAGGAACAGAAGGCCAGTCAACTGGAGTGGGGTGGGCAAGAAGGGAGAGTGACAGGAGGTGACATTAGAGAGCAGGGAGGGGGCCAGGCATCAGCCCTTGTAAAGACTTTGGCTGTCATTCTGAGCGAGCCATTGACCAGAGCAGTGACATGATTTGACCTTCATTATAAAACAATTATTCTGGATTTGAGCTATTTGTTTATCACACGAGCTCAGTGTAAGATTTACTTATTTCCCAAAATAGACTAAAGAGTAATTTTACCAAAGTCAAGCTACATAACATGTAGAGAAGCCTTTTAAATGTTATAAAATTCAAAATGTTAAACAAATAAATTAAAATTTTTATGAAATGGAAAATTATCAACTCTCTATGGTTATACAGACTAAGCCTTTTAAAAATTTATTTCTTTCCTAGATGGTTTCAATATTTAGAAACTTACAGATGTAATCCCTAACCACAAATATTCTTGCTCACTGACATATCCTTTTCTTTATCTAGTTTTACTAGAAAAGGGACCATCCACGTCCTAGAGAATGTTTAATCTTCTGCTATACTTCAATTTCCTCCCTTGAGAGGGAGAAGAAAAATATCATGCCCCATTGTTGAATAACACCACTTTTTCATGAAAGTAGATGTTTCTGCCAAATGTCCAAAGGAAGGAATCTTACTCAATTCTCTTGCTGGTTAGAGCGTTTCTTTTTGAAAATTAAAAAATTATAAAAATTCAGTTTCTGAAACTCAGTCTGATGATTATCCAGTGTAAAATACAGTACATGGAATTAAAAAAATAAAAGTGATATAAGAGCATGGATAGAACATTTGAAGTGGCCAAAGGATATTCTAGACCAAAAGAGAGAAGCACAGGGCACACTAAATATCTTGGAGCTTTATATTTACAGAGGAACCTTTGTAATGTGGGGTCCAGCCTATCTGTCAAATTTGATGGAAGGTTCTTGGAAGAGAAAAATGTCTCTTAATGATGTCCTGTGCATGTGCGATCCTTCCAGTATTTTGCAAGTGATTTTGTATCTTTTATCTCACTTTGTCCTCACCCTTCTTGAAATGGGTAAGGTGAGTTTCATTGCTAATGGGTAGATAAAGAAGTGGGAGCCTAAATAATTTAAATAATAAGCTTGAGCCCTAGCTGGTTTGGCTCAGTTAATAGAGCATCAGCCTGTGGACTGAAGGGTCCTGGATTTTATTCTGGTCAAGGGCACATGCCCAGGTTACAGGCTCGATCCCCAGTAGGGAACGTGCAGGAGGCAACCAATCAATGATTTTCTCTCATCATTGATTTTTATCTATCTCTATCTCTCCCTTCCTCCCTGAAATCAATACAATTATATTTTTAAAAAAATAAGCTTGCCCTAACCGGTTTGGCTCAGTGGATAGAGCGTCAGCTTGCGGACTGAGGGGTCCCAGGTTTGATTCCGGTCAAGGGCATGTACCTGGGTTGCGGGCACATCCCCAGTAGGAGATGTGCAGGAGGCAGCTGATTGATGTTTCTCTCTCATCGATGTTTCTAACTCTCTATCCCTCTCCCTTCCTCTCTGTAAAAAAGCAATAAAATATATTTTTTTAAAAAAAATAAGCTTGAGATTGATAGCAAACCAATGACCAAACAGGAAGCTAGATATTGTGATTCTCAGTTCAATGTTCATTCCATGTCATTATTCTTATTCCTTTCATGCTAAGGAAATGGAGTAGCAATTGCATGTTTTTAGTTTGGTTAGTGAAGTGGACCAAACATACCTGTTGTACAATGGTTACTGATGGTGGTGCAAGGAGTAAAAAGAGGTAGGAAGGCACACACACACACACACACACACACACACACACACACAAACACATGCTCTTTGTTAACAAGGAATATAACTGAACCTCTTCACAATGAAAAAACTGCTTTGCAAAACGACTGTTTAGAAAATGAAAAGACGTCATGGGCTAAAACAAAATATTGGCAAAGAAAGAAAGAACTTGTGTCCAGAATCTATAAATTGCTCTATAAATTCAATAATTAGAAAGCCTCTAACTCAATAAAACGTAAAAACTATTTGAATAATACTCTATCCCAAAATATGGATGGCAAATAAGCCCCCCAAATGTTCCTCATGTTCATTAATCATCAGAAAAATGAAAATTAAATCTGCAATGTGATACTGCTACACACCTGAAACAAAGGCTAAAAATAAAAATATCAGACAATAGCAAGAGCAGATGAGCAGGTGTAATGGCCAGAATTTTCATATACGGCTGGTGGGAATGAAAAATGTCCACCTATTTGGAAAATTCCTATAAGTCACTGGACAACCCAGAAATGCACTCCTAAGTATTTAAAAGAGAAATGAACACTCATGATCACACAACACCTGTACTTGAATGATTATGGCAGCTTTATATCACAATTTCTCTAAATTTAAACAACTCAAATGTACTTTAAGTAATAAATGGATACACACCATGGAACATCCATGTAAAGGAACACTACTTCACAATAAAAGGGAATACAGAACTGATATGTGTAACACCTAAATGAATCTCAGATGCATTCTGCTAAATGAAAGAAGCCATACTCAAAATACTGTATACTGCTTGCTTCCAGTTACATGGTATTCTGGACAAGGCGACACAGATCAGTAGTTGCTAGGGGCTGAAACAGAGGGAGAGGCTGCCAAGGGTATAAGGACATTTTTGAAGGAGATGGAAGGGTCTGCATCTTGGTGCAGGTGGCTGTTCCATTATTTATAAACTGATGTGTCAAACTCATAGAACTGCACATATAAAGGTGATTGCTGTATACGTAAATTATGTCACTTTTTTAAAAAAGGAATATGAAATCTAGTTGAAACCAAAAGACATGGTATCACATTGATATCAAAAGAAAAAAAATATGCCAGGTAATAAGAAAAGCATAAATTGTCCAGAGTGTCTCATATTTAACAGTAAATTGAATATCAACTACTTTCTTGTAAAGTTAAAATTCAAAGACATCCGATTTATTAGAGCCCATGTTCAATTTTAAAAAACACCTACATCTTATGTTCCATAAGAATGAGATTGAATCATGAATGATCTAAATAGCTACTTAGTATAATTTTTAAAATTAAATAATTAATTGAAAAAGCCTCTACTTACTAATTTATTCAGCCATACAAAAATAATCTGACTAATCAAGCCTCAAGTATGTAAACCCCAAAATCTTTACTCTGCAAAGGTAATTAAGGGGCAACAACCATGACTTTGAGGGCCAGTCTTCAATGGGTCAATGAGTGTTGATGTTCTGTGAGCTCTTAGGAACCAGGCAAACTTTAGTCCTTAGTATTGTATGTGACTTTTGCCCATTTGCCTCAAGTGCTTGATACAATCTGATCTGGTGCTTACACGGCAGAGTTGCCTGTAGAGCCCTACTAGTCTTTTGCTGACTTTAATTCTAGCAGCGTTCATGATCTAGTTGTTCCAATGGGAAAAAAGTGTCTGATTGTTTTGTGGAATCTACTTTCCTGTTTGGTCTTAGGTGCAGTCTCTGTTCTCTGGTTGAAAAATTCCTCAAAAAAATAAAAATGGAATTGCCATTTGACCTACTGATCCCACTTCTAGGAATATATCCTAAGAAAGCTGAAACACTCAACAGAAATAATGTATATACCTCTATGTTCATAGCAGCACAATTCACCATAGCTAAGACTTGGAAACAGCCTAAGTGCCCATCAGCAGATGAGTGGATAAAAAAATTGTGGCACATTTACAAATGGAATACTCTGCAACAATAAACAGGAAGAACTCTTGCCATTTGCAACAGCATGGATGGACCTGGAGAGTATTATGCTAAGTGAAGTAAGCCAGTCAGAGAAAGATAAGTATCACATGATCTCACTCATATGCGGAATCCAATGAGCCAAATAAACTGATGAAGAAAAATGGACCCAGAGACATAGAAGCATGAACAGACTATCGAATCTCAGAGGAAGGCAGGGGAGGGTGGGTGGGAAGAGATCAACCAATGAACTTGTGTGCATACATGCATAGCCCGTGGACACAGACAATGCCCTGGTTGTGGGCTCAATCCCCAACCTGGTTGGGGGCAGGGGAGATGGGAGCAGGGTGGAAGAGATCAATGAGGGGGCAAAGGAGAACTTCTGTAATACTTTCAACAATAAAGATTAACGAAAAAAAATAGTTTAGAAAACACAGTCATGCTTTTCCACCAGGTGAAGAGGCACTGCCTTGTATGCAGACAATCAGATTTCAAAAATAAAAATGGGAGAACTCAAGAAGTTCCAACAAAAGCCACCTCGAAGTGCCATTCTCACATCTACGAAAATGACAACTGCGAACAATCCAACAACATAGCTCTCTGCCCTGCTGAGGATATGATGAACATGGTATAAGCAGTTTTGCTAAAATGGCCTTATACATTTCCAAAATTATCTGTGATAACAAAATGGAAGTACATCTCGAGATCTTAAAATATACATTTTGATTAAACAATTCCCCATTTAGGAATTTATCCAAAGGAAATATGTTGGTGGAGAAAAAAGTGATGCCTGACCCATATATCATCCCAGAATGAGCTAAAATAGCATTAAAATAGAAAGCTAATTAAATGTACACCGTTAGGGGAATTAGATAAAAAAGAAAAAATATTCATGGATACAGGCGTGTGTGGATGTCTTAGGCAGCAAAGGAACAGTGTACCTGTGGTCGGCAGCAATGTTGAAACATCCCTGCCTCCTCCCCTACCACCCTAAAGTGGTGCTAAGCACCTTTAACAAACTACATACTTTGTTTATTGTCTTCATTATCTGTTTCCTTTAACTAGAACAAAAGCTACTCCATTAGTGCAAAAATTCTTGCCTATTTTACTTACCACTGCATTTGTTTTTCTTTTTCTATGCCTAAAGCAGTTCCTGGCATATAGTGGGCACTAAATGCATATTCATTTTAAAATATATTCTTATTGATTTCAGAGAGGAAAGGAGAGGGAGAGAGTTAGAAACATCAATGATGAGAGATAATCATTGATTGGCTGCCTCTTGCATGTCCCCCACTGGGGATCGAGCCCGTAACCAGGGCATGAATCAAACCCTGACATACTGGTTCATAGGTTGATGCTCAACCACTGAGCCATGCCTGTCAGGTGATACATATTCATGAAAAAAAACCCACAAAAATGAATGAGAAGATACTTAATAAGGTTTTTTTTTTAGCAGCCTCCTTTTGATTCTGTTTTTTTGCTCTTTATTCAGCCATTTGCTTATTTGTTCCTTCAGTGAATATTGACCACGCCCTCCTCTGAGCTGCCTTCACAATAGTTGTGATCCTGTGGGATGATGGAGCTCACAGTTTGCTGGGAAGATGACCACTGGGCAGTTATCACAGGGAAATGGCGAGGTAGCGTAGGGCGCTATAGGGATGTGTACCGCAGGGAGTTCACCTCCTTGGGGATTACAGATCCTTAGGAATCAGAGCCTCGAGTGAGAGGGGTTTCTCCCCAGGGGAAAATGCTCCTGGCCTGGTGGACAAACATGAAGGACCAGAGCCACCAGCCTGGCACTTGAGGACAGAAGGAAGGCCAGAGTCTCTGTCCCTGAGGCATGACCGCTGCAGGGCAGCCCAGTGCATGGTCAGGACCTGCTAGCAGACAGATTGAAATGTGGGGACCCTGGAAACTCCCCCGCAGGACTTGGATCTCTATCTGAAAGACGATGGGAAACAACTGACAAAATATAGATGTATACAGGGAGATAAAGGATCGATCCTACGTGAAGTTTGCAGACATAGCTGTGGCTGCTGCACTGAGCATGGGCAGGAAACATCCAGACTGGAGGCAGCTGGCCCTGGGAGGGTAATGCAGGCATGCGCTGGAGGCCGTATCTCGGGCTGTTCTGCTCCCTGACCTCCAGGTAAAGGAGATCTCTGTTCTGCACGTGTCACCGTGTGGTTAGAAGAAGGCCTGTCATCAACATCAGGTGCATTTTGTAGTTTTCATCTGACCTGTCAAGGCAAACATGGAAATGAAGAGAAGGCCTGTATATCCTTAACACTTACATGTGAGCTGGGAAACGGGCTTTTTCTCACCCTTGGTCCATCTGAAAACAAGACAAAGACATTTGTTCAAAGTCTTACTATTAATTCCTTTGATCCGTCATCTCAGGCTTGGGGATGCGGAACATGAGGCCTTCCATGTTTTGTTGCTTTCACCATACAGATTAATTTGGGAGCAGACACAGAGGGTTGCTATGGAGTTAGGAAGAAGCAACTGCTTGCAAAGTTCTCCTCGCTGTTGCACAAGCAGGCCCAGGCCCTGCAGCAGGCCCAAGGGAGGCGGTGTCCCTGCGGAGTGCCCACGCTCAGAGGGATGAGGGCTGCTGGATCCCTAGTCTCCATTTCTAATCTGTTCCTAGCCTGCTGCGGCTCGGGGCCCAGCCTTTCAATTATTTAAGAATGGGAAAGTGTTTGTTGCCTGATGCAGGGTTTGCTTTTATTCAACAGAACAAAACACCCGTAGGTGAGATTCAGCAGCCGGTCCGAAGTGCATGCAGATTGCCGACTGAGGGCAGTTGCTCTGGGATGGGGTCTGGTTCAAACAGCATAGAGAGTGGAGGGAAGGAGGGGAAAAGACAAACCGAGATGAATAGGGAACATCTTGATGTTGTCTTCTGTTTGTCCAGCTAGAAAATGAGAGCTGCTGAAATAGCAGGGACTCAGGCTATGGTGGAGGAAAGAAGCAGCGTGGCAGGGAAGTGGCCCCAGGCTGGGGGGTGAGAGGTCCAGCTTCCAGCCCCAATTCTATGGCTAATCTGCCATGTGTGGCTGGGGAATCATCCCTCCTCTTTCAGCCATCATCTCCCTACCTGTGCAATGGGGAAGGTGGGTTAGATGATCTCTAAGGTTTCCTTGCACCTTTGTCTTCTAATTTCAAGGTGATTTTCAGCTCTCTGTGCCAGCTGAGACTTGATTCTCTGCCTGGGACAGAGCTGGTATTGGTACAATCTCTTTTTGTCATTGTTTATCCAGTCCTTTATCCTTTCTTTCAACACACACAGAGTGAGCACTTGCTGTGCATGGGGAGCCCTTTGGGGGGCTCCCAGACTGAGGGTCTTGTGTGATGCAGCCAGCTTATGAGGGGAAGGGGAGCGTCCCTCCTGCTTTGGCTTGCTCACTAGACTCTGAAGACTGGATTAGTTTGAGAATCCATGGGCCTATTCATTATGCATCTGTTCACTCCATAAATATTTACTGAGTGTAAACTATAAGTCAGATGGCATATAAGGGAAAATCAAAGATGAATCAGGTAAAGGGCTTACACTCAAATTCCCATGGTCTCGCTGATGAGGCCGATATGTAATAGGAAAGCTATAGCAGAGAGAGAAATGCAAACACAGTTACACACACAGGGAATTCTGAGAGCACAGAGAGCAGTATCATCAAACACTGATTGGAGAGCCTGGAGTGCCTCTCAGAAGGGCGTGGTCTGAGCTGGGAGTTATTATTGAAAAGTTGCAATACTTTATTCTGATTATTAAAGTTATGTACATACATATATGTATATAATACCTAGACATAACTATGGAGTACATTTGTATGGAACAAAATTTAAAACATTCAAAAAAGAAGACAAGCTTAACTGCTATCCCACAATTCAGAGGTAATAATTAAGAAAAAAAATTTTAAAGGTATATAATTTTGGTATATATTTTAAGCTATTTTTTGTCATTTCTTTTTAAAAAAATTTTTGACAAAAAAATTACACCATAAGTACTACTTTGTAAGTCACATTGTCTTTATTATGTCAACAAATAAAATTATATTTCTTTATCTTTAAGAGCTATATATCATATTCTATTGTATAGATGCCCAGTTATTTTTTTTAACTAATGCCTTATTGATAGATTTGGGTTATTTCATTTTTTTTCAGTAATATAAACAACATTGTGACAAAAACATGTCTCCTTAGGACAAATTCTTATAAGATGGATATCTAGGCCAAAGGATATTTAAAATTAAAAAATATTTTTATTGATTTCAGAGAGGAAGGGAGAGGAAGAGAGAGATAAAAACTTCAATGATGAGAAAGAATCATTGATTGGCGCCTCCCTCATGCCCCACACTGGGGATCCAGCGTGCAATTTGGGCATGTTCCCTGACTGGGAATTGCACTGTGACCTTCTGGTTCATAGGTCAGTGCTCAACCATGGGGCCGTGCCAACCGGGCTGGGCCAAAGGATATTTTAAATATGGATCTACATTGCCAGATTGTGCATTAGTTTAAAAGCAGCATTATATTTATCTCTGTGTGTACTTACACATGCACCCAGTTTGCTTCAGTGAATATTAATTGAGTACTTCATAGATTCCAGATATTACACTTAGCACTTTACATACATTATCTGATTTAATGATTGTAGCACTTCAGCCCAAGCTGACGACCATACACTGTTTATAACAGACATTCCAAGAAAAATAATTCAGAAACACATTTTATTTGCCAACTCAAGAAACTTAGTGGTATTTGGAGAAAGAGGGTAAGCATATGGAATATGAAAGGAATGATAACCATCTTTGTGTTGGCCTGGTTAAAATGTTATTTGTTCTATGTTATTGGCCAGAATCCTTTCCTGTAAATTTAAGTCCAAATGGTGAACTTACCAGACAGGAGCCTATGATTGCTGCTGTAGTCAACATCCACCTTGCAGAGTAGTTCACTGCATTTTCAGTGCTGTAGGCCAGCTGATGTTGCTGACATTTTCTAGCAATAAGGAGACCCTAGGTCTTGATTTGCCTAGGACAGTCCTGGTCTATGCTCGTTGTCTTCAAATAATTAACATTGCACCCTTTCATTCTCAAAAGCGTCCCACTTTGGACAATAATTCATGAGGAAGTAACTTGTTGCATACGGGGCAGGGATTGCTGATGACACTGAGGCAAGTCAGACAGTGAGGTTGCCATCTGCTGCCCCTTCCCTTCCCTTGTAGGGCAGGTATCTCTGTCCCTACTTTCTAAGAAACTCCCCTCTCCTAAAATGTACCAGGATATCTGGTCACCTCACTTATCCAAATAATAGCTGAGGATCAGAGAAAAAGCAAAAATAACTGTACAATAAGAATAAGTGGGTTCTGTAATAAAGTTCCTGCCCTTGATGATGGGAAAAATTCTTATTCAAAGCCTGTCTTCTCTTCTTCTACTCGCAATCCCTCAAAAGCCTGGGTATTTTATTTCCTACAGCACAAGTGCTTAAAAGGATAGGTTTGGAAAGAGAAAGAATGCTTAAGGCAAAGAAAGAATGCTTCGGGCACAAGTAAGAAGAGCGTGAGGGTGGTTTATAGGAGAAGCAGAAGACAGAAAGCTTAGAGACATGCAAGAACGGCCATTACAGGTACAAATGGCCCTGCCCACGGTGATGGACTCTGAGGGAATAGAGGGCAGAGGACACTAATGGGGGCTCTAATGATGACCTTGAATTATCAAGGAAGTGTTTTGTTGCACTTGGCGGGCTGCATTTAAGAGAGTAGGGCAGTGTGAAACATTTTAGATGAGATCACTGCCCAAATATTTCATATTACTTAACATAGACTTACAAGAGGTAAGTCTGCAGCAAGCTGAGCACCTTGATTACACAGAATGCCTTAACCTTTGGAGCATCCTGGGCAGGTCAGAACTTAATATATGAGAAAAGGCATCTAAGTCATCTTTTCTGCCCTTAATGACTACAGATTCTTGTCGAGATTATAAGGTTTTAGCCTTCCTAGATGTCTTTGTATTTTAATAAAGAACTTTAAAAGACCAAATACCTTGTAACCCCAGGGAGCCAAGTTCTAGTAATAGAATAATAGGCACTGAGAATACAGGAGGACAGTTTTAGGGGACAAAGAATTTTTTTTTTCTTGAGGATCCATGCAGAGAGTATTGGTTTTTCTTTGTGTGGGGGTAGTCCTATAAAAAGGGTGGCCTCAGCTGCTCATGTCCTGTGGAGTCACAAACTCCCACCTCTGAGGAACCCTCTGAACATTCCTGAATCATGTTCTTAAGACAGAGCAGTGAGTCAGACAGGCTCATGGCTGAGCAGAAGGCCAAGGGGTCCTCAGAGCAGCTGACGGTCCTACTCGGTACTAATCACAAACAAAATTATGGATCCTTTAAGCGACAAGTGGTCCTAAGCTCTCAGTCAAGACCATTGGGGTTCTGAGACTCCTGGCTGAACATCCTGCAGGACTCCGCTCATTAATTCCATGCACAGCACTGCTTAAACTGTAATGAAAACTCAATGCAAAAAATTAGGAGACTTGGAGCTTTTAATAGTTATTCCCAGAACACACAGCCCTAAGCCAGAGGGTGAAGGCATTGGAAGCAGAGATGGATGAGGCTGTCTCCCCTGCACTGTGGCTCTTCTCGTTGGTGCCCCTGCAGGCAGAGAACACGCAGGGTGTAAACTGGGGTATAAGGGGTTGCAGAGCCCCTGGGATGGGTCACAGTTGGTTAGATTCATTGCCCAGCTCCAATGAGAGGTGAAAGGTACTACCCCCAGGAAGGTACCATTCTCAGGAAGGGCCCAGGCTGGGGCTACAAGCCCTCAGGGATGAGCACACACAGGCACACATGCTTGTACATACACACACGTGCATGCACACACATGACGTTAGCAGAATGGGGCCTGCCTGGAGGCTGAAGTAAAGAGTTTTCCAGGGAAGGGGAATGCTCTTGGTTAAAGGAGAGTTCAAAACAAAGACCTGGAGATAGGAGTCCGGGAAAAATAAAACCATAAGCTTCGGTTTACGCCCCGAAGCTGAGGTGACGGTACAGCCAGCAATCAAAGGGGCCTTGTCACCTGTCATATCCACCTGTCCTTCTCAAGGTGCGAGCCAGGACAGCCCTGCCCTCTCTGTGACTCATTCCACATCATCTACACTTTCCAATAAGCTTGTACTTTATTAGATTGCTTCCTGGCAGAGCCAAATATTAAAAATCACCGGTCAGTCAGAATCTTTATTCTGTTATTCACCACACTGATTTTTCAAGCTCAGAACTAATAAAGCTGTGACGGTGAAGAACAGATATGGATTTCTCATTCTCACACACTCATATATAATAATAATAAAACTTTATTAAACAAGAGACATGTTGCAGGGAATTTTTCTTTCTCTTCTTCAGTGCCCTGAGGCAAAAAAATATACAATCTTATTAAATTCCTGGAAGAAATACGCCCGCCATTCCCTGGACACAAATGCTGAGCGTCCATCCTTCTGGACCGGGGAAATGAGACAGGCCCTTGACGGGAAGCTGTGTGAGCCACAGGTCTACCCAGGGAAATCTAAGGAGGGAGTCTAATCAGGAGCCTCCCAAGGAATCCGTGTGGAGCCCACGGGGACCTCTGGAATGGATGCTTCTCAATGTCCCCGGCCAGGAAGACAAGGAGACAGGATGTGACAGCAGGTGGGTTCAGCAGGGCACGCGGATCTCAGGGAGGCTGACTCACGGCCTCGTTCACCCTCTCACTTATCAGATCAGCTGTCACAGTGTCACGGCGCCCGTGTGGAAGTCACCCTGTGCTTAATCATGGCCTCGGAGCGCAAGAGTAGTGATCCTGGCAATTCTGAGAAGCTTTAAGGAGCTTTCTTTAAGTGAAAAGGTATGTATGGATAGAAAAAAAAACGAGTCTATGCAGGGTTCGGTCCTGACCAAGGTTTCAGGCATCCACTGGGGCGGGGGGGGGGCTTGGAACATATTCCCCCTGGGTGAGGGGGGCTACTAGGTTTGGGAATATGTGCTTTAAGGAGGTAATTAAAGTTAAATGCAGCCATAAGGGTGTGGCTCTTATTAGATAGGATAGGCTGGTGTCCTTAGAAGAAGAGGAAGAAGAAGAAGAAGAAGAAGAAGAAGAAGAAGAAGAAGAAGAAGAAGAAGAAGAAGAAGAAGAAGAAACAACAGAGATTCTCTCCATGAACTCATGGAGGAGGGGTCATATGAGCTCACAGTAAGAAACACTGTAAACAACCAAGGAGAGAAGCCTTACAAGAAACACTGCTGGCACCTCGAAGTTGGACGTCTACTGTCCAGAACTGCGAGAAAATAAAAGTCTGTCATTAAGCAACCCAGTCTGTGACATTTTGTTATGGCGGCCTGAGCTGCCTAGTGCAGGAGCTGACAGCTTCAAACAGGGGGTGTGCAGAAGGAGAAAGGGCCATGAGCATGGAAACGAGCTCGGGTTCTTTCTCCCAGCTTCATATGGGTGAGTAGTCTCCATCTGTGAATCTCAGGAGAGTGGAACAGCCAGGCACTGATTCCTGTGTTTGTCCGTTTCTGAGGTCCTGAAAACAGGACAAGTACTCCCTCTCATTAGCTGGGGACTTTCCGGGGAAATGGGAAAAGGATCAAACAACCTCTGATGGCCGTTGTAAGTCATAAGATTCTAACTGCAGGACCAACACCCGCAGAGGTTTATCATCAAAAATGTTTTATAGGGATTTGTGCTTTGCTGAATTGTGTGATGGCGACTGAAATGACCTCTGAGGTCACTTCCATCCTGAGAGACAGATGCCACTTCCTCCAGGAAGCCTCCCTGATTGTGCAGGCAGCTGAAGTGCTCCCCAAGCCCTCTTCATTTCCTCTCCTCCTGTGCACAGAAATATACTATATTTTCCTACCTTCCCTTCATGGAAATAGTCCATGTACCAATGGAATGTGGATGGGAGTGATGTATGCCACTTCCAAACTTGGCTCCTAACTCCTTTATAATTTTCTTGTCTGCCAGTGGGAGAGGGAGAAACCCATGCTGAGGTTCTAGGAGATGTGGGATCCAGTTTATCCGAGAAGCCTGGATCCCTTAATGACGATGTGGAGCAGAGCCCTCCTTCCCCCCCACCCCACCCCCCACATTAGACTGTGACAAGGGGCAGAAATAAATCTGCTCTGTGCTAAGCCACTGAGAGTTAGAAGTGGTTTGCTACAGCAATTAGTCTGCCCAGACTAATACACTGACTGATCCTCACGTTGGAAATAATAGTCTTTTGTTCTCTAATTGAACACACCTCCAGAGCGGGAGCTCTGAACACCTGTAGGCACTTTTCTAAATTGGTGGAGCTATGAATGCAAACCAGGGCCTGCCGGACTCCAGAGAGCATGCTCCTGCTTGGTGGTTCTGTAACACCCTCTGGGCTGCCGTGGTAACCATCGGGTGCCGTGAGGAGAATACAAGAGAAACCCCAGCTCATCAGATCCCTGAGCTGAAGAAAATGTTTCAAGCCATGCATTTTCCTTGCGTAGTGAGAAAGGTCTGCGCTTATTTCACCAGCGTGCTCCCATCTCCTCCCCCGGGGCCATCCTCCCAAAAGGAAGGTAAGCGGCTTGCGAGCTGGATCTTGGTCCAACTCCTGGGGTAACCCTGGGACCACGGTGGCAAACTCAGAGATGAGGCTTTGGAGATGGCCTCTGTGGCACTTCCAACACCTGCTGGCTGCCTAGAGCTCAGCTAAGATCTCCAGGCCTGGTGTGGTGACAAAGTAGGCCTGCAACCCCAGGCCCGTGGTGGCAGAGAGGCCTGCGGGGCCGGGGGCTGGGAGTCCAGGGCTCCTGAGGTGCCTTTCTGTTTAATTGGGAGGCTCACAAATAGGCAAATGCAGAGCATCCACAATGATTTCCTTGCTCGCCTGCCTCCCCAGCCTGGGCCTTGGCAGCGCTCTGCTCAGTATAAATCACATTCTATCAGCGTAACTGGAGGGCTTTGGGGATCGCTTTGGAATACTAGGATGTTAATGCACCCGGTTTTGTTCCAGGCATTGAGCCGCCTCCTGGGATTCGGGAATCTGTCTTTTAAATCCAGCTAGCACTAATGAGCTAGTAAGGCTCCTGACCCCCTTGACTTCCCCCCCCACCACCCCTACTCCACTCTCTCCCGGACTGCTCTGGGCGTGGGAGTCAGTCATATCTGTACTACAGCCAGCCACTGGCCTCTTACAGCAACTGGTTCCACCTGGAGACATTCCAGATGCATTTTTTTTTCCCTTTCTAAATGGCTGAGTGCACCTTAAAGTGCTTTGCACATGCAGGCTCTGGGTAAGTGATCGTGGTTATTTTGATGGCAATTGCACTGGTATCCTATATAACTGCACCTGCGTGGGGGCTGTCCTCTGATGCTGTCCCCAGGCAACATTATGCCAGGATGCCGAGGAGATGGTCCTTGAAGGGGAGGGCAGGCGGGGAAGATCCTGACAAGCTCTAAGTATCATGTAGCCCCACAGGCAAGCCCATCTCTCAGTGCCCCTAACTCACTGGAATAAGCCTCACATGACACAAGCTATGCGCCAGGGCTGTGGGTTACCAGTGTTTACCAATTTACTGCTCTGCGCTTTTATTTTTATACCAATTTTATCACAAGAAACCCAGGACCACAGAAAGGTTAGGGAACTTGTCCAAGGTCAGAGGGCTAGTAAGTGGTGGCGCCAGGATTTGAAGCCGCGAAGTCTGGGTGCAGGGACCACACCCTGGATCACAGTGCCATTCTCGCCTTCGTCGTTATTCCTGCTCCGTGGCTCAGCTCAGAGTGTTCATCCCATCAAGAATGCCTGTTCTCCTCTTCGCGCTTTTAAATTCCACCTCACCTTTCCAGCTGACCTTGCAACCTAGTTCCCGCAAGGAACCTTCCTGAACTTCCTGCACCTGCCGCAGGGGACTGGCTCTGAACTTCAACAGCACAGCTGTCAGAGCATGGCACCCGAGTTGAAGTGTATATGTCTGGTTCAAAACCCAGCCCCGCCCCTTACTAGCTTTATGACCTTGAGTGAGTGACTTCACTTCCGTGAGCTAAGTTTTCGTAGCTGTAAAATGAAGACAAATACTACCCCCATCTCACAGAGAATGATTGAATTACCATCTCTAAGAAACAAAATACAAACTTAGAACAGAGCTTGACTTATGCTGTTTGCTATATGCACATTTTATTATTATGACCATTGCTGTTATTGTGATTAGCACAAGTTTGAATTCTCCTCTCGGTTGCTATTGCTCTTATCTTAGCCTTATCTCCTGCAAGATTGCAGGTTTATTGACCAAAATTGGTTATTTATATACTTTTAAAATTCCTTGCCACTTAGCAGACTGTATTTATTTAATACCAATAGTTAATTAATGAGTTGAAGGTACCCAATATTACACCACCAGCCACAAGGATTTTAAAGAAAAGTCTTTTTCCCAGGGAAGTGCATATAAATATAAGTCACAGGTCCTTATCGATTTTGGAATGGTTCATCTCAGGGGAAATTGAATCTGTCATAGTTTAAAGAAAAGCCAGTCCTCAGTAAATTAATAGATGCATTCATTAACTGGGGTGGTCCAGTTAAAACAGGGCACGCATGTCATGGGATTTGAGCATCGAGTGTCTGCAGAGCAGCACCAGCCTCCAAGAATTTGTGGCTCCTGATGTCATCTTCACTTCTGCTTTCTGGTCTTGTCTCAGGCGGCCGCGTATTTATGACAGAGATTCTGCAGATACATCACGCCAGGTAATTGAGAAGCCAATTGAAGACCGATGTCTCATTATCCCTCGAGGGACACAGCAGAGAACCACTTATAACCCTTCTCTATTATTTGGTGTTGAGATCTTTAGGTTCATTGACTTCAGAATATTTTTAAGGAATCATTCCGGAGTCAGTAAGGCTCCATGACTTGCAAGGAGTCAGGAAGCTCCCAAAAGGCTCTAGGTCTGTAGTAGACTGGCTCTCTGCAAGACAGGTGCCTGCTGATCCCACCCACTGAGAGTAGGAACAAGAGTTTAACTCCAGGATGGCTGGCTCTGTGCAAGTGGGTGCGCTCAACTTAAAGGGCCAGGACCTCCTGCAGTCTTCCTCTGGGCCACGTCTCATCATTGGTGATGGTTTTGGGAAGTTCGCCTTTGGGAAGGAGGCAGGTGAGGAGTTCTGGGCTGCAGAACTTCTTATAACGGAACACAATGTGTTTATAATTACGCTCTGGTTTCCCAGGGAACTCTTCCTGGAGTGCATGCATCCTCTCCATCCCTGAGGACATCAGTAGGGCTTCAAATCGCCCTGGTAAGGAGCACGAAGCACCAGGAAGCAGAGGTGATTCCAAATGGTTTTACCTACTGTCCTTCCTTCTCAAAATAGTTCCTCCCTGCTTTCATGTAGAACCCTGTGTAGCTTTGAGACATTTTTTTCTTCCTGCCTAGGAAAAGTTTGGGATGTGTCATCTCTTACTTTCTTGGCTGCCCTGAATGTACTATATGTTGAATAGCATCCCACGGATGCTTAGCTTGTCCTTGGCCTCTGGCTTGGGGGATGTGGAGGAAAGGAGATGTCTGGATACGTTCAGGGAAAGGGAAGTTGTGAGTGTTAACCTCCCCCAGAGGTGGTTTAGGTAGCAAACCAATGTCCACCCCGTGGTTACTGCACTGGGTTTGTGTCGGTAACTTGTGAGTGGTTTCCCCAATGCTTCTAATGTGATATTCTCCATAACTCTTTTAAGGCATGCACAGTATTGTAAACAGTTGTTAGGAATATCCATGTCCTAGTTATACCTCAGCACCTTCTTCAGAACATTACACCTCTCTTCGCAGACTATTTCACTCAATATTTTATGCAGAGTGTAAATCACCATGACTAATCACCCCTCAATTTGTACCCCTCATCTCCATGTCATTAGCCGGAACTCTGGTCCATTTTTGATCAGCTCACACTCAGATGATGGTGATTCAACTGGACATTCTGCCCCTTTGCTCCTTGCACTATTTATCCTGTGCAGATTGATCTTCCTAAATCACCGGCTTGCTCAAGAAAATGCAAGGGCCCCCCCATTGTCTACTAAGAGTTAAGTCTAGCCTGACTTTTAAGACTCTCTAGAATCTTTCTTTTCTGGGGATCCCCTAATAGATACTTTATAATTCTCATCATTCCCACATTGACATCACACGTGTGGACTCTTTTAATTGCTACATACCATGCTCTCTTCTTGGAATGGTGAGCGCCCACTGCTTCCTGCCTCATCTGTCAAGTCATTGAATTCATTTGACCCAGAATGAATGAATGCTCCCTCCTCCTCCAGAATCTGGCTGGCCCACGGCTTTGTTTTCAGAAACATGAGTGCCTTCTGCCTCCATTACTAGACCATTAGCTTGATGCCTTGTGAAGTATAACATCAGCTGCATCACCCCTAACCCCCCCGCCCCCCGCCCAAATGATCTCTCTTCCACATCCATACTTACGCACATAAGGCCAGGATTATAATAAGCATTTTAAATATTTTAAAAAGAAATCAGAATTTCTTGGGGGCTAGATAGTTGGGGTACAATCCCATGTAAAAGAAAAATAACATGTTTTATTGTCAGTATTTTTGTGGCTAACACACCATAGGGTACCAACTCCTAGTAGAATCTTGCTTTACCTGAGTGGAAGGAAGGCCCACTCTTGAGTGTCAGGAGGATACATTACTTTGCTCTTCCTCACCTTTTTTGTATACACTATTTTCTTCCCCTTTCCTTTTCCCTTGATATACTCTTTCCCAGCTTTCAATATCAATCCTGTGTATTATCATCCTAGTGAGTCTGCCAGATCTCACCTCCCATTGTCACTTGATATTGTTTGGAACAACAACAAAAAAACATACATGTAAAGGTTAACACAATTATCCAGTACATATATGACCTGATTGCTTTGGGAATATAAGTCTCGCCCCATCTGTGGACCACGGCCTGCCTTGAACTGGCCCTCCACGCTGCTTTCTCATTGTCAGGGGGAGGTGCAGGCTCTGAGCTTCTCTCCCTAGCTCTTCCTCCACAGAATGTGCTGGCATTCTGCCTTTCTCTGCTCCCACCTGTGGGCGCTTCATTACCATGGTTAAAATGTGGGCTTATTCTTTGGTCACCCAGGACAATGTTTGGCCTTAAGGTATTTCAGCCATTGCTTGGTGTCCTGCACACCTGACACACATTTATATAGCTTTTGCTCCTCTGAGTGGATCCTCTTCCTTATTTTTCCCCCCGGATGGAAGACACTGAAAGTTCTTAGGGCAGAATAAAAATTGCTAATGATATATAGGCTGTCCCCGCAAAATGTAACATGCACTTTGAATAATTATAAAGGCAGCGTTTATTAACATACATTTCATTTTCAAAATGGAGCTATCCGCTGTTAAAGTGTGCATACATTTTTGGAACACCCTGTATATGGCTAATCAACTTGAGTGTTTGGGTTTTCTGCTCTAGGCCAGGGGTCGGCAAGCTCATTAGTCAACAGAGCCAAATATCAACAGGACAACGATTGACATTTCTTTGGAGAGCCACAGTTTTTAAACTTAAACTTCTTCTAACGCCACTTCTTCAAAATAGACTCGCCCAGCCCGTGGCATTTTGTGGAAGAGCCACACTCAAGGGGCCAAAGAGCCGCATGTGGCTCGCGAGCCGCAGTTTGCCGACCACTGCTTTAGGCAGCTGATTCCTAACTCCCGTCTCCTACCTTAACCCATTGTACACTATAAGCGTCTGTAGACGCAAGCGGCAGACCTTCCCCACACGCTATGTGCATCTATAAAAAAAAAAGTTTTCCCTAAGTGGCAGCCCTGGCCAACTTTAAAATCATTTTTTTGTGTGTGAGAATTTTCAGCTGAAAATATTCAAGAACAACCGAATTGTGAGTAATATATTTACTTTTATAATATTCATTGCAAATTGATTTTTAAAATTAAATTCAAAATATTGTGGCGTGTGGGGATGGTTTCCGTTTTGGACACATGGTAGTTAACTGGTTAAAGGCAGAACAGGAGCCCAGGCCTTCCCAGATAGCAAAGGCAAGCAATAAACTCTTTCTAAGTGAATAAATAAATGAGTGAATGGATATTTGTATGAATATAAGACATCCAAGGCTCCCGTGACAGTCCAAACTGTCTACATCCAGTAATCCCAAATCCAAAGCAACAGCATTTCCTTGGAAGGACAATATATATGTAAATAGAGCCATCACATTTAGAATGTCAGGCCTCAGAGGGTTCCTCCAAAGCTTACAAAGGCCACTTCACACTTCTCCATGAAATTCCAAAACTTGACAGCTTTCTTAATACAGTGGTGGTGAGGAATAAAAACTTCAAAAATTATGCTATTTGGAAAAAAGAAACTATTCACTATTCAGAGGTAAAATATGAATTTAACCACTACTTGGCAGCTATGGAAATGTAAAGCTGAGACACAACAGCAATTTAAATGTAAATAGACCTTTAGGTATGCAGACAAGGGACCAGCCACCCCCACTTAAGCCTAGTGCTGTGGGACCTTGGCCGCTGCAGGGACTGGACTGAAGTCAGGCACTCACCAGGGCAGGACCTGGACTGGATCTGAGACTACCTAGGTTCGCAGGCTAGAACTCCAACCTCACCCCTTTACTCCTAAGCATATGGAGGAAACACTGTAAATCAAGCATATCAAATTCAAAGGCTAACACGGGCCAAATAAACGAGTCACGCGGCCTGTAGGCCATGGGTTTGACATGCTTGCTGGAAATGCATGCCTTCAGACACATCTTCGAAGGAAGTGAGCACTCAGTGAAGTCTAGGTTCGTGACCTAAAACAAGATATCATATGGGACCTCCAGGAATAAAATGTATAAACAGCATTGTGTTTGGTGCCCACTCTGTGTCCTCACTGTGCGTGTTAACTTGCGATGTGCATACATGTCCGTATGAACACTCACACGCTAGAGCTCTATGCCTTTACATCCTATTCAACAAGCCTCGTACATTTCTGGTTAATTTTGTAAGATGGAGATGGCCAGGCCAGACTCCTTGCTGTACCCTGGTAAGCTGATTAGTCTACCATCCTTGCAGGCCTATTAGCCCCTCCTTAGCTGCGAGCATCTGCTGCCCCAGGACCTGGCAGTGTGAGCTGGGGTTGGTGCCAGTCCCTGTGGTGCCAGGGCTGTTCGCAGGCTCTCTGACATGAGCTGGCAGACGTTGCGGGGCTGGGGGTAGGACTGGATGACCTCTAAGTTCCCCTCTAACCTGGCAGACTTAGAAGCCATGACATAGTCTACAGTATTACACCGTCACCCCTAGCTGTCACTGTAAAATCAAGCCTTTGGTGGGTCTCTCCCACTTTGTGCAGAGTATCAGTCCCAAATGGGTAGCATGTAGATAGAAATGTGATCCATCAGCTTTGTTCTGTTTTTGTTTTTTAAATTGCACCGTAGCTTTAATACAATTATGTGAAGCACATGACTGTATAAGAAATTCTTCATACACAAAATATCATAAACATTTCATAACTGCAGCCCAAATGCTCCGAAGCTCCAGGCAGGAGTAAGCCAAGCTTAAATTTTAGAGGAATATCAACGTCAGTGAAGCAAACCAAGGAAGCTGCCTCTGGATGTAAAATTTGGGGCACAATTCAGTTCAATGCAATTCCACAAATATATGTTGAGTATCTACTAAGTGTTGGGCACCGTGCTGGGTTTCTGTTCCATATGAAAGTGTTAGGGACTGGTGCTCTCCAGATGGTTTTCATAGAGATGGTCAGAGGTGGGTCAGAGCAAGAGCACGAAGAGGCCGTTTTCCATTCAATGATTATCACTGAAAAGCTACCATTTACTGATGGCTGATCATATGCCAGGGCTTACGCCACACGAAGCATTGTACATGTTTATAAACGTTTGTATATATAATTTCTAACCTTGCAACAACTCAGCAAAGGTAGTTATTCCTACTTCCTACTTTACATGTGGGAGAAGCACATCTCAGAAAGGTTAAATCACTTGACCAAGGTCGCCCGGCTATTAAGTGCTGAGCCAGATTTTGAAAACATAATTGCCTGACTTCAAAGCCAGCAGGCTCTGAGATATGACACCTACATAAGACTCCATCTCACCACCTCCCACACTTGGCAGAAGGGATGAGGGAGGGGCTCAAAGGGGCCTGTGGGTCTGGGTGAGAGTGGCTTTCCTTGCTCAGTGCCCCCTTCTAGGCCCGGCTGCAGCACCAAGCCAGGCACCTCCCTTTGCTATCCTGTGGGCCAGATGGGTGATCCCAGCAGGAAGTGGAGAGACGCCTTTTGAACCTGGCTTGGAGCAGTGTTAAATTCTCCAAGTTGTCAATTTAGGTCAAGTATTTCCAACCACCTCCCACAAAGCCTGTCTTTCTGTGTAAGTCAATTTGACGACAAATGCAACTTGACTGACCTGGACTCTCCCACAGCCCCGAGTGGGGCCCATGTACCCTGGGGCTCGGCTCCTGGTCGGTGGGCAAAGCTTGCCTGGGAGTGTGACTTTGAAAAGGTGCTTAGCTTGCCTCCCTGCAGCGAGTCACATGCTTCCAGTCCTCTAGTTGCTCCTCTCCTTGGAGCCACCCACGGGGAGGCTCCGATGAAAACAGCAGGTTACTCCCCATCAACAGAGATACATCTTTGCCCCCTGTGATGGGCTCGCCGGGTCCGGCAGCCACAGGCAAGCTGTGTTTTATTGGAGAACATTCCTCTTGTTTCGGGAGATAATGGACTCTAGTTAGGAGACAGCACAGTAAACACAGCATAAACACTGGGATGTGCAGCTGGAATGAGTCTGCATATCAATGAGAGCGCTGGGAGCCAGGGAGGTAATAAGTCAGGAATGCGATGGAGAAAGGTTATTAAAAGAGGCGCTTGTAAAGATGTGCGGCAAGGCTGAGCGCTCGGAGCGCTTCTTGATTACAGGGGGATAAAGGCAGCAGCCTGCCTCATCTGGGCTCCGACTAGCTGGTTTACTAGGCACCTCACTTAAAATCCTGCTGCTGCTCACTTTGTTCAGTCGTAAAGGTGGGGTTTTATACACTCAAAAATGTTCTAGGGCTTCTGTGAAGGGGTGTGTGTGTGTGTGTGTGTGTGTGTGTGTGTGTGTGAAAGCATTACGAAAAAAGCTGATATCGCTGCACAAATGGAAGGTTATGATTCTTAATTTTGGAAAAGTGGCTGAAACGGCTCTTTTCTGCATCCGAGCCCTCTTGTTGGTGGAATATCAAGCAGAGTTATCTTTTCGTAACAGAACTCTCTCAGGGACATATCAGGCATAAAAGTAACCAAATGCATTTTCTGCTGTGTTATAGCCAAAGCAGAAAGATCCTTTTTATGAGCTTTATATTAGTCGGGATATGGAAGGCTATGCTGTAATAACAAATAAATCCCGAGCTCCTACTGGCTTAAGAAAGGAGGGTGCTCATACCTTTCTGAGGCAACACCCAGTGCATCTTGGGCATTTCTCCTGGGTCTCTCTTCCAAACAGGGAGTCCTAGTTCTAGGCCAGGGGTGGGCAAACTTTTTAACTCGAGGGCCACAATGGGTTCTTAAACTGGACTGGAGGGCCGGAACAAAAGCATGGATGGAGTGTTTGTGTGAACTAATATAAATTCAAAGTAAACATCATTACATAAAAGGGTACGGTCTTTTTTTTATTTCAATAGTTTTATTCATTTCAAACATTTTAACAAGAAGAATGTAAACACTAATTATTTGAAACTTCAAAAAATGGAGGAATCATAGCACAATAACATACCTTATATTGAAGATGGCAAAGGCAAAATAAAATTGCCTAACAAAGGAAAGGTACAAAAGCCTTTCAAATTAAACTTAAATATAATAAAATAATTTAAAACTAAAACAAATAGAAAAGAACAAAATGTGTAAACAGTAAATTAAACATTTTCTTTAGTGCAACTTCCAAATTATGCCCGGGACGTAGATGTAGATGGCAATGTAGACTGGGTTGAAAGGTTTTTGGTCTTTAAAACATCAACTTCAGTGGGAACAGTGTTGTTGGTCTCCTTTTTAGCTAATGCTCTGATACTGTGCTCTCCAGGGGCGTGTCTCCCTACATCACCAGGATAACGTGTCTCCGCATTCCCAGGGTGAGGTCGGGGGACGCGTCTGCGGGCATTACAAGGAGCCTCTGGAAGATTGAGAGGTTGTTCCTTCTACTGAATGGGCGGATATAAATCCACCCACTCAGAAGAAGGAGCTGCGGCCGTGTTTCCCGACGTTGCCATGTTAACACTGCTGCTGGTGAAGGAGCGGAGGGGAGAGCAAGAGAACCCTCCGCTCTTTCGGCTCCACGGGCTGGATAGAACAGCCGAACGGGCCGGATCCAGCCCGCGGGCCGTAGTTTGCCCACGGCTGTTCTAGGCCGTTTCCTTCTAATAGCTACACTATGATCTCCGTCTAGTAGCTACACCAGGATTTCTACCTGGTAGCTGCACATGCCTTCTTGCATTGCCACACAGGGAGAAAGGGCTGGATTCCATGACGAAATGTTTTTAATATTCATCTCAGGAAGTGGTTTATTACTTCCACTCCTATTCCATTATCCAGAACCCAGTTACCTGGCCCCAAGCCAACTCCAAGGGAGGCCGTGACATGGAGAAGAGCCCTTGAATGTCTTGGTGAGCTCTGAGGCTGCCTGGCCTTCCTTAAAGTTCATATCTGATTAATGAATATACGAGGGAGACCTTGCAGACCTGGACAAGACTCTACTGCTTGAATGTCACTCCAATGAGGGGCGAGTCTGTGGCCTAAATTATAAACTTGCATAATTTGGGGCCAGAACAAGGTTCTCAAGAGGAATTACCAATCCGTTGTAGACCTGCTCTGTGGGCCCTCGGTCATTTCAATTCTGGATGCCAGTGTGTCCATTTTCTGCTTTTTTCATGGCAACCGTATTTCCAGGCTAATTGCCACCATGCCATCTTAGCAGCTATAATGTAACTGGGATAGTATTACCTTTTAGCCTTCTAATGCTGAGGCTAATAGCTTCAGTCAGGCGTTTTACTATTGATTAAAACACTTTATTAAATGCCTTGAATCATGGTGTGAAAAGAAAAACTTGTTAAATGCAATCATATATATCTTATAGCCTAACATCTGGCATTTTTATAGTCTAAATTCATCATAAATTGCTGTAATTGAAGGTATTCAACCTTTCTCAAGTTTCAAGTGATTCAATGGTAACTTTTGTTTTAAAAATTTTTATTGAATTTATTGGGGTGACATTGGTTAATAAAATTATATGGGTTTCGTGTGTACAGTTCTATAATACATCATCAGTATATTATATTGTGTGTTCACACCCCAAGTAAAGTCTCCTTCCATCACCTCAATGGTAACTTTTAGAGTTGCAGAAGATATTTCAGCACTGAGGTTATTGATTTAAATTAATTAAACAAGGAGGCTGTTAGATTGATGTGTCTCTAATGCTATAATAGCCTATGTAAGCAAACCAAAATCTAAGCCTGTAAATGCCTCAAGGTTACAAAATTGAAACCTAAGGACAACCAATCACAAACAGGTAGGCTTTAAACTATGGCCAACCAATCATTTTCTTACTTTTCTCTGCTTTTTCTTCATAAACTCTTTCCCCCAGGCTCCTGCCGGTGGAATATTCCTAACCATCTCCAGTTTGGTGCTACCTGATTCAAATCAATTTTTGCTCAAATTCTTAAAAATTTTAATATGTCTCAGTTTATCTTTTAACATTCAATGTTATATTTTACTAGAGGCCCTGTGCACAAATTTGTGCATGGGTGGGGTCCCTCCAAGTGGCCTGTGGGGATCGGGCAAAACCTGTAGTCCAATTCTGCCTGTTGCTCCTGCCTGCCCACTCCTGATCATCCTGGCCCCACTACTTCTGCCGCGGGCTCGTGCCCTGCAGTGGTGCTCACCAGCTATGAGCCCTGTGTCTGGTGCCCATCCTGAGGGGGATGAGGAGGGGGGAGCGGGACGTGATCGGCCCTCCAGGCGGGTGGTAGGATGCCCTTGCCGGCCTGGGATCGGGATCCGCTCCACTGACGTTTGTGATGGTTGTCGGGAGCCACCTGATGGCTGTTTTTATATCATTTCTTCCTTGCGGAGTGTCTAGGGAGGGTAAGTGTCCGCAGTGCCCAAGGTTAACTTCCAGAAGGCCAGCAGCACTGTCGGGATCTTGCCATTGGCTCAGGTCGATTGGTGCCTGGCCCGTTCTCTGGAGATTGGGCCTATAGGACTACGAGGGAGTGAGTGGCTGCCGCCTGACTGGTGGGCTACCTGGGCGGGTTGGTCAGCTGACCAGTGCTCCCACTATGGGAGTGCACTGACCACCAGGGGGCAGCTCCTGCATTAAGCATATGCCCCCTGGTGGTCAGTGAGCATCATAGCAACTGGTTGACAGGTGGATGGCTTGACAGGTCGTTAGGTTGCTTAGGCTTTTATATACATAGATGACCTGGAGGTCTATATTCAGGCAGAATGGACATCTACAGAAAGCAATTGTTACCTGAAAATAGCACTTTGCATCTAAGTTAATTTTCAACACCTTTTCCAGATGGACAGCCAAGTCTTTTCATCAGTGTTTGGAGCTTCCCAGCAGTAAAATACTGGTGTGTAAAGGGTACCCTTTCATTTTACCTTCAGAGATGCAGTCTGTTCTCAGACTGAGCCCATCCTCTCAGTTTGTGAGCCTGAAATTTGAATTCACCAATCCTAAACTCCATCTCTTTGTTGCCTGAAAACAACTGAACCAATTTCAATGAATTTAGAAGCTGTAAATAAATTATTGAGTGAACCTGAATGATGGGTAGGATTTAAATGTTGAAGTCAGCCATTATATTTATTCAAGACTTATAGCTGTGGATTTGCTCAGGTCTCATCATCCTTCAGGTCAGATATACATTTCCCACTTTCTCATATTCCAAGTGGTGACATCATTGCCTTCCAAGCTTTGCAGAAGAAAGTAAACCCAGACTCAATTTAAACTGCTGGATCTGTCCCCTCTGATTTGACCACACCCTTGAAATTAATCATCTATACATTCTTTTTTCATTTTCATCCATTTTCCTGTGGAAGAATCAAACAATAAACCAAGGGAAAAATGATAATATAACATAGAAAATATATTATTTTATTCTTTAGGAATTTGAAAATATTCTAACAGTAGAAGTTATGATGCATTAAATGAATTATTAAAACCCCAGGAATTCTGGGGAGTACATACTGATATAAAGTAAAAGGAATATATTAGAAAATCTCACATTACAAGAAAACAAAAACAAACAAACAAATCTCAAGTAACAAGAACTACCTTTCCTCCTCTAACTACTAGTATTTACTACAAGTATATTATGTGTCAAGCATCGCTAAGCATTTCCCGTAAGGTATTCCATTAATATTTGTGAAGAATTCATTTGTGAGTTATATATTTTTTCCTCAGTTAAGAGATGAAAAGAGCAGGTCTGAGAAGGATTAAGTACTTTGCCAACATCACAAGGCTGGTAAGGAGAGAAGCTGGGATTCAAGTGCAGTTCTCTCTGTCCCCTCTGGTTGGTTTATTTTATTCATTTTTTATTGAAGAGGTTGGGTGATGCCAGTGAAGGAAGTCTGTGTTGATAGGGAAAAATAACACACTCAGCTTTTGTTTCATAAATGCCCATTGATATCCCCATTTTAGATATTTCTGTTGACAGGACAGCTAGGGCATGCGTCGTATAGTAACTTCCCTATGGTCACATTATTCAAACATGGACATGGGCCTCTGAACATGATTAGAGTCATTTATTGTTCTATATTTCTACCATGAGATAGGAATTCAAAATACATTGTAGGTCCTGTTTGTTTCCATATTGCCAAAATGCTGGTACCTTTCACCGATTACCTTTTTAAAAATCAAATAAACATTTCTGAGATGCAATTTAAATACATTTAAATTACCCATTATATGCATACAATTCAATGAGTTTGGCTAAATTTTACACCTAGGTAACCACAAGCACAATAAAGACAGAAATGTCTATTGCTCTGGAAAGTTCTTTCCGGCCTTTTGTAGTCCATCCCTACTACAACCACTTACTTGGTCCAGGTAATCATTGATCTTTATGTGACTATAGATTAGGTTTGTATATTACAGAATTTTTTTAAGTGGAATTATATCGTACATACTCATTGTGCTGTTTTTTTTTCTTCTTAGAATAATGTTTGTTTTTTTTTGGAGGGACACTTTTTGATGCATGTGTCAATAATTTGTTCTTTTTATATAGCAAGGTAGTATTTATTACATATATATAATGGTATTTGTATATCCATTCATCTGCTGATGGTATTGGTGTGAATTTCAATTTCAAACTATTATATATCAAGCTATTTTGAACATCTTAATACATCTTTTTGTGAATATAAGTTTTTATTACTCTTGGGTAAATATCTAGGAGTAGAATTATTAGTTAACATGGTAAAGGCATGTTTAAATTTATAGGAAAATAATCTACTACTTGCCATAATTTTATTGGGATTGAGTTGAATTGCAGAACAATTTGGGGAGAATTAACAGCTTGAGTCTTTCAATCTGGGAACATGTGTTATCTATCCACTTATTTTAATCTTCATTAATTTTTCTCCTCAAAGTTTTATAGTTTTAAGTGAACAAAGCTTGCATGTATTTTGTGAGATTTATTCCTAAATTGGCATGTTATAGTGATAGGTAATGTGACTATTAAGACTTATTTGCAAATACTATAGAAAAGCTAGCCGGAGTTCATTTCAGTTGCATGAGTTGAAACACTGAATTAGAAAATAATTTCAATGTCTCACTCCTTTAGAGAAAAAAATCAATGCTTTAAAATTAATTTCATTTTTTAAACTTACTGTTAACTCAATAAAGCCTTTTGGGCTTTTTAAGCTAATTGTCTTTGAACTCATTTTGAATTCAAAAGTCTTTATAATTTTGATAATATTTTAAACACTATTCTCACTATAGCAGTTTATATTGTTAGGTTAGAATACAGAAAAAAATTAATGAGGCCCCAGTGCAAAGATGGTATACATAATTTGAACCATTTCTATTATATTTGTAGAAGAGTAGGAATTATATTTTCCCATTTTTGTTTAATATAATCATGTGTGTTGTGTTTGTGCCTGTATGTATATATGTATATAATATAAATTTAAAAGTTCATGGAAAATATAAGAAAGACTACAGTAGAATGTCTGGACAACATGAATATTTTACTATATTTTTATACTTCTATTTTAAGTTGATTGCTTTCAGAAGGTTTAAAAATTATAACTGAGCCCTAACTGGTTTGGCTCAGTGCATAGAGCGTTGGCCTGCGGACTGAAAGGTCCCAGGTTCGATTCCGGTCAAGGGCATGTACTTTGGTTGCGGGCACATCCCCAGTAGGAGGTGTGCAGGAGGCAGCTGATTGATGTTTCCCTCTCATCGATGTTTCTAACTCTCTATCCTTCTCCCTTCCTCTCTGTAAAAAATCAATAATATATATATATATTTAAAAAAATAAAAATAAAATAAAATAAAAGTTATAACTGATAAAATGAGTAATTTTAAATATACGTTAAACCCTGCATCAGCCAATTTGTTTGAATGGGGTCAGTTTCATTTTGCCCAGGTGGAAATAGGACTTGGGCTCTTCTTAAAAAGTTTTTCCACGTATTATGAACATTTTCCATGCCTTTAATCTTTCACAACGATGATATTTTAAATCGTGTCACCGTGTTCTATTTTATAATGTGTAGTCACTTATTTTTGCTTTTCAGATATTAATTTCAGTGGAAACACACACTCATTGGGAATAAATGTTCCGAGAGTAGGAGAGGCTAAAAGTATTCCCTTCTTGGTCACTCTCCACTGTCTTTCTCTAGATGAACACATTTTAAAAAGTTTAGTGCACATTTCTCTAGACCTTTTACTATTTACATAGAAATGCAAACAGTACAAGAGAGTACCCAATAAAAAAGTTCTCTGTCCCACACCTTCATTTAGCTATTTCTCTTTTTTTTTAATTCTCCTAGCAGTAATCTAGATATGAATTACCAACTTTGATGTAATTTGCTGACTTGCTTAATATATGAGAACAACTAAGTCACTTACACCACGTTCTTTTCCTTTTATTCTTCAATCTAATGAAGTTTGCGTTTTATGTCTCTTGGTTTATTTTCTGGTTTCAAAATTATCTTAAAATACGTATTTCTTGATCTATCTACATTCAATTACATCTGCCTTGCTCCTTTAGGGTTAGGACTTGTATAATGCTAGGGATGCGGATTCCATAGATTTTTCTTGACACCTGCATATACATATCAGGATTCTAGCTCATTCAATGCCCCCAGCTTCCTTCCGGAGCAGCCACAGACCCCAGGCTCACAGACTGCTGACTGTTCTGACTGATAGAAAAAACCACAGTCAGGGAAAATGTGTAGTTGGCTGACCTACCATCTTGAATTAATTTAGGTCTGACTTTTTTGAGTATATGGACACCAGGCCCATGACGACTTTAAGGCTCTGACTAAAGGATTTCTCCTCTTCTTTAGACATACTCATGAGCAGCAGGAGGATGAGGTCAGATCTGTCACCAGAAGCTCTTTCATATTCCCCAAGTTAATAAATAACTGTCTTCACTGGGGGAAAGCTGGGGTTTTCTGGAAGTAGGTTTTCCGAGAAGCATTATTTCCATGACCTGATTGACAGCCTGGGATCACACATGGGGTGACAGACTCTTCAGACAGAGTGGAGTTTCCAAGACTCCTTGCTAGTTCCAGGCAGGTAGGGAACAGTGAGAGTGGTGCCCAAGAAGGAGCTGCCCTGCTCACTCTTTTAGAAATAATCTTCATATCCAGCCACACAGCACTGCTCAAACCATCCTCAAATCCATCTGCGGGTGGATGACGTATGATGTGTCCATCAGTGACCTGACCCGCCCATTGCCCAGCCAGTAACAGCAAGGTTCTCCTCACTCACACAGTTGGTTTAGATCAGCCGAGGCTTCCCACCATGCTCCAAGTTCTTCCTGTCCTTGAACATCACCAGGCACCACTTCTGCTTTTTGGCAAAATCCTCTAAGATTTTTATAATTTTATGTTTTATCTTTTACAGTTGTTTTACCATCAAATGTGCCTGCCTCTTTTATTTTTTGAAGTGACTCATCTTTATCAAGTCTTTCTAAGACATTCCACTTGCTATACATAAAAACAACTCTCTTTTCGTGTTCATCTTTCATTAGTTTATGTGACATTTAATTAAAGTACATAATTACAAGAACAGCACATGCAACTGGCATGAAAAAGGTTGGGGTATAATTACAACCGACATGGCTGAGCATCTAACTCAACTGGCAGAAGTGGTGGTGTGAGTACACGTCAGAAATTAGCCACCTCGAGGGAGCTTTCAGCATCTTGGACCTCTTCATTTGACTCTGCTGTCTGCTAGAAAGGGTGTTGCTTTCCCCGACAATCCTTGGTCAGGGATGAGGCACCGAAAGGTATAGTGGGTGGGTGCTCTAAAGCAGGGAGTTGGCAATTAGGTCTCGGATGCTCTTGCTCCTGACATTCCGAGGACCGTGGCATGAGCCAGGGTGGGCAGCTTTTCTGAAAGTCCTCGGTATGGGGTATGACTGGGCAGGTGCACAGGACTGGCTGAGGAGGGTGTAACGGGGAACCAAGGAGATTCTAGCTGGGCATTTGGATGAGTCACCTGTAGGGAGGAGAGGTCAATTCCTCCAGATCTGGGGTGCAGGAAGGGTCAGGAGAATGGTCCATGGGGGACCAGGGTGACTTTCAAAGCCTCTTTGTGGCACTTTGGGGGCCTCAGGATGTGTGGTTTCCCAGGGCATGAGTGTCCCTATCTTTTCTTCAGTTTCTGTGATGATGAATGTAAATGTTGAACTTGGTTCACACATCTTCAGGACTTAGGTTAAAATGGCAAGCTCATTATTCTAATAAAGCAGAAAGTACCCACTTGGACTCTTGTTCGCTTTCTCTCAGCCTTCCTAAAAGTACAGTGAAGCTGGACAGAAAATGCACAGCCCATTGCCTTTGGCCTGTGTGCATGTCTGCATCCTATGGAAATGTGAGGGAAACCGAGGAGAGAAGGGAAAGTGACAGTTTGGAATGCTGCTTTGAGTGAAAACCCTCCAAAATGAAATAAAGCTTTAATCAGCTAGAATACAGATGTGTTATCTTGCTTGTGGTAGGATTAGTTCTTTTTTCAGTGTCTATAAAGCAATTCAGCCATTCATAAACTTGACAAGTCAAGACATAGTCCCTTAAAAAGCACTGTTGAGTAATTTGCCTGTTATTTTACTGAAACCATTGAGTAACCACAGAAAATAAGTGAGAGTCAACAGTATGGATATGCCTAGCACTCCCAATCGATGAAGAGAATCCTTAAGAGAGGACTCTGAGAGCATCCTGGAGCAACTTCATGCACCGTTTCTGGAGGGCACATGGAGGTGAATGTGGGCATGGAGAAGGGCAGCTTTGTTTGTATAAAGACATTTTATTTTGCCAACAGAATAAAAATAATCCTGTCTGTCCATGGCAGAGAAAGCGGTGACTGGTCTTTGTCTCCAGAATGGAGCACCCTGGGTCTCTGGAAATCTTACAGCTGCTTAAATAACTGACTCTAATGGGCACCAAACAGAGCAGTGCCCATTTCGGGAGCCCAATTTCTTCCATGAATTTTCCACCTCCTTCAGAAATTCATACCCCTGTTGGAAACATGGCTGATATGCTCTATAGAAGCCCTCTTTCTATAGAAGCCCTCCAATCTCTGCTTCCTGGGCAGCGGCTCTAATTACCTACCATTTTCCTTTCTCACTCTCTTCCCCTGATAGACCATTACGCCCACTCTGAGTTTTAGCCAAGAACATGGCCCACATCCACCCAATAGAGGCTGATGACTCAGTCTCCTTACTGTCAAGCTGTAACATGTACTTACATTTTGGCCAAGAAAGTGATAATGGAAGTGATCTTCACAAATTTCTATGTTGAGTTTTTATAATGAAGCTATGTGTCTTTCACTCTTTCTTTCCCTCGCCCACTCTGACAATGAAATGGAAACTTCTCCTTGGACCTGGAGATGGGAGCTTCAGATTAGGGATGGCAGAGCTGCCCAACTTTGTTGGACTCTTTGATGAGAGAGAAATGAATTTCTATTTTATTGAAGCCTCTGGACTTGGGTCTCTGTTACACTGGCTTTACTTGTAGCCTAACTAAGACTTGATCTGAAAGATTGATATGTAGAGTCTATTTGTGTCCTGAAATATTCTGGTTTGAATCTCCCCAACCATCCCTGATCTACGTCCTGAAATCCAGACATAGCTTTGTGAGAGCAGAGCTCAGGGCATTGTGGTTTGTTTAAATCACTGCTGTTCAAAGAATTGGGAGATTGAATTCATTGCTGTAGCTGAGAAAATACCACCTAGAAATTCACAATTAAATATTTTGTTGTTGCTGCTGATTATGTAACTGGTTATCTTAATATAATTTCAAACTTACACAAAATTTACAGAAAAGTTGCAGAAATAATATACGAATGTATGCAAAGCCCCCTTTCAGATTTACCGACTGTTTATATTTTGTCCATTTGCTTCTTTTGTTCATTCTCCTCTAGAGTGTGTGTGTGTGTGTGTGTGTGTGTGTGTGTGTGTGTGTGTGTACCAATATAGTATTTTCTTCTGAATTACTTGAGAGTAAGGAGACTGTCATTCATGATCTTGTACTTTTTGAAAAACGTTGTCAAATTATTTGTAGAATATTCTTCAATCATGATTATATTTAGACTGCATTTTGGGCAGAAATATTGTAAAAGGGATGTTGCAACTTCTTTTTAAAATTTATTTATTGATTCTTTAGAGAAAAAAGAAGGGAGAAGGAGAGAGAGATAGAAAGATCTATATGAGAGAGAAACATTGATGGCTGCCTCTGCACGCCCCTACGGGGGATAGAGCCTGCAACCTGGGCATGTGCCCAGACTGGGAATTGAACGGGTACCTCTTGGTGCATGGGATGATGCTCAACCACTGAGAACACTGGCCAGGCAGATGTTGCACCTTCTTACTGCCTATGTCAGGAGGCAAACGATGCCCATCTGATCAACAGGTTAAGTTGGTATCCACCATATTTTTCCATTGTGATGTTCCTCTTCTTTTTTTTCCTATTTAATTAGTAAATAATGAGTGGGCAGATACTTTGACATGGTGTAAATATCCTGTTACTCATCATACTTTCACTGCCAGTTCTAAAACTGATGGTTTTACAGTATTCACTAGGAATTTTAACATGGATTTGCCTTGAGAAAGTGTGTTGTCTCAAAAAGTTGCTTACAACTGTCTATGGCTGGAGTCTAGTTTCAGCCCATCAACCCTAGACCTTCATTGCCTCTTTTGTAAAAAGGGATGGGTGAAGGGGTGTTGTTCTTGGGTGAAATGGCTTCTATCCATCTCTGTGAATCTGTGGGTGTAGTGTTTGTAGATAGGGCCACTCCTGGCATCCTGGAAGACAAGTTCTTTGAGGTGCAAAACTACCACATGCTTCGTAGGATCTTTAACTTCCCTGGCTGTTCACGAAAGTCTTAGAAGACGTGTGTACTGGAGAGGTTTTCAAATATGATTCTTCATTCTTAGACATTTCTCCCATTAACCTCTTCTATGTTACCTCCCCTGGAATATGGGTGTGCTTGTGTCTGCTTTGGCCAATACAGTACAGCAGAAGTGATACAATATGACCTCTAAGTTTTGGTCCTAAAAGGCCATGTAGCTTCCCCCTTGTTTTCAGGAAGTTTTCATATTGGAGGCCTGGAATTTCATGTATGAAATTGGCTACCCCAAGTCTGCTATTAGTCTGTGAAGAAGCCCAATCCATATAGAGAGGCAAGATATAGATATAGACATGTACATAGCTATAGATAGCTGGAGATGGAGATAGAGATGGAGATGGAGATGGAGATGGAGATGGAGATGGAGATGGAGATAGAGATAGAGATAGAGATAGAGATAGAGATAGAGATAGAGACAGAGACAGAGATAGAGATAGAGATAGAGATAGAGATAGAGATAGAGATAGAGATAGAGATAGAGATAGAGATAGAGATAGAGATAGAGATATAGCTGCTTTGGTCAACAGTCCCAGCTAAGCCCAGCCTTTGAGTCTTCTTAGCCCAGGTACCAAATAATGTGAGGGAAGGGGTCTCTGTATGTTCTGGCCTCTGGTTATTTGAGAATTTCTCAACTATTTGAAACTCGCTGAGATCTCAGGTATTGTGGAGCAGAGACAACTGTGTCCCATCTGAATTCCTGACCCACAAAAATCTGTGAGCTTCTGACATGGTT
This sequence comes from Plecotus auritus, assembly GCF_963455305.1. Lineage (NCBI taxonomy): Eukaryota > Metazoa > Chordata > Mammalia > Chiroptera > Vespertilionidae > Plecotus > Plecotus auritus. Next base: position 166,260,785 of record NC_137782.1, read on the forward strand.
GTTGTTTGATGCCATTTTAATTTGGAGGGCTTTGCGTTGCAGTGACAGAGACCAGCTCTTTTTAGATCCCTCTGGGACGACTGTACTGGCCTCAGTGGGAGTCACTGTGCATTCTAGCCTAATGCTTTCTCTTTCTATTACTTGTCAACCAAATATATTTCAAATAAAAATGTTATGATATAGTGAGCATGGTTAGTCTCTCTTATGTCCTCTGGGGGAGTAAGGTCATGACTTTCTTGTTTCTTGCTTTTTGTTTTAGTAATATCAGCAGCCCTAAAACTTTAGCCTTGTTTACTCTCTGAGGTTTGCAAAGAACCATGGCATGTTTATGGGGCACTGATATTCCAAACAATAAGTACTTATAATAAGAAATGTCAGTTTTACTCTGCTTTTGGAATAGCTGTGAACTAGAAAAGTTACTGAGGAAACGAATTCTACAGAGGGAATAATATTTTTTGGAGACATGATTTACACATTTGGAGATGTATTCCACAGTCTTCTGTCTCATTGCCTTGACAATGAAGATTGGGTAAGAGGGGAGACTGAGAACGTATGAGTGATCCCTGTCTTGATGTGACATGTTATGTCCAGTGATCAACCTTCTCTTGACATCTAATGGCTGCCAAACCTGAGAGGCAGACAAAACCCTAAACAGTCCCCATTCATTCATTCATTCATTCATTTGTTCAACAAATCAGAAGTTGTACTCAGTTATGATGATAGAGGATTGAAGAAGGCAGACACAGTTACTGCCCACATGAAACTTACATTCAGACTATGAGGACAATGAATTTACAAGTTTGGTGAATATGATAGATAGCACTCTGCTTCCCATACTATCTGTGGCAAAGGACCCCTTCATTCTTTCTATCTATCAGTCTAGCATGTTTGATTTCTAATTATCATGGATAAAAATATATCCTATTATACATGATTGAATGCATTATAAGCCAATGGGATTTACCACCCAAGTTTGAAACCTCCAGACTAGCCTACCAGCTGTTCAATAAAGATGAGTCCACAAGTTGTTTCTTTAGATGTTGTGGCAATGTCAGATTGCTATACAACTATGGTCATGATTACTTATAATTTCTGTTTATATTTCATTGTAGATCACTGACAAATAGTTCACATATGGGCCCTAGTCCACAGACCACACTTGGAGTAGCACAACCATAAAAAAGTAGTGTAGGAGGGAACTGTGTTATCAGTTGCTCTTTATATATCTCTTAAAAATTAGAAAATTGGAGAAGTCTTCTCAAATGCACAGACTGTCTTATGTTCCAACTCCTTCTTTAACTCTACGCTAATCATGGGAGAATTGGTAAGCAGAGGCTGGGAGTCAGCACCTCACCTCTTAGCATCTGCAGTTGCTACAAGGATTTTCCTATTGTTCTCAGAATCATTCAGCCTGGTGGGGAGGATTCAGACAGAGTTAACGTGTGTTATTCCAAGTTCCTATGTACCTAGCATTAATATTATAATTCTGTAAGGCACAGTGTTCTCAGGAGGGTATAAAGAAGAAAGCTACTCTTAAAATAGCTTTAAATCACTCCACTTATAAAATTCTCAGTGATATCATCTGAGTTTTACAGGTAATGAAATGGTATGAGGGAAGGTGGAGCGTGAGGGGGTAAGAGATCAACCAAAGGACTTATATGCATGCAATTGACCATAATTAATGTACACAGACGGGGGGGTGGGCGTTGAGGGCATTTTGCTGGGGATTGGGGGCAGCCAGGGAGAGGTCAATACACATTTTCATAGGAAAAAGGAGACTTATGTAATACATTAAACAATAAAGAATTTAAATTTTAAAAAAGAAATGGTAACATACTAATTAAGGGTCTCTCTTGGGTGAACAGATAAGAAAAGGGGCATGTACATTCTGACTAATTTTTTTCCAGGATTTTAAAAACTGGAAAACAAATCCAATTTCAAAGTTTAGGGCTTTGACTTATGAATTTTATGACTTAGAATTTCATTTCTTAATTCCAATTAGAAATATTTTATGACTTAGAATTTACTAATTCAAATTAGAAATATTTGTCTTATAAATAATTTTCCTTACAATTACAATTAATTATGCAGCACCTAGGCAGAATATTGCCCTCAAACCCCAGCTTGCTTTGTGCAAAATGAAGAAAAAAGTATGCTCTATCCCAAACTCTATCTACCAGCCATGGGAGGGTTCAGGGGGTGAGGCCTCCGGAGAAGGTCATGCGACCCCTCTACTTCTCATGTCTAATCTGGCCATAGAGCAGAACTTTGCCACAGAGCAGGGGAATCAGCTAATCACTGACACCTTGCCAGCTGTGGAGTGTATTCAGGGAGGAATTGGCGCTGACGAGGAAAGTTCGCCTGCTTGTGTTCAGATCTATTTGGGGGAAAAAAAATCATTCCTACAAAAAAAAAAAAAAAAAAAGTCCAAAGAGCAAACAACAGCAACATCCAAACCAAACAAGAAATGGAAAGGCCACCCAATAGTCATTTCTCCTGCTTTTCCTTCAAAATAGCAGTGTTTATTTAATAGACCCATAGCCCCAGGATGGAAACAAACAGATCGATCACTAAGGTGTTGCCTTGTGCCCATCATCCCGACGTCCTTGATGTTATTTATCCGAGTCTGGAAGTCATCACACGGGCACAGGTGCAGCTGATGTGGCATGACATTGGTACTATATAAAGGGCTGTAAGTGACAGCATGAAGGTAGAGCAAATTATGCCTCTGTGCTCCAGGCAGCCTGCTCACCTCGCAACCCTGCTACCACCCTCTGCCTTACCTAGTCACCTCGTGGTCACAGCCACTGTGTTTCATCATCGACTTCAACAGCAGTTGGCCCTCTGCTTGCCTCCTCAGTCTGTGACCCACTGGAGACAGTATCTAAAAGGCCCATCTTGCTCTGCTGGGATGAGCTCATTTTTGTGTTGCTTCCTAGCAGGGAGGTGTGATTAATTCTCAGACAGGATACACACTTTCATAGGTAAAGAGTCTGATCATATCCAGACGACAAAGACTGAGGCTGGAGGCTTATGAGCCAAGCCAAACTCTCACACAGACGAGGCACTTTAGGACACGGAAGGTAGTGTGGGTCCTCAGCAGTTTAAAGACTGGCTTATGGGTGAAGGAGGATAATTATCTACCACAAGGGAGGGATCATAGCAAAGCTAGTACTTTATGTAGCTTAAATAAATGAAATACCGTACCAGGGGTCCTCAAACTTTTTAAACAGGGGGCCAGTTCACTGTCCCTCAGACCGTTGGAGGGCCGGACTATAGTTTAAAAAAAAAAAACTATGAACAAATTCCTATGCGCACTGCGGGCCCGGGACGAGTCGGCTGCTAAGCAGGACAGGCAGCAGCACCCGGCGGGTCGGATAAATATCCTCGGCGGGCCGCATGTGGCCCGCGGGCCGTAGTTTGAGGACCCCTGCCTAGACACTTGAGCTTGTCTTAGTCATGCTGGTGGGCTGGTGGTTTGAGTTGAAGGCCACTCTCTGGGGATTTGGGCAGGGTGTTTGTGGAGAATGAGCAACAGTCAGCAACATGTTGGTGATGAGCAAGTAGTCACCGTCTCCCCTGGTCTCAGGGTTGAAGCTCTTGTAGGAGCCTCTGTCTGCAGGTTGCATCTTTTGGGAGGCACTTCTCTACCCATGACGGTTTGTAGAGAAAATGCCATAGATGTTCACAACTGCCCAAGAGCCCCGCTTCCAACCAGGAGGTTAAACACATGGCTGAGGTATTTCAAGTATAATGTGCGTAGGAAAAGCATGGAGTGGGGTCCGTGGCACCTTGATTCTAGGTATTGCCATGTGGGACTTGGTGACCCACTGGTAGTACAGGAGTAAAGCTTGTTCAGCAGAGCAGATCGCACATGAACATGAGGCGGGCTCTGTGTGTGCAGGCAGTTGTGGCTGGAGTATGGCTGGGTTAGGTGTCCTGTAGGATGCTGAGAGGGGCCCTGGGGCCCTCAGCTCTGTGACTGTGGTGGGTGCTGCTGTGCACAGTTCATAAAGCTAGCCCAGTGGATGCCTTCAGGAAGATCTTTCTCAGGGGTCAGGACTCTGGTAGGTAAAGTCACATATTCATTTGTTCATTTAGTCATTGGTTTTTAAATATTATTTATGGTAATTCAACAGATATATGTGCAAATGTCTGCTAATCCCTCTTTGTAGGATATGTATGGGGCCCCCAGCTGAAGTTCTTTTAGAAGATTTATCTACCCTTATTGTTTGTTCATTCATTCAATGGCATCCTTGCACTATGTATCTTGCATTCTCATAAATGGCTCTTTACAAGAGAAGAACAAACAGTTCTTTGCCCAGGATCTCTGGTGTGGAGTTGGGTGATTTGTGGCTGCTAAGGAGACAATCTAAGCTACACACTCTTCCCAGAACCAGGCAGAAGGCTTCCCACACAGGATCCTCCAGAGGGTGGGTATCTGTAAGGGCTCTGGAGCAGATATGTTAGGAGGAATTGCAATAATTCACGACTTTAAAAAACTCTCCTTGATGTTTAAAAGGCTGCGGCTGTATCCTTGTGAAAGCACAAAGCAGAAGGAGCAGTCAGTGTCTTTGAGTTAGCTTTGCCGTCACTAATCACTCACCCTTACTATTGTTTATGTAGTCTTACCAACCCTAGCTAACTTCTCTCTTATTTCCCTGTTATCCATTCCTCAAGCTTCCGATCCTGTGCCCCTTCTTCAAGGAAACTCTCTTGTGTTAGCAGCTTGATTACTTTACTATTGTTTATGTAGTCTTACCAACCCTAGCTAACTTCTCTCTTATTTCCCTGTTTTCCATTCCTCAAGCTTCCGATCCTGTGCCCCTTCTTCAAGGAAACTCTCTTGTGTCAGCAGCTTGATTATATGTGGCTCCTCTGGACATCCCCATCTCTTAGTATCTATGCCTATTTCAGGGAGGCCTCAAGGGCTTCACAGGTCATAGAGGGCATATTATAGACTCTGGCCTCCTTGGAGAGCAAATATTAAGTCCTATCCCTCACTCCTCTTCTTGAGCCCTGGATACATTGTTCCAGAGGCTCTGATGACTTCATGACGCTTCAGTGGCCAGGGAGGTGGTGGGATCACACTCTGAGGTTACCTTGGTGGAGCTTTTGGTTCAGGTAAAAACTTAACCCCTGCAGCAGGGAGGCCCATCTCCAGCTGAGTTCACTCTGGTGCCCTGGGGGTCCTGTCCCCACCTTCACAGATTTTCCTGTTGGAACTTTATGTGTGTCAGTTTGCCTGTAGACACTAATATGGAGTCACATTGCAACTTAATGAGAACAATTTTCCTCAATGAAACAATCCTGATGATTAGCTCAAGCTCCCATCTGCCAGCTAGTATAGCTGGAATGGTCTCATTGTCCACACACACACACACACATACACACACACACACACACACTCACTCACTCCTACCTGGAAGGCCTGGTTTTCTGGGTTCTCCAGGACCCACCAGAGCTGCCTCTATAAGTCCTCCCTCCCTTCCTGAGTTCACAGCAGTGTCCCAGTTACATGCATAACAGGTTTCCAATTTATTTCTTTTCAATAGCCCTTGGCAAACATTTCTTCCCCCCTTTCTCTTTTTATTGCTTGCCTTTACTTTATCTGCTAAATCCCTGCTTGTGGGTATCCAGCTGCCTTTATAGCACCTGCCCTTCTTAATATCTTCATGTTGTTGCATTTGCTGCCCTTGGGGTCTTAATGAGGAGCAGGTGAATATTATCAGGCCACTTTCAGGAAAGAGGATGGGAAGAAAACCTAATACCAACCAAGGCATTCATTATATAGGTTATCTCATTTAAAACCATCCTTGCCCAGTAAATAATTATTTTTCCCAACTTTATGATGAAAAAATCTATCCCCAGGAAAGCCCCAACTATCATGCTTTTGAAATTCCCTGTCAGAGTCAATCTCTCTTCTGCCCAATTTTTTTTCAACTGAGTAATAGGATCTATTACAGAATAAAGATTACATTCCTTAACCTGAAATTCAAAATCCTTCACGACTTAGCCCTAATCTACATTTTCTATTCCATTGCTCACTAAATAATACTTAGTTATAATCAAGTGGAGTTGAGTTGTACCCAACTTTTGCATGTACCCAACTCATTTCCACCTCTGCACCTATGTTCCTAAGATTCTTTCCTTTATAATGCCCTCCTCAAACATTTCCCTCACATACACAGATGAGCTTAACTTTTACAAAGAAACCAAAAAATTGTAGTCTCCATGCAAACCCCATTGACCTCCTAGCTGAAAGTAATAGCTCCCTCCTCCACTAACCATGGCATCTGACCTGGTCTCTCCCATAGTCCTTATCATCACCCCATCTGAAGCTGTGATCTCCTTGAAGGTGAGAATTGTGTCTGATTTTAATTTATCATCTCACAATACTGCTTAGGGAAGTGCCTTCCTCAGAGTTGATGCTTTAAGCAAAATAGTTGTTAAATTCATGATTTGGGGAAAGGTGTTTTATCTTCTTCTAACAACTGTTTCCTCCTGTATTTTATAGCTAGTACTAATTAAGATACTTCGGACCACCATTCATAAAACCTAAAAGTCGGTATTAAAGGATTAGCTTTCTGAAAATTTTGCTTGATACTACTGGTTCCTTTATACTTCCACATGTTTTTTCTCTTCAGCAACTATATTTGTGTTTGGTGACATAGACATGGGTCTCCTTTAATGGACATTTGGTTTTAATATAGTTAACGTTTCTGTCCTCAGAGTATACCCTTTATCCACAGACATTTGGTGGTTACACACAAACATACACACAAAATATGAAATATGTTTACCAGAGAACTCATCTGGTATTAACATACCTCCCTTGACCTGCATTTAACTATTCATTTAATCAGCAAACATTTGTACATTCACACATATATCTTTCCTAAGTTTTAAACACGTATATTCATTATCAGTTCATCAATTCAATGTGGATAACCCACAGCACACTAGAACCCAAGATATGTAAATTGAATTCATATCCCATACCTCTGTCCAGTCTTCAAGACAGGTCACATATTACCTGCTCTGCTCTACCTAGATCAAATAGCAGTGCTCTCACCTCCTCCTTGGTAAATCGGGTAATTATCCTCTGTTTTACTTTTCTCTTTTCCTCAATCCTGTCCAACCAATCAATTATTTAGTACTATTGAAGGAAGGCATTCACAATTTTTCCTTAAGTGAGGAGACTGGGACTTAGAACTTTGAAGAGGCCAAAGTTTCACAGCTACTAAGTGGCAAATGGGATTTAAAGTGAGTCTTGTCACTCCTAAGTTGGATCTCTTTTGCTATACTATATTGCCTCTCAGTGAAGAAAATAATAGTTTCGATAAAAAATGTTCATCGGTTTATTCTGCCGATCCATGGAGAATACATATGTGTTAGGCTTTGTATTAAACTAATTATATAGTCTGGCTGATGCTGCTCAGTGGTTGAGCATTGACCTATAAACCAGGAGGTCATGGTTCCTTTCCAGGTCAGGACATATGCCCCGTTTCAGGCTCGATCCCCAGTGGGGGCCATGAAGGAGGCAGCTGATCAATGATTCTCTCCCATCATTGATGTTTCTATCTCTTTCTCCCTTCCTTCCTCTCTGAAGTCAATAAAAATAAAAAATAAACTGATGATATAGTGATGGGTACATTCCCAGAGGAACTCCCGGGATCATCTCTATTGGCTAGGTTATGCTGCTGTTACAGGCATCAGGGACATCTCCATCACTTCAAACAAAGATTTTATTGCTCACGCACACCACTTGTCTACTGATGGTTGGCTGAGGGTTCGGCTCTAAATCATCCCATTCTCACCCCAGGACCCAGGATGTTGGGGCAGCTACTGTCTGGAACATTGCTAGTTACCTTGCCAATAGAATAATAGAGTTTGAAGTAAGTGCTGTCTCTTAAAACTTCTAACCCCAAGGATTGCCCTCTGGTTAGAAGCACAAACTTAATTGACCAAAGACTGCCACATGACCACAAGCAGAAAAGCAGGAACATGCATAGAAGGTAGTAAATGTTGTTGAACAGGAGTATAATTTATCACAGGTAGCAAACACATGAATATATAATCATACATATACTACTGGGAAAGGACATTTGGTCTCATCTGCCTTCATGAGAAATGTCCAAAGGAAGGAAAACTTGCTAATAAGATTGACAATTATTCAAAGCACTATTTGCACCCCAAGGTAGACATATCTGGATAGAACCTGTCCTTAGGGGAGCCCCAGCTCTTGTCCCCCTCTCTCCAGTCTGCAATATTTGATAGAATTGCAAACAGATGGTGCCTGACCATCTCGTTTCTCCTTGTTCTGGTCTTCCTTTCTTTATGTGTCCATGAACATGGCAGTCAGAGGCAAAGTTTGAGTTCATAGTAACGGGAGAGAGGTCTCACTCTTCTAACCCAATTTTTAGGAGAGCTCAGCATTAGGGCACTCTTTGGATTAATAACAGAAGAGTATTTGTTTCCCATTTGGCTACAGTTCCTTGAGACCTTTTCCATCAGAATCCCATTGGGGAGAAACATTGATTAGTAGAATTCATAGGATTCTGTTTTTCTTTTTGGACCCTTGCATTAATACCAGCAAATTCCCATCAGCACATATTCATAAAACATGCCAATGAAAGCATGCATGCATCTTATGGATCACAGAGGAAAACGCAATGGCCAGCAGGTAAGTCAGGGAAGGATGAGTTTCTAGGTTCCAAAGATTGGGAGAAAGGAGAAGGGTAGAAGAAACAGTAAAGGAAAGAATGGATTAATGAATGAAAAAAAGTATCATGTGTGTAGGTTATTAAAATATGTTGGTGTTAGATTATTATGTCTCTGAAAGAATTCAATAGAATAAATTACTATTGTTATGCCCATAGTAAATATGGGAAAACTGAGGTTTAGAGATATTAAGAGTTTGATATATCATGCATCTTTTAAGATGTCTTTGGCTGCAAGTGAGAGTATATTTGTTATGAGTTAATAGAAAAAATATATACTATACTACATTTGTTACTGGTCATAACAAAGACCAAGCCATGATTAGGTGCTTGGAATTTCCAACCCCCCTTCCATCTCCAGAGAGGGGAGAGGGAAATGCAGTTAATAATTAATCATTCTTACCGTAAGTGAAGAAGGCTCCATAAAATCCCAGTAGTAGGGAGTTCGGAAAGCTTTCAGATTGAAATGTTTCTCTAAGTTCTGTGAGCCACTCTAGCAAAGTAATCAAACTCAAGTGGGGGTGGGTGGGTGGGACATGGAAACTTCAGATCGGTAGTCAATTGGTCAGAAGCACAGATGATGACCTGGGCTTACAACTGTCATCTAACGTGTGTGTGTGTGTGTGTGTGTGTGTGTGTGTGTGTGAGGGGGAGTGTTGTAGGACTGAGTCTCTCACCTGTGGGATTTGACATTATCTCTGGGTAATTGAATTGATACATTTGTCTAAAAACATTTTAAATAATGATAAAAATAAAGGGGCGTTTATTATTTCTTGTAACAATAATTATGGTTGTAATTTATTTCAGGGTTAATTTTGCAGCCCAGTAATATTATTAGGCCCCCAGGCCCTTTCTGGTCCTCCACTCTTGGCCCTTGCGTTTCTCCCTTGGTCACAAAATGACTGCCACAGTCCCATCATCACATGAACGCATGGTGATGTCAGTTGACAAAGTGGGAAACTTATTGTCTACACGTCCTTATTAAGAAAGAGATTCTTCATAACTGGCTGTCTTTAGGAAAATACCTCAATAGGCTCATTGATATGGCCATGAGAGCATGGCCTATCTGTAGAGAGCAAAACAGAGAGTTACATTGTTCTGTTTATGGTGTTGGATAAAATTTGGAGTCAGGGCAAGCAGAGAAGTGTGAGGGTAAGGGGCAAAGAGACTAAAACAGAAAAGGACAGTGAGTTGAGCAATTTACAGGGGCCAGTATTTAATGAGAAGTCCCGGTGAGCAAAGGTTTTTATTTAAAGAATTTAAATTTTAAAATTTTGAAACCGAAAGTCTTTGCATTCCTCTGATCTATCTTCCCTCTGTTTCCCTGATTCCTCCCCAAAGACTGAAGCTTCTACACATTCCACAGGCTTGTGTTGGAGAGAAAGTCAAGAAAAGAGACTCTATTCCCTGACCTCAGTTGGTTTAAGCTCTGAATTTAGATGAGTGTTGGGGAAATTCAGAGTTCACTCCTTGCAGGAATTAAAGGTTAAGCCCTGCGAATTATTAGAAATCTCGAGAAAGACTTTGGAATTCCACTGGATCTGAGATAGAATCTTGGGATGGCTTTATTGAATTTTCAAAACACAGGAAGGCCTCAGATGACATGTAAAATGCTGCATTAAGTATTCCTAAATGTCAGTCTTTGCTGCTATTTCTGATAATTTCCTATGTATACATTCTCCTAAGAGCATTTACTGGTCAGAGGTTGTGGACTTGTATAAAACCCTTGAAAGGCATTGCCAAGTGCTGTGATAGGGCGCACTGGCCAGTACCCATGCCAATACTGGAGGGCAATGTGATGTTTCAAAATCCTTGTGTCTGAGGTTTTAAGTGCTTGTGTACTGACCCTGAGAAAGTGCCTATCTTTTCTTCTGGGAATCTCTACCCACCTCCAGCCTCAGCCATTATGTGCAGTCTGGGTGTTTTTTATTGTGTCTACTGTCCAGAAGAGGCAGAAAAAGGTGTGGGGAGGAGGAAGGAAGGAGGATGCCATGAATGAGGTTTCCAGGGTGTTTTGTGGCTGAGAAAGGTAGAAATAGCAAGTGGCTCAGTCTTAAAGGAAATGAGCCCTTTTCTTGAGACACTGAATTTCTGAGAAGGATCTTGAAGGCTGAGATATCTTAGTGCCAAATTTGAGATTGGATGCTGTCTCTGGAGGGCATTCTCATTTCATCTTTATCCCCCACGCTCCACCACCTCCACTGCCTGTGAACACACACACACACACGCACACACACGCGCACACACACACACACACACACACACGCACACACACACACACACACACCAGTCCTGTGTCACTTTCTTTGGTTTCAAAGCTATTACTTTGTCACTTTGTCTTGAAAATACAGATTGCATAGTAGGGTTTCATCCAGACCCACTTCTTCTAAGTAGATTTGAAGGCAGGACCCCGATGGCAAGGGGCTGGGTGAAGCCCTCATTTCTCACTAGCTAGCATGCTCCCCGTTTTAGGAGGGATCCATCTTTGCCTTTGGCTTCCTGAATTAGAGGCAGCAGATCCACTCAGAGGGAATGGAACCCGGCACAACATTGGGACCCTGAGCTGTTTGGGGGCTCCAGGAGGGGAAAGCTAATGAGGGACAGCAGTAGGAAAATCTAGCTACCCACATGGTATTTTGTTTCTTTTCTACATCTTCTGCTTTATGAATGCTGTGTGCATCCGGGAAGCAGAGCAGGGTGTGAGAAGTGCTGCTGGGCACCAGATAACGGGAGGTCCTTCCACAGGGAGTTCTATGTCATGCTGAGGCTGTCTAAGATATCCTCTAATGCAAATGCACCAAGCTCCAAAATTCGGTTTGCCTAAATTTATTTCATATATGCTGGTGAGCTTTGGGAATTATCAAGCATAGGATATGCCACTACAAATGTAATGTCATTGTCAACGTCATCATCATCATCATTCCTCCTCCTCCTCCTCCTCCTCCTCATCATCATCATCATCCTCTCCTTTTTCCCTAGAATCATCGGGGTCCAGTGTTAATTTGCTCCCTGTCCTTGGTCTATTCCTCAGTCCACCAGCGTGAAGTAGCATGAAGGCAGGGAGCTTTTCTCTCCCTTCACCTTTGTAACCCCAGTGCATTTATGAGGCCCAAGTAGGCAATCAACACACACCTACTAGGTAACGAGTGAATGCATGCACGGATGAATAATATCACCATTATTTATGCAAGGTGCCTCTTTTGTTTCATTTAATACTAGTTATTTTCCTTTTCAACTCCAATTCCCCTTCTTGCCTAGGCATTCTCTCCAGTGTATTTAACTTGTGTCCTCCCAATTCAAATTCTATATTTGTTTAGATATTTAGATATCTGCATATCCTTAAAAAATTATCATGTGTGTTTTAATTCATATAAATTGATTAAAAATCTCTTTCTTTCTGTGCAATTGGACAATTTCTGACTATTGCAGAGTATTTCATCGTGGGCTTAGACCACATTTCATGTGTTTATTCTCCAAGCGTGGGCATGGAGATTGCCTCAACTTCTTGTTGTTACAAGTCATGTGGATTGTGGACATCTTTGAAAATATCTCCTTGTGGTGCTGAGGGAGGGCTTCATCAGGATATCCACTCAGGGATCATGCCTATATGTGTGTTTCGTTTCAATAAGTTTTACCAGATCCTCTCCAGAAAGGCACCAGTGGTGCATGAATATTTCTATTTCCAACATTTCGTTTTGCTGACTTTCTAATTTTTGCTTATCAGATCACAGCAAAGTGACACTCACGGATGACTTCTGAGTGTGAGCCTTTATTATTAGCTTTTTGGATCCCCTCTGAGTTGCTTATTCATATTTTTGTCTGTATTATACTGGGCTTCTTATCTTTTTTGGATGATTTATGGAAATTTCTCATATATCCAGATAGTTATTCCTTATTAATATCTCCTTTCAGGCCACACTTATTACTGCCTTTGCACAGAGTGGCATTTGCAGTACAGTAATACTTTTCCATTTAGTTTTTCCCTCATGGTTTATGTATTTTGAGCTTTGTTTCATTAAAGCCTTTTCCATTATAAGGTAAACATCTGCCCAGTTTCAGGTAAATATATATTCTACTACATTTCCTCTGTTAACCGAATGCTATTACCTTTCACAATCTGTTTGCTTTTTAAAAATCCACATATATATCTGAATTTGGTATATGACAGTGACAGCATCACAAACCAGTGAACGAATGATCATTTAGTGAAGTTTTGAGAAGAATTAGCTAATTATTATATAAGAAAATGACCTCCAAGCAGATTGAAGAGTCTCCCTTTTGGCATATACTCTCCCCTTCTGCGATTGGTTGTTCCACTTTTATCTGCTTTTAGAAATATTTCATGTTGTTTTCAGAGACCTCACTTTTCTCTATAAGCTCACCTTGAATGTTTTAGGGGCCATTCGCCACCTTTGCTAGTAGTACCATCTGGATGCAGGAGCAAACTTTACATCCAAGAGTGTTCCTCTTGCTGAGTGATGGGATGTGGAGGCTCAGGTGTTCAAGTTTTTGCTCAGCCATTCCTTGTACCCTTTCCCAGAGAATCTCCTAATGCGTCCCTATTCAAGGGCATCCTTCTCTCTGATACCTATGTGTGTAGGATGGTTATAAACAGCTCTATTACTACCCTGTTTTAAAGCAAGCCAGAAGACATGCTTGGGCCACATTGAAACTCAGAGGCTATATCAACTGTCGCCCCAGAAGAGCCCTGGCCTGCCCCACTTTAGGGCACTGCCCAAACTCAACTATCAATTTTCTGTCTCCCCGGAAATTTCAGACAAATTTTGCTTAGTTTTAGAGCACTCCTCTCAAACACACACAAGCTTTCTTTTCCTTGTCTGGAGTCTTCATAGTTGGTTGGTACTTGCTAGCCATGATCTGGGGAAATGGAAGCTTGTCAGAAACCTGTCATGCTGGGCATCTGGTCCTGGAAATTCATGCATGTCAAGCACAATTGTGAATTGCTTTATGAGCTTTTAGTATATTGAAATGTTTCCTTCAGATTGCATTTGTCATGTTTTGAGTTAAAAAATAACTTACAGTATTTAGTCTTACTTGTTGGACACATAAATTATGATAACAGGTTTGTTGTAAATAATACTGTCAAATATAAGAGTGATCTCTATGTGTGGATAATTAATCATTAATTTGATCTTCCAACATCTTAGTAAGAGGAGTAGCTAGTATCTGTTTTATTTTACAAATGAAGAAACTCGGGTAAAGTTGCAAGTCACATACTCAAAGGTCCAACAGGTAATTGGTGACCCTTCTTGAGACACATTTGTGGAGGTGTCTCTTTAAAGCACTGTGCTTCGATGATGACATGTCATGGTGTCACCTGCTCAGGTGCTGCAGGCATCCTGGATCCAGTTTGCAGGCTGATGGAAGCTATACTCAACATCCAGCTTTCCGTAGGAAGGAGCAACCGCTACCCATATTGGCCCCTTTTAAGGTTAAATGTGGGGAAATGAGTCTAAGAATAGCAATCCAGAGACCTGGCTTTCAGCCCGGCTCACATGACCACCTGCATGTATGACTTTGGGCCTCAGGTTTCCAATTTGTTAATGAGGATGCTGACTTGATACATCTCCCCTTTCACTCAACTCAAAAAAGCTTGGGTTTTGTGACTTGGGGGTGAGGAATTCAAGCAGTCTGCTGTCCCAGATTTCTATCTGGAAGAACTGAATTTCCTTTCCTATCAGACCAGAAGTCTCAGCACCAAAGGTGCGGGAGAGCCTTTAGAGGCAAGCTGGGCAGATGCCCAGACTGGGATTCCTTGTGCACTTCTGTGAGTCTCACTATGCATTAGCAGCAGACATCCTTTCCAGTAGGTTCCTAGGTTTTCCGTGGAAGGCAAAGGCAAAGCCCCTTTGCCCCAAGTGTTTTCCTGTCTTCAGAGTACACCTGTTCCACCTGCTTTCCCTTCCTCATGTCCCCCCTTCCCCCTTTGTAGCCACCCTATGCTTTCCAGGGGGAACGTTTGCATATGTGCAGCCGGGCACAGGCCACGCCCACAGAAGGTACTTGCAGAACGTGGGTCTGGGTCTGTGATGTGCTCTTGGATTCCACTTCTGCAGCCATAACCTATTATTATCAACAACACCTGGACCAGTTTGCATAGTTGAAATCCAGGCATTTGTGAACCTTTTAAAGTCCCCTGGTTGTGAAATAAGTTTGAATGGGGTGGTAGGAGACTGGGTGATACCCAGGGCTGGATGGAAGGGTGAGAAGAATAGCAGAATGGAGCAGAAAGCCTGCCCCAGGCAGAGCCTCTGGTGTTAGGGGCTCAGCAGGGAATAACCAGGGATCTCAGCACCCCTTAGTTTTTGGTTCTTGCTGAGCTCCCTGCAGTGGTCTGGGTGGCTGCTTGCTATCTGGAGGCAACTGAGAGGTGAGGGACACCTTTCCAATGGGCACTCTTCAGGCGTTTCCATTTTGACAAAGTAAACTGTGGATTTGTTGTGCGAACCCCGACTGCAG
Organism: Plecotus auritus; assembly: GCF_963455305.1. Classification (NCBI taxonomy): domain Eukaryota; kingdom Metazoa; phylum Chordata; class Mammalia; order Chiroptera; family Vespertilionidae; genus Plecotus; species Plecotus auritus. The sequence goes on from NC_137782.1 coordinate 166,275,988, forward strand.
AGACTGCACCCCCCTCCCCGGTCTCATGCTCGAAGACTTTTTCTCCCAGCAATGAGAGTGCCGGGCGAGCGAGCAGGACTTTCCCCGGCAGTGCTGGCAGCGGGACAGCTTTGCCCAGGATGGATTTTTCTTCATTGATTCTAATCTCCTTCCTGACTGTCTGTCTTGGCTGCTTTGACATATTGAACACCGAACAGTCCCTGAGTAATTCTGGAACACTTGGGGATCGTTTTTATTTTTATAAGACAGTAGAATCCAATGAAGTGATTTATACGTGGACTAGAAGAAAATGAAGAAAAAAAAAATAACAAAGTGGTTTCGTTCTGGGAATAAACACAGACTCGATGACGATTAAAAGCCACACCAAACAAAAGGTTCCCACCCCATCTCCAATAATTTCCTCATTTTGTAAGGACGCACCGAGTCGTGTAGAGACAAACAGTGATGGGTAAAAGGCTCTCACAGCTGTAACTGCAGGCATGATTGATGAGAAAATGCTACTGGAGGGAGAAAAGGAAAATGAATATTTATTAATGGAATAAAGTGTCGGGGGCTTAAAATCTAAGGAGATCCATCATTTCACATTCAAGGTTGGATGCATCCGAAACAGAAGGTTCAATACTACGGCCCCGTAGCTAAACCACAGAACAGGAACATTCACAGACGCTGCCGTCGTTCGGTCCATGGGGGGCTTTCTGGAGATGTTATTCCCACTTCAGCCCCCATTTACATCATCTGAACGGGGCACCGTTACATGAGTTATCACTGCAAGAATGCAACGACAACAATTGACTTCACGTTGCAGAACGCCCAGAGCACTGTGGTCCCGTCATTCACCCAGGAATTAATATAGCCTGTCCGCATACTTTCTCTGTATATGGTTGTTATGGTCTCTGTGCTGACAGCTTGGGAGTCATTAGTAAGATTTTTTTGTACCGTGACTTCATCAGCTCTCCCTTGAACCTTATAAGGGCAGTGCTTAGCCAACCACCAGCACGTCTTCCAATCTCCTTGTATGTTTTCTCCCTGAAGAGCCCCTCCCCAGTGCTCGGTCTCTTTAGGTCGGTCAATTCTGAGTGAAGACTCAGAATAGATTGTTTCTTTTGGGTGAACTGTTACTCTAATTTAAGAACTAGAAACCCAAGTTCTTAAAAAAAAATTAAAATTGGAAGCCCAAGGAAGGCATTGTTAGTCTCCTTTGCGATGGTAGTATTTGGCCGGGGAAGCAGTGCGTTCAGACAATTAACAATAGTGATATTGTGGCTTGCTGTTTTGACAGGGAAGGAGAAATTGACTGATGGCATTTAACTGCCTAATTTAGCTTGTGGTGTTGAATTTATACTGGAGGTTTCAGTGTGTAGACTTCAGCTAATGGGTAGCCCCCAAGCACGTCACCCCTACCAAGATAACCATATACACACAAGGTCCTCAGCTCCCCAGGCTTGCTCCCAGGCCTTTATCATGGAACTAGAGGCCTGGTGCATGAAATTTGTACATTCGGGGGGAGGGGTGGTCCCCTCAGCTCAGCCTGTGCCCTCTTACAGTCCGGGAGCCCTTGGCAGGGAGTGGGCCTTAGCCATCAGTCCGACATCCTTAGTGCTGCCGTGGAGGCGGGAGAGGCTTCTGCTACTGCTGCTGTGCTTGCCAGACTTGAGCCAGGCTTCTGGCTGAGCAGCGCTCCCCCTGTGAAAGCGCACTGACCACCAGGGGCAGCTCCTGCACTGAGCATCTGCCCCCTGGTGGTCAGTGCGCATCATAGCAACCGGCCATTCCACCGTTCGGTTGATTTGCATATTAGCCTTTTATTATATAGGATATTTCTTTCTCATAGAATATGGTAGGGCTGGTTTATTGGTCCTATACATCCACCCACACTAAGCTTTTGAAATCATTGTCCTGACAGATGGCCTGGGTCTTTAGACTGTCATCCTCATATTATTTCTGGATATGACTATTTCTAGGTGGCAAATCTTGGTCTGTAGGAGCCGGCTTTTACTGGTTTGTTGTAGATGCTATGCCTGAAGAAAAGTTGCTATTTTGTTAGACAGTGTGTTGCAATTTATTTTAAATCATTGATTCTATCAAGTCCTTAGCAATAAATGTGGCTGAGGTATCTCTGTTGGCCATCTTTGGGAGAAAGCCAGGAGAGTCTGAATTGTATTGCTAGTTCTTTTATGTCATGTATAGTTCCCACCTCTCAAGATAGACTGAGGCCAAAACCGGTTTGGCTCAGTGGATAGAGCATCGGCCTGCGGACTGAAGGGTCCCAGGTTCGATTCTGGTCAAGGGCACGTAACTTGGTTGCGGGCACATCCCCAGTGGGAGGTGTGCAGGAGGCAGCTGATCGATGTTTCTCTCTCATCGATGTTTCTAACTTTCTATCCCTCTTCCTTCCTCTCTGTAAAAAATCAATAAAATATATTAAAAAAAAAAGAACCATCCCCCGGGAGGTGGAAGAGTTAACTTAAAAAAAAAAAAAAAGATAGACTGAGCATTTTGGTACCTGGAAAAGGGTACGCCTGGCATGGTCACGTTGGCACATAAAATTAACCATCACAGCTGTTCTTCAAACTAACACACGTAATGATAACCAATGGAATGCACAAGAGGAGATGGGTTTGAGAAATACTTTAAGTGGAATCATAAGGACTTGGCGACTGCTCAGTTGTGAGGACTAAAGAAGAATGATGAGTCTGTAATATCTTCAGTGTTTCTACCACAGATGATGCATGAGTGATGTGCAGGGAGAACAAATGCACACACATGTATATGCAAACACACAAACACAAGATATCTGTGTGTAAAAGTTAAGGGGTAAATTGAATTTAATTGCTTACCCTGAGTTCACCACTCTTGTAGCTCTTAGGAACAAAGCTGTTAAATTGTAAGTAAGGATAAATGCAAATTAATAATAAAAGTAAAGATGATCCATTTAACTCATAGATGAGATCTTGAGATCTTTAATCAGAACCTTTAACTCATTTTGTATAGTTTTTTTTTTTTTTTTTTGCATTTTTTCCCCCAAGCCCACATTGGGTGAGAAGAACTATATTGATTTACCTGCAGAAGAGAGTTCTAGTCAGGTGGAGGGACCATAAGCAGAAAAGCCTAGTTTTGAGGGAAAACAGGAATCTATTGGAAATGGTACATGAACTTAAAGATCTTGGGTCATTTTCACAAGGCGCAAGTAGACACACAGTGTTCCTAAGGTCATTGGTGTTTGGTAACTGAGTCATCAGTAAAAGCTTAAATGTGATGGTTATATCTATGATCTAATTAGGCAAAGTAATAATAGGTAGGTTTCAGAAGTAATCAAAACATACTAGCTTTTTGCCCTGGCTGGATAGCTCAGTTGGTTAGAGCATTGTCCATCTACACCAAGGTTGTGGGTTCAGTCCCAGGTCAGGGCACATACAAGAATCAATCAGTGAATGAATCAGTAAGTGAAACAACAAATTTATGTTTCTCTCTCTCTGGTGAATAAATTAATAAATTTAAAACAAACAAACATATACTAAAATTTTGTAGTAACACTAACGTGATGTTACAGTCATCGGCAGGGGAGTGAAAATGTTGGCTGAAGGGCCCTCATTGGACAAAGGGGCCAGAGTGGGAGCTGTGAGATAGTAGAGCCCCTTCCACCCACAGCTCAACCTGGAGCCCCAGACTCCCAGAGGAGCCCTGATGCCTCTCCTGCCATGCCTGCCATGTGAGAGGCTAATCTGCAGCATGTCTGCCCGAATGGCGCTGCCACACTGATTGTTTTTCTCTCCCACCATTTCCAGCCCAACCTCTATGTCCCTTTGGCTAGCAGGAACAGGGGATTTGATGAGCCTCAACACACAGAAGAGTGTGAGGGGAGATAAAACACATCCTGTCCTAAAAGTCTTTGCTTTTCCTTGTTATTTCAAAAGCTGCAACTTCCTATTTAGTTCAGCAGCTCTTCAGGTGGTCTCTTGGGTGGAATGAATTGGTTGGCAAAAGGGTGGACAATTGCTTGTGTAGAGATTGATGGCTTAGTTTCCAGAAGCCATTGGCATTCTGCTCTGCAAGGGACTGCTCCCTCTTTGGTCTTTAATCTGTTAGTACAATTGCAAGTGAAGACTCACAAAGAATTGCATTACAAGCCATTTTGGGGTAGACCTAACATGGGATACAGGAAGGCTGGTTCTGCATTAGCTGCTGACTCAGCCTTTTGTGAAAGAAATTCATCCTTGATTAAAAGCCTATGTGAGTGGGGAGGGGCGGAAGCAGGGAGAGAAGGTAGGGGAGAGGTGAGCAGATATAAATTCAGGGTGTGTCATTTGTCTAGTTAATAGAAAAGACAATAGCAATATTTGTAAGAATTTGTCTCAGCAACCTATATATTTACACATGAAGGTGTTTACCACATGAGTGAACTTTGAAGCTGATCTAACCCATGTTGAGCCTTCAGATGACTGCAGGGTTGGCTGACCTTGATTGCAACCTTCTAAGAGACTTTAAATAGAAGATCAGGCTAAACCACCTCTGGATTCCTGACCAATCGACACCATAGGAGAGTAATGTGTGTCGTTCCAAATTGCTAAATTCTGCGATAATTTGTTACATAGCAATAGATAACGAGTACACCACCTAAGATTTGGGGTAGGCATGACTTAAGCTACAGGCTAAGTCAATTGCAGCAAATAGATTTCTGTTGACACTAGGTGTACTCAATTCAAAGTGTCCTCCCCTACCCCCGCCCCCACCCCTCACATTCCTAGGAATACACGTAGCCCAGGACAGGACAGGTGGTTATGCGAAATCTCGGTTTCATCAGGTTGAAGATGAAAAGCAATGGTCCAAGTTTTTTTATTTCAAATACTCCTTTGGTTACATATGAACCCTAAGCTTCATTTTTGGGGAGGGAGGTGTGGGGTAAGAAATTAGGCCTAGTCATGAACAGCAAATGGTACTCAAAGCTGATAATCAGTGAAGCCATACTTGCTAGCCCATTTAGAGACACCAGGTTACATAAACCACTAATAGGAACTAGCCCTGTGATGATAGAAAAATACAAGTTAAATCATAACAGAAACTCTATTTTATTTCCACATCTCAATTTGACGAATTCTTCTTGGCACTTTTCCTGCTTGGGGCTTAGGGTGGTCAGTGATCCCGAGGCTGTGCTCCCCACCACACTGTTTATTTATGACCCTTTAGACTCAGATGGCAGCTCCAGGCCTCGGGGCTCTGGAAAAATGAGTGTGGACATCTGGCCAGAAAATGACTCTCCTGCCACTGTGATGCGGGCTGCCTCTGGCATCTGCTCTTTTCTTCCTCTTTTTCTTTTCTTTCCTCTACTTTCTTTTCTTTTCTTTCTTTCTTTCTTTTTTTTGAGTATGAATGATGGTTTTTTTTTTCCTTCTTGGGGTGAGAAGGCTGATATCCTACTCTTGAAAACTTAGCTGTCCAATGGAAATATAATGCAAGCCACAGTGCTAACCCCATTTGTAATTTTAAAGGTTTTAGTTGCCACATTAAAAAAGAAAGAGTTGAGCTCTCGCTGGGTGGCTCAGTTGATTGGAGCATCTTTCCAAACATCAAATGGTGTGGGTTTGATCCCCGGTTGGATGCAGACTAGAGGCAATCAATTGATGTCTCTCTCTTTCTCTTTCTCTTTCTCTCTCTCTCTCTCTCTCTCTCTCTCTCTCTCTCTCTCTCTCTCTCTCCCTCTCCCTCTCTCCCTCCCTCTCCCTCCCTCCCTCACTTCCTCCCTTCCTCTCTCTCTAAAAATCAATAAAACCATATCCTTGAGTAAGGATTTAAAAGAAATCTATAATTCTTTAAAAAAAAGAAACAGTTGACATTGACATTAACAATATATTTTCTTCAACCCAATATACACTGTGTTATCCCTTCAACATACAATCGCTATAAAAATCATGCATAAGGCAACCTGCATCCTTTTTTGCATATCAAATCTTAAAGATTCAATGTAGGTTTGATTGCACTTAGGGCACATCTTAATTCATACCACCCCCCTGTGAGGGTGAAGAGCCACACGTTGGTGGCGGGGGGGGGGCACCGTACCAGACAGCTCTGGCCTGGAATGTGTGCAGAGCTGTCCCCCCTTCTCTGGCTTCTCGGGACTCCCCCTCAGACCTCTCTGGGGTGTCTGAGGAACAGTCTCATTCTCCCTGCCCCCCACATGGTCCTGCTCCGTGCCCCTCTCTTCTGTCATCTCGTTCCATTTTCCCACTTCCTCACACTGTATCATCCACCTGCATCTGGGGATGATAATTTAACAGCAGGTTCTTGGGATGCTCTTCTAAGCTCTCCTTTGAAACAGGAAACCTAATAGGATATAGATTATGGCAACATGCAAACTGTTCATCAATTATCCATTACATCTGCCATCTCCCTTCTGCCAATCGAGGTAACTATGTTATTGCACACAAAGAAATCGTATTTTAATTATAATCCAATCAGAAGATGCATCCATTATGCAGAGTGCTTTGGCATGTTCTATGGATTTAATTTTCATACCAATAGTGGAGCAAATGCTGCAGAGAGGGGAGGCCTCGCTATTTTCTCCATGAATTCAGTGCTTTGAAAAATACAGAATGATGGCTGTGTGGAGACACAAAGTTACAGACTGCCAGGGTCCCTGCTCTTGAGACACTCACAGCCTGAAAGGGGGGCTGAGCCCTGAACAGATGCCCAGTGTGGCCATGTGTCCCTATGAGAGCTCTGCCTGGATGACTGAGGGGGAGATTGTAACAAGCCTGGAAAGAGTGGGTGGGATTTGGCATGTCACAGAGACTGGCATGACTCTGACACAGAGAGCTAAACCTGAACATCTGGGGAAGGACATATCTTTTTGCCTGGCTGGAACGGAGAGGGAGGAGTTGGGAGAGCCTGTGGGCAGAGAGAATACACGGCAGGGTGAGCTGGGTTGTGGTAGGACTTTCCTGATGGCCAGGAGACTGCCCTTCATTTTCTGGGCTGGGTGGATCACACCTGTGCTTTTGCGGGGAGCGGGGGAGGTGGACCTGACACATGTGCATTTGTGCACAGACGTCTGGGCACAGGGAGGGGGGAGGGCTCTGAACACTTTGCCTCTCGTGAGAATAAACAATATTAAAGTAATGGGCTTATGCATTTTCTGACCTTTAAAAAATGGTATTTTCATCAAACTTCCTCCTCCCCACCTTGCCCTCGTTAAATATTTCATCTCAACTGGAAAATACCCACAACAATGATTTTTTTTTTATGGTCTAGCCTTTCAGTAATAAACCAAAACAAACAGTAGGGAGCTTAAAAAGCCTTTCAGCTCAGAAAGATAAAAGCAGATGCCTCTGGTTTAGATTCTGGTCAGAAAGCACAAGAGTTCGTTTCTTCTGAAAATCCTTTGAGGAAGAGAGAGCGGGAGGAAGGCTGGGGCAAGACCACCCATCCCTGACCCAACCTTTCCCTAGTACTTCTTACTTGCCCGGGGTTTATACTGCACCCCAGAATCTCATTATCTGAAGCAGAATTCAGCTTTCCCTCGCTGTAGCTAGAACCCTCTTGTTTCTTCACCTGTAAGGAAAGCCCCAGTAAGAGAGATGAAGAAATGGGGACCCATTTTTCACAAAGTTATTGAGGAAATAGCAATGCCTTTAAGGCTTTATGCCCTAGGTCAGTGGTTCGGCAAACTGCGGCTCGCGAGCCACATGCGGCTCTTTGGCCCCTTGAGTGTGGCTCTTCCACAAAATACCACGGCCTGGGCGAGTCTATTTTGAAGAAGTGGTGTTAGAAGAAGTTTAAGTTTAAAAAATATGGCTCTCAAAAGAAATTTCAATCGTTGCACTGTTGATATTTGGCTCTGTTGACTAATGAGTTTGCCGACCACTGCCCTAGGTGCAACAGCAAAGACACCTTCAGGCTGGGGGGCCACGGTTTCTTAATTCTGCTCTTTGCTTGGACCACAAACTTAAGGTGCATCTGCCACTATGACCTTGAATTGTCCAGAGGTCATGTTTACAGCAGCAAGCAAGCACACACTCCTTGTCTGCTGACACCATTCCTTCCCGTGAGCCTTTGCTCACTGCACTCCTCCCACCTGGAAAGGCCTGCTGATTAATTTGTTCAGACTTTGTTCAGCCAACTTGTAACGAGAACCTACTTTGTGCTGGAGTCCAGGGATTCAGAAATGGATAAATCGTGGTCTTTCAGGGGCTCAAGGGCAAGAACACAGGTATTAAAACCTCTTGTGGCAACTGTCATGATGAGCATCATTTTCAGTGCTATGTGTATGCGTGGCCCAGCCCGGGAGGCCGGGGAGTCTTCTCAGAAGAGAGCATGTCCTTGTGGTCGTTGACCTAGGACCTCACCTTCCTCTAAAACCCTCCCCCTTCCCCGGGCCTGGCTTCTCCTTCTTCTGAGCATTGCCACTTACCCATCATGTGCTTTTCCTTGTTATGTTTACATTTTATACTGTTTCTTGTTTCTTTATTAGAACAAACAAAGTAATGGTTCATGTACATTTTGACATTTTAAAGAAAATAATTTCAACACATTTTCTTATGCCTCAGGTCATTGTTAACTATTCTGTATCAACCGGATAGCACCTGCCATCACCTAACTATCAAGATTGGTGATGTTCGGTGAGTTCATTTCTTCACTCTTTCATTTCATAACCACACCGTAAGCACCTATAGGTTTCATGGTGTTCAAATGTGAGCAAATAAATCCCAGTCCTTCCTTCATAAAACTTACATGCTGGTGGTAATATACGCCAACACGTAAAAACCGAAACAAAAGCTGGTGAGGAGCACTGTGAATCAAAATAATGAAAAATCAAGCTTTGGGGCAGTGGGCCTGTGATTTTCTTCTCTCATTCTGTGCACATTGGCCACCTCCACAGTCCTTGGGGCAGGTTTGGTGCTGACAGATGCAGTGCCTAGGCTTCTAGGAAAAGCTCTGGGTCATACAGGGGACTCTGTGTGTGTGTGTGGTGGGGGAGGGGGGACTGACAGTGGGCACAGGCTTGGATCCACTCTTGGAGAAGCTTGCTTAGTTGACATCAACTTTCACGGGTGTCCTGAAGCAGCCACCTATGCATCTGGAGCCCCATGAGGGTCCCCCTGGTGCACAAGCCTCACTTCCTCTCAGCCCTACTCCCATCCTTGCAGTGCATGCTGGGACATCCCCAGGGCTTCCCTGTAACTCCCTTACAAACACAGTGTCCATGGGCTAAAGTAGGGTCTCCAGACAAAAACAGTGAGCAAGTCAGCTGTAATTTCTTTCTGACAACTTGCTAAAGTGGTTTAAGTAAAATCTAAGCTGAGTGTTTGAAAGGGGGTATATCATGCCCAGCTGGTGTGGCTCAGTGGCTGAACATCAATCCATTGAAGCAGTTCAATTCTCAGTCAGGGCACATGCCTGGGTTGTAGGCTCGATCCCCAGTAGGGGCGTGCAGGAGGCAGCTGATCAATGATTTTCTCTCATCATTGATGTTTCTATCTCTCTCCCTGTCTCCCTGCCTCTCTCTGAAGTCAATAAAACATATAAATAAATAAACACATAAAGAAATGAGTAAGGGTGCTGGGGAGAGAAGGACGTAATGCAGCATGATAAAGCAACCCCCAGGCACCATGAGGACCAGAATCTGGATTCAAATGGTTTGCTCTCCATTTCCCTGAGTGATGGACAGGAAAGCCCTGTAGGCCACCTTGACTAGTGAGGAATGCCTGCCACTCACAGAGCAAACTACCATATTAAAGCAATTTTTGATCCTGTGTGTCATAAGAAGACACATTTTTCCCCCGTTTCATTGCGATGTAATTGGCATATAGCATTGTATTAATTTGAGATACAAAGCATAATGATTTGATATATGTGTATATTGTGAAATGATCACCACAAGAAGTCTAGGTAACATCCATCACCTCACACAGTTACGCATCTTTTTTTCTCTTGTGATGAGAATTTTTAAGATCTACTCACTTAGCAACTTTGAAATATACAGAGAGTATTGCTAATTATATTTACCACACTGTTGATTACATCCCCAGGACTTATTCCTCTTATCACTGGAAGTTTGTACCTTCGGTCCAGCTTCACCCACTTGAAGTTTGTTTAAAGCGGGGTGCAAAATGCCCCTTGATAGAGCTCAGAAGCTTTAGCGGTAAGGCGTAAAGCCCAAGGAAATGCCAGAATTTGAAGAGACGTCTCAGAGTTGGAGGCTACAGGAGAGTAAGACACTGCACACATGCTCCACGTCTCTGGGCACCTCTTGGGACCCCCGCTGGGGTCCTTCTGGACCCAGCACAGAAGGACTGGGCTGACCAGCTGGCACCTCGGTCGGCCTTCGTGTGTGTTAGATGTGAGATGTGTGCAGCGAGCCGTCTGACAACCAACCAACATGCTGTCATGATCCCCCGCTGGGTATCCTGTCCCAGCGAGATTATCGCAGAGCTACACCTCCCAATGGGAGACGTAGGGACGTTCGCCTCAAGTCAGGCCATGCAGCTGGCCCTGTGCAGCGATTCACACACTATGGTGTGAAATAAGCATTGCCAGGGATGCTTATTAAGATGGAGTTCTTGGTCCCACCCCAGGAGATTCTGATTTACTGGTTCTGGGTTGGAGTCCAGAAATCTGAGTGGTTGGCAACACTCCAGGAGATCCCACAGTAGCTGTGGCAGGTGGAGAAGCTCAGCCCGGTCTTTCTTTATGTTGTTGCAAAAGGCAGGGTTTCCTTTTGTTAAGCCCAATCTTTGACAGGAGTGAATGGTATAGAATACCAGGAGCAGGGATGCTAAAGTCAGCTTTTTCAGAGTCTAGCCTTCCTCTGGCCCTCATGCACCTTTCCAGCCCTAGTGTTTCCATCTCTGACCATGCCCAGGGAGCTCCGTCAGTGCTGGCAAAGGGAGGCCTTTCGGAGGTGTTCTGTCCCAAGCAGAAAAGTGAAGGTCACCAAGGAGACAAGTGGGGCTATTTATTGAAATACCACAGCCATTATGACTGCTATTACCGATATTTTAAATTATGATATTTTATTTAGAGCTACTGTATGTCACATACTCTTCTAAACTCTGTACTTCATTACTTTGTTTAATTCTAACAACCAATCTTTGAGGGCTATACTATTTTATTTTCATTATTGATTTGAGAGAGAGAGAGAGAGAGAGAGAGAGAGAGAGAGAGAGAGAGAGAGAGAAGCATTGATATTGGTTTGTTATTCCACTTATTTATATATTCATTGAATCTTGTATGTGCCCTGACCTGGAATCAAACCTGCAACCTTGGTGTATCAGAACGATGCTCGACACAACTGAGCTACCCAGCCTGGGCTGTACTCTTATTATTATCTTCATTTTACAGATGAGAAATTGAAGGAGGAAGAGGTTAAGTAATTGCCTGGGTCACACACCTGGTAAATGGTCAGGTTGTGGCTAAGGAATCCCAGTGCGGAGGCTCCTAGAGCGTGAAAGTACTCAGGACTGAACATTCTGGGCTTCAGTCTTCTCCATCATAAGATAAGGATTTGAGATTCAGGCCCTCTAAGCAGGGATGGCTTTGTGGGTGTGCAGCTGGAATGGTCAAACAGCCCCCTGATTGGAAGCGTCCCAGGCTTAATTCCATGCTCTGTTGTAACCATCTTCAAATTGATGATAATTTTTTCCCAAGGAGCCTCATGCTTTCATAGTGTCATTGGACCTTGAATAAGATAAAGCTCCTCTTGTCTCCCAAGGGCCCTTCTTGTTGTCACATTGTATTCTTTTCTCAATTCCCTTCTTGACCCTTAACACCCTTGAGCAGGACCACCTTCTGCAGCGGTGACAGAGCAAAGGGCTGACCTGAATGTTACAATGAGTGGAGTGTCTGGGCTGGGGACCAGTGTCCTTGGTGTGTCTGCAGAGGCTGATGGAAGGCGCCTTGCAGAGCAGAGCACCTGGAGAGCTCTCAGCTGGCAGGGGGTGTGCCATGTGAGCTGTGACTGACTCCTGTCAGCCACAGCCCAGCTGTGAGCTGGGTGAGTGGGCCATCTACAGCATGTTAGCAGTCCCTTCCTGTAGAAGGTGGATGAGGAGACAGCAGAAGCTGATGTTAATGAGTTCAGTTCTCCCTGACAGGCTTTTTGGGTCTTTGCTGAGCACCCTTCTTCCTTCTTTGGCAGTGGTCCCAACCCCATCACTCCCAGGTCCCAGGAGTCTGTCCCCATGCCTGGTGCCTGGAACAAGCTCTTAAAACAATGGTTTCTTTCTGACAGCCTAGAGGGTGACTATACACATAGCGCACAATTTCATTACACTCGCTGCCTGGAAGGTTTGGCTCAGGAGCCATGGAAGGAAATTGTGTTGAATGCTTATCATGTGACCCCTTTATTCTTTTTCCTCTGCGCTTCCTCAAGTATGTCCTAGTCCCATTTACCTTTTCAGGAAAAAAAATAAATAAAAAGGTCCTTAGCGGGGTTAATGACTTGGATTTCTATCAGCACCCAAACAAAAAATTCAGACACAGACAATACCTCCGAAATGTAGGATAAAAGGTTCATTCTTCACACCTTGACACTTATGGGCAGAACAAAGATAAGCCCTGAGGTAGTGTCTGTGTGTGCCTGTGTGTGAGCGTGGGCTTTGTGTGTATGTGTGTGGAGACCCGGAATGTGAAGAAAGGTAAGACAAGTTGTTCCTGCTCTAAGTGAGGCATTTTCCTGACTCCTTTCTCTCTCTCCCCTTCCAAGTTCTGGATCCTTCACAAATGATGTTTTGAACAGTCCTCCCTCCCCTCAGCTTTACTAAGCCAGCACTTCCTCCCAGGAACCTGCCTGCACCCAGCCCAGGTCTGGGCCAGATGTTTCCTTTTATGCCCCAGAGCTCTCAGACCTAGTCTTTTAGTGTTCGCATCTCCTACCCTACAGTTGTTTATTGATTCACACGGAACCCATGGCCTGTGATCTCCATGTGGCTGGCCCTGGGAATGTCTTGTTTGCTGTTGCTTCCCCAATGGGGATTAGTAAATGTTTGTTAACAGAATTAATACGGTGGCAGCAAGCAACTGAGTCCTGGAGCCTCAGAGGTGACACCAGGTGCCTCACTTTGTCTGCAGGGTCCAGCCCGGAAAGGTATTATAAGGCTGTATTTCTTAGCTATACACCAGTGCTCCACGCAAAGTACTTCACTTGAATTTCCCTATTTAATTCTTACAACTGGACAAGGCGGGTCTTGATTAAGGTTTTATAGAGAAGGTGACTGAACCTGGAACTGAGACTGGAAAGGTGGGTTAGGCATAAAAGACAGAGAAGGGCTTCCCATCCATCCACAGCAAATTGAGCTCTCTCACATACGTGTGAAAACGAGCTCAGGTGAGTGGAGAGTGGTTGAGATGGGAATGACAACACAACTTTACTTGAGCACTGTGCTTCTAGAAACAGTGATTGTTAGGAAGTCTCCCCACCCTTCTGTCTTCCAAGAAAAGCTAACCACAAAAACCACCGTGATCTTGCATATTCCTAGATAGACCCATCTCCATTCTTCCTCATGAATTCCATAAAACTTGCCCATGACTCCCCTTGTTAAACTCAGGACTCCTTCCTTTTCTATATCTTTCTCATCTGTGAACATTTTCCCTATTGCTATAGTATGAATTACATCATCTCCTGGATTGCCTGGTACCTTTTGTCTTGCAAAGGGGTTATATCTTGCAAGGGAGGGAGTGACCAGATCATGGAGGCCCTTGTAAACCATTATCAGGAGTTTGGATTTGATCCTGTAGGCATAGGAAGCCAATGATGGGGCTGAAAGGTTTTTAACAGAGGAATGGTGATGTCATATATGCATTATAGAATGATCAGCTTTCTGTATGTGAGAAACATTGGAGGGGAAATTGACTAAAGGCAAAGACATGTCATATTATTTTTTTTAACTGATTTTAGTGAGGAAGGGAGAGGGAGAGAGAGATAGAAACATCAATGATGAGAGAGTCATTGATCCACTGCCTCCTGCATGCCCCCTACTGGGGATCGAGCCCACAACTTGGGCATGTGCCCTGAGCAGGAATCAAACCTTGACTTACTGGTTCGTAGGTCGATGCTTAACCACTGAGCCACTCCAGCGGGGCAACATTTAACAACATTTCATATTCTGATAGAAAAATATGGGCTCTGAACTGGTGTAGGGTTAGTTATAGGTGATGTGTCAAAGATGGTATCCTCAGGGGCATATTGGCACCAATATGTGAGGCCCAAGGAAATATCTAGGAGGGTTCCTTGACCTTTTGGGCATTTGCATCTGGGTGTTAGTTCACTGGCACTATCAGCCATAGAGAAGTCATTTTAAATTTGTATTGTGGAAAGTGAGCTGCATGGAAAGCCTCAGATAGGCATACAAACGGTTAGAGCAGGTTATGATAACCCCATCAGAAAAGGACAGAGAAGCCAAAACCTGCAAGACTCCACAAATGTCCTTGTAAATGGAAATTGGGGAGGAGGGGACTTAAGACTTATAGGACCTCTTTTAATCTAGTTGGCCATGGTTTTATTTTTTTTTTTTTTTATTAAACTCTTAGTTTGCTACCATTGGAGAAGCGATCTCTAAGCGTCATGATCCCTACCTGAATCACTTGGAGGGAGGCTTCAAGGAAAATGGAAGAGGTGGGCCCCAGGGCACCCACAGAGACGGCAGCTGGAGCTTTCATTCAGACCACCCTCCGGTGCATTGGTGGTTAGTGATCATTGGGCCTAGATGGAGACCTGGGTTCCAGGCCCCTCAGCTTCTCACCTGCAAATCAACACTAAGGAAATGCAGGTCCTTTATGGCAGTCAAGGGGAGAGTTGTTTCTAGGACAGATGCCACAGACAGATGAAGGCAGCGGACAATTCAGTGCTAATTCCTCAGGGAGGAAGACACCTTTGTTAGGTCTTCACAAGCCCTTGTTCAGGCTGGCGATGTGAATTGTAGACAACCTGGTGAAACGTCTCCTTAGTGGTTTTTTAAAAGTGTTTTCACACATTAATACCATTTTCATTCAGGCTGTGTTGTTTTTTTCTGGTCTTTGATTGCTTGAAAGCTTAATGTGTGATGTAAGCACTTCTCTGGATTCTCAGGGAGAAATGTTACATTAACGCAATTACAGCATCGATGATTCATACTGTCCCAGTATCATGAGTCTGGGAGGACAGAGCACTCTTCACATAGAATTCTGCCTTCCCCTGCCCTCTGCCCGGCGGCAGCCCAGGGATGCAGCAAGCCTTGCATGGTCCCTGCGGATTCCTCCACGCCAATGCCTTCAGGACGGTTCACATGCTGGGAGCTTCCTAGTGGCTTCTGAGCCCAGTCTTCTGCCTTGATATTCAGGCCAGAGGGCCAACTGATCACCACTTACTACCACCTGGATTCTCCATGGAAACCACCAACCCCACACGTCAGTACAGAACCAGGCATCTTTCCTGCCCTCCTGTTCCTCTCCTTCCAAACTTCTGTTGATCAACATCAGAAGGGAAGCATCTGAGACAGATTTCTAGAGGAAATGGTGCTAACCTTAAAGGGGGAAGAGGTGTTAGCCAGGCCAACCCCACAGAATGCATTTGGGCCTGCAAGCAGGTCAGGGATTTGTCAAAGGGCTTCCTCCTGGGTCTTCTTGGGTCAATGGCCAAGCTAGGTAGATGGATCGTCTGAGATCTCCTATTTAAAGAATTGACACAAAACAGACTTTGTGCTAACATTGGGGTATTGTATGTGTTGTTATAATTGGTCCCTTCTCTTTTTCCATTTCATCTCCATATGTTAATTCTCAAATGGAAGATTGCAGAAATCAGAAAGTCTTGAATTTTCATTAGCAAACATTCCATAATATTTAACATAATCTCTCCTATAAATATCCAGAGAATGGGGACTTTCCCAAAATAGTACTCATGTCAATGACCAATTCTTACCAAGCAACAGAGCTCCTTAAGAGACTTTGTGTGTCCCCGGGAGATACAGAGAAAAGGGGAGAGGTTGGTGGCAGGGGAAAAAGGAAGGGCTTGTGTTCCTGTAGCAGTTCCTCTATCCTTGGGACCTGGCTTTGGAGTTTGCCGTGTGTTGGTCCATGGCTGGGGAGCCAGCTGCTGCTGCTGGATAATTGGTTTGTACTCAGTGAAGCCACTGCGGACAGCAGTCCCTGATAGTGTAGAGGAGATGGTGTGTGCTTGGGGGGGCTGGTGAGTGGGGGGATTTGTAAGGAAGTAGACATTTGTGTGGGACAAATAATTACTTTCAAAGTGTGTATGAAGTATATTCATAAGGAAATTTGGGCAGTGTTCTGTCTCTTACATGTTCCCAAAGTGATGATGATCAACTGAATGATGACAGGTTTCCCATGGCAGGTAATCTATGCTCCCATGTCTCCCTGCATGGAAGCATGCTGTTTTCTTTCTTTGTGCATGTGATGCAACTACACTGCCTACTGACCCAGTGCCAGCGGCCAGGTAGGAGTGGAGGCTGTGTGTGTGGGTGTGTGTGTGTGCACACGCACATGTGTATGAGTCTATGTGTGCATGCATCAGTATTGACCTCTGAGCTATGTTTCTGCACAAATACATTTATGAGGGATTTTGCAAGGGAAAAACCATTTCTTTATAAAAATAGAATTGCTTTTTTAAGACAGAAGTGCTGAGTAAGTACAACGATGGCTCTGAGTTTTAGAAGACGCTTTGCAGAAATTGGTGCAAGGTACTTGCTAATGGCACTGGGAGATGATGGAAGGGCAAGTGCACAGACCACATGCGTTTTGCATTTCAGCCTCTGTGGAGCCTCTCTCCCTGCCTATGCATATTTAAAATTTCCTTCAATATATAAATAGGATAATTCTCTCTCCTCATCCCCACCAGGGTTCATTTAACAGGCACAGAAAGGATTGCACACCCAGGCCTGTCTTTTCCAGCTTCCTGTTTATTGTTTTTACTATTTATTGTTTTTTTTCTCATCTTTCCCCCCACTCCCATGTTGCTTCCCTAACAGATTAAACTGTTTTTGGGGGATTTACTGTGGGGACAAATGCCGTTTCTTCTCAACCAAGCTGAGCCTGAGAGAGGATCTCCAGCCTTGCTCTGCTCTCTGGCACCATCCCCGATGCCGCTTCGAATAGGAAGACCTGGGCCTCAGACAGTCTGGGTTTTGGCAACAAGCCTTTAATGCCACCGCTCCCCATTCTTGATAACAATTACCAATTTGCCTCATGAATGAAGCCCTGACACTCCACAATGTTCCAAAGACACAACTGAAAGACAGAATTCTTTTTATTTAATTTATTTTTCAATTACAGTCAACACACAATATTATATTAGTTTCACATATACAACATAGTGATCACTCATTTATATACCTTACAAAATGCTCATCTTGATAAGTCTGGTACTGATCTGACATACTTATTACAATATTATTGACTATATTCCCTATGCTGTACTTTACATACCTGTGACAATTTTTATAACTGGCAATTTGTTTTTCTTAATCCATTTTACCTTTTTCACCCATTCCCCAACCCCCTGCCATCTGGTGACCATCGATTTGTACATATGAGTTTGTTTCTGTTCTGCTTATTCATTTATTTTATTTTTTAGATTCCACATATAAGTGATATTTGTCTTTTTCTCTATGGCTTATGTCACTTAGCATAATATCTTCTAGGTCCATTCAGGTAGCCATAAATGGTAAGATTTCATTCTTTTCTATGGCTGAGCATATTCCACTGTGTACATGTACCCAAGCTTCTTTATTCATTCATCTATCAATGGACACTTAACTTACTCTTCCCAGCAAGGCTATCATTTAAAATAGAAGGAGAGATAAAGAGTTTCTCCAACAACAACAAAAAAAACAACAACAACCCACACAAACCTAAATGAGTTCATCACCACTGAAACAGTATTACAAGAAATGTTAAAAGGACTTCTTTAAGAAGAAAAGATCAAAAGATAAAAGTAGAAAGATAATGTATAATTACAACAATAAATTATGAAATATCTACAAACACACAGAAGAAGCAAAAATAATGACAAAAATGTAAATGGGGTAGGAGTAAAAATTGCAGTGATTTTAGAACGTGTTTGACTGCAGGATCATCAACTTAAAAAAGGCCACTAGAAACATGGCTTGGTATATATGAAGCACATGGTAACCACAAACAAAAATCTGTAAGAGATATGCAAGAAGTAAAAAATAAGGGGGGGGGACCTCCCAGCATAACCCTCCAGAAAGTCATCAGCATGCAAGGAAAGAGGGCAAGAGAACAACTACAAAAACAATCAGAAAACAATTATTAAAATGACAATGACTCACAGACCTATCAATAATTGCTTTAAATGGAAATGGACTAAATGCTCCAATCAAAAGACAGGGCTGAATGGATAAAACAAAACAAGACCCATAGATACGCTGCCTGCAAGACTCACTTCAGATTAAAATATACAGACTGAAACGGGGAGAAAAAAAAAGCTGGGTAGCAACACTTATATCAGACTAAATCGACTTTAAAACAAAAGCTGTAACAGGCGACAAAAAGGGGCATTTTATAATGATAAAGGGATCAATCCGGCAAGAGAATGCAACTCTTGTAGACATCTATGTATCCAATGTGGGAGCACTGTATATATAAAACAAATATCGATGGACAGAAATGGAGAAATCAACAATGAGACAGTAATAGTAGGGGACTTAATACCCCCTTGACATCAATGGATTCATCTGGAGAGAAAATCAACAAGGAGGCATTGGCCTTAAATGACACATTAGACCAGATGGACTTAATTGATATTTTAGTGCATAATGTACATGAGCAGCAGAATATACATTTTTTCAAGTACATGGGTTAGGTTTGTTCCACTGGACACCCTGAAACACAGACTCCAAAATGGGATCCTGAACACTGACTCCAAAAGTCTTCTTTCTTTTTTCCTTTATTATAAATCTTCTGGACTTTTTCCTTTATTATGCCACCAATGCTGACTATTTCTCTGATGTCACAGAAGGCTCATTGGCATGCATTAACCATGGAATTGTCCCCAGGTAAGAGCCATCCCCCTTCCAGGTATATCCCCTGAACAAAGGGGAGTGTGAATTCATTACCAGAACTCAGGGACATTATCAAATCCCTATGGTGATATCATCCTAGCAATAAGCTAGACCCTCTTAAGGAGGGGCATTTCCTAACAGGAAATGTGAGAGGTCAGGATCTGGTCATGTGGTACCTGCTGTGTCTTTGGTCAGATAGGCAGTGATTCAGGACCATTTTGGTTATGGTGAAGGGACGTTTGGCCTTAAATATCCTAAACTGAATTAGGAGCGTGCCCATGATTTGTTGGAGTACAAATTATACTTTGCCCAAAGGTTATTACATTATAGACTTACTAGAGGCCCGATGCATGAAGATTCGTGCAAGAATGGGCCTTCCTTCCCTTGGCTGCTGGCACTGCCTTCGCTCTGACCAGAGCTGCCTTTTCGCTCTGGCCTGGAGCCCCCTTTCCGCCTTCCCACACTGCCCAGAGGCCCAGAGTGGCTGGGGTGGTGCGGAACGCCTGCGTCATCACCATGGCAATGACGCAAGCGTCCTGCCCCTGGGCCTTGGCGCCTGCATATGCAAATTAACCCACCATCTTTGTTGGGCTAATTTGCATCGTCACTCTTGATTGGCTGGTGGGCATTGTGAAGGTATGGTCAATTAGCATGTTACTCTTTTATTAGGTAGATGATACCCCAACCTTGTAAACACCATGATGTTGGAAGATTCCCCAGAAGAATGCATGTGCAGAATGGCCCAGACCAGGAAGAACCGCTGAGTACCGTCCATAGCATTGAGCCTTTCCACATCCAAGCCTCAGCAAAATGGTAAATGACTAAAGGCCATGTGCCTTTTGGGCCTCTTTGCACTCTTTATAATCTTGTAAATGGCATCTGCCAAAATCAGAAGGCTATTATGCTTGAACAGCAATGTAGACTTGGGGATTTGTGTTGCTGTACTTTTTTGAACATTCACACTTTTTATTTATTTATTTATTTATTTATTTATTTATTTATTTATTCATTTATTTATTTATTGTTGTTTGCTCTTGTGATTTAGGAACTACTCCTAGCAGTTAAGAGCATAGACTCCTGAACTACACTAAAGGGGATGAGATGCCAGCCCTGCCACTTTCCAGTTGGGTAATTTTAGGCAAGGTACTTCGCTTTTCTGTGCCTCCGTTCCTACATATGTAAAATGTGGAGAATAGCAAGGTTGTTATAAGGATTACATGATTCATATGCTAACAACACTTAGAACTATGCCTGATGGCAAAACACTATATAAGTGTTCACTCCTGTCCTTGTAAGTCACCATTGCTGTTACAGTTGACATCTGGAAGGTGTGCTGAATAGCATGTCCTGTTTGAAAATATGATAATGGCTCTTGTGTTTGCAACTAGTATCTATTAATTAAGAAGCCGTCATTTGTTCTCTGTAATTATATTTATTAAATCCTAACTCCTATCATAACAATAATTAGTTCTTGCTAATTAAATTTATCAAATTCCCCCCTGGATTAATATCTTAGGTAAATATTTAGTAGCCCTACATTAATTATTTTAATCAACGTGGAGTGTATTTCAAATGACTACAAATAGTTCTAACTAATTAAATTGAGTACAAAATAATATCTTATGTAATAAATTTGCAGGTGCTAAAAACGAGTGGGAACGAGTCACTGGATAATGTCTCTGGAACCTAACCACCAGACTTAGTGATTACAGCATTTCCATAGCCCGTCCAACATGCCAGGCAAAGTTTATTGTTCCTGTCCTAATTTGCTTTTTACTGCCAATGTTTTGTGCACGGAGCAAGCTCTGTGTGTGATTCAAGAGTATACCATATGATTTCAAATTGGACCCTTCAACATGAGTAATTAATTCAGAAGCAAGAAGCCAGCAGCAGCAGCAGTAGGACAAATCCCTGCTTCAAAGAGTGTGAAAGAAGAAAGGCAGAAGGTGCATCCTTCTGCAGGCATGGTTTCCTCATCCTCAGACCACACTGTCAGTTCTGCCTCATGCCAGGAAGCCTTGCCTTGCCCCCTTCTCCTCCCTGCTGCTGCTCCCAGCTTCTTCATCACAGAGAAGCTGAATCCCTGAATCATAGCCAGATTATTGGCATCCTGTTGCTAGGAAACAGTCAAATGAATGTATCTTATTTCATAATAAAAATGCCTCTGACCCAACATCTTTAGAAAGGAAGGCATGCATGTTGATCTGTGTCCTCGTGTGGCACTTGCTTGCTCTGACTGCCCACCTCTCCCCTCTTTTGCTCCCTTCCGGGGTCATGGTGAAGTAACTGGCTCTGGTTAGTGGTGGCCACTCTTTGGCCTCATCTAGGGTTGTCTGTGGCCTGGATTTGGGTTTTGTCTGTGGCTAGAGTTGGGAGAGTGGTCATCTATGTCTCTTTATGACCAGGATTGGTAGGATGTTCAGTTCACAACTGAGTTTCAAAGTCTGGAGTTGGATTTAGCATTCAGGCTGGTGTGAAGTCCTATTAGGGAGAGAAAAATAAGACTTGGATGTTGAAGTATTGGCCGTTAAATTATATTATAGTAAAAATAATAAAAACTGTCCACCCCAAGAATAAAACTGGTAAGTTCAAGTAGAAAACAATCCATGTAGAAAACAAAATCTTTTCAAAATCATCTCCAGTCCTTTCTTATAAATGACAAGTGAATTTTCATAAACAAGCAGCCTGCAGTGGATGCTTGGGGCATGGTGTCTGGGATCACCCCGGGCTATTTCATCAACTGGCTGGCAAGGAGGGGTTGCCTCCTTACAGCTTACCCATTACATTCTATTTCTGTGGAGGAAGTGTCTCGAGTGGGCATGGGAGGGATCTCGGGCAGCGTATTTGACAGTGGATGAGCACTCATGCTTCCTGAGAAGTGCGCACGCACATGAGAGCTATAGAAAACACCCGAGCTCTATCTCCCCCTCCCATTAAGCTGTCATTCACTTTCTGTGCAGATCTATCTCTAGATTCTGAATATCGCATCCCCCTCTTCTAGCTCTCCTTGGAGTATTTGTGATCGCATGCAGCTACCTTTATGATAGATGAATCATTCCTATGGCAACCACAGCCATCATGAAACCTCCGAGTGAACTGGCAGGAGAAACCAGTGTTCAAGAGCGCAGGGATCCTAGGGGGACCTGGGTAGTAGGGGAACCTGAGAGCATTGAACCACCGAAGGTAGGATCGGATCAGGTCAGAGACAGAAAGGATGAGATGACTGAGTTCCAGAAAAGGAACGGGTTTTGCTCAATATCCCACTGAGCTGGAACGCAGGTCTCTTTTTTTCTTACACCATGATGTGCAAGTAAATGAATGAGCACAGCATATCCAAGTATCAACTGAACATAAATGGTGCCATAGAATAGAATTATTATGTGTTCTTCATTTGAAGTCACTGACCTGAATATTCAGTTTTATCCAGAGGCTCCAATGCTTCAGGACCAAGGCATCATCTGGGCCTAAGCCATGTGGAAAAATCTCATTCTCTTTTCTACCATTTCTTTTCCAGCAGATGTATTCAGTTGCAGTGGTGGTAGTGTTGGGGTCTTCGGCAGATGGAGGCAGCTCTGCAGATAGCAACGAGAGAGTATCTTGGAGATGAGCCCTTAAGAGAGAGCATTGGGGAACTAGCCATGTCCTTGCTGTGGATGGCAGAACATGCAGATGTGACTTTTTAAACAGTGCCTTATAGACAGGGCTTAGCACTACTTTTAGCTGAGAGAAATGATCATGACTGGAGCTAAGACCAAGTCATAGACCCACAGGGCTTTCTTCCCTTGTGGCCACCACAGGGCATCCATTCACCTGTTGCTTACCTGTGAGTTCTGAAGTCACCATCAAAATCACAGTTCTGTGCATGAAGAGCTTCCCTGTCCCATCCTTGCCCAAATAGGCCCAGGGAATCCTTTAAAAGAATGAAATGCCCTATTTTATGCTTTGAACAATTTTTATCCCACGTATGACTGAAGAACAAGAAGAAAGCTTACATCTGAAAGAATCCACTACGAAAGACTATCATGTGTATAAAAGGGAGACATGTCAGCTATTTCATTTCTGTGCCTTGCACAGGAGTCTCCTGAGATGGCACCCTGAAGCCTGCCAATTGTGCTTTCCCTTTAATGGATTATCCAACTGAGATCCAAACCCCTTGACAAACTGAGCAGAGAGCCAGGATGTCTGAGCACACTACTACTCGTTCTGAGAAGAGTGGAGTTCAGACTGTCATTTTTCAATCCACTGTCATATGGCTGCTGCCCTGCTAATGGAACCCAGCCAGTTCTTCTCCATCGCTGTATCTAACAGGTGCCTTTGCAGACCTGAACTTTCATCAGAACTTAACATAACTGGCCATGTACATCGCCACTCTCTTCTCTTGGTTCTCATAACAATAGATTTTCCCAGATCTTTTCTCTCTGTTGGCTTTCTTTTCTTGGGTCTTCTTAATGCTTAATTCTAAACCTTTTTTTCTTTTCTATATCTATTGTGAGGAATTCAATGAACATCTATGCCTGCATTGTTCAGTGTGGCAACCACTAGCCAAATGTAGCTATTGAGCATTTGGAATGTAGGTATCTAAATTAAGAAGTTATAATACACTACAGATTTCTGAGACTTACTACAAATGACAACAAAAAAGAACTATAGTTACTTTGTCAGTAATATTTATATTGATTACTTGTTGAAATGATAATTATTTTGAATATGTTGGGTTAAATTATATTATCAAAACCAATTTTATATTATATTTCTATTGGGCTATATCGAGCTATGCAAAGAATACACTTAAACTTATCTCTAGGTCAGACCTCTCCTTTAAACTCCAGACAATATAATTAATTGCCAACTTAACATTTCTCTTAGGTTATCTGAGGGACACTTCAAAATCAATATATCCAAGACGAAATGTGAGATGTTTTCCCCTTGATACGATCCTACTTTACTGACTGGTCCCACCATAACTGTATTTCCCTCTTCTCTTTCCCATATGGATTCCTCTATCCAGAATTACAGAAATGTAGACTAGACAGGTGGGAAGGCTATACATAGAATCACTAAACCTATGCTTGACCTTCTCTGCACTGTAAAGTTGTTGTGTGGGCATCTGTGCAGATGAGAAGCTCTTGTCCGTATAAGGCAGCCTATTCACTATGGACAGTTAGAAAGTTTCTCAATATACGGAACTAGAATTTGATGTCTTGAAATTTCTATTCATGTTTTAATTTTGTGTCCTGAAGCCATACAAACAAGTTTAACTTCCCTTCTACTTATGAGAATTGTTTCTTATCTTGGTTGCCCTGTCTTTTCTCAAGATAAACATTTCTTGTTCCATTAATGTGATATCAAGTCATTTTTGCCTTTTATATTTGAACATAATGTAGTTTGTCCACCCATTAAGAATATGGTTGTCAAATGATCCACCAATTTTAACAGGTTAGCCAAAGACTAGAAAGAGACTCTTACTCTGATTGCCTTAAATTCAGTACCTCTGCTGATACCACTTGGAAATATATCCATTTACTTAGGAGTTACATTAAACAAAGATATTGGTTTGTTTTAGATTCATGTAAATTTAACATATCTTGGATTTATGATGTAATTAAGCCAAGCCTCTTTTTTATTTTTATTTATTTATTTTTAAATATATTTTATTGATTTTGTACAGAGAGGAAGGGAGAGGGAGAGAGAGTTAGAAACATTGATGAGAGAGAAACATCAATCAGCTGCCTCTTGCACACCCCCTACTGGGGATGTACCTGCAACCAAAGTACATGCTCTTGACCAGAATCGAACCTGGGACCCTTGAGTCCGCAGGCCGACGCTCTAACCACTGAGCAAACTGGCTAGGGCCAAGCCTCTTTTTTATCCTTTATTTTTATAGATTTGTATACTATATTTAAATTTTGTGATTATACTTACAGTTTAGCCCATTTCACTAGCAAGCCTATTTAGACACTGTTGACTCTGATTTTTTCACTCACTATAATTATTTTTGCCTTAGATTAATGTCATCCCAAAATTGATATTAGTAAACCTGTATTTTCATCCAAGTAATTAGCAAAAATGTATATGGACAGGATGAAAGCCAGAACTCTTCATAATACAAAAGCCTTCTGTTTAAGTTACGTCATCCCAGATTATAGGGCATGGTCATTGCACTAACTACAGGTCTACGTGACAGTGTTTGGTAAATTTAGTACTTCCTGGGTTCTGCTCTATCATCTTCTTTTGGGAATCTAATGAGATCTCCATTGATCATTTGGTACCGTCCATTGCTTTTGGATTTTCAGCCCCCAACCCCCATTTTATTTTTCCACATTTCAATTTGTATAATTTCTATTGGCATGGACATATTTTCAAGTTCATTAATATGTTCTTATCTGCTTTCACGCTACTGATGAGGCCATTGAAGGAATTCTTTATCTCATATAATTTTTATTTGTAGCATTTCCTTTTGACTCTCATAGTTTCCATCTCTCTGCTAAAATGCTGTATTTGCTAATGTTCATTGCCAACCTTTTTATTAAATGAGAGGTCAGCAAACTTTCTTTTTGTAAAAGGCCAGATAGTAAATATTTTAGGCTTTACAGGCTCTTTCATAACTACTCAATTCTGCCACTGTAGTACAAAGGTAGCCATAGATAATCGTAATGACTGAGTATGGCTGTGTTCAATAAACATTTATTTACAAAGCAAGCAGCAAGCTGGATTTATCTGGAAGGTCATAGTTTGTTGACTCCTGATCTAGATCCTTTAAAATATTAATTGTAGTTATTTTAATGGGAGTTCCATTATCTCTAAGTGTGGTTATATTGACTACTTTATCTCTTGACAATGGTTGTTTTCCTTGATTTTTTTTTTGTCTCATAATTTCTGATTAAATGTCAGAGATGGTATGTTGAAGATCAGTTGATACTGAAGTAAATATTATTTACAAAAGGATTTGTGTACCTCCTTTTGTTAGACCATTAATATGAAGGTAAATATTTCAACTGTATATATTTTTGGAGTGATCTTACTATGATTACCTCTGGTGTAAAAGTCTTTACAGTCCTTTAGTGGTGAGTTGCTTTTACTCGAGTTTTGGATGGGGAATATTGCTGAAGGCTTTTTCTCTGGGTTCCTATTCTACCCTTAGCTTTCAGTACATATCACAGAGGGTGTCTCTCATCTCCTTTGACCCAGATGGTAGACTATTATTCAGAGTAAGTTTGTGGTATGGATCAGAGGCGGAGTGTTGTATTCTCAGGTGATATTACTGCAATTAACTCTTCTTTGAGTATTTTTTATTTCTTTTTTTAAAATATCTTTTTATTGATTTCAGAGAGGAAGGGAAAGAGAGAGAGATAGAAACATCAAAGATGAGAGAGAATCATTGATCGGCTGCCTCCTGCATGTCCCCTACTGGGAATTGAGCCTGCAACCCAGGCATGTGCCCTGACCTGGGACTCTTCAGTCTGCAGGCCATGCTCTGTCCACTGAGCAATTCAGGTAGGGCTTTATTTATTTTTTAAAATGATATTATAATGATCCAAATAAGTGTTTTGACATATTTTTATTTATAGCTACCTCATCGTCCTTAATTATCAGGCTAGTAACTTTAAGAAAACAAAAATAAGTGTGATTTTAGACTTGATTTTTTTTTTAGGAGAAATGCTGACTCCAATAATTGTTATTTCTTCCTCAGATTCTGTTGAATATCATATAATTGATCCAATAATATTTTATGGACCCTGCCATGGGTTAATGTCAAGACAATCTATCAGCTCTGTGCCTCTCTCACATTAGCTAGGGTGCAAAGTGATTAATATAATCACATACTTAAATTTACTTTTCACTTAAACTCTCTTCACCAAATTTGGCCTAAAGTTTCTTCTTTTAATATGTATATTCTTTACAACCCCCAAATCATTGTAACTTATATTGTTACCATAGACAACTACAGT
This sequence comes from Plecotus auritus, assembly GCF_963455305.1. Lineage (NCBI taxonomy): Eukaryota > Metazoa > Chordata > Mammalia > Chiroptera > Vespertilionidae > Plecotus > Plecotus auritus. Next base: position 166,302,944 of record NC_137782.1, read on the forward strand.
TTAAAATTTATTCATTCAACAAGAGTTTATTTAGTGCCTATCTGTCAAGTTTTAGGTTTAATAGTAATGCTTGAGAAACAAGTTTGAATAAAATTTAACCTCTGCCTTTAAGAAGTTCTCAGTCTAGATACTGAGGCAGACGTGTAACAAATATTTAGGCACCAGAACATGATAAAAGCAATAATAGGGGAATGGCTGATAAACTCTAAATAGGGATTGGGATGGAAATTCGAGAAGGTTTCAGAGAGTTGGTGATATTCTTAAAAAGTCTTTAAAAGGAGAAAGAATTGCACTTGATGCATGAAACAGGAAAGGATATTGTAGGTAATGTAAAACCACGTTCAGAGCTCCACAGTTTTAAAGTACCTGCATGTCTGCATAAATTCCAGGAATGGTGGAACATGAGGGCAGATAGAGGCAAGAGATGATGCTGGATAGGGAACTGGGATCAGGCTATAAAGGTCACGCTTGCTCATTTAGGAATTTGGACTTTATCCTGTAGGTGACCAGGATAGATGGAATTCTTTATGATAGAGGAATCACATGATCAGATTTACATTTTTAAAAGTGCACTTTGGCTGTGTGAGTGTAATAAGTCCATGAAATCTATTGTTTATGCTCCACAGGCACAGTACAGAGGGTCCATGGGCCTTACAAAGGCCCTCCCATTGTCTGAGGCATGAAGGAGGAGAAAAATTAGCTCCATGGTTGGAGAACTGCCAAGTCAAAATAAAAATTATTTTAATTAAATGCCTATAACTATGTTCACTACTTAACTACAGTTCAACTAAAATCTAAAATACTGTAGTTTCATACAAATGAGGGAATTGTGCTGAATGAGCAGAACTTGTAGTGCACAATAATATAACAAGTTTCCTTTAGTTTCTCTTGTCCCTTCAGAGCCATTCTGTAGGGCTGGTTCTTTCCCTTCTTGTAGAAAGTTCTATTGCTTCTCTCGTCACACTTTGGTAACTAAAATTTTTATGGTCAGTCTAGTTTCCCACATAGTCTTAGTTCAATAGCTAAAATGTTCCATCCTCTCAATAATCAAAACTGCATACTTAAAGTTAATAGTTCTTTCTCTCTTGCTTAAAACTTTTCTGGGCCATTGGCCTATGTGGAAATGTTACCAGACTAAACCAGATCCAGTTACTCAGTAGTTGCCAGCTAACGACAACCCCGAGGTGATTTTATGAAAAGAAACTTTATTGTGAACTGGCAAGCAAGAACTCACCAGGGATCACTCCCAAAGGGGTGTATCCCCAAGCCACGGATCAGAGTGGCCTCTATTCAGGAAAAGCATGCATAAACATCAAGGTGAACTTCATCATTGTAGGAATAGGTGGGGACATTCCTGAGCAAGTACAACTAGAAAACAGGGGCCTAGTTAGATGAAATGTTCCAAAATGGCAGAAAATCTCCACCCCCCCCTGGGAGGAGATTTTAGTATTATAAAGGGTTAAGTTTATGAGGAGGTCACTAGAGGGCCCTCCAAGCTGCTTCTGCTACTGGCCTCAGGTGGTCTCAGCTAGATCAGCAAATCATCTGTGCTTGTTCTCAAAAAACAGCTCTGGCAACCATCAATGTCAGCGGTGGCGTAAGTATAAAAGGAAGTTTAATTAAGTCTCAGCCTGTCTGCTAAATTCTTAGTAAATTACAGGATATGGTTACCCAAACATTATAAAATCTAGGATGATCTAAATGGATCTAGAGGATAATCTAAGCAAAGTTATGAATTCCAAATAAAAGTTAGTCTATGCCAGGCTCCTTGCTAGGCTGTATGTATAGGCTAGACTACAGAAAGAGTATGGTTGGTTTCTTCTGTGTTCAGTTATTAGGGTTTGTAATCCTCCTTTCTCACTCATGAACTGCCTTTAAATTTTCTAGGGATGATGCAGGTGTGGGGGTGGGAAGTAGGAAGAGTGGATAGAGGTGCGTGTGAGACTGGTCAAAAATAGAAATATAAACAAGGGTCAAAAGTTATGTAGGAGGTTAGGAGGTATAGAGCTTGGCAACTTGGACTTGAGAGTGAGAGAAAAGGAGTATTTAGAATGACTTCTGGCTCCCATGATGTGCTATGGTGGTGCTTCTAACTGGATTAGTCTCTATGTCTATCGATTCAAGGAACATTAACTGCCTACCTTATATTTAGGTCCATATGAAGAGGATATTTCCAGTCCTTGAACAGCTCCCAGTATATTGGGAAGAATAGTAACCATACAACTAAAATAGCCTGTGAGGAGCACAATAGCAACATGATGCCTTGGAAATTATGGGAGCACAAGGACGCATCCATGCAGCTTGAAGTCAACTGGGGAGGGGTGCCCTCTGGAAATGTAGACTAGCCAGTTTTAGTCTGGGAAACATTGATTGTGGTGCCAGTGATGATGTGCAAATGGTGTTGGTTATATAGACCTAGGGCTGTGAAACAGGTTTATTTAATATAGACATTTAGGAGTTATCAGCAGAGAGGTATAAGCAGAAGTGGATGAGAAATATGATTTAGGGAGAATGTTAACTCTGGTGAATGTTCATCAAAGACAAAATAGAGGCTTAGGGAATATGTAACGGATGAAGAAAAGCTGGGGAAGACTGCTGGGGAGAACTGGGCAGAGGAGGAGGACCCAGAGAGAGAGAGAGACAGGTCCCAGAGGCCAACAGAGAACTTTCGATGGTGGAGAGAATAATTATTACTAGAAATGCTGCAAAAAGCTCAAATGTTGTATAGAGGAGCCAGCCCAGTCAGAGACCAGGCTTTCCCCTAGCTTCTGCTTACAACCTGTTGACTTTGGGCAAGTTATCCAACCATTTAGCACTAAACTATTTTTTTGTGCTTTTTCTAGTTCTTCCATAAAGCACAGGAAGCTGATTCTTCCTTCAGAAGAGCCATATTCATCATTTGTGCTGAAAGACTATCAAACTCTGTTCAGAGACACTTCTATTCCCTGACCTCTGCATCTTGAGTCTCCACATACCTTCCACATTATCTGAATCATTAAATTCCTGATGTCCTTTTAGTGTGAGTCCCTCCTCTCCCTGTTTGACTCTCTAGGTTCCTCCTCTCCTGCAATTCAAGGCTCCTGGGATGCGGAGATGTGCGCAGACATTTTCATCTTATGAGTGCTTGGCTGTTTCTCATTTGGTGTCTCTGAGCAGATATTCTGTAGTGTACTTCCCCGTTCTCCACTGTTGTGTTTTCTATGCAAACACCAGGTTGCACTGCTGTTTCCTTCTTCCTGGAGAAAACCCAATTCATGATGGAGTAAGTTGTGCTTTCAGCCTCTTAGAGATGGTCTGTGGTGCAAATGCATTGCAGAGCTTAGTGTCAGATAAAAAAAAAAGGCTTAGGAAATGTAATTTTGTGCTGTGACTTTATCTGCCCATGACCTGCTGTCTCTAGCATTTTTTCCATTGAACTGATGTTCTACAAGAACATTTTGTTTCTCTACTTCCTTAGCCTAGTCCTGTGTTCCCATGGGCCTTCCTCAGTCTTTTGTAATTTTGCACCCTCATGTGAACCTTCCCAACATGTTGGGTTATCTCCTGACAACATGGGGGAGGTTAGTAGATGAAGTCAAAGTGTTGATGGAATTATTGTGATTTATAATAATAGCTTTGAAGAACTGTGGTGAAAATGGGAGAGGAAGCAGGGTTGCCTGCTGCACAAGTTTGTAGGATGATGAACTGTCCAGATAAGGGTCAATGGTGATGTGTTGTAGTGACCTGCCTTTTCTTTCTCCATTTTCTCTTGGTTTGTGAACTTGTATTTGATTGCTTACTGAGAATTTCATTGTAGCAAGGGACCCAGGGATATGGAAGACAATTCCCTGCTGTTAAAAAGGATGCTCTTTTTCCTTACTTCCTGATTTCCCTTTGGGAACTTGGGATTTGACAAAAGCTTTACATTTCTATTTTTATCCCATTGATGGAAAGTAAGCACTGTTAGTCCTTCATGTGATTGAATTAGTTGCTGTCACTGGCCATCTCTCATTAGAAACAGCAGTCTTGATGAAGCTGCCCACAGTCCCTACCCAGACTCCTATGAACAGGACATACTAATGTGCATTCATTTGAATGTTTAGCAGAGCCCTGGAGAGTTAGGAAAAGACTCCAGGGAGAGTGGCAGTGGAGTCAGGGGAGCTGAAGGAGAGGAAAGGGCTGGAGTGACGCATTAACTACCAGTTTAAATTTTCATCTATAGCCAGACAAGACAACTGAGTGATGAAAGGTGTAAGTGAACTCAGAACTTGGAGCTTAATGCCATCAATATGGACTACATTCTACATCCAGGCTTCCTTTACCTCACATAGCAGGTTGTATTCTGAAAATTTATATGCAACATTCTCTCTTTTGAAGAAGCCAGCAATACATTTATTTAATAAATTGAAGAGTACATTGCAGAAAAAGTATGACCTTTAAGAGCAGGCACACCTGAATCAAACCATGGCTTTACCACTTCATTCATTTTTTCAGCCATTCATTCATTTAAAATAATGTATCAAGAGCATTCATTGTTCCAGGCATAATTCCAAGAATGAGGGAGATGACACGAGTGAATTTTTTGTGTCAACTGTGATAATTTAATAACTTCTCTCAGCCCCAATTTCTCATCTATAAAATATGAATATTGCCATGCAGGTTGTCACGAAGGTTGAAGAAAGATAGGAAAGTTTGGTATATAACAATTTTTTATTGAGGATTATAATTATGTCAATAATATTCCATTTCACATATTATATACTTTGTAAAAAAAGTGAAGCCTTCCTATTTAAAATGACTTACAATAATGTCATTTATATCAACATTTTCTCCAAGTAAACATTTCCATCACACTGGTAGTCTAAACTTCTACTCACTCAAGCTCATTAGAATGGAGAATTCTAGAATAAACTCAAGTTCTAAATGTTAGAGCTATAACATTAAACTTGGCTTTCTTCTCTACAGAAGAGCTCTAAAGAGCACATGATTGGAAGTTGCCAAGCTTGACTTAGATTTAGATTTGACATAATATAATCTGAAATTACTTGCTTTGCCTTTCTATGGACTCTACTTTCTCCATCTATAAAATTGTTATAATAATAATTTCTTGCTTTGTAGTGATTTTGTAGAGATTAAATCCAATGAATGATATGGCAAGCAATGATGATGGTGGATCCAACTTTAAAGAATGTAGGTTTGCCAAAATTTTAATTTACAAACTAGATACATTTGAGAATAAACGTTCATATTAGAAAGTATTTTGTTTTACAAAAATGGTTTTCTTTGACTTTCTTATACTAGTACTAGACAACAGCAGTGCATTTTAAGCATATTTAATGTTTTAGAGCTACAACTATTACACAATTTGAAATATACCTGTGTAGTAATAGCAGAGCACAAATTAATATTTGTTTTAATACCCAGCTCAATGTACACAGGTGTGGGACTGAGCTGTCCCTATACCTACACAAAACACTGAGTTCGTTGCTATATATTTAGTGTGAAACTTTGGTTTGGTGGTTGAACTTGAATGAATTCAAAAGAAACCCTTATAACTAGAAGGTCTAGAAGGAAAATAAGTTGAACAGATTCTAAAGTATATTTATTCAATTCATATGTCTACTCTAGGTGCCCATTGTAGGCTCTTGCTAGGGCAGTGGTCGGCAAACTCATTAGTCAACAGAGCCAAATATCAACAGTACAACGATTGAAATTTCTTTTGAGAGCCACATTTTTTAAACTTAAACTTCTTCTAATGCCACTTCTTCAAAATAGACTTGCCCAGGCCACGGTATTTTGTGGAAGAGCCACACTCAAGGGGCCAAAGAGCTGCATGTGGCTCACGAGCCGCAGTTTGTTGACCACTGTGCTAGGGGATATGCACTCAGGAAGGCTTCATGGAGAATAAGTGACTTTTGCATTGAATCTTGAAAATTGCATAGGGGTTGATCATGTGAAAAATGAGTCTAAGGAAAAACAGGGTACAGAGGACTGTGTGACCAATTTAAAAGCAGGATGATGGACCATGGGGAGCTGGTTTGAGCAGAGGAGCAGTGGGGCAGCTCTGATGGAAGAGTCTGCAGAGATAGTCAGGAGACAGGCTGGGGAGGGCCTCCTCTGCTAGGTTGTAACCTTGCTGCAAATGCAGACAAAGGAGTGAGAGCTTAATAAGCAGTCCTTTCAGAGCATGGCAGCTCATTCTCCTCTGGACATTTGCTCTCACTGAGCCCAGGAGGCAAGAGCTATTTGGTTATTATGCTAAAGATCACACTCCTAGGCCAGCGTGCTAGTGAACTAAGGCTTATGAAGACACACTCCTGCCTGGGGAAGTCAGGTTGAATGTGATCCACCCATTAATTTTTTTGTAATGGTAGATCATATGGATTTTTTTTTCCTGAAGCACTTGCTATTTTGCCTCAGTGTGTACAGCATTTATATAGTTATTAAAAAGTTGTCACAAAATCATATAAACTGGGGTTGAGAAAGCACTCGATCCCTAAGAATATACAGTGCAGGTAAATCCAGTCATTTTGGATTTCTGGGGCTCAGAGAGATGTGAGTATTGGGGTCAATGGATGTGTTAAGAGAGAAGGCATGAGCTGACCAAGGTTCTGAGGGGGGAACTGATGACAGGGACAAGGAATGATAGAAAACCCAAGAGCTTAAAACCAGGACTCTGAGTTTGGCTTGGAAAGCACTTGGAAGTAGAATAAGCTATAAATGCTCATTTGTGCTGTGGTGCAGAAACATCTTTGGTAGGAGCCATCTGGAGAGTGAGAGTCAAAGGCGGGCATTGAGCTATAAGGCTTGGAGGCCCTGCGCTTGCCCAAGATTGCAGTCATACAAAAGAAAATGTTTTGAGAAAAGTCAGAGGTTGTCGGCAGCAGCAGTTGGAGGCAGAATGAACACAGGGAGCAGAGAAAAGTGGAATCCGGGAGGACTCCTGGGCTACTTGGCCGCCAGGACCCAGCGGGGAATGGCACTGCTCAATGCTTTCTTGTTGTTAATCATTTTTCTCATTTTCCCCAGTTGTTAACCCTGGGACCATACTAATCAACTCCTCGTTTCCCTGCCCGTGGCTTACATGGTTCCTTGGTTATTACATCTGAGTTTAATCATTGGCCAAACTGAGCTCCATGTCTTCCTTGCAATTTCACCCCTGATTCAGTTTGTGTTTGGCCAGGAAATGTAGCTGTGCAGAAATGGAAAGAATATATATTTAGAGAAAGGAAAGTCAGGAAGGGGAAGCCTGGTCTAGAAGAGAGAGAGGCATAGGAGGCTTTCTCCCTCCTGATTCCTAAGACAGTGATATAAACAAACAAACAAACAAACAAAAAACCTCAGAAAAAAATCAATGTTGTGTGTGGCTTGTTTTCTTTTCTTTTTATCTCAGTGCACAATGTAGAAGCTAGAGAGGTAAACTGGGTATCAGAAAAGTAATTAAATAAAAATGCAGTCAACTTGGCAGTTAAGTAGGCATTTCTGGAAGTCAGGTTTGGCTTCCACGCCCACCTTTCTCTGCACAGGCTCCTTTGCTCTAGGAGTCCCTCACGCTTCAAACTCAGAGTGAGGAGGAGGCAGAACCAAGTCAATCACAGGCTCTTCAATATATGCCAATTGACAGGAGCTGTCAATGCTGGCCAGCATCCATTGATGCTGTAAGACATCGGAAGTGTAATTGGGATCTCTCCACTCTCAGGTTGTTTAATTTGGAGATGCCAAAGATGAAAACCAGCTCCTTAAAGACCAGCTATTAAAATCTTGAGGGAATTTATGAAGAGATATGCATATTTTGCCCCTCAGAAAATGCTGTCAGATATTTTGATACCCTGAGAAATACCTCACTCTAGAGAATGGAGCATTTTTTATCAGTATAGAAACATGCCATTATTTTCCCTGTCTTTAAAACTGACAAACATATATCTTTGCCCTCATTTTCCACATTAATAGCCATCTCATTTTGTTCTTTTAAAAGCAAATCTCCTCCAAAGAGTTGTTTATGATATATAGTGTCCTCAAATGTTCCATTTCTGCTCTCCTTTGAGTCCATCCAAATTAGACCTTCTCCTACACCGTTCCAATTAAAATGCTTGTGACATGAACCCCTGTGTGACAAACCCAATGATCACTTCCTAGCTCTCACCCTATGAGACTGACCAGCTACATCTGATACAACTGTTTACCTTTTACCACTGGACACAATTCCTTAGTTTGGCTTCCAGGTAAAACTCATATTCCAAGTTTTTGTCCAATCTCTCAGGCTGCTGTTCCTTCTCAGTTCTCATCCTGGGTTCCTTTTTATCTCCCTAACTTCTTAATATTGGAGTGCTGCAGGGCTTGATACTCAGACCCTTGCATTCTAGATCTTTCTGTTGCTCCTCACATTCTCCATGTACCTGGTGTTTTAGATTATTTGCCATTTTGTTCACCCTCTTTTAGATAAGGACATTGTAATTTTTACATTTCTATGTAAGAGAAGTTCGTGGTATTGAATTTGAATTTTTACTTCTTATAAGTTAAACTCTGACAGTGGGTATGGACAAAATGTGATGAAAGCAAATCAATTAAATCCTGGCATAGAGGGTCATGTCATGTATTTTGACACGTTATGGAAAAGAGTTTCCTTCCCAAACCAAAAAAGTACTATAATAGACCGTCCTTAGTCCTAGCTACTTCAACTTAATTTATTGTGTGTACTTTCTCACCTGTTCAAGATCCTAGGAACCAAACTCAGTCATTAGTTGCTATTTAAATTCAATTAAAGTGCTATTTAAGTGAGTTTATATTTGGTTCTATCTGTGTTTACACCTAGCAGGACTCCTGTGATGCAAAAGCAAAGAAGTTAGGTATCCCCTCAAGTTTGTGATATGAGTGAAGTTAAGGTGTTCTATTTTTGCCCTGGTGATAAATATAACTTTCCCCGAGTGTCATGTGAATTTGTTTCTGTTTTGCAAAAAACCTTGATTTATTGAAAAGTTAAGTTGGCAGAAGAAGCTTTCAAACTATATATAAAGCATCTATCCCCTTATATAAATCTCTACCCAAATAAGTTTCATTTTATACTTGGGAAGGTCTTCTAATATTACAAAGGGTATTTCTTCTTTGGAATATCTTTTTAGACCTTTTGAAATCCCATCTATCATTCAAGGTTCAGCTAAGAATGATTTCAAATATGAGATTTTTCTTAGCCTTTAGCCAAGTAGTATTTTCTTTCAGTGCCAAGATCTACCCCAGCACCTCACCTATATCATCTGTCCCACTGAGTTGGTTTCATAGTTATGTATGTCTATACATGATCAGGGTTCCATTTCCAACTCCTACTCCACATTGAAGCTTCTGGTAAACATTCATCTTCTTCTTTCTCTAGACAGTTGTGAATCCTAACCATCTTCCTCTGGTAGAATATATCATTGTATAAGCTCTGATGAGTGTCCCTGCTTCTGACTACAGATGCCAAAAAGTCTGGAAAATAGTTCTTTCTTGCTCCCAACACTGGGGCATAGCAGGTAGCATAGTACTGCCTAGAACTTTAATTTGTAGTCTTGATATCCATCACTAGGGCTGTTGATATTTGATTCCAGTCATGGTGGTGATAGGATCCATTGTCTGGTGGAGATCATGGCTCTGGCTCAGTAGTGGCCTCCAGGGTCTAATGTTCCATCCAGACCATGAACTTGCCTCTGGTTCTAGTTCCTGCCCATTTTCTGGGGCAGGCTTTTCACTTACATATCAAGATTGCAAACTACATAGTTCTTTTCTAATAAACCACCATTTCTGTTGTTTGCAACCAAAAACCCTAACTGGTGGAGGAGAAATCCTTGTTTTGTTCAGATTTAATTACTTAATACATATTGAATGCTTGAGAGAATGCTGGATTGAGGGAGCTGGGGGCAGATAGGGACGAGGGGCAATTGGCAGGCCAGATCATTTCATTTACTAAGTTGTCATGTTAAATTTGAGAGTGTGAGATTCTGGACCAAGCATTGCAATAGTCTTTCTCCCCTACCCAGCTTTTTCTTTTCTGAATTTAGGATCTCACTATAAACTTTCAGCAGCCTGAAGGTTAGCTCATTGCCTTTTTTACTTTTGCAGATATTTGGCATTCAAGTGTGCTAGAAATCTCAAACTTGAGAACCTCCTTGGACATTTGGAGTGATTAAAGGATTTCCAATTCAGAAGGGGCATAACTGAGTAGATTGCACAGTCCTCCCACATGGCCTGCAGTAGCTGCTTTAGTATTTAATGCAAGTATCAGGAACCCAGGCTCAGAGAGAGGATGCCATTAGGCAGTTTCTCCTTGTTATAGTTTATGTGGGTCCTGATCTTTCAAGAAACTAGCAGAAATGAGAGCTTTCCAAACTCTGAGAACTGAAGTGCAGGGGTAGGAGCAGGGGAAGCCCTGTCCATCCTACAACCAGACTTTCAGTGTACAAACACCACTTGGGTCTAGAAATGGCTTGAGGTTTCCTGGTGGTTCCATTGCTTTACCACCTCCTACCTGGGATCCCCTGGGCCTGGCAGAGCCGTGTGTGTGTGTGTGTGTGTGTGTGTGTGTGTGTGTGTGCTCTCAAAACAGCATTCTGCCATAAGGGGTGGGGTAGCAGCTTTGGAAAAGATGAGTTAGACTGGGAATTCCTTTGAACTTCCTGGGTAGCATTAGCCAAAAGGTTGTGAGGTGATTTCTATATGACACTTGATCTCAAACACTACTCTAGCTTCTGCCCAGGGGTCTTCCATACCTATTTATGCCAAACCATTTAAATGGAAAAACCAACTGAAGCCTCTGAGTGTGTGATGGAGCCAAAGACACAGCCTGCATGTCAAGACAGGGCAAAGGGCATCTGTTCTCCCTGGAGTGGCTACAAAGCATTTTCAAAAACATTTGGAGACAAAATGATGTTGATGTGACATCTGATGAAATCAATGGGTTGTTTTTTCAGAGAAGGATGAGAGGCCATCCCTTCATTACACAGCCCCTGGGTCTCCTTTAGAAACAGACAGCCTGTGAGAGCATCATCTCATATTTATTAGTAGTACTTCTAGGGATGCTCCTATTAAATAAATTGTTTTGAGGTCAACATGAAATGCCAACTGGAATGTAACAAAAATATATCAACATAGAATAGCCTTCTTTGTGATCATTAAGATGATGTTAAAAGGGGAGAAATCTATACTATTGGCTCAACTTTGATATTTGTTGCTTTAGTTTAGGGTCGTCATCACAAATCTCAGTTACTAAACTCATTACGTGTGGCAGAGACTCCCTGAGCTGTGTGATTAATAATCCTCTTCTGAACCACGGCATCACAAATAGTGTATTATCCTCTCTGATGCATGAGAAATACCGCCATCAGGGCCAGCTAATGGTATCTGCAGCCTGGGATGGTGACTTCTACATAAGCCCCTTCTGACAAATTCTTGGGTCCTGAATCTCTTATGACTTAAGTTATGGAGGCCATGTTGATTAATTAATGTAAGTTTGGATTTGTAGTTCTAGCTCTCTGGTGGGCCACCGACCAGTAGCATCATGTGGGTGGAGGCTAGAGAGACAGAATCTCAAGGCCACCTCAGTCCACTGTACTAGAACCTGCATTTTAACAAGATCCTCAGGTGACTTGTATGTACATTAAAATGTGAGAGGCACTCCCACTGTTCCATCCAACCAGAAGTGCCTGCCCCTGTTCCTTAGCTAAGTGAAGAAGACATATTAGGGTCCTATCCCAGGCTATTTTGAGATGGATTCTTCCGGAAATGCTCTCTGGTGAAAAGGAAATAACCAAATGCTCTATAAACAGTGATTCTCAACCTTTGCTGCACATTGGAATCATTCGAAGAGCTTTCAAAGCAGCCTAGTACCTGGGATTCACTTCCTGATCATTGGATTTTGCTGGTCTTAGGTCTGGCCTGGTCTGGGGAAAGATTCCCACCTTTTCAGTTGAGTATAACCTATAGCCAAGCTTGGAAACCACTTCCATGAATGCAGCATGGGCCCTAGCCTGTTTGGCTAAGTGGATAGAGCATCAGCCTGGGGACTAATGGGCCCCAGGTTTGATTCTAGTCAAGGGCACATACATATGGTTGCAAGCTCAATCCCTGGCCCTGGTTAGGGCATGTGCGGGAGGCAACCAACTGATGTGTCTCTCTCTCACATCGATGTTTCTCTCTTTCTGTTTTTCCCTCTCCTGTTCACTCTCTCTAAAAATCCACTTTTCTCTAATGAAAAAGATATCCTTGGTGAGGATAAATAAATAAATGAATGAATGGAGCATGGGAGCCCTCCTTCCGTGTAGATCCAATTCTGAGTCAGATTGGAGGTGAACCTTTTGCATGCTTTTTTATGTTTTTCTTAACTCTGGAGTCATCTTCAGGATATACAGAGAACATGGGCAGCTTGTGGAACTGTGGGAAGAAATGTTGAGGGACAGAATGAAGTCCAGAGGCAAATGAGGGGAGGCACAGCAAGATGAGTCTGGTCTGCATTCCTTTTTACAACCTCATACATCCTGAGTGTGTTTCTCGTTTATTCCTGATGGCAGGAAATATTAGCTATGAAGTCAGGTGTCATAAAATTTCAAAGCACAGTAAAACCAGTGGGTGCAGTTACTATTTTAATTTGATGAATATCTACTCTTTCCAGCTCTGAGTAATGATTCTTCCCTTAAAGGTCATAGAAATTTTATCCATAACAGTCTCATTTGTTCTCTCTGACGCTACCACTTCTTTTTCTTCCTTTTGTCCTCCCCCTCTCCCTCCACCCTCCCTCTCTTCCTTCCTCCCTCTGCCTTCCTTCTCTATTGAACATACAGTTGTTAAGCACTGTCTGTGTACTTGAATATAATTTGTCATCCTCCCTTTGATTATGTGTACCTTGTGCCTTTCTGAACCTTTCTAGTTTACTCACAATCCTTTTAAAATTTTGAGTCTAAAATGTTATCCAGACTTTCATGAAGGTCTGGAAAAGAGAAGGGGTGGGGGAAGTTTGACTCTCTTATGTTGGATATTTGTATTTAGCTTGTGAGCAACTTGGAGCCCTTGTTTGTGTTTTCTTGTCCCAAAGTTCAAATGTTATTCCTGTCTTGTGGAGGGGTTAGCAAATCTGCCTAACTTACTATAGTCTGCGAGTTTGATGAGCATGTTGTTAATTCCTTCATCTCAGTCATCAATAAAGATATTGAATAGGCAATAAAGATATTGAGTCCTGTCATACTCTGGGACAAAGGCAGAGGTGTTTACAATAACACTTGTGATCTAAGCAATCCTGCTGATTAAACTCATACTTTCTTCTCAGATTCAGGCATCAAGTTCATGGGGATTTTAGTTACACAGAGAACTTCAAATGTCACTAGAACTGGTGTCAGCCAGTCCCCTAATCTCCTTGCTCTTTTGATACATCAAGTGCTTCCCACCATTCTCACTGGAACCTTCCGTCTTTTGTTTTCATCTTCCATTGATTTGGCAACTTGGGCTTTGGATCATGTTAAAGCACCTGCATCCTGCCCTTGAAACCTTATGATTTCTGGCCATGACGATTTCCACCATGGCTTTTCTTCCTCTCCAATTCATACAGCCCTTTGTATCATAACATGTTGTCCCTGCAGTTTATCTGGAAAGAAGCATGGGGTACTGTTTTGATGTTGATAGGTGTACCAAGGCTTCTTGGTCAATGGCCAAGAAAGGAGTGGGCTTTCATTATTTTAAATACTTGAGATATAGTTTCTTCTATCTATGGTGAGATAGAAGATTGATCCAACTTATTTCTGAGTTTTACTGTAACACTTTCCCTACTGGGGTATAGAAGTAGTTCTTGGAATATTTCCGAGGCAATGATTCTTCATTCTGAAATGTCAGGTGGTCAGCAGCCTGTGGCGAGGCCTCTTCTCAGCGCTTCCTCTCTATTTGGCCTCAGATTATCCTTTGACTTAGAAATAAAGTGCCAGTGCAGTTAATAATGTAACTGGTGTAGAGACGTAGAGTCATTTGTCTCCATAGAGCAAATCAAAAGCCCTTATCCACCCAAACAAACAAATGACAGTCTCCTGCAAAGGAACTTTTGCTCATCACAGTCCATCTAGGAAGTTTCCAGCTTTTGCTTTCATTTCAACCACCCATTTGAAACACCCATCACAACTGGAAATAAAGACAAATGATGTGCATCTCACTGCACTTTGAAATGGGCGCCCCGTCTTATCTCTGGTCCCCTAACTATACACATCCACTCTCCTGTGGTAGAATATGAATATCTTCACTGTTATCCATGCATGGAATGCTTATCCCAGCATCCATGACTTTTTACCTGTTCATTTACATAACTGGAAAGCAGCCTCCCCACCCACACCTCTGTAGCTACCTAAATTCTAGTCACAGTCCCACCCTCTCCATCATTCCCTCTTCTGGTTATTGCCTCACCAGAGGAAACATCCTTACCCTCACAGCTACTTCCCCTTTCTCTCCTTTGCCAGATACTTCAACTCTCAGGGATGATCTGGCTGTAACATTTGTTGTTCACTCATTCACTCCTTCATAAAAATTATTATTGACCACTTACTATATGCCAAGAATTGTAATAGGATCCAAGGCTCAATGGTGAGCAAGACAGATGTGCATCTATCCTCACAGATCTTACAGTCTGGTGAAAGACACTGACATAAGCAATTGAGCATAGTATAAAATTAAAACCTCTTTAAATGCTTGTATAAGGATAAATATAGAGTACTTGGAGAATTGCTAGAATTCTTCCCCTTGACAATGTAATTTTTGAGTTGAAATCGAAAGGATAATCAGAAATTATTTAGGAAAGGTAGGGGAAATGTAAAATATTCTTGCCCTGGGAGGCATGAAGTCCCAGAGTAGAAATCAGAAGATCAATGTAATTTGGATGGCGGGGCGTGTATGCTGTGGGACAAGACTGCAGAGGTGGCAGAGCTCAGGAAGCTTGTAGCTTGTAGATCCTGCAAAGAATTTTGTTTTTAATTTGGGAGTAATTGGAAACCATTATGGACTTGGTAGCAGGGCAGTGCTCTGGCAATAGTTTTGTTTCACAAATTTCACTCTGGGCTATCTGAGAAAAGATCAGACAAGAGTGAGAGTTTTGGAAGATCATTTAGTAAGTTACTGCTGTAACCCAGAAAAGGAAGTGTCAGCAGCTTTGGAAAGGACGATTGTGGTGGAGATGGAGAGGGTGAAATGACATAGGAAGTCAGATGAATAACACTCTGTGATGGCAGGGGGTGGTGTTAAGGAGAGCAAGAAGCCAAGGATTGCTCCCAGATTTCCTGCCTGCACATTGTTGGAAGGTGATGTTTTTCATGGAGAGGAGGAGATCATGGGTTTCGTCTCAATGCTGTTGAGTTCAAAGTATTTTTCAGTCACAGTGGAGGTCAACGTATGGCCTTCAGTTTTGAGGATAGGTCTGGACTAGAGCTATCAATGTGGGGAGCTTAGATGTGCCAAAGGTCATGAAAGCTCTGGATGTGGGGAACAATACCTAGACAAAGAGAGTGAAATGCTTACAGCTCTACCTAAACATTGAAGAATTCTATGCTGTGTGTGTGTGTGTGTGTGTGTGTGCGCGCGCGTGCCCTTCACTATACTGAGCACAAGCCTCAGTTTATTCATTAAGTTTAATTAATATTCACAAGATACTATCCTAGTCTATGACTATATTTATAATGCTTATTCATTGTTTTACATTTCCCTTAATTTTTATAAATTATTACCCACTATTCAGCAGTCTTTGTTTACTTCTCATATCTTTCCCATGGTGTAGATAAGATTATTTTCATTTTAAGATAAAGAAACTAAAACTCAGAGGCAGTAAGCAAATATTCAACTCAGACAACTAGCAAGTGCCAAAGCTGGATGGAAAATTTTCTTTTCTCAAACATTCGTCCTAAGCTCCTGTGTATAAACGTCAACCAAAGGAGATCTCAGTAAATACTTGTTTGTTGATTGATTGATGCCAGATAAATGAAATGTCTGAGAATTAGTAAATGTTACTGACTTCCCATTTTCCTAATCACTAGCTGTGAAATAAGCCTCCTTGTCAGGTCCACCCAATATATAGTACGTTCCTGTCTCTGGGATTAGGACATTGGACAGAGCGCATGCCCCAGGTGGTTTGGCCAAAGTAACTAAAAACGGTGGCCCTGGGACCTGAAACTGTTTAGAAGAATACAGAAAACTGCGCTCCCAAATGTGTGAGGTCATATGTATTAGAGGTCATAAAGGTTCACATAAAAGCAATCTTTATGTTGGGAAGTTATGTGTTCATAGGGAGGAACATGGCAGTAGAAGAACTGTATTATTTGTCAGTTCAGGTGCCATAGGAAAATATCCCAGACTGGTGACTCAAATACCAGGCAATATTTCTTACAGTTCAGAAGGCTGGATAAGAGCTCAGCATGCCAGCAGGGTCAGAGCCCATGAAGCTCTCTTCTCGGCTTATGGGTGGCTATGCTGTGTCCTCACTTGGCAGACAAAAGAGAGAGCGTGAACCCTCTGGTGTCTCTTATACTGGACACTCGGCTCTTCATGAGGACTCTACCCTCATGACCTCATCGAAACCTTATTATTTCTCAAAGGCCCCATCTCCAAATGCCATCTACTGGGAGTTAGAGCTTCAACATACGAATTTTGAAGGGACGCTATTAAGTCCATACCAGTAATAAACAGTCCCTGAGATGGAGGAGTTCCCCAGAGCATGGGCTGTTAGTGCTAAAATTTGTGACAGTCCTGGTAAAATACACTGTTTTCACATAAAAGGGAAATCCTATTTTTTTCTCCCAGTTACTCAGGAAAAGCCTGCTGACAGACGTGGAATTTCAATGGTTATTTAAAGGATGAAAAAGAATGAGAATTGTATTGAACTTGGAAAAGGATAAGTGATGAAAGTTCCCAGCCAGATTCCCAGAAACAGTAACCCCTTCAAGTGTATTGCTGAGAGGCTCTGAGGGTGTGGCCCAGAGTAGCTCTCTGCACTCTCTCCAGGCTTCCCAGAGATAATGATTGAACTGTTATACTGGGCTCTCAGATATTCTGGGGGGATTTCTAACCTGGTGGCTGGAGAACTGGTTTCACCAAAGGTGAGTAAGTGAAATATTTTTTACCTACTCTTTCTCTGCATTTTCCCTCGATCAGTCCTATTTTTAAAAGAATATAAGACATTTTTGCAAAAGTGCTGTATACCTACTACCACCAAGACAAAATACTACGTAGTTAATTAATTATCTGCTATTCTGAGAAATGAGTTTTTCTCTTTTCTTATTGATTTCAGAGAGAGGAAGGGGGAGGAAGAGAGAGATAGAAACATCAATGATGAGAGAGAATCATTGATTGGCTTCCTCCTGCATGCCCCACACTGGAGATTGAGCCTGCAACCTGAGCATGTGCCCTGACTGGGAATCAAATCGTGACCTCTGGTTCACAGGTTGATACTCAACCACTGAACCACGCTGGCTGGGCAGAAATGAGTTTTTTGCATACAAGTAAGTATAGTGTCCACCAAATCAATGATAAAGCCTTCAAAAAGGAACATTGCAGTCTCTAGATTTATGGTCCTTGAGTTCTTCTTCATCTCCAGTTTATTGTCGGTGCATGCAGGAAGCAGTAGTGACTAAGGATAAGCACTTGCCGAAAGGACATGGAAATGCTGCCTATTCCAAACATGACACATTGGGGGCATCCAGTACATCACTCCTTCGGCAGACGTCTCGGTCCTACCTCCCCTGTTCTTTCCTCCATGCTTTCAGGCAGGACTGGGATCCATCTCCATATGAACAGTCTTGTAATAACCTGTGCAATATAATTTATTGCCCCAGAGTTGCTTTTTAAAAGTCCAAAGAAGTCCATGAAAGAGATGCTTTTCTTTTGTAAGTCAGCAATGTACTATTTTAAAAAAATGATAGCCAAGTATGAACAAAATGGTTAGGGTGTTATAAAGGTCCTATGTTTGTTTCAAAAGAGAATTATAGATTATCATGCCCTTTGTGCCACACCCTTATCTTTATAATGATGGGAAACTAGTGTCTTTCTCCAAAATGCATGTTTAGTTGGTGGTTAGGACAGTGTTAAATCACCTGGATCCTGGTCTAGGGCCCTTCAACTCTCACACACCCACCATTGTATTTATAGGAAAACTTCAAATGCCCCTCATCTGTTCAAGGGAAGAGGATTGGTTTAGGTGGTGAGGACAGAGGAGGCATTTCCCTAAAGGTAGGGATGCAGGGGGAGGTGGGGAACACGGGACACAGGCTCCAGAGGGGCAAGTGGAGATAAGGGTGGAGTGGGAGCCAATGGATAGTAAGCCAGTTCTAATTGGGCAGAGCCAGGGTGCAGAGCCAGAAATCTGAGGACCAGGGAACAAGAATCGCATTAATAGATATTGTGCAAGACAGAAATAACCTGGGAAATTGCTTGGCAAACTACTGTTGTCTGAAGCCAGCTTTTTGGTGCAGGCTGCTAGGCAGAGGATGAGTGGGCCAGCTCACTTAAAGGGCCAGTGTGGTGCAGACAAGAATAAAGAACACAGAAGGGAATGTAGATGTTATATGTCTTCCAGAAAAAAAGAGGTAATTTGATGAAGTAGAAAAGGAACACAAGCTTTGGAGTCAAATAGACCTGGGTGAAAGGTTGGCCACCTTACTTATTACATGCATGGCCATGAGCAGGGGACTGTACCTCTCTGAGCCCCTTCTCTCCTTTTAGACTGGAGTTTACGATATCCTGAGTGACTATGTAATTGAAGTCCCCAACAGAGACCCCAACACATACCAGCATTTCAGCTTAGCAAATGTGAATGTGTGTTTCTTCGCACCTCTCTCTTCTCTTTCTCACCTCATTCTTGCCCTCTCTACAACACACCTTCTTTCTTTGAACTGTACAGCCCTAAAGAACAGGTGACTAATGAAGCAGATGTGTCTGCTTCATGAAGGGAGCTCCCTGTGACTCTGGGGGGTGGGGGTAGAGAAATGACAAAGGCATATGATTGCCTTTTCCCGCTAGCAGGGCTGGACCTAAATGCATGTGTGAGCTTTGTGTGACCTATGGATTAGGCCTTAAAGACCCTGCCTTGTGTGGAGAAACTAGGCAAGAGCAAACACTCAGCAGAGGTGCCTTAGTCCTCCCTCTTCCCAGACCAAGAAGCCAGCATGGAACTCCAAGGTTCCACAGATTCTTCTATGATCCCTACACTTCCACCCGGGTGGTGGCCATAATTGCCCTTCTACCTTTGGCTCACTAAGTTTCTCTCTCTCCCCTGAACTTTTCAAATTTCTCTATGACATACTCATTTAAAAATATATATATAAATATATATTTATTGATTTCAGAGAGGAAGGGAGAGGAAGAGAGAGATAGAAACATCAATGATGAGAGAGGAACATCATTGATCAGCTGCCTCCTGCATGCCCCCTGCTGGTGATGGAGCCCACAACCGGGACATATGCCCTGATGGGAATCAAACGGGTAACCTCTTGGTTCCTGGGTTGATGCTCAACTGCTGATCAACACAGGCTGGGCAACATACTCATTTTAATTCAGCCATTCAACCCAGAAACTCTTTAGAGCAAACACTTATTGAAATTGAACACCCAATATAAACCCAGTATTGTATAAGGAACTCACAATGAAAAGATGAAATCAACATTGTCCTTATTTCCAGGAGGAAAAAAATCAGTGTTTCATAATACATTGTGATAGCAATTATGTTAATTTGTAGAAATGCTGTAACCAGATACCATCCACCGAGGGCCTTAAGCAACACAAAAACTTATTGCCCGGCAGTGCTGGAAGCTGCGAGTCTGAGGCCAGGTGTGGGCAGGGCCAGGCTCTCTCTGAAGGTGCCAGGGAAGGATCTGTTCCCTGCCTCTCTCCTGCCTTCTGGTGGGTGCTGACCCTCATGGATGCACCTTGACTTCTGCTACATTACCCCTATCTCTGCCTTCATCTTCACATGGCATTCTCCCTGTGTGTGTGCTTCTCGTGTCTAAATGCCCCTTTTTATAAGGCCACTGGTCATATTGGATCAGGAGCCCACCCTACTCCAGTATGGCCTTCATTTAACCAAAAACATCCTATATAATAAAAGCCTAACATGCTAAGTGTCTGGTCGACCGGTCGGCCATTCAATCAATCGAAGTGTAATATACTAATGATATGCTAAGGCAGCTCAACCGCTTGCTGTGACATGCACTGACTGGGGCAGACAGTCGACCAGTAGCTGTGATGTGCACTGACCACCAGGGGGCAGGTGCTCCGACCAGTAGGTTAGCTTGCTGCTGGGGTCCAGCCAATCAAGACTGAGCAAGATGGGCCGGACATGCCCGGGAGCCTTCCCGCGGTCCCTCCCCAGCTGGCCAACATCCTGTGTCTCTCCCCAGCCCCAATCATGTACCGGTGGGGTCCCTCAGCCTGGCCTGAGCCCTTTCGCAATCCGGGGCTCCTTGGAGGATGTTGGAGAGCCAGTTTTGGCCTGATCTCACAGGGGGAGCACCGCTCAGCCAGAGGCTGGGCTCACGGCTGGCGAGCACAGTGGTGGTGGTGGGAGCCTCTCCCGCCTCCGCAGCCGCGCTAAGGATGTCCAAGGGAGAGTGGGCCAAAGCTGTCAGTTGGATATCCCTCAAAGACTCCCAGACTGTGAGAGGGCACAGGCCGGGCTGAGAGGACCCCTCCCCCCTGACCCAAGAGTGCACGAATTTTGTGCACCAGGCCTCTAGTTTGCAATAATCCTTTTTCAAAATAAAGCATTAGGGGTTAGGACTCAACATGAATTTAAGGGAAACAATTCAACACATAATTAATGAAATGAAGGTGGAAGTTCAAGGTTCTGTAGGGAATGTCTCTGTTCTCTCTATTTCCTAAATCCTGCACATTCCACAGGGTCCTCCTCCTCCTCCCTTAACTCCTCCTTGGCTCCTCCCCTCCATGCAGACCTTCTCTTATGTTTCTTCCTTAGGCCTGTGTGCTCTACTAGATGCTAAATTCTGTAAAATTAGAGAATGTGTCTTCTCCTTCCCTTTTGACTATCTCAGCAGCAATTAATCACCAAAGCCAGCATGTGTACTAGTACTGGAGTTGGTGACTTGGTGATTTTCCCACAGGGAGCAGAGTGGTGCCAAACACCAGCCTTCCCTGCCCTCATTCTCTCACTAGTCTGTATCCTGTAGCCCTGGGCTCCTCTTGGTCATAAATACCACAAGAACTAGCTCAGGAAATATAGGCTCCTCCAGAACCGGCCCCCCACCCGCAGCAGTGGCACCAAGGAGAGAATTGGGAGAGGCGCCAGCCCATGTCTAGACATCTGGCCCCCTCCCTGTGAATAAAGCTGCAGCACAGTAGCAAATCATATCCCTCATTCGTGAAAAAAGAAAACCTCATCAGCGAGCCCACTAATATCCTTAAAAAGTCACAGGGTGTACATACAACACGCATGCTTTTAGCAGGAACATCAGATCCAGGAATATATTCACAGAGCTGTTAGTATTTTGATATATACCACGAATTGGGAACCCCCTCCCCCCACCAAAACCCAGATGCATCTTCACTTGCATTGGTAAAAGAATCCCAGAAAAATATATGTAATTAATCTACAGATACGATTTACATATTGCATAGAATATTGAGCCTGATTACAAACGTATGCTTCTCTGAACTCTTTGAGTAAATGGTTGGGTTTCATGGACCTGGGGTTAGAGACCCTGGCTGCCCCTAAGGCGGCGAGGCAGATGGTACATTAATAATGGGGTATTAGGAGGATAGGTTTCCCAATTCCAGGATATTCATTAATACACTTTAGACAGTTTAATTGCTTCCTGAAACACTAATTGAAAGAGGTTCATTTGCAAATGCCTAGGTTCTAATAATGTACATCTGGCACCCTGCCAGAAAGAGCCCTTAAATACCATTATAAGATGAATTGTGGCACTTAAATCAAGGCAGCTACATTTAAAAAATAAAACCGGCACAGTGAAAGATGGTGCGTCAAATTTTTCATGAGGGGAAGAGAAAGCACAGTGGGTGCAGAACCCTTCCAGTATGGGGGTTTATGAAACGCCAGCGTCATGCACCCGGGCCTTGGGATTGTGAACAGCTGGTACACTCGGTGGTTTCAGCGGCTCGGAGCAGAATGTTCTCGTTTACATAAACTCGTTTCCTAGAGGAATAGCTATGGAATCTGTTATTTCAAGAGAATATGTGACTAAATGTTGTTACACCTTTGAAGGAAGGCTTTTCCCCTCAGAATCTTCCTGCCTACTGACCTTCCTTAAATTGTATTTCATGCCTTTGTAGGCATATTGATTCTACACAGGCTCCCCCAGTATTTACCAACCAAAACTCTGAGCAGTGAGGCTAAAAATATATAAAGGAGTTTGCTTCCATGTGAAAAATAAATAAATACAGATTGATCAGCACTCAGATTTTAGGAATTCTCAGTTTCTTTTGGGAGAGTAACTATTCAGTTAACAAATGACTGTTGAATTATTGGCTGATGGAGATATGGGTAGACTATATATAGTGATCAGAAGTCCCTAATCTTCCACTAATGACTAGGACCTTGGATGGTTTCCCCTACTTAGGCAAAAGCAGGAACAAGGTGCTTTACATAAATTGTCACTGATTTAATTTCCAAGAGCTGAGCTGGGTTTGGTGCCCAGGGTTGCTTTGGGAAAAGTTGAAATCTACTTACTTAGAGGAAAGACAGGTGGGACCCCAGTGCAAATGCAAAGCGTGGCTTGCTGTGTGAGGGGCCGGGGCGCCAGGAGTGCACCTGCACCTTTTGAAGCAAACAGTGGCATCAAAGGGAAAGGAGAAGGGCCCCCCGGGAGCCTTCGAGCTAAGGCAAAGCAGCTTCTCTGTGTCAGGAGACCATGGACGGTTTAGGGTGGGGGCGATAGTTTCCCTGAAAAAAACAAGAAACAACTTGTTTTCAAATGATGTTTTCAGTCCGGTTGATTGCTATCCAGGTGTGAATCTTTGCTTGCGTTCCCACTTTAGGTTGTACCGGTGGTGAAGGCCAACTGACTTCTGATAGTATCTATGTATTAAATGTACACAGTTCTTACAATACCCATTATTCTATGATTGTGCTTTTAAATTTATTGTGTCTTTGATGCCGGTTATAATTCGTTGCTTTTTGTTGTTGTTGTTTAGAGGAAAGTTAAATGTTTATTTTAAATAAAAATAAAAAAAAATGATTTTATCTTCCCCTGTCTCTTCATCCCCTCAGCCTTAGTATCTTTGACAACAGGATAATGATTTTAATCGGATGTTATATATTGTAGAACTTACTGCAAAAGAACTTATTTTATGCTCTCCTCTGACCTTCTGTTTTTGTTGTTGTTTTTGTTTTACTTCTCTTTCTTTCTCTTGATTTTATCTCAAGAAGTGATCACAAGTAGACATCTGGTAAGTTTTGGTTGAATTGAACAAGGTAAATATTTTTCAGAATGCATTGAAAGATCACCGATACTTCAGCCCAGGCTGGAGGTGTACAAAGTCAAGGTGTCCCCATGTTTGATTTAGTTGCTGAGCGCATGCAACTGTTGGTTTGACATCCTGCCAAAGGACTAACTTTGAGAGATGATTGAGCTCCGCCCACAATGTCTGAACATCTTCACCCCTATTTCTTTCCATTTAGATAGGGCCCCCTCATACCACATTTCACTGCATACTCACAGACCTGGGGCCAGGCTCAGAAACAAGACATGTCCCCAAAGAAACCATGCCCCCCCCCCCCACATCCCTGTCTTCTCCCCACAACTCCAAGAACTTAGAAAACTCTGTGATTCTCAGCTCCTCCCCTCTCTCACCCTACCCTTATCTCATTGGCCACTGATTTTTGCCTGCCCCGCCTCCTCAGCTCTTAATTGGCTTTCCTGTCTTCCATCTCATCCTCTCCCAATCCAACCTCCCCACAGTCTCCCAGGTGGAAAGGAGCCTGACCACACCGCCTCCTGCTTAAAGCCTGCGGGGTAATAGCAAACACTTCCGAAAGGTGTTCGTCCATCATAGCTGTTCAGAGCTCTCCGTTATAGACTTCTGACCCACCTCCAGGTAAGGTTATCCTCACCTCGGAGCCTCCATTGAGCCTTTTAATACCGCACAGCCAGTAATTACTTGTTTACTTTCCATCTCTAATAATTACCTCTTGGAGGCAGAGCCCCTCTT
Organism: Plecotus auritus; assembly: GCF_963455305.1. Lineage (NCBI taxonomy): Eukaryota > Metazoa > Chordata > Mammalia > Chiroptera > Vespertilionidae > Plecotus > Plecotus auritus. The sequence goes on from NC_137782.1 coordinate 166,327,085, forward strand.
CTTTTTTTTTAACTTTTCTATCCTCAGTCAGTTGCCAAAAGATTGGCGTAAGTGCTGTATAAATGACTATCGACAGTAATTGAATAAAACAGGAAAGCAAACAGTAGCATTGATTTTCGGTAAGAAAATAAGCTTAAGCAGAATAAGAGTCATATAGGGTCACATTAGAGAGTTCAAAATCATGACTGGTTTACAAGGTATGCTGAATATTTGAGTGCTATATCCAAACAATCATATCTGTACTACAGAAACCAGACTGTGAGACCCGGATGATGTTGGGGCTCAGATGTTTATAGTTCTTCTGGGTAGAGTACATAGTTATTACAGAAAAAAATATATCTATATATTGCTATCTCCATATATCTACATGTATGTACATGAATATATGTCTCTGTGTTTCTAAAGAATGAAGACAAATTTTGAAACATATAGAAAGTGATACATTTTAATGAACATAAAAAGTTACCCAGGTAGATTATTACTTGATATCAAATATACTTCTTCAACTTGGTAAATCTTATCAGACCAGAGTTTAAAAAAAAGTCTCAGCTTACCTTCGTGAGGAAGATTCATCTGTAATATAACACAATCCCATGAGTTACGTATTGTTGCTAATGAGAAGTTCACCTGATACTGCTTTAGCTAAGGACCTTGAGAAGTGAGGGTTTAGCAGTGGTCGGCAAACTCATTAGTCAACAGAGCCAAATATCAACAGTACAACGATTGAAATTTCCTTTGAGAGCCGAAAACCGACTTCTGCGCATGGGCCACAAAGTTTCAATCACACTGTACGTGCACGCCCGCACGTGGTATTTTGTGGAAGAGCCACACTCAAGGGGCCAAAGAGCTGCATGTGGCTTACGAGCTGCAGTTTGATGACCCCTGGGAGAACTAGATCTTACCTTCAGGAAGACAACATAATTAGCTGATATTATGGTGGGGAAAGGTGAGGAAGAGAGATTTTGAGCCACATTTTGACTTATGAGCATGGTGCTTTTATTTGATTTTGAGAAAACATCTATTATGAGTTTGTCGCTTGTCTCTGGTAATTAGTAAAAGCAGATTCAAATGATAAGGGTAAGGGTGAGGGTGCTTTAAGGTTAGATACCCTGGGATATGGAAGTCCCGGATTCTCATGACAGATCTGAAAGTGTCATCTCTAAAGAGTTATCATGCTGCTAACCCATATTTATATGACTAGCCGTTCTCACAACTCTCATTATTTCCTTCTCCACTACTCACTAGGATAAACATCACCTAGCCACAGAGTTTCACTTGCACAGAGAGCCATTACTGTTTGGATCAAATCAAGTAAGGCATTTGGGGTTGAATTGGGATTAAAAGTTACAACCACCAGAAAGGAATCAGAAAATAAAGTGCCTGGTATTGATAACAATTTCTAAAATGTTCCACTTTGAAAATTAGAAAAGAATGAAAGCTTTTAATTAGCCTTAGAATTATATTCATTGACATAGGTATGATGAGTTAGTGTTAATCATAAGACAACCACATACATTTATTCTCAAAGCCAACCTCACCTCTATCTCTACCTTTCATATATGTCTATATAACTGTATATCTATATATCTATATGTCTATATATCTATATACCTATATAGCTATATATAGGTATATAGATATATATAGATATAGATACATACACACACAGAGTGCAGATCACAAAAGTCTACAGTAAATAATTTCATTTCAATTTGTTTGCATTTTGCTTTGTACAAGTCTTGAAAGAATTAGTCTTACAAACCAAATATAACAACTGAGAGCAGAAAGAGACACGTTTCAACTAGAAACAAGATTAGTTTTAAGGACTTGCACGAATTATCTGTGTGTGTATCTTTCCTATTCATTAAAGCAAGGTCAAATACATTTTTGTGAGGGGGATACTTCTTAGGAGTTGTCTCTACTTGAACATAGTGAATACTCTCCTTTGAGTAAAGCTGGTTTCACACAGAGGACGTGGGTCATATTTATTTTGCCTAAATATCTCAATCCCCTACCTATTTGGGGCTATCATAGGTCCTAAAATAATTTTTTGTTGTTTCCTTATGACATTGATGAGATGGCAGAGCAGCTTAACTCTTGTTGATATCAATTAGCCTATGATAACATTGGTTTCATTCTATGTGGTTGCACTTAAAGTCACCGAACTTGTGATGATTTTAAATGAAAACTTACTGTATTCCACTTTTGTAAGTTACTGTGGAAAGGTCCACCCTGGAATTTAGAGGAAGTCGGAGGCTGCACCTCCCCGTTCCTTGTTTGAAAGATGCAAACTTACATACGAGGCTTTGCCAATCGACTTCTCCTACTCCAAAGGCACAGAGATGCAAAGACCACTTAGAATTCTTTTTCTTTTTTGTTTTAAAGGTATTTTTATTGATTTCAGACAGGAAGGGAGAGGGAGAGAAAGAAACATCAATGAGGAGAAGGAATCATTGATTGGCTACCTCCTGCATGCTCCCTACTGGGGATTGAGCCTACAATTCATGCATGTGCCCTGATTGGGAATGAAACCATGACTATCTGGTTCATAGGTCAATGCTCAACCACTGAGCAACACTGGCTGGGCTAGAATTCTTTTTAATGATGGTGATGTCCAGTGTCAGCAAGAGAGGTATCAATCATTGGGGTCCTAACCATACTTTACCTATGGCTTGATTTTGGCTCTGATTTCTGCTCCCTCTACTTTCTTCATTACTCTCTTCATTTAGCTAATAAATATGTTTTTTAAAATTAAAAGATGATCTCATGACCATTGCGTTCAATTTATAATTTCAGTCAATTCATACACATGTATTTTTGTACCCTCTTACATGATGGCCATGTAGAATAATATGTGCTCTGAAATATTCATCATAGTTTTAAATAAATGCACTTCTATTAAATTTTACTTGGAAATATTGTTTTGTTTATGAGTTGTCTAGTTGAACATGGTGGATTGACTTTCAAGTAATCTCAAATTTTACCCTATCTCTTCTCCCTTCTCATCCAAGCGCCCTGAAGCTGTGATAGTTTACTAGGGTTAAACTTCAGAACGAAGCACAGTTTGTTCCTTTTATACTTGGTGTATTACATTATCACTTGGCATTATTATCTAATCTGGGTTATGTTTAAAAGTCAAAGTCATTAAATATTGTACGTTTCCTTTGAGGTTTGTCTTATTAGGGCTGGGGCATGGAGAAAGGTATATCTCAAAGAAATTGGTAATGAAGATGTCAACTCTCTTGTGTAAAAAAGGTCAGGTCGCTATGTAAGACAGAAATTCTAGCTCCCATAAAGATGGACTAAAGAGATCTTGGATCCAAGTCTAAGAGTTTCAAGGAGATTTAGAGGTCAACTTTATCTTCCTTCTATCTAAAATAAAATTAAGGAAGATGTGAGGCTAGAAGAGGGACCTGGTAGCAACTTATAGGTGCTATAGGTCAATCTGCAGAGCCAAATCCATTTTAAAATTTGTTAAGTTGTGTTAGAAATCCTGCTTTCTCGTTGGTGGTCTGTCTTACACTAACAGTTAAAAGGTCAGAACTGGGCTGATCAAAATCAGTCAGGGTGTAAGAAAATGCTACTCCAGACTTGCCTGCTGGGGGAAACGTCTCAGTTGGCAAGCCAAGCCAGCCTTCCAAGCATGGTTCAGCTGTGAGGCAGGCTGCCCACCCAACAGTGAGGACAGATAGAGGTCAAGGGACATGTGTTGTGTATCTACTCTGAGAGGAAATACAGAGAGTTATTTTTCTTTCTTCCCTCCTTTCCTTCCTCCCTCCCTCCCTTCCTTCCTTCCTTCCTTCCTTCCTTCCTTCCTTCCTTCCTTCCTTCCTTCCTTCCGGGATTTAGTTATACCTCATTCATTTTCAATTGCAATATATAGTCCTGAAGAGAATTTGGATGACAGCAGGCAAATCTGAGTTTCTCCATGGCTTCTAGTAATTGATGTGACAGCTTTAGAAAGACATATTGATTAATAATTCTGTCCTGGCAGTAAGCATCCCCACCAAGCCCTTCTGCTTTTATGATCATGTAAATATGTAATCTGCATAAAATTAAAGCTGTTAGGCACTTTAAACCCTGCCTGCTCAAGAGATACTTATTCTAAAGAATAGCTATGGCTGACGTCGCTACTCTTTTATTTTAAAAAAAATCAAGCCTAATTTTTCCTCTCTCCACTTTAAAACTGTGTTCCCTTGTCACGATCCCTTCTGAAGTAGTCTATCTTCATCTTAGGCATGTGTTTACAGAGCTGGAAATGGTTCTGAGTGTGAACAATCAGTGATCATGTCACCACCTCTGCCAAAATCCCATCTGTGAAATGCTAACTGCGTGGTCTTGTTTCACACCATGCTAGCCCAGGCTAAAGTGCTCCCAGAAGAAATATCCGTTTTCATCTCCACGCGCTGAGCAGTACATGTCTTCTCCCTGGAGCGTGCCCTGCTTATGGAAAAGACAAGCAGCGGTTTCAGAGTCCACATGTGGCTCTTAGGGATCACACAGCTGGTTTAAAAATTAGTGCATTTGGAATAATTAACGGGTGACTGGAGGCATTCTTCTGTTAAGTAGGATCTAAAATGTTCTTGACAGCTAGAATGCTAGAAATGTCCCCTAAAATTCTTCCATGTCAGTGTGTTTAGAAGACAGCCACAATGAATGAGATTCCAGGCAGGATTAACACAGTTTTTAATATAGACTGTAAGTTCCAAGCTCATGAAAAGTCTGCTCCCATGTATTGTGAAGATTCAGTAAGTTAAAACACGTGAAGTATCTACAATTGTATCTCCTACATGGGAAGCGCGTCTGTTGTTATTATTCCTTCTCTTAGTCCCGTGACTCTGATCTCCCTGTAGAGTATTTAGAAACTGACAATATCAAAATGTTCAGTATGGTCATATTGGAGAATGATGTCATTTCAGGAGCTTGGTGGTTGGTAGGGTTTGGGAACAGAATTGCTTTCCTATTTGCCAGCACCCAGAAGGAACACCTTAATGAGGGGTCTCTTAAGCCTTTCATTCATGCACATTGATTCTTAGAGGAGAAGCATAACCCCAGTGTGAAAAGAACCCAGAGAGAACCAATTTTAGGAAACACAGGTCCACGTTTGCAAAATAGTTCACGATCCAGTCATAATGTCCAAGACCCAACCAGTGGGCACACCTTCCTCCAGCTGGTTCAAATGCTCCAAGGGAGTCCCCTATCCTGTAGGGGTGACTGCAAAAGAACAAGTAGATGCACAGTGATTTTCAGCAAGGAAATAAAATGCTGAAACTGCATGACGAGACTGTGGGAGAAGAGCAGATGAAAAGCACACCCCTTGGTTCTGGAATCTTCTCTGGGACACAGTCCCAGCCTTCTTTTTCTACAAACTACTGTACAAGGTGGAAAACCCAAATTCTTTCAGGCCTGTTGCTTTTGTCTCCCCCGTTAAAACTGTGGACAGGTACCATGTCTTAGATTCTCATAGGATCCAGGCACGGGTAGGCGACTTCTAAGATTTTAGCTATAAAGACTCACTGTCAGTATTATTTCGGGAAAACAAGAAAAACAAAAACAAAAAAACCCACAAGAGATAACAGGCATAGGAGATAGATGATCTGGGTTCTCATCCCTATTACAACATTTCTGAACTTGGACAAGTTTTTTAGGCTGTTTCTATAACTAAGATCACAGCTGTTGAACATTGTACATAAAAGGTACTTGGTACATTCTTGTGACAAAATGAATAAAATAAATACATTAAGACTTAAAAGTTTTCTTAGATTTTTATTAAGTTTCTTATCTGAAGTAAAATCTATACCATCATATAGACCTTTGGAAGCATTTTCCGTGATGCTTTCTACCTTTGGTGATAGTGGATAGTGTGCAGGTGGTTGGGCTTCAAGCCTCAGCTGGTCCATTTTGGCTTGACCTTGTAGAATTTCATACAGCATGACCCAGAGTACGACAGAAAGAAAGCTAACATACGTCATACCAGCCTCCCTGGGACAGAGTTGGATATTCTGTGAAAATAATCTGCTATTGGACTGTATCATGTTCATCCATTCTTTCATCCATTCATTTATTCAAAACAGTTACTGAATACCTACATGGGGCAGGCATTGTTCTTAAGATATAGCAGTGAGCAAAACTGACTAAATTCCTGCTCCTACAGCTTATATTCCAGGTGGAAGAAGAGAACAATACCAAGTAAGCAAGTGGCTGACTATACAGTACACCAGGTTATGAATAGTTCTATGCAGAACATCAGAGAAGGATTAGGGGTTGAGAGAGTGGGGGTTAGGGAAACAGTTTCTCATTAGTGGGGAGACCTTTCTAATAAATACCTGTATAAGACATGAAGGAACTGAGAAGCAAGCCTCATGGGTTTTCAGGGGTTCAGTAGTTGGAGCAGGTGAATTAAAAGATAAGTTAGAGCCCTAGCTGGTTTGGTTCAGTGGATAGAGTGTCGGTCCTTGGACTGAAGGGTCCCAGATTCGATTCTCGTCAAGGGCACGTACCTCGGTTGCAGGCTTCATCCTCAGCCTCAGGTCGGGACGCATGCGGGAGGCAACCAATCGATCTGTCTGTCTCACATTGATGTTTCTGTTTCTCCCCCTCCCTTACACTCTCTCTAAAAATCAATGGAAAAATATCCTTGGGTAAGGATTAAAAAACAAAGATAAGTTAGATATTCAAGTAAAGACTTGGAATTTGCAGTTCAGTGGCTAAATGTTATCTGAAATTCAGAACTCCAAATGGAAATATTAGAATCGTCAGTCTAGGAGACTTTTAGAGTCATCAGGCTAAATGGGTCTCCAAGAAGAGGGTGTAGATAGAAGAGGAGAGGTTCAAGGACTGAGCAACTCCAGACATAGAGGCTGGGAATGTGAAAGAACACCCCCAAAGGTGTCAGAATGAGCAGTTAGTAAGATAAGAAGGGAAGCAATAGAGAGCAGTAGCTCAGAAACCAAGAAAAATAATGTTAATATCTAAAGGACTAACCAATACTAATGAATACCTAATCTAATGAATACCAAGTCAATTAAATATAAATAGTTGAAAGCATATATCAAACAGATTGATAACGAATATCCCTTTTCTCAAGTATGACTCCAGCTAAAAGGGCTTTGGAATCTTCTATAGATCATTAAGCATTAGGAAGGTAACATGGGTATCTTGGAGGCATTTCACTGATTTAGGTGGAAACTAAGTAAATGTATATATCTAGAAATGATACAGGAATGGCTGAAAAGTCTGTGAGCTCTTAGCTGCATTTGCAGGGAGGTATGCATGGTCCTCCACCAAGTTTGAATTGGTTGATTTAATTCCCAAACATGCTTCAGTTTCAGCAGAGATTCAAACAGTTGTCTCACACCCACCATCTGGAGCTGGTGTCCCAGATGGAGCGCAAGGTCTGATAACATTTTGTGCCTCCAACTGGGGCTTTTTCTGGAGGCAGTTCACAGGAGAGCATTCCTGTCGGCCCAGGAAACACGGGGATGAATAAAGAAAACAAGCCATGATTGTGAACGTGTTACCTGTTTTGGGATAAAATTCAGTGATTCATTTGACCAATTGAGAACCTATCTGTGTCACAAAAAGATCACTAACCAGATAGGTTGAGAACACACACACACACACACACACACACACACAAAACAAAAATCAACAACAACCAGAGTGGGAAAATACAGTAAAGTGAAAAAAATAGGATACAAAATTATGATGTATATGGGGCATTTAGCAAAAATAAAATAAAAAATCCATATATAAAAAAACTGGAAAAAATTTGAGTATATATATTTTTAATAACAGGAAAGCACATGCTAGTGAAAATAGAAGGAACTCAAATATTTATAAATTTACTTTTGTTTTAACATGCAACAGGGGCGGAGAATAGTGCTTATTCCTATTATCCTTCCATGAAATGTATGCCCTATTTATAAAAATTCAGCTTCATCGATGCTAATAGCCGTGAAAGTCAGGCAGCCACCCTCCCTCCCACCAATGAATTGCCTGGGGTGCTGCCTTCTCAAGCTCCTGTTTTATTAATCTTGAAACTGAAATACTAGGGAATGAAGAAGTGTTAAAAAGTCTTAGTGATATGCTACCAACATTTGCCAAGATAATGAAATACGCTGAGATGAGAAAACACTGGGGAGGCCAACGAGAAGCCAACTGTTCCATTTTCAGAGCCTCTGACCTCTGCAGTCATGATTTCTAAAGATGAGCCCTCCTCGGCCAGACTTGGATGGTTCACCCTCTGCCCATGTGCAGGCATCATTCCTCTGAGAGGTGCGATTTGTCCTTGATGAAGCTTGGATTGATTGATTTTATTTCCAAACATGTTTCAATTGCAGCAGGGTTATAATTTGGGAGAAAAAAAATGGGCTTTAGGCTTTATAATACTCTCACTTTATTAATTTCTTTAATAAAGGAGAAGGATTACTCAAGATATGATTATCCAGTGGCCCAGTTTGCATAAGTTAAATTACACATCATTAATATGTTAAGTTTTATAAAATTAAAAATGCTGTTAAATGGTTCCAGGATCATTTTTTCCCCTTTCAGGCTACATGTAGATATAGTTTCACCACTTGTTTTATTTAAACTGAAAAAGATAGTGTGTGTTCTGAGGCTGTAATAGGCACCAGAGACAAATTAAAACAAAAGAATGAAATTGTCGTCGAGGTAGTCAGTAGTTGCTTGCTTCTGTCGATGGTCACTGTTTGTGCAGCTCTGCCTAGAGCCACCTGGGTCTTGGGATCATCAAGACATAGCAAGACTGTGAAGCAAGATCTTGGCAGCATCAAAGGAGTTCACTCTGTTTAAAGTAGCTGACATTATCTAAGATTAAATAACCAAACTGGATATCAAAGATCTGGAAATGCTTACTGGGTAGATGGTGTCAAGGGTCAGATGCCTGGGTCTAGTTGCCATAGTTTTGATGATGCTGAAGGATCCCAAGAGACGATGGGGAAAATGTATGGTAGCAGAAGGACCAGATGATGGGCATTATCCTCTACTGAGTGTTTGCTAATGTGTGTCCTTGCATTTTATAAATGCTATCTTCCTACTGCTCACAAATGGTCTCTTAAGTGGGTGGTCACTTCTAGTCTTTACAGATGAAGAAATGGAAGCTTTTCAGACTTGGTCATTTGCCCAAGATGACATAGCACAACAAGAGTTCACACTTCAAGTCCAGAATCCGTTTTCTTAAACACTAAACTAGTCTAGACTTTGACGTTATTAGTCTCCTTGTCCTTATGTAGCTTTGAGTTATTTATATTTTTAAAACTTTCTTAAGAACTTATAAAAACTCTCTTTTGTTGTCTCATCCTGAGCATCTGAAAACAATCAACACTTCTAACATGAAATTTACCCAAAATAGTAGGGCCTTCAAGTATAATGAAACCCATAGAAAGCACACCTGGAATTCCTGGGAACATTCTCTCTGTGATGAATTTAATTTGGACTTCAGTAACAACAGACACATTTCACCCAAAATAGATACATGTGACCCCAAATCACCTCTAAGTTGTCAAGAGTACCTTTGTGAAAACTTACATCAGATAGTGTGTGCTGATGTGATTCACTAAAGGTGAATCGACATGAATGGTTAAATTCTCAGAAGTAATAACAGCCATTTTGAAAAGTGTGTTCCCCCCAGGCACCTAGAGATGATGAGATTCATTAACATAAGTGCCTGCACGGTGGCCATCAGGCCTCTTCCGAGTGCTTGGCCATCTAATTGGGTGACTTCTAATCCAGGACTGTTCAGACTCCTCATCATCTTCAACTCAAGAGCTTTGGTTAATTGGAAGGAGATGGGCTATGAGGGTTTTCTCAGAAAGCGTGTCCCTAGGCCACTCTACATCAATAGCAGAAGGAATAGGCCCTAAAGAGGCCTGAGAGTGACATGCCCAGCTTCTCTCTTATCCCTGAGAGCTATACTCTCAGCTTCTCATAATGGAATAAAATGATCTCAGTATCTCCTTTGCTGCGTATCGACCTGCTCCATCTGCTGCTGTCCTTCACTTTCCTAACTTAGCATCCTCTTCTCTGCTTTTCCCACCAGAGGTCCTGCTTCCTTCTCTCACAGTAATTAGACTTTTCATTATTGGTAATACACCATCAAGGATATGCCAACACAAAAGGAGAACCTGTTTTGCATCGATTCATTAAACAAATATTTATTGAACCCATGCTAGGCACTGTTTCAGGCATTGGACATTATTCAGTGAAGAGAAAGCCTGTGTGAAGCTCCTGTCCTTGGGGTGGGGCAGATCACAAACAAGTAATGAATTAGAAGGTCAGACTCTGATATGTGCTCTGGAGAAAAATAATGCACAGGGGTGGAGGTGCTGGGAAGAGGTGCCATTTTCTTGTGAATGATCAAGGAAGATCACAGCTTCTTGAGTGTAAAATGAGATACTCAAGAGGATAGCTGGGGGAAGAGAGTCCCAGGCAGAAGGACCAGCAAGTACAAAGGGCCTAAGACCTAAATGGAGGTTATTGTGGCTGCAGGGAATGGAGCAAGAGGAGAAGATTGGAGGTGAGGCCAGGTGAAAAGCCAGATCAGGTAGGGTCTTCTAGGCCATTATAAGGGCTTGGGCTTTTATAGAAAGTGATATGTGAAGCCTCTGGATGGGTTTTCAGACAAAGAGTAATATAATCTGATTTTCATTTTAAAAGAATCACTGTAGCTCCCAAGATAAGAATAGATGATATGAGGGTTAGGGAGGAAGCTGGGAGACAATTGCAATAACCCAGGAAAAAAATGATCATGGCTTACCTCAGGCAGAAACAATGGAGGTGGAAATCAGCTGAATTTGGATGGATGTTAGGGTGAGTCTGTTAGGAAAGTTGAATTGGTTGTTGCAAATGTTTTCAACTTCTCCAGCTCCTCAAATTCTTATACCCAGGAAGAAAGTTTCCTGCCTTCTAGATGCCTCTTCTCCCCTACCTCCGGTCAAAGGCTGCACTGTACCACACACAGAAAGAATTGACAGTCCTAAGCTGAATACTAGTTCCATAGATACCTGACTGTGGGGAAGTTAGTTAAGTTCCCTTAGCCTCAGTTTCTTCCTCTGTGAAATGGAAATAAGAGTAGCATCCATCTCTGAGGTTTGCAGTGAAAGTTAAGTGAGGTAAATTTATGGAGAATACCTAGTGCAGTGATGGCATAGAGGTAGAATTGAATAAATACTAGCTATTGTTATTATTAAAATCACTTTAAATTATTATTACTATTGTTGTATGCCCACTCTTGCTTCCAAGTCCTCAGGAAGGCCCAGCACATTCTATTCTTCTTCTCTGAGCCCCGAAGCTTTCTGTCTCAGGCCCCAGAGCAGCCTACTTCCACCACACGTGCATCTCAGGCGTTTTGATGAAAGGTGGCTTCCCTCTCTTTCATTTCCTAGGTCCATCTGGAAGCCTCTACACTCTGATTTCCTAGATTTCAAACCAACCAAGCTCGACTCTGAGAAACACTCGTTAGGTCCTTGCATCTATTTGCAAATTTACTGTCTCCTTCCCAAGCTTTGCTCTTTCCAAACCTCCCTCTTCCCTGCATCTGGCTTTCCTTTGTAATCAGTAGTCAGTCCAGAGGGGCTGCCAGAGCCTTGTGGGTTGACTCCTCTCATGCTCTGCTTGCTAAGCCACAGTGCAGTCCCCATTCCATCCCTTTCTGTCTACTTCTGGGTGCAGTTCCTGGGGGTTACTCCTGAGCTGCCATGTACTGGTGGGCATTTTGAGGATGGGTCCATGGGGAAGGAGCCTGTTCAGTATGTCTTTGCCTGCAAAGTGTTTACATGTACCAGTTAGTCAGTCAATAGATCCTGGTACAGCTGGATGAGTCCCGGTTTCTTCTTTGCTTTCTTTTTAAAAAATGTTTTTATTGACTTGAGAGAGAGAGAGGAAGAGGGAGAGAGAGAAACATCAATGATGAGAGAGAAACATCATTGATCCGCTGCCTCCTGCACACTCTTTACTGAGGATCCAGCCTGAAACCTGGGCATGTGCCCAACTGGGAATCAAGCCAACAACCTCTTGGTTCATGGGTCGATGCTAAACCACTGAGCCATACCAGCTAGGTGTCTTTGCTTTCTAACACAGCAAATGGAAGTGCTGCCTCAAGGTGTCCCCGCCTGGGTCCCCTGGCCCTGTCCCACATTTCCACTCCTGGGGACCTACGTCATTCTGATGGACTTGCAGTTCCATAGAGCTGGGTGTGATCCTCTCAATCCTATGCTCTTGAAGTGTGTGGTGACCCTCCCCACTTCCTGGGATTCATCCACCATCATAACAACGTACCACTAGCTTTTCCCCATTTCACAGTTTCCTGATTTCCAATGACAGCACTTGTATTGTGGATGCATTCCAAGGAGGACTTCAGAGCACTTAACTTTTATTAAAAGAATGCAGAAGAGGGTCCTCAGAGAAACCTGAAGCCTTAGGAATTATTATGTAGTGTAAAGGTAACTTTTAGGATGTGACATATTGATATCTTGAAATTTGGTTCTTCATTTTTTATCTTAAAATTCACATTTTTTTCCTCCTTTTAAATTTCTAAACAAAAGCATTTAAACAGCACTTTGCAGTTTTGTAATGTGCAGTTTTTCACATTTGGTTATTCAAACAAAACTGGAGGGTAAGAAACATAAATCAGTGTTCTCCCTTCAAGAAGTTTCCCCTCTGGTGGGATGAAGACAGAAGTCACATAATGAACGCACAATTCTGCAGCTGGAACTACCATCCTGTGGTTGAGCTAGAGCTCTTTAATAGAAATATATCCAGACCAGAGTCCGCAGGGCTGAAGAAGCTTCTGATGTAGCTCTGTTTTTGTTGGCTGAGCCAGCAGCTTAATCCTCCTTCAGCTTCCCCACCTGTCTTCTTGGGAGTGCCAATAAGTAACCACCCATTCGCCCAGTTCCAGCCAACTGTGCTGGGCTGGTTGTGTGAACCGATTGCATATGTTACCAAGGAAATTATTGGGATGTCAAATGGTGGTGTCATCTTCCTGGCAACGTACTCCTGAGCAGATTGTGATCCAGTGACCTACAGGTCCATCATTCAAAATGCCAGTCCCACTGCTGGTCCATCCCCTCCTTTGTTCTCCAGGCAGGAACCCCATGTGGCAAGGGAGACATACAAGTAGGTCCAGGCCTGTTCTCCCTGAGTGACACCCAGTCCATCCAATAAGGAAAAGCCTGAACCATATGTATGTATTCCCTCTCCGCCCTTCTACATTAACTTTTATACATCACTCTAGAGAGCTCTCTACCAAGACTGAAAAAAAGGGATGATAATTTTCTTAAAATATTTTGAACCATGATTTTTCATATTTTAAATCACAAAATGAAAAAATGCTTAAAACATTTGCTCAGAATAACTCCTCACTTTTTCCCCTTTCCTGGCTATCAAATACTTTCCCATCCTCTCCTCCTTTTTTTGAGATAATTGTGTATCTGTGTTCTTGGACTGTCCCAGGCTTTTCCATGTCCCTTTAATGTAGACTTATTATGATATTCTAGAGGACTATTATGTTTATTTAATTACTTAAAAACATAATTATTTTCAGAAGTCAACATAAATCTTTGAGATCCTCAAAGCTTGCCTTACACAATCTAGTATGAAATAGCTTGTTTCATTCATTGATATGTAATCTATTAATCCAGTCTACAAATTATTATTGAACATTGAGTAAGACATGATGCAATGTGAGTTAGAGAGATAACCAAACCAATCTTATACTGTTTGACAAGTCACATACAATACAAAAGCAAATGTAATTTAAAGTTGAAAATGACAAATGCCCAAAGATAAATGAATGGGGTAATTAATACTTCTTTTTTAAGATAAAGGGACACATTCCCACATCCAAGCAAATGTGCTTTCACCTTTTTATAGATTTTGCCAAACGTCTCTTATAATCAATGGCGCATGTTCCCTATCATTGATGAACACTGGTTATTTTTCACCTCTACTTTTCTTCTGGGCCAATTTTATGGATAAGCAATAAAATCAAATTTTTATTTTTATTTGCAATCACAAGATAGCCAGTGAGATGGAATCCCTTTTTATACATATTCATCAGTTCTTGGAATTTCTTTCTGCCTCTGTTATTTCTAGTGGTATCATGCTTTATGAAAGATTTTACCTCGGTGTCCGTTGTGTATATAGTTAATAATGCCTCCCAGTCACTTACTAGGATGTCGGATAACATTCTTAGAAAGATCCGCTGCGTAATGTACTCTAATCTCTTTACAGTCACTGATCCATGTGTTATTAGCACAGGACTTTTGTGTCACAGGAATTAGCCAGAGCCCCGCAGTCCCCAACAGTGCTCTGTAACAAAGATCTCACAGCGCTTCAGTCCCGAAGGGAGTCCAATGCTATAGGTAAAACGAATTCCTCATGCTACTGAATATTTAAGGGAATCGGGGTCCAGGTGGGACTGATGTGAGATGCATGTGCTGCCTTCTCCCCGGTGAGCTCCTTGGTGTTCTGGAAAGCACGGTAGTGATTCTGACATGCCCCTCACAGTGTAACAACTGCTTTCAAGTGGGAAGCTGCACCCCTACAAATTCTGCTGGCCTCTGACCTGCCCTCATCAGAAGCCCCGTCCTTCTGCCGCAGGCAGCTTCTCTTAAGAGTACTTTCCTGGGTTGAAGTTTCCCATGTGATTTTTGTTTCAGACTCCCGGGTCAGAGGATGTTGATTATACCTGCAGGTTCATTTTCCCTTGGCTCTTGTTTTATTTGAGTGTCAGATGTAAACAATTAGCCCATTTCCATCACTTTGAGGGAAGCCATTAGCTCATTACAAACCTTGGAAAATTACGTCCACCTGCCTTCATCCCTCTGTGTTGTTACCAACTAGAATTTTACTATCTAAGTGGAGTAAATATGTTTTCATAGCTCCATTACTAAAAAATTTCCTAGGACTTCTCACAACTAGAATTAGAAGAAAACACTTGTGTAGAATGCAGTCCAGGTTCTTTGCAAATTTTGGCAATATCATCCATTCATGACATACAAATACACTGATCTTGTATTGATATTGTTCATCTTAGAATTCTGTCTGAATTTTAAGACTGGCATTTGGTCCAACCATATCAATCCCTACCTACTTCCTTGGCATTTTTAAAAATTAAAGCATAATTTACAGGTAATAAAACTTACCATATTAAGATATAACGATTTGATTAACTTTTCTAACTGTGTATAATCAGGATGTGTACAGAATAATTTTTGTCACCCCAGAATATCCCCACAGACCCCAGACAAACATGTTTTTTGTTCTGTAGTTTTGGCTTTTCTAGAATTTCATAAAAATTGGATCAAATAGTAATTTTTGTATCCGGTATCTTTTACTTAATACAGTGTTTTATAATTCATCCAGTTGTTACACATATAAATAGTTTGTTTTCTTTTATTATTGAATAGTGCTCAATTGTATGTATTTAACACAACTTCTTAATGCACCCATACATGTATATATAGGTTGTTTCCAACTTTTGGATATTAAGAAACAATCCACTATGAACATTCTGGTAAAAATCTTTGTGTGGGTGTATGCAGTTACATGTTTAAATACCTATAGGTAAATCTGCTGAGTCTTGTGGTAAAATGCCTACTTAGTTGCGAATTACTGAATTATTTTCCAAAGTGGTTGTATTATTTGAATTCCCATCAGCAACAGCTATTTTAGTTTTTTTTCCAAATCTCCCCTAGCATCTGCTATTATTAGCCTTTTTAATTTTAGTTAATGTAGTGGGTGTATAGTGAGTGATATTTCATTGTGGCTTTAAATTTGTATTTCCCTGGTAAATAATGACATTAAGCATTTTTTCATGTACTTGTTTATCATCTATTTGTCTATAATTATGTTAGTGTTCAAAGTTTTTTCAATTTAAAAAAGTTGAACTATTTGGGTTTTTGTTACTGAGTTGAAGGATTTCTTTATATTCTGTATCCAATCTTATAACGGTATATGTGTTGAAATAGTTTCATCTAATATGACTTGTCCTTTTATTTTCTTAAAAGTTTCTTTTGGCCTGGCTGATGTGGCTCAGTGGTTGAGCGTCGACCTATGAACCAGGAGGTCACAGTTCGATTCCCTGTAAGGGCACATGCCCGGGTTGCTGGCTCCATCCCCAGTGTGGGGCATGCAGGAGGCAGCCAATCAATGATTCCATCTCATCATTGATGTTTCTTTATCACTCCTTTTCCCTTCCTCTCTGAAATCAACAAAAATATATTTTAAAGAAAGTTTCTTTTGAAGAGCAAATGTTTTTCATTTTGAAAAATCCCACTTTGTGTGTGTGTGTGTATGTGTGTGTGTGTTAGTATGGTCTATGCCTTCTGTGTGCTAAGAAATCTTTGTCTACCAAGATTACAAAGATTATTTTCGTATGTGTTCTTTAGAATGTTATAGTTTTAGTTCATACATTTAGATCCATAGTCCATTGCAGGCTAATGTTTGGATATTATGTAATAAGAAAAATTCTAAGTTTATTTTATTCACATGTCCAATTGTTTAATAATCATTTTCCCCACAGAATTCCCCTATTATTTTTTGTAAAAAGTTATTTATGAATCACTCTATTTTGGGGGGCTCTATTCTCTTCCAGGGATTATATACATATAATCACACCAGTGAAATACTCTCTTGATTATGCTTGTTTTATAGAAAAGATTTTTTTAAAAGCTTGTGTAAGTCCTCCAATTTTGTTATTTTTCAAAGTTGCATTAGCTTTTCTAGTTTCTTTGCATTTCTATGTAAATGTTAGAACCCACATGTCAATTTTCACACACAAAAAAAAACAGAAAACAAACAAACAGAAAACAAAATCCCTAGACCAATTTAGGGAGACTAGACATTTTAAAAATATTGAGTCAACTGATCCATGAACATGGTATATCTCTCCATATTTTTGAGATCTTTAATTTCTCTCAACACGGTTTTATACCTTTCAGTATATAGTTTTATGTATTTTAGAAAATTTAACAAAATTTTATTAAACTTTGCAGGTGTGGTTAAATTTAAGAACTTGCGATGGGTGAGCATCCTGGATTATCTAGGTGGGCCTAATGTATCCATACAGACCTTTAGTAGAAGAAAGCAAGAGTGTCGGAGCCTACAGAGGTGTAACAGTGGAAGCAATGTCAGAGTGGTGTGGGGTCATGAACCGAGAAATGTCTTATCCACTGTTAAGCCCATATTTTGATTTCTCAGTAACAGTTTCATTTTTAGTTCTAAAAGTTACATTTGAAGATGTAAGCTTTATCATTTCAATCTTGTCCTCTACTTTCTTGACCTCAGTTGGTTGAATAATATTTATTTTAAAGTCCATATTTAATCATCTCAATGTCTTGGTCACCTATGATGCATTTTATTATCTGTTTTATTTTCTTTTGGTCCTGTTTCTAGTTATGCCTAGAAAGTTTTGATTGATAACAAGACATCGTGTATTACAAAAAGTATAGCATTTCTGGTTGACATGATGTTCTTCTGGGGGTGATTTCCTTTGTTTTCTGGCAGCTGGCTAGAGTAGAGCAGGTCATCTGTAATCAAGAGCTGAGCTCCTTAAGTGCTGGTTTGACTACAATGGATCTTCCTAGTCCTGACATAGAGCCCTTCAGAGGCACCAGTGTCAAGGCTGGGTTGTTTGCTAGGATCCCTCCCCTAGGAAATTCTAATTTTTATCTCCTCTCAGTACCTAGTGACTTCAACATTCTGCTCCGTTATTTAGCTTTTAAAATTTTTCTTCATGTCTTAGCCTGTTACTCTGCATACCTTAAGGCTTTGGCAAATACTTTAAACCTCTAGCTCTTGGTTCTCAACCAGGGTGATTTTGCCCTTCATGGGGCATTGAACAGTGTCTGAAGACATTTCTTGGTTCTCACAACTCTGGGAGTGGGGGTTGGGGGTGGGTTGCTACTGACATCTAGTGGGTAGAGGCCAGGGATACTGCTCAACATCCTACAATGCAGGGGGCAACCCCCCCAGGATAAAGAATTATTTGGCTTGACATGTCAATAGTGTGGAGGATGAGAAACCTTGGTCGAAACCACTGAGGGCCACGTTTACTTCCTTCTGCCTCTCTTCTCTCATAGATCTTATTTCTTCCCGACTAGATTGCCTTGCCAGCTGCAGGAGTCTATATTTTTAAAATCCTCAGCCTCCTGAGGTATTAAATATCTTTGCTAGTTTTCTGTCTTGTAGCACAGAGGCTTTGCCAAGCTCCTCAGCTTCACCTCCTGTGCCAACAATAGGCAAGTCCCCAAGGGTAGGCAAGGCTTCCAGAAATTGTGCTCATTTCAATGTGCCTCCTTTTCTTTATCATCAGGCTCCTCGAGTCCAAGCTACCTCATTATATCTCCAATGACATCAACGTTCTAAAAATTCTGTAGTCTTTTTCCAATTATTGTTGACTGGAGTCCATAGGCTACCTCTTTATAGCTACGGACCATTGTCGTCCTTGCTGATGAGAGAGCAAGACGTGGTAGGCAGAAGCAGGGCTCAGAGGAGTAACTGTGAAGAGAAGTGTTCCATATTCCGTTGGAGACAGGAGGCAGCCTCAGTGTGTCCCTCACAGCCAGTAAAAGGAAACTGGAAAAATCTTTCACGGAAGATCTGTTTGCTCCATAACTTTAGAGGAAGCTGGAAGCTAGAGAGGTAAGAGGAAACACACACACACACACACACACACACACACACACACACACACACACACACACACCCCACCCACCCCCACCCCCCAACTCATACCAAGGAAACCACCAGCATAGCCACCAGCTGAATCTGTAATGCTCTCAAGAATCACTGAGGCAATGCCCTGGAATGCCATCTTATTTTTTTTAAATATATTTTGTTGATTTTTCACAGAGAGGAAGGGGAAGAGATAGAGAGTTAGAAACATCAATGACAGAGAAACATCGATCAGCTGCCTCCTGCACACTCCCCACTGGGGAGGTGCCCGCAACCAAGGTACATGCCCTTGACTGGAATCGAACCTGAGACCTTCCAGTCCACAGGCTGACACTCTATCCACTAAGCCAAACCGGTTAGGGCCTGGGATGCCGTTTTAAACCTAGTTCTGGGCCTAGCATGGGGCAAACTCTGTAATTCAGAAGCCTGAGTACAGAGTGGTAGGGTCCCTGCACCTCCAATGAGGCTACACATACAATTCTCATACAAAAAAATCCAATGCGAAGAAAGAAGGCTCATAACTAATTGCAGTATGAATCCATTCTTGTGAAATGAATTTTATATGATTTTAAATAATGTATGTTTGGGATGTCAAAAAGTAAATATTTAGAGAACATCCACTAAAATAAACTTTAAAATTATGACAAAAATAAACTTGGGGGAAAAATAAAACGCCTAAAAAGGTCAAATTAAAATCTTGGAGTTTATAGAAATGGAAATTAAATAGATTAGAAGAAATGTGGAATGAACCTAAAGGAAAAAGAACCAGTTGAAGTTGAATCGAAGAATTCATTGAGAATCAAGTCATGACCAAAAAAAAGGAAAAAAAACTGGAAGATCATTAAGTGAGTGGCATAAGATTGATAAGCCCCCACCATAGATGCACGAATTCTGGAAGGAGTGTGGAAAAGCAATGCATGAGTGAGATTTTTCAGGTTTTAAGAAACTCTGAGTCCTTAGTTAGAAAATACACAACAAATGCCATGCAGGAAAAATAAAAACAAATCTATAACTTGACACGTAGGAGTGAAATTGTAAAACATTTAAGAGAAAATCTTTAAAGCTAGCCAAGGGAGAAGAGATTACCTTCACATGAGTTGTAATTTGACTCAGAACAGACTTATCACCCTGAAGTATGTCCAGAAGACAGAAGAATCTTATATAGAAAATCCCGAGGGAAGCTCACTGTTTTCCTAGACTCTTATGCTCAGCTAAATCTTCATTCCTGCATGAGGGTAAAGTAAAGGCGGTTTTAGTCACACAAAGACTCTTACCACTTACAGAATAATACCAAACGATTTGTTACAATGGGCACTTCAGGGAGAGGAGATGTAAGCACAGAGCAGAGACCAGAGGAAAAACAAGTGAGCACAGAAACAATAAAATTATGTCTGTAAATTAAAATTTGTGTGTGTTTAAAAAGGTAAAACCAAAAATATAGCAATAAGAAAAGGGGGGTGCAATGCATTTTAAGGCCTGCTAGGATTTCTGACAAGTTCTGCAAAGGGGAAAAGCATAGAATAACGTTAGCCTTTATTAGAAAAACGTGAAGTTAAATTTAAGAAAAATATTTGAAGATTAGTAACATAATTTATAGCTTCAAATCAGCAGAGACAATTGGGTGATAGAAATATTTATTAGTCTAGTAGAAACTAGGGGGAAAAAAGAAAGCAAAGAAAAGGTAAGTAAACAAATTTAAAAGTTCTTATGGTATACAATTTATTTTAGAAAATAAGAGAATTGTATTCAACTTATTCTATGAGACTTTTATAACAAAACAAAAAATCACAGTAGAAGACAAAAAAAGAAAGAAAAAACTGACCAATTTCACTTTAGTTATAAATCCAAAGGTCTAAAATAAATGTCAAGGAATACAGTAATGTCATAAACAACAAAAATATGACAAAATACATTTTATGTCAATAATGTGAGGTCATATCAACATTAAGAATTATGTTAATGGCAAAAAAAAAAAAAACAACAACCACGAGAAACTTGACAATATCAAGTGTTGGCAAGCAAACACAAAATTTATTTGGAAAAAAACACACACAAAACCTTTTCCCTATGACTGAAATTATGATACAAATAATTTTTATGACAAAGCCCAGAGCACAGTCAAATTTAAACAAACACCAAAGAAAGAAAACACCATGAAGGTTTACCCTAGACACAAACAATTACTAGACTATTGGAAAATCAATGTAATACAATGAACTGAAAGACAAAAATCATACGGAGTCAAAAGAAGCATATTTTAAACTTTGTAATGTGATTTTAAAATAATGTAGGGCATTAGAAATGTGATTGGCTGTTGAAATTAACACTACTAGAATGTTTTGTTATATTGTTCATTTTCAAACATTCTACAGGAAACGATGCTTAGTGGTGAATATTGGAAGTTTCCTGGTATCACCATCCTTTCTCGCTTGGATTAAGGCTCCATTCTTTCACAGTTCTCCCTAAGAAATTTAAAACATTTGTTAGGTCGTAACAGTTCTGTGTTCAAATCTCTTTCAAAGTGTGGTCCCTGGATGATCTCTCTCTATTACCTCTCCTATAATTTCTTACCCCTAGTCATGTTTCTTCAACCACTTTACCCGCCCTGGTATTTCTTTTTTTAAAAAATAGTTTCATTGATTTCAGAGAGGAAGGGGAAGGGAGAGAGATATAGAAACATCCATGATGAGAGAGAATCATCGATAGGTTGCCTCCCGGACATCCTCTACTGGGTATCAAGCTCACAATCTGAGCATGTGCCCTGACTGGGAATCCCACTATGATCTCCTGGTTCATAGGTTGACACTCAGCCACTGATCATGCCAGCCTGGCCTCTCTCATATTTCTTAAACATGCCAGACACACTCCTGGCCCAGGGCCTGAGCTCTTGCTGCTTGCCTGCCTAGAAAGCATTTATCCCAGATCCCTAACTACCCATCTCTCACCATCATTAAGTTTGTTTCTCAATTGTCATTTTCTCTTAGGGTCATCCTGTCACCCCTGTTTAACACTGTAGCTCCCACCTCTAGGTCCCCCTTATCTGGCCTATATTTTCTTGTTCCCCTGGAATGGACACCATTTTTGTGAACTGTATTATGTATTGTTTATCTTCCCTGTTACAACGTAAGTTTCACTAGGCCTGGGATCATGTCTGTTTTATATCCCAAGTGCCCACATGCCCAGGAATAGTACATCACAGTTAGTAGGCATTTAAGAAATACTTGTTAAATGATGAAGTGAGGAAATTTTGTGAAAGCTAGGTGCATTTAAAAGTGTGTTTTGGAAAAAAATTTAAATACATTTAAAAGTATGTTTTAGGGAAAAAATATAAAATTTATATGTATATATAAATTCAAAACAACCGTGGGGATGTTTTGAATTATTTGCATTCTAAAATGAGCATGTCTTCATATATACATTGGCAGTCTCTAGTTTATTCATTTAAAATATTCTCCCCCCCCCAAAAAAAAAATGCTTTAAGTTATTTTTAAGAAATCTGTATCTGATATTGCTTGTATATGTTTCAAAGTGGTTTTCAACTAGAAGGCCAATGGGTCAATATTTGATTGATTTTAAGTACTATGCACATAATTTCATGGGCAAAAAACCGCCAGATTACTCTACTAAATGAATACTCTCAACATGCATGAATATATACATACTACACATGTCTATGTGAAATGGACATATGCACTGGTACAGTATGTTGCTGAAGGTATTTGGATTCTGTTCTTGCCATTTACTGTGTTTAATGTGGAGGGAGAGTCACACTTTCAAAGTTTCATCTTTCTTGTTTGTGTTAAAGAGAGTAAACGACGTGAGCGTTAATGATTTGGTTTGCCCAATCGTTTCCCCTAATTGCACCCTTGCTTCTGTGTCTATTTGTGTCTGTTAGGTTTGGTGGGGGTTGGGAATGTGTATATATTAGAGTTAAGAGCTCTACCATTGCATGGGTTCAAATCTCAGATCTACAAGTACTAGTTGTACAACTAGTAAAATACCCTTTTTGGTTTCACTTTTCTCCATCTGCAAAATAAAGTTGTTCATAGTACTTATCTTCCTGGGTAGAATTCAGTAAGTTCGTAGAGCTAAAGCATTTAGGACAATGTCTGGCACGTAGCAAGTGCCAGATAAATGCATTTTTTCTTTTGATTTTGTGGGGAGCAAAGATGGGCACTGGGAAAATCAATGAGAAGCACTTAGTTCTCTCACATGCACCTTTCCCTCAGACAAGCCTAACTACTATGTCTGCCACGCATCCTGCTGTTCCAGGCATCTGTGTCTTCACACACATTGTCCTCCTCTCCTGGAAACCTTCCACGTTTGGTCTGAGTCCTGTCACCCTCCCAGGCCCATCCCAAGGCATATTACCCCTGAGCACCTGCCTTGCCATTCCCTCTGTGATCCCTGTCCTTTCCCCGTTCATGTGCAATATATGTGTCAATAAATACAAACTGAACATCAAAATTTAACTAATACTTATTAGACTTTCACTTCGTATTCAGCATTATGCTAGTAACTTTATTTGTATTGTCTCGTTAAATCCTTAATAATGCCATGAGATGTTAGGTGTTATTTCCAATATTTACAAGTGAGGATATTGAAGGTCAGAGACAAAAGTTGACTTCTCCTAATTCTCAGAAACAGTAAGTGGCAGAATTGGAATTATACCATTTGCTTTCTTCAAGCCATGGACTTGATTTTACCCTCACTAGAGGATATTTTTTTCCATTGATTTTTAGAGAGAGTGGAAGGGAGAGGGAGAGACAGAAACACCCATGTGAGAGAGAGACATCAATTGGTTGCCTCCCACATGACCCTGACCAGGGCCAGAAGCCTGCAATTGAGGTATGTGCCCTTGACTGGAATCGAACCCCAGGACCCTTCAGTCTGCAAGTCAATGCTCTATCCACTGAGCCAAACCGGCTAGGGCAAGCCATGGATTTTTGATGTTAAACTGTGATTGTTGGTTGTCAGGATCTTGAACTCCATTAGAAGCCTCCATTGGAAGACATGTTATCAATTAGGTTTCATAATCACAGGACAATTTCTGGTAAAGGTAGGTATTAGATGACTCTAGGTTGATTGAAAGAAGGGATTAATGAATAGTGCATGAAGGAGGTGACGAGATTAGGAAACATTGTGGTATTTAGAACAAAACTGGGGAGGGCTTTTTATAGTATATCATGAGTTTGGACTTCAGCTTATAGATTTTTAGGGGCTAATGCTACATTTGCTATTGAAAAATTACGTATCAAGAGACCAGACTGGTGATCGGCCAGAGAGGAGGGGGTTTGGGAGACTAGGGAAAGAGGTGAGGGATTAAGAAGCAAAGATTTATGGTTATGGAATTGTCACAGGGATGTAAAGTACTACTTGGGGAATATAGTCAATACTATTATAATAACTATGTATGGTGCCAGGTGGGTACTGGAAATATCGTGGGGAACACTTTGTAAAGTCTATAATGTGCTGTACACCTGAAACCGATATGAAATAATACTGAATGTAAACTTTAATCAAAAATATTTAAAAATTAAAAATTAATTAATTAAAACTAAAAAAGACATACATTTTCAAGAGATATCCACGGCAGGCAAGTTTGGAGAGAGAGCTTTAAGGAGGTTGCTACAGTAAATGAGGGCCAAAGCAATGCCCAGACAACAGAATGTCAACAAATTAATTCAAACTCTGTAACTTACACAGGAGTCATGAGTCTGGAAACAGCTTAGCTGGGTCCCCTGTTCAGGCTCTCCCAAGACTACAGTCAAGGTGTTGGCTGGGCCGTGTTCCCACCTGAAGCTCGAAGTTCCTCTCCAAGTTCAGGATGCTATTGGCACAATTCAGATCAAAATTCACACCGAGATCCCCATTCTCTTGCTGGCTATCCCCTGGGCTCCTCTCGTCTCTAGAGATCCCCGTGGTTTCTTCCCATGTGGCTCTTAGGGGCCCTCTCCTAACATGGCAGCTCACTTCTTCAAACCCAGAATCTCTCAGTCCTGATTGCCAAGACAGGGTCTTCTGTGACATAATATAACCACGGAGGACTATTCTCATCACCTTTAACATATTCTGTTCTCTAAAACCAGTCTCAAGTTCTGCCTGTACTCAAGGAAGATTCATTTTAAGGTTAGACATTGAGATACACAGATTGACTATCTGGTATACCAGCATCAAGGAAGCTAAGTAGAGTGGTTACAACTGTAGACTCTACTAGTAATAGCTGACTACCGGGGTCCTGTATAACCGTGGGCAGGAAACCTAGCCTTTGTGTTTTACAGTAGTTTCCTCATCTGTAAACGAGGACAATAAAGCATTGCTGTCAAATGAGGTGGTGCATGTGAAAAACCAGGAACCTAGTACGTGCTCATTATATATTCACCAACATTACTGTATTTTGGCCAAGATGGCCTTAGCATTCCCTTCAGTTTATCTAAACTTTAGACTGGCCCATGACCTTTCTTTTCTTATTTATTTTAGAAAACTTGTGATTGGGAATTCTTTGTCTGCTCATTTAAGATATAAATATTCTCCTAGCCTCTTGCCAATTTTACAACCCAGGGATGTCTTTCTCAAGGACCTGGGAGCCATTCCTTTGAAAGGTAATCATCAAGGAAGTTAGTAGCCTGACTTTCCTAAGGGACAATCGGCAAACAGAGATGGCTTAATCACACTGACCAACCAACCTCTCCTCTAATGTCCTCCAGCACTTTCTACTAGCTCACCCTATTGGTTAAAACCTACTATTTGATGTTGAAAAATTTTGTTTTGGTGGAGTCCAATCTCTCCCCTGTTGCAGTAGTCTTAAATAAAGTCTTCCTGGTCTATTTAACTCTGGTACAACTTTTCTTGGGCAATATCACAGCAATCCAAATGGGAAGCCTCCTTTTATGACCTGGCTCATGGGTTGCAGCTTTGGAATCTGGCCAATAGGCAAAGAAAAAAAAAAAACAACGATTTTTGCCATTCCTTTACCACCCCCTTTCTCTGCCCATCTCCCCTGAGTTATGGTTTCCCTCATTGCTCTTAGAGACTTCATGTAATGCCCACACTCCAGACCCGTATTTTTCTTGTCCTTCTTGATCCGTATAACATAAAGAATGTCATACAAAATTTGTTAGTGGGGTAAATGCCATATAATGACTCCTTGTAGTATACCTTCCAAGAGAATTTCCATTTTGACGGGATTTCCTTACCCAAAATAATTTTTTGAATTATGGAATTTTATCAGTAATTGCAACCTAGGGGAAGAGACACTATTAGACATTGGCACTTTCTAGAAACTTGCAATTAACTGAACAAATTGCATCCTATTTAGCCTACAAGTAGGCCCTTGTTTGCAGAAATGGACAGAGCATGCATTTACCCTGAAATGAAACGAATGAGCATATCCACAGTGAAGCAAAGAGAAATTCAAATCTAAGTCACATGGGCACAGTGGAATCAGGACTAATTAGTTCCTTTCTCTACTTAGACACAAATAGATAAAATGGGATGGATCTTCACTTATAATTGACAAGAGTTTTAAACACAGCTTAGTAAGTCTAATGTCACTAATGTCACAGAAGCTTTCTCTCTAGGCCAGTGGTCGGCAAACTGTGGCTCGCGAGCCACATGCGGCTCTTTGGCCCCTTGAGTGTGGCTCTTCCACAAAATACCACGGCCTGGGCGAGTCTATTTTGAAGAAGTGGCGTTAGAAGAAGTTTAAGTTTAAAAAATTTGGCTCTCAAAAGGAATTTCAATCTTTGTACTGTTGATATTTGGCTCTGTTGACTAATGAGTTTGCCGACCACTGCTCTAGGGAATAAGCAGAAGTCCTAACAGGTTACTACAAGTCCTTTCACAGAGTTGCTCACTCGCAATGGCCAGTCATAATTTCAGAGGACACTGGTGTTCCGATAAATAAATCCGTTCAATTGAGGCAATATAGAACCATCTATCAGAAGCTGTGTGTGTGTGTGTGTGTATGTGTATGTGTATCCACACACATGTGTTTGTTGGGGCCAGTGCTGTGAGTGCCTGAATAATGGCAGATTTGCACAAGGTCTTTCAAACTCAGGAAGAAGGTGTACTGAACCTATGGGAGGGCATTCTGTTGACTGAATAGAAGACTGACATTTCCAAATATAGTGTTTGCATTTCTGGAGAAAATGTCGATTCTCTGAGACTTCTGATTTTGGGAACTTTCCGTGTATGGCTCCTTGCACTTGTATGACCTGAAGACCAACTCCCTCATCAGAGAATGCTGCTTCTAATTTTGTGAAATTAGAAATTGGAATTCCATAATTCAGTAAAACCAGCACTAGATTCATCAAGATTTTATCTTTGATTTTAATTATTTTGTTTTCATAGAGTAAGAAAAGTTGATGCTTGAAGCATGAAAATAAATCGAAGATGCAAAAAACCCAAATGAGTCATAAAACCCAGTTCTCTTCCTACTCCAAAAAATGGTATTTTCTTGATTTGTCTTCTATGTGGTGTCAGAGGGTTTCTTGGTCACTCTGGTGACTCATTCTGACAAAACTAAGCTCTTTCTAGCTGTTTCTGAGATCCGGCATTTAGAGTGCAAAGATAGGTTGTGGTTTAACCCTGTGAGTGTAGCACATTTCAGTACAATAGAACCTAAGAGTTCTGAGTCAAGATCTCCACTTGCTCAGGGCCAAGCTGGTTTGTCAGAAGATGGAAGTGCCGAGAGAGCAGAGTTATGTTTCAGCGGCAGAGCAAGATAAGTAGCATGTTAGGCACCATTCCACTGAAGGAGACCTTGTGAGCAAATGCCAGCTCCTTAAATCTCCTTGCACTTTCATGCATGAGGCTGCATTTGTGATAAATGACGTGGAAACTGAACCACAATGAAGTGCTTCAGACAGTCTCTCTAGAATTAAGCTGGTCATGTATAGATCTGGGAGTGAACCTTTTCAATCTGCAGGGAGCAGCCAAGATCATGACCTACAACCCAGGCAGGAGGGAAGGCTTAACTTGAATAAAAGGAAATGCACTGTGAGATAGGCCGCCTCGGACTTTATTCAACAAAGAGGCCCAGGCCGGAAATTAGATCCCAGGTTAGTGTGGACATAGATTTTTTGATACATTTCAAAGGCCTGTACTTGACTTCCTGGACTTATTCAACACACACACACACACACACACACACAGAGAGAGAGACGGACTCTTTCACACAGGACTGGGCAGGGAGAAGCATCTAGCATGTACTCTTGCCCCATCACATAAAGAATTCACCTCTTGCTCTCAGTGAAGACTATGAGGGCTTCAATCAGAGGGCCTCCCTGTGACTGTTGTCCACCTGGGTGTCTGCATAGAGCACCTATCCCCTCACTCCCCTGTGGTCCGGTGGTGCCGGAGACTTGCAAGGGCCTAGAGACTGTAAAGATGGGAGCGGTGATGTCTGGGCTGTTGAACAAAATTGTGTAGATTTCCCAAATGCTTTCCCCCGATCTTCCCTGACACAGGAGTTAAGCCTTTAATTTTGCTGAGAGATCAAGGCTAAAGCTCTGAGTCAGCCCCAGAGGGAGCACAGAGACAAGCCCTCCCAGTTCAGAGCCCTGAGGCTGAGGGGCTTGGGAGAGGAGACTGGCAAAAGGGGCAGGGCTTAAAGAGATGAGGGGAAATAGGTGTTCAGGAGCCAGGAAGGTAAGTGCACAACTGGGCACCCTCTTGAGGCGCTGAAGCCTACTTCTGTATGGTGACTGTATGCTCCCCAAATGCACAAAGAGCTATCTGCAACCACTGGCATGTCAGGAATGCCTGGTGCAGGCAAAGACCCCTGGGCTAGATGTGACAAATCCTGGTTCAAGTCATGGACCCTCTGCATTTCACCTCTGCATCCCAGTGAGCAGGCTGTTCCCGACTGTTCTGTATTTCACTTGAAAGGAAGTGTTGGGAGAATATAAAGCATATCCCTTCCTTACCAAAGCAGCCGATAAAAAGTAGCACATAGACATATGTGCCTGTGGGCCAGAGAGCAAGTTATTATTACACGTGCTAGTTCTCTTTATTCGTCTCCCTTATGTCTGTGGGGCAAGGACATAATGGCAAGAAAAAGTATTTGTGAATAGTTGTTGCCTGTTCTTCCACGACACTCCTCTTGGGGCAGTGTCCACAGTGTAACTGACTAGCAACATGTCATTCTGATGTTTTACTGTCAAAACAATAGGGTGGTTTTTAAATCTATCAAACACCACCCAAGTTCCACCATTGTAAGTAAACATTTAATTCCTTTTGTATTCATCTCTGCTTTTCGCTTTTATAGATATCCATATTGTAAACAGATACAATCAATTATAGGCTGCACACAGCATTATATTTTATCAGTTAGCAGCACCTAGTAAACATTCTAAGCATTCTCCTCTGCTTTTCTCTAGTCTTCGTAATTACTGTTTTCATGGATGCACGATGCTGCATACAGTTGGTGGGTCCTACCTGATCAACCCTCTCTTACTAGCTGCTTGTATTGCTACCATTGTTTTGGCAATGAAACTTACCAGTGAAGAGCTTTATGTTCATTTTCTAAAATGTGGTTGTGGATGGGTTCTAGCAGCTTGGGGAAGCTGCAATGAATGTTGTCAATTTTGGTTCACAAATTAAGGGGATGGTGAGCTGGCCTTCTTATCAAGGCTTGAACAGTTGAGGTTGAGGACTACAACCCCAACATTCCCCACTGTCCTCTCTTTTAGACCCCTGTCTCTTCGTGAAGAAACTAAAAAGAAAATCAAACCCACTATGCATAAGACTTGAAACCTGTATTTCCTCCAGAAGAAATCTAATGTGTTTGAATGGAAAACTCTCCATAGAGTCAATTTGATTTGACAAAATATATTAAGGAGCTACTGCATGATGCATCTGTCATCTCCAGAAAGTCAGTAATAGTTAAGCTCTAAGACTTTGACTCAGAGATCTGGGGTTACAGCTCTGCTCTGTTACATAATGATGGAGTAGCCACAGAAAGTTACTTCATCTTTTGAGACTCAGTTTCTTTGGTTGAAAAAATGTGGAACACGTAAGACAAGTACAATATTTTGCACTTCTCTGGCATATAGGCAGTGTACCTGTACCATGAAGCATAGCTATTGTTATTATAATTATTATGTGTCTTCCAGGCTAAAGCACCTTAGGCAACTTACTTAACTTCTCTGAGCCTCAATTTCCATGTACATAAAATAGAGCTCAGACTAGAATCTGTCTTATGGTCTGTTACAAAGATGAAAGGAAGCAAGGTGTGCAGATAGCTCAGAATAGTGCCCAGCACATAGCAATCCTTCAAAAAATGTGGGTTATTTTAGATTTTCTTTTAATGATCAGAGCAACTTGGTTAGGCATGTATCACTATCTCTCCTTACACTGGTAAGGACATGGAACCCCTGAGGGGTTTGATAACCTAAGTCAGTCACTCACCTATTGAATGTAAGAGTTAGAGTTTAAATGAGACCCGTGCAACTTCAAAACTCCTGCTCTTCCCACCCTTTCAAACTCTGGGGAATTCTAGATGAATGAGACAAGTTCTTGGTGATCAGAATTCTGTGGTATAGTGAGGGGAAATCCCTAGCCTGGGTATCTGGGGTGGGAGGTAGAGGCACTTTTAGGATTGATGAAGGTGTGGGAGCCTGTGCTAGAGGGGTAACCAGAGCAAGATGAATCCTGCCTGGGAGAGGGGACCTGTCCTGGGTTTGCTGCTGTTCCCTGAACAATATCAATTGTGAATTCCAGGAGAGCAGTGTCGAAATGAAGTTAATATTTCTCCAGATGAGAAAAGGTGCCCTTAGGGAAGAAAAACCTGGTTGGGCTTTGACATTCAATTTCCAAGCACTTTAGCTTCTAAAGATGCCTTCCTAACCCACTTTTCTGCTACATTTCCCAGCCCCCTCTTCCCACCCTCACCCTTTTCCCTGGAGGCGGGAGAGAGAGTCTTTCACAAGGAGTTCAGTTCTCTCTGGAAGACAGAATTTCTGACCTGGGCTTTTCTGGCAGGAAGGCTGAAATGGGGGGTTGAAAAGTAGGAGAACAGAATGAATGATTGACTGAAGAAGCCATACATGCCTACTTTCCTTTCCTTTAATTCACTGGCAGCCAACTTAATGGAAATGTATTGCATTTTTTTTTTTAAAGAGAAGAATGAAAAATCCCAGTAAAGTCCTTGTAGTTTGGGATTTAATTTTGCATTTGACAGAGAGTGAAAAGCATCTTTCTATTTCATTTTGAATCAATATTTGGTGTGACACGTCTTTCAGAACTGGCCGTATTGGTATATTCTCCTGGAGAAAATCCCAAGAACAGGTTTTGAGTAAGTTGTAAAGGGGAGTTTGGTTGGGGGAGAGCTGGACAGAAGCCATGCGGCTTCATCTCCTGCATTTCAGAAAGCACCGAAGACAGCTTGTTCAAGATATCAAGGCAGAAGTGGGCTTCCTTTTCCATATTCCACCCTGAAGGTTCTCCTCCATCCAGCCTTATGTAGAGGCAGCAGGCATTGGGTCAGAGCTACTAAGCTTCAAAGTAGGTGGGCTTGCCCTTTGGATGACCCTAGAAGGTTAAATGGAGCTGGGAATTCAAGTCCACACATATCTTTCTACAATCAGGTGTAATTTTGTCTGTGTAATGCCAGCCACTGTGTCACACCCGTCCCCTGATGAATTTGTCTCCCCAGGTTGGCTGCGAGGTCCTTGAGGTACCACATACTTTATTTCGCAGTTTCTGGGCAAGGAGGCTGCTCTGTGGCAGTGTGGCACAGTGAGCGGTAAAAGCAAGGATTCCAGTGGGAGGCAGCCTGGGTTTTAATGCTTGTTCCACTGTTCACTCTGTGACACAGGCCACGTTACTTGACTTCTCTATGCATCCATTTCCGAATCTATACAATTAGGCTAATTTTTAGTGCTCATCTTCAAGTGTAGGTATACAGAATGAGATACATACTGTACTGAATGCAATGCTGGATACCTTGAACCCCTTCATAAAATAGGGTTCGTTATGATAGTTTTATTGTTGTTTTCATGCTTAAAACCATATAAATGAGCATGGGAAACAGGCATGTGTTGCAGTGAGCATTCCAGTTTTGAAACCAGGAAAATGACCTCCAGGTCCAGTTACCTGCCTCAATGAAATCCAAACTCATGAGATAGGTGCTGATGTAAAGGAAAGCACTTTATTCAGGTGCCGGCAACCTGAGAAGGTGGTAAACTCATGCCTCAAAAACCATCTTAACATCTCATTGCAGGCAGAAATTTTTATAAGGTGGGAGAAGGAGAGTAAAACAAAAAGATTAAAGAGAGGGGGCTGGTGAAATTTCTGGCGACATGCAGTCCTTGCTGAGGCTCATTCTTTCAGTTCCGATGTTACTTTTCAAAGTAAATCAACAGGACATCTGTGATTTAATTGCCAGTGTTAGTTAGCATTCCTTGTTTCTGGTACAGAGCTGTTAAACTGTAATGAGAACTTGGCCAGAGGTGAACAAACTGGGTTTAACATTTATAAAGATTAACATGGGTAGCTTTATATAAATACTTTTATAAGCTTACTTGGTTAGTACATTTTTATTTTAGTTTTATTCTATGGCTAGTCAGACTAATACACATAGTACATCATATTCATTTTCTGTTACAGTTTTGCTTTATTTTCTTTCCTCCCTAGTCTGAGTGTGGACATTACAGGTAATGATTTCTACAGACAGTGGGTTTTCATCTTATCACAACAACATGCCATATAGTCACATGCATCCTATATAATTACTTACTGTTTATTTGTCATCTGTCTTCCCCTACTGGTGGGCAGGGACTTTGGTTATGGTTCTTCACTACCTGGATCCTAGCACATCGTCATTGCCTCACAAATATTTATGGAGTTAGTGACTCGATGACAGAAAACATCCCTGTAGTTTCATATTTTCCAGGTTTAGACACCGGCAGAGAGAATGACTATTAGTTTCAAGTTAGAAAATCCCAGGGGAAGGGGACTTTGTCGTAGTTTGGGTCAAATATCCAGTCAGTGGTTGTGGGACCAGATCACATGGTAATATCTGTCATAATGTAGAATGGAGAGAGAGAAGGGCAATCCCAGAACAAGGATATATTACTGAGCAGATTAAAACAGCAGATGCTAAACAAAAATTATACAGTTCTTTCCTCTAGGGAGGTTACCTGTAGTAATTTCATCCTTTTCTCTATAGCCTTGAATTTAGAAAGGGCAAGACCATCTTGACCCAGAAAAACCCTCTATGCATTTCCCTGAAAGAAGATGACTTCTGTCTTATCCTACAAGCAGGCAGCAAGTATTTACTGAGTAATGATTGCCTGCCAACAGCATGCAGTAAGTACCCTGTGATGTAGAGAGATAGACATGCAAAGTAGAGAAACAGATTTGGGAGTCATTTACATCCTGGTGAGAGAGAGTGTGCTGCAAGCAGATGAGCTCTTAGAGGAGACAGGTGGAGAGGGGCAGGAATAGAATCCACATTCTCAGGAGACATCTCCACAACGGGAGGGAGGTGGGAGGTGATGTGCCAGCTGGAACCCAGAGAGGACACACTGCGGAGAGCCCTAGTTCTGTAAGGACCTGGACCGGGGGAGGGACCTGCACAAGGAAGAGCCCCTCCCACAAATACTACAAAATGACAGACTGATAAGCCTATGAAAATGAGCACCCTGAGGACATAGGTTCTGTCTTACAAAAATTTGTTTTCTCACTCTGTAGGATAGTTTCTATTTCTTAAACAACCGCAGGTGGTTTAGGTGCTAATAAAAATTCTTAATATAAACACACATTGCAGCCTTTACTGGTCATGATGAACACCACCAATCTCCATGACCTTCAAATCGAAAGGGCAAATGGTCCAGTGCCCTTAGCTTTCTTTGTCTAATGCTGGTTACTGCTATCTTAACAAGCCTCCATGGGATGTCTCCCATGCTTTTGAGAGATCCAAAAGCACAGTCATCTCAGGAGCACATGGTGTCCTTGGGGATATTCAAGCATCCTGAGTTCTACCAGCCTGTGAGCTCAATTGAGAGACTTTTAAAAATGATTGAAAATGACCAGTAGCTGGAGGTTTTAAAACGCATTTCATGCACTCTATGAATACACTGCTTCAGCTTTCATTTCTTAGAGGGCTTGTGATCCACCCACTGCAGAAGGCACATGTTAAAAATTGTTCAAGGGAAATACGGTGAACAAATCAAATCAGACTAGATCAGGTACTTGTTTGATGACTGAATCCCAGGGTGTTTACTTGGTTCAAGGTCTGTGAGCCCTCCTGCCATGCAAAAGACAAACTTGTTCATCTACTTAGCATCTATTAAGTACTAGGCAATGAAATATCCATGTCCTTTGTTCTCAAGGATGTTAACTCACAAGGGAGGATAAGAGAGGTCCACTTTAACTATATCACAAGAAAACAGGTGGTCATTACCAAAGGATGGCATATTTCCCAGCCAGGCACATTTTAATGTTTTTGAGGAGATGAATAAAGGAAGGCATTGCCTGGGGAAAGTGTATGTGAGCTCACAGAAGGGAAAGGGGATCTCAGAAAGCGATCGTATATACCTTTCTGTTGGATATAGAGTTAGGGAGGAAGGAGAGGGTTTGGGCATTTAAAGGTGAAGCGGGGAGGGGATAGCATATATTTGGGAGAAGAGCATGGGCAGAAGCATAGAGATAGGAACCAGAGAAACTGGGGAAGCCATGTGGGCAGGTTCATGGCAGATGGCAGGAAAGCTTGCTCAGAGGACAGAAAGGATCCTAGAAAGACATGGTATTTATCATGGCTAAACACGGTGTGCTAGGGACCTGGTTCTTGTTTATAAAATACACAATGAGCTCTCTTTGGACACAATGAGTCTCACAGAGTTCAGGCTACCATACTCTACAGAAGTCACTCAATTATATGGGGTCTTCAACAAATTTTTGCACCCTTTTCAGCAATAAATGTAGATAAAGTAGAGACAGTCTAAAAATAACATGAAAATAATAACTTCAAGAGGACAACGATGTATATAGTTATGTATATAATTCTAATTGCAAATCCTCTAACAATTATAAAATACCCACTTTAAACAAAATGACACATGATGTTTTATGCAGTCTCTTTGAAGCCTTTTGGTTTTAAGAAAATAATTGCTATTCAATGAGATTTCATGATTCAAACACCTCAAATATATGTAAATGAAATAATTCACTCTTGTTCTTTCACTTTTTGTTGTAAACAAACTGGGTAAATATTGGGAACCTTTTTCAAGCATATGGTGTCTGAACATTCTGAGAAGAAGGCTCACCTTGGAGGGCCTGACTTGTTCGCCATGTTACAACATACCTCTCTCCATACCTCTCTCCATACCTCTCTCCATACCTCTCTCCATACCTCTCTCCATACTGTGAGATAATTTGCTTGAGGCTTAGCTATTAGTTGCTATTGGGAGAGGGGGTGCAGGAATAAGGATGACTGTTGAATATATTACATTTGAATAAACCAACAAGTCTAAACATACAACTTTATTGGCTTATTTCATTATAGACCAACCTTCTGCACATTACTGCTTAAGTATTTGGTTGGCTATTATAATATTTAACTACCTTACATTCCACTTGAAATAAATGGGAGTATAAAAAAGTTGATTAATAAACCTTTCAATATTATGTACTAAAGAGATATCAAGTTAGACTACAAGAAAGCAGCTATCATGCCATATCTGAAACAAGGATGTGAATTTAGTGCTTGTTAAGCAAGGGGAGAGCCTTGCTCTTGAGTTTACACTGAACACAGCTGAGTCCTGAGCTTGTATAGGGATTCGGGAATTGTGGCATTCAGGGATTGGCAGAATTTCAAAAACAAGAGTGTTTATACTATATTGGCTGATCTTAACTATGAAGGCATGGTACTTGAAAATCGTTGTTTTTCATGGCTGATTTTTCAGAAATATTGAGCTTTCATTGATTGGCTGGCTGTCAGAAGCATGGTTACCTATGTGAAGTCGTCCTTGATCAATTAGGATTGATTTAGAATTGATTACTTGTTATTATGGCTGAAGAGAAATCAGTCCTTTCTTCTGAGGATAGGAAACTTTTTTTTTTGTCACTAGAAACCATTGTTTTCATCTTCTAGGCCTAAACTTTAAAATTCTAGCTTGACCTTCTTCTTCTTTTTTTTTTTTCTTCATGTTCAGGAATCCAGTGTCTGTCTTTGATAAAATTCTTTTTACAAGATAAAGTGACAAAAAAACACCAAATATTAAAATAGGCTGTCAGAAGTGTTGACAGGTGAAGATGACAAGTGATATACGAGTCCTTAACTTTTGAATTAAAATGGTATATCTCTGGTTTATGATAGTGCCGGAATGGTCTAAGTGTGGCTATGTGTTTGCATTGCCTTCATTATTATCAAGAGTATGTTCATTACTTCCGATCTATGTCCTCTGCTGGAGAAAAACGAACATGAGAAATTGAATTAGTTTGACATATTAGTTTTGAAAAAATAAAGGCGTAAAAAAGATGTCAGTATCAAATAATTATTCTTCATATTTCTCCTTTGAAAAAGCTGTCTTTTACAAGAATCTGGCATTGAAGGGCTCTGCAGACTTAAATATTTTATGAAAGCCATTGGCTGACTTGTGGCCTAAAAAAAGAGTGTGGAGGGGGGGGATAATTTGAGAGTGAGCAAACAGATTCTGAGAAATATTTTAAAAATTATTTTTAAATTCAAGAGTCAGTTTGGAACTAAAAGTTCAAATTTTCGGTTTATACCCAAATAAGCAGATGACCTTGTGAGGATATTGACCTTGTCTCATGGTGTCTTATTTAGTACCATTGGAAATTTTGTGATAGCATACCCTTAGACCAACCTCAGGACTACTGCAATGTGTTTTTTTTTTTTTAATTTTTAAACATCTATAATTGCTAAAGGCCCCTGTGGCCCTCTGGGGACCCCACTGACTGCTAAGAAGAGAGGAAACACATGCCTGAAACTGTGGCAGAATAAGAGGCACTTTGGTGCATAAGAAAGAAGTGACTGGTAAGGGAAGAGGGGCGGGGCGGTGTTAACACAGTCCTGCAGGGAGTTTGAAATGGGCAATAACAGGAGTTTTGGCCCAAACAGAGCAGCTAGCGAACAGAGAAGAACAGGAGATGAGCCTGCAGTAGCGCAGGGGCCATGTCTGAAGCAGCTTGTCGTCCCCATTAATCCTAAACAATGTAGTCAGGGTGCAGATGAAGCCACAGAGAAAGGACCCTGTCTGTGCGACTCTCTCGCTTAGCTGGAACCACATCTTGGATCCATTCAAAGATCTTATAATCAATCACTCTTCTGAAGGTTTTTTCATTTAACTGCGCCTCCTCCTGCGTTGCTTGCTGATGGTTTCAGGTGTGCCTGAGCCGGGATTCCTAGCGGGCAGATCTGCCCTCTGCTCTCCTGGTCCTTCTCCGCAGAGCTAAGCACGGGCTGAGAGCATAACTAAGCAAGCCCTCCTTTCAGACTTGCTTGGCTGACCGATTGCAATGGAAGTAAACAGCTCAGGGGATTATTTTGTCCACTGGTAATAGAGTGGAAGACATTCATTTCGTAACTGTGGCCAGGTGAGGCTGAGAAAACTTATGGCTGCCTCCCATCCTTGGACCTCGGTTGCACCATCTGTAAAATGTGGTGAATGAACTTCGGCAAAACCAGCATTGCTCCAGAAGGCCCAAGAGTTTTCCGGCCTGGGATTCCAGCCTGTTCTTTGCAAGGTGTCCGTAGCATGCCACGGAGAAGTGATGCATAGAGTTCTGTGCTTGGAATTTCAATGCCCTGGGAAGAGCCAATATGAGTTATACTTCTTCCCCTGCATTTGAATTCTTTAAACAAATAGTGAACGCATCTTGAGAAATGTTTTACTATTTTAGTTTTGGTTCCCAAATTATGCACTGCCTGGGTTTGTGTACCCCTCGATAA
Source organism: Plecotus auritus (assembly GCF_963455305.1). NCBI lineage: Eukaryota > Metazoa > Chordata > Mammalia > Chiroptera > Vespertilionidae > Plecotus > Plecotus auritus. The sequence goes on from NC_137782.1 coordinate 166,364,703, forward strand.
TGAGGCAACATCACAGGCTGGAAGCTAACAATAACTCCCGAATAGGGTGAGAAAGTCGTTTATCTTCCGTTTCCACTCTGCCGGCAAGCATCTGAAAATCACTAACATCCCTATTTGAATAAATATTTTGGTAAGATATGTTCATTTGAATTCTCACCCTCAATAACTTAGATTGTGATGGGAAGAAAGAGATGAGATGAAATAGTTTTTATTAAGAATTTCAACTGCGTTTCCGAATGTGCTGTTCACCTTAGAACATCTCTTCCTAGTTGATATTTTTCCTTTTTCTGAACAGGTTTGACTCAAGCAGTTAGAGGAATATTGCTCAATAGGGTTGTGTGTATGGGGCATGACAACAGTAAATGATGGGCGATATCCCTTACCCTCTTCCTACGAGCAGTACCTGCTCTCTGCAGGTGTTACCAATTAAGGTATAGCTGTTGCTTCCCCAAAGCCTTTTCATTTCCTCTTTGGGAATTTGAAAAGTAGACACTGGAGGATCTAAACTCAATTGAATTCTGTGCCCCCTTGATACCAAATGCCTAACTCCTCCAATTAAGGTGCTGTCGGGGCTGCTAGTGATAATGCATCGTGATGGCCCATAGGGAAGATCCGTAGGAACAACTACGTTGGAGTTCAATGTCTCCTCCAGATTGTGAACAGTGTTTAACCTAATAGCACAAGTAAGTGACTCGCTGGAGGAAATGAACAGGTAGCCACCGAGGGCCTCCTGGAGTCAGTCCTATTTGCTGTGGAAAATACAGAGCTAAACCAAACCAGGTCCCTGGCTTGGGACTCTCACAGGAGATTCGAGGAGATTCCTTACAAACAATACAAGATTTTTAAAAATGTGGCCCCCACATAAGTCAAGCTCAGCCAGACTGTGCAATTGCAGAAGGGGTAGATGTATCAGACAGTGGTCCAGGGCACGCAGTACTGAGATTGAGATGCAACAGTACAATGTAGGATGTCTGTACATATAATCCGTGTTATTGAGTTCATATAATTTCTTCTCTTTTGCTCCCAGGCATCTCTTGCCCAGCTCATATTTTTCAGGTTTCTACATCCTGCTCACATAGCTTCTTTCAGAGGCATGCACCTGCCCGTCATCCTAATATTTTGTATAAACCTGTGTATAAGCTGCCCGAACTCTAGATTATATCTCTCCAGCACAGAATGTATTCTAAATATCATCTCCCAAGACCTGCATAAGCTGCATCTTTTAACATGGACCAAGATCACATCATGTTTTATCCTGTAGCATCACGCTGTATCTTACAGTTCGGTTATGGCAGCTGAGGCCCTTGCTTCATTTTCTACATGAGCTCTTATTGCGCCATATCTCCCAAGGGAATTTGGGAAATTGAAACCCCTGTGCAGGATTAATTTTGATTTTTGTTAAAATTCAGAGTTTGTTTTGACTTATATCATTCTAAACCAATCACATTTTCCTTAGATCCTGATAATACCATCCTATGTACCCATGACTCTTAAGCCCTTAGGTCAGTGGTTCTCAACCTTTCTAATGCCGCGACCCTTTAATACAGTTCCTCATGTTGTGGTGGCCCCCAACCATAAAATTACTTTCATTGCTACTTCATAACTGTAATTTTGCTACTGTTGTGAATCATAATGTAAATATCTGTGTTTTCCGATGGTCTTAGGCTCTACAGTGGCGGTTCTTAACCTGTGGGTCATGACCCACAGGTTGAGAACCACTAGCAGGGTCGCCTAAGACCATCGGGAAACACAGATATTTACATTACAATGCATAACAGTAGCAAAATTACAGTTATGAAGTAGCAATGAAAGTAATTTTATGGTTGGGGGCCACCACAGCATGAGGAACTGTATTAAAGGGTCGTGACATTAGAAAGGTTGAAAACCACTGCTTTAGGTGGACCATCCTATGTAATAAAAGACTAATATGCAAATTGACTGTCACTCCAACACACAAGATGGCTGCCCCTATGTGGTCAAAGATGACTGCACCCATGTGGACACAAGATGGCCACCACAAGATGGCCAGCAGGGGAGGGCAGTTGGGAAGGACCAGGCCTGCAAGGGAGGGCAGTTGTGGGCGATCAGGCCAGCAGGGGAGGGCAGTTGGGAGGGACCAGGCCTACAAGGGAGGGAAGTTGGGGGCAATCAACCTGCAGGGGCAGGCAGTTAGGGGTGATCAGGCCGACAGAGGAGGGAAGTTGGGGGCGACCGGGCCTGCAGGGAAGGGCAGTTGGGGGGGACCCAGGCCTGTAGGGGAGAGCAGTTGGGGGGGAACAGGCCTGCAGGGGAGGGAAGTTAGGCATGACCAGGCCTGCAGGGGAGGGCAGTTAGGGGTGACCAGGCCTGCAGGGGAGGGTAGTTAGGGGCAAACAGGCTGGCAGGGTCGCAGTTAGGCATCAATCAAGCTGGCAGTGGAGTGGTTAGGTGGTGATCAGGCTGGCAGGCAGAAGCGGTTAGGGGCAATCAGGAAGGAAGGAAGGCAGGCGAGCAGTTGGGAGCCAGCAGTCCTGGATTGTGAGAGGGCTGGGCCTAAATGGGCAGTTGGACATCCCTCGAGGGGCCCCAGATTGGAGAGGGTGCAACTGGGCTGAGGGACATGCCCCCCCCCGTGCATGAATTTTGTGCACCAGGCCTCTAGTATAAAAAAAAAAATCTCTAGAATACTTAGGCAGTTTTTCTAAAAATCTCATTCTGTCCTGCTTGTAAATATTGAGGGTTAGATCTATTCCCTCTGCTTGCTATAGGGAAAATGTTGCAAAAGGGCCATTGTTTTACCTTAACAATCTGATGGCTTCCACTGCAAGGTTCAAATGATCTCTGGTCACTGCCTTTTATTTTTCCCCAAAGATAAGGCTTCCTTGATTTGAGTTTGGTTCCTAAAGAGCTTGCCTTATCAGCGGCCAGGTGTTATTTGGCACAGAAATAATCAGCTTAAGTATCCAGTGTTGTAGTTTAACACATTTCTGACAAGGAGCAATAAAAAATGCTGTCTCCCCGACTGTGCCTTCCGAAATGACTTATGTTGCTTTATGCTAATACTAACAGGCTGCTTCAGGCTGGAATATCATGCTGAAACATCATGGTCTGCAAAGCATTTCCTTTGATGTGACTCCATGCCAGCTCAGCAGGGGGTCTGCAGGCTCTGGGCTGGTGTAGCTCTCACAGTGCAGGGCTCCTCCTCCGGTTCTTCTCTGGAGGACAGCTCCCTGCACACAGCTGTTGTCTTCCATTTTCCTTAAGACTGTACACAGCTGTCCTGTTCCTCTTAAGACTCTTCCACAAAGGACAGCTCATGGTTTCAAAATAAATATATTATCATTGACCCTCTTCTAGGTAATACCTGCTTACTGGTTTGTTTGGGTAGAATGACATCATCATCATCACCACCACCATTATTTTAAGCACAATAAACTCTGAGAGGAGGAATGGCATATCGACCATAAAGGATGCATTATTAGACAGCTCTAAATGCTCTGTAATATTAAAACATCAGATACAACTTCCGCTCTGATAACACCAAAATCACCCCCTTATATGAAACTGAAATTACTACCGAAGTAAAAAAATATTCCTTCATGAGCTTTAGCATGTGAATAATATAATCACTAAACATATATGCACTATATGCTTTAGTGGCATTATCTAAAATCCCTAGAAGAAGTCCATAAGCTGCCCTAGCTGGTTTGATTCAGTGGATAGAATGTGGGCCTGCAGACTGAAGGGCCCCAGGTTCGATTCCGGTCAAGGGCACATGCCCGGATTGTGGGCTCAATCCCTAGTAGGGGGCATGCAGGAGACAGCCGGTCAGTGATTCTCTCTCTTGTCATTGATGTTCCTATCTCTCTTTCCCTCTCCCTTCTTCTCTGAAATGAATAAAAACATTGAAAAAGAAAGAAGCCCATAAGGTTGATGCCACGATTCAGGTTAGTTGCTCAGGCTCAGAGGGTGGAGGACCCAGTTCAAATCCTCGTTCCACCTCCTACCTTCTTCGTTAAGTTGTTGACGTTTCTTAACCTCTCCAAGTCTCAGTTTTTGCACCTGTTGAATGTAGCTCATGATAATATATATCTTATAGAATGGTGATAAGAATTAGCATAGGAGCAGCAAAGTATTTATCAAAGTGCCTGGAAATTGGTAACAAACAGTTAACATTTAATGAGTGAGTACTTGCACTGTGCTAGCCACTGTCTTCAAGTGCTGTATGCACAGCAGTAAATCAATCCTCACAAGGACTGTTATCATCTGCAGTTTTCACATTAGCAAAAATTAAGCTTAGTGAGGAGCGGTAACTCCTTCCAGGGTAAACAACTCGTTGAGAATTATGTACAGCAAGAGTAGATCTCAAATCTAGACATATATGTACATGGCTCATATTAAGTAATCAATAAGCGTTTTTTTGTGGTGGTGGTGGTTGCTGTTAGCAACTCAAATATAAAAGTAGAGACCCTGCCCTAACATAATGAGAAAAAAAGATGATTTAATGATTGTTTCTCCAAACTAAATTTATGGACACAATCTAGTGAGCACGGCTATTAGTATAATTAAGCCACTTACTGAGCACTTAACGCTAGATAATACCTCAGGCTTGTTTCTTCTGGAAACAGCCCTGCACAGTCTCCATCACCATGGCCTCTGTTTTCCTCCTAGGTAAGACACGAAGAGCAAGCCTTTGGAAGGCAGACCTAGACTTCTTACCCACACAACGCTTCTCCTGAAAAACCTACCCTCAATAAAGACCATTATTGGATGGCTGAAATAATTGCATAGAAATGTCTAACTCATTATAATAGTGCTGTCCCACAGAACATTCTGTGATGAAGAAAGTCGTCTATATCTGTGCTGGCCAACACAGTAGCCACTAGACACATGTGGCTGTTGAGTACTTAACATGTAGCAACCACAACTGAAGACCTCAATTTTTAATTTTATTTCATCGTCACTATTTATTGTTACTACAAATTCTATTCTCTTTCTTTTCACAAGGGGCAACCATACATCCATCAAGCTGCGTTCCATTCACCCAGTGCCCTGTCTGGGTGGATGGCATCTGGGCTTGATGCACTGATGCCACATGGCCGTCAGCAGCCACTGTTGACGAGCTGTCAGCGGCATCATGGAATTATCTGCCAGTTGCATGTAATTTCCGGAGGACCGTGCTTCTGGTAACAAGGAACAAAGCATGTGCCTTGGAACTTCGCAGACAGAGACTGTTTTCCTGCTTCTTCCTTTGCAAAAATCCCATCCGGGACATGAATTGAGGGAGTATTAAAGGATGAAGCTGGAAGAGTTGAAGGAAAGAAACAAAATGTCATGTGCACCCAGAGACCAGTTATATTGGGAAATAGGCTTTCTTTAGAAGTGATGAGAATGAGTCCAACCAGAGGAGGCTGTGAGGGCTCTCAGCTTGGCAGAGACTGGGGGTTATAGTGCAGAGGAGAATTCAGTGCTGGCAGACAGTGCGGGGGAGAAGGGGGGATGTGCCTCTTCTGTCCTTGACTTCTAGGCCCTTAGAGGACCAGATTTTGTGCCTCCTCATGTGCCTGGTGTTGGGGAAAGTGTCTTTGTCATCATTCAGACAGGACAGCACATTATGAAATGTTTGCTTGCTTCAGAATAGCGTCATGCTAAAGTACCACAGCCGAGCAGTTCATCAACATAAACACTGTTCTGACCCTCAAATCCCATTTCACAGAGTTCACCAAATGGAAGGAGATTCATCCTGGCCTGGAATCGTAAGGATTTGCATTTGGAACTCACTCAGCATCACCTCTCTATATATGTGCTTTTCTTTCGCTCGGTGGTAACTGACTTTAAGAACCATTAACTTCCCTGGTGAATCTTGCAATAGATGCCTGATTTGGGAGGAAAGGGGCCGGGGATGCATTATCAATAACAAGGCGGTTGTAGCCAAGAGTCTGAGATGGAAAGATGGGTGATGGGCAGCAGTGATGAAAATCTTCCGTTCCTTTGCCTCGGCTTACTGAGTGCTGTGATAAACACACAAAACCAAACAGCCAGACCCCTCACCTCTGAGTTAGAAGACCAGGCTACAACCTTGACAGTGATGTCTAGCCAGGTACTTAACCCCCCTTTTCACATCTTTATTTGCAAAGAAAAAATGATAACCTTTTCTATCTCATCTCTGGGCTGTTCGAACATCAAATAAGACAACGTTTGTGAAAATACTTGGAGAATTATGTTGATTTGAAAATACTGTGCTTTGTTTATCGATAGCACAGCAGATACCAATCTTCAGCAGGCTGCTTTGTAGATGACAGGTGCTTGTAAGAAGGGCTTTGTGTGTGTGTAGGTAGGCAAAAGCAGACAACCCCAGAGAAGGGGTGTAGGAAGGGGAAAGGCACACACAGGCTTTGCATTACATTTAATTATGGAGTGTGATAAGCATTTCTGGGTCCGAGAGAGGGTAAATTATCAAATTCACTATAGAATGAATTCCAGGGACAATGATATTCCATCCTATATGATAAGAGAGAGAAATATGCTAATTATCCCTTACACTGAGGTGTAAGGAGTGACTGTATAAGGATAGGATCACGGATCTGCAGGAGGGTGGGGCAGAGAGCTACAGGAGTGGGCAGGGCAGCAAGCTATGGGGTGAGAGAGGGGGGCAGTGGGCGGAGAGCTACAGGAGGGCTGCAGCGACCTACTGGTGCATGGATTCGTGTGCAGGGCTACTAGTAAATAATAGTCATCCAAATTAAATTTGGACATTGTTCAACTTTCCAGAGACCAGCCTGGTCCATATGCATGATATCCATACACATGAAGTGCTTATACCCAACTTCTATGCATTAAACTTATAACTTATACCACTTATACCAATGTTAGGTAGAAGGAATAGTCTTGCAAAAGAAAGACGATCTATCATGAAGTGCCCTGATTTTTCATGGTGTGTGCTGGGCTTGGACTTAGTTCCTCAAATCTGGAAAAACATAGTGTTGAGTTCTTGTACACCCACAAGGTACAAGCCATTTTGAGTTTTCCTGGGGAAAAAAAAAGTCTATGTGTGTAGCAATAATAATAATGTTAAGGACAAAAAGATTGTAAAAACGAGAGGACCGAGTTTCCTGTTTGTTATTTTTCAAAATAATGACTGTGGGTTCTCTCCCCACAGAAAAGATACTATTTATTTTTTAATGATGAGCTGTTTCCCAGAGAAACAAAGTGGCATTCTGTCGACACCATATGGCGGTGGAAAAACAGATTCCACCGTGTTCCATTTGTTAGACTGTCTTCTGCATTTCTGTATCCATAATTTATGTGGGGGCCCCTGTGATTGCCAAAATATTCAAATGGATTTCTCTTAGCAGGGCAGCCTGCATGAGGGGAGAAAGGTTTTCAAAACAGCAGGACCTGAACAGTCTCCTGCTGCTCAGAGAAGAGAACACTTCCAACTTCTGTCCTCCTGGCAGCGTTCATTGTAATTCTAATTTACATCCTTGGTTTAGGGGCCCTGTTTGCATTCAGAAAAAAGCAGCTTATGTTCTCTGATGCTAATACAATCCTACTCGAATTATAACCCACACCCTTAAAGTCCTATCGCTCCTTCTGCCTCCTTCTAAGCAGAGAACCTGGCCTTTAAGAAATCAGCAGAAGCGGATGCATGGTGATGGCTGAACCATACATACTATTTTGAACACATGGGTTCCGCAGCTTTTTGGTTTCCAAAAAGACATCCGAAGTGGTTATAGATATATTAAAAATAGCCGTGAAAGGCTTCCTTCACTGTCTGAGCACATGATTACCATCTATGTATTCAGGGGCTGTTCTCAGTGGAAGTTCAAGTGGTGTTCTCTGGTGCATAAATAGAAACATGGCCAATACGTGATACAGAATAGAAAGAGGGGCTTGGATGAGTCAGACTAATTGATGCTCTGGCAAAATGGAATGTCTGAAAAAAAGTTACATGTTCCTGTGCACGCCCAGATAACAAGAATCTAAACCATAAGGCTATTGCAAATATATATATGTTATTCCAGAGAACCTCAGACTTCCAGTAAGCTTAGCCATTGCAGGTTTCATTGTAGTGCATTCAGAGAAACATAAAATCCTTTTATATAGAAAAATAAAACAGACGTAGGATATACTGTTCAGCTGCAGATGGAAGGTCTGGCTATAATGCAGTAATACCACTTGAAGGTTCTTTTCCTCAATCTGTAGTAGAATGGGTAAAAGATTAGGCTCCCCCAAATAGATAGAACATCATTTGCTATTTGTAAGTACAAATAGTATAGGTAAGGCTCTGGGTATAAGGGGCAGAACTAAAGGCCCATTTCTTCAAAACCAATTTGGATAAACTCTTAGAAATCTCTACTATTTTTCAGAACACAGCTTCATTCTTTGTCCTGATGTTTATTCTTGTCAGGAAGAATTTCAATGAGCCAAGGTATTGGTCTTTGGGGCATAAGTGTTCTAGAAACGTGCTCTTCCATGAGTCTTCTGATGGAGACTTGGAAGACCATGAACTACAGGGAGCCCTTTCTCTGGAGTTCATGAAGACAGCAAGGTCATTGGACTTTCCAGGTGAGGGAAGTGAGGACCCCGCCTTTTATTCTATAGGTAACAGGTGCACTCGTTTGCCTGGAAATGGGTCAAAACATCAGAGGCTGAGTTGAGAATCATTTCCATTCCTTTGCCATGTTATTCGGCGAATCCTGACACTTTCGCCTGGCTCTAAGCCTGGATGTAGCAGATAACGCAACACGGACTCATTTTTCCATATTCCAAAATACATTGTGTGTGCAATGTTGATATCTGACAATTAGGACATTTTTGAGAACCTCAATTCTCCCCGGAAAGCTTTAAGGAAGGAAGGATTTGACATCAGTCCCACCCAATTGTTAGAATTCAAATCTCACCCTTTTCTCCTTTTCAATTAAAAAGTTATACATTCAATTAGACTCCATCTGTGAACCTGCTTAGCAGTAATTAAGATGAACATTATGATATGGGTAATAAAAAGTAATAGTTTCCTTGAATCTCTTGGGTTTTTTGAAATCCATTTTCTCGATGGAAATCAAATTATTTTATTGCATAGAAGTGATTCCCCTTTATTCAATAGGGTGAGACTATGCATGGGCTCCTGCTTGTACAACTGCTAAGTCAGAATCATTAAGCATGAAGTTTAGTAAATAAAGTTATTGGGTGGCTGCTTTTTCACAAAAGGTTTGGAACTGTATTAAATTAACAGGAAATAGGTCTCGGGTTTTCTCTAACGAACCTATCCTCAGTGGAGAAGAGAAATGAAATGGCCTTATTCAAGGACATCCATTTTGAAATCCATAAATATTTTATAAGGATGGGATAAATTGCTTATTTTCAAACAGGTGCTATTGTAAAAATTATTTTGATATTTCTTTTGCCTCAAGGGCCCTTAAACAAAATAACAGTACATCATGTACATAGTACTTAGACATTAGGTTATGTCTGTGTTTTCCATAATTGGCTCAGGCAGAGGGAAACTCACACTTAGGGTTCCTCTGCCATATCCCTAGTGTCTTCCCATACGGAAAATCATGCCTTAAATAGGGCCTGAATTTCATTCCTCACTGCAAATTGTCAACTGAAATAGTCCCATTTGCTTCAAGATAATGACAGTAGATTGAAATGTACTCTGCCTGAGTATTTGATGAATAATATCCACCCTCTATCCACACATTCAAATGTTCCCAGTATTTTGTGGGTGATTTTTATCTGGACAACAGCAGAAACACTATAAGAGAGGGAAATGGTTTCTTCTTTATTTTTGTTGTTTACCTCCTTTTTCTTTGGGATCGTAGTCTTCCTCTAAGTAATGTGTATGTTATGGAGGTTTGAGATGGAAAAATTCGCTCCTTCAAATAAATGATGTAAAAAAATATGGTGTCACTCTCCCATCATCTCTTTACTTCAGGTTGCATCTAAAGAGGGGAAAAAAGCTAAGCTGAGCCACCCAGATTTTGCTTCTCTGTCTTTCTAAGACCAATGGTAGCCCTCTGTGAGGGAAGCAGTGAGGTGATATGGGGGCTGATCTGTGGCTGGGGTCAGGGACTAGTGAGTGGCCATAGACATCATTCCTTGAGGAGTATTACAATGTTGTTGAGACATTTTCTGGCTATGGCCAGATGGTCAGTAAGTAATTGGGAAACACTGTAAAGTGAACCAATTTGTATGCATTTAAAGTCTTGGAAAGGTTGAAGTGTGTATCTCAAGGAGAAGTTGCCCCCTGCAGTTGCCAAAGGACTAGAAACTAAGAGAATTGCCAACAGAAAACAATGACAGTCCCAAGAAAAGCATCCTGGGTGAGTATTTGATCATTGTGTCTCTGCTTGCATCACTTTTAAGAGGATGTGCCCCTTGTTGAACCAGAGAACGCCCTGATCCTAGAAGAACCAATGATAAGCTAAGTTGATCCAGTCAAAATCTTCCTACTGAAAATGTAAACTACGAGACACAGAAAATATGTAAATTTGTGGCTGAGTCAAGATAATCATGACAGAAGAGTAAAGGTTCAAAAATGCCACTGCTGCTCCGGAGGCCACTGGGGTTTCTGTGGCCATGTAGCTGGCCCCATGTGGCAGGATGCATTATTGGCCCTGATTCCACATTTCTCTCCAAGCTCTTTGCCCTGTGACTTTGCAATCCCCCCCCTTCTCAAAGAGCAGAGTGCATGTTCCTTCCTCTGGATACTGCGTTTGGCTAATTGACTTGCTTTGCCCAGGAGAACGGCGTAGGTCTGACAGTGTGTTTGTTCTGAGTCAAGCTGTAAGTGGCCTTGAATATTTCCACGCGCCCTCTTGGGCCTTTGCTGTGGTATCAAGGGACCTGAGAAGCCAAATTAATAATCTGAAGTTTCTTTGTGAGCATGAAATGAAAATAACAGAAAGTTTACTGTAGGATTTAAATCGAGTATGAGGGTGAAGGTTTGCACATTTTGAGATGAAGTATACGTGGCTATTAAGCACACACACTTTAAATATTTGTTTTCTTGAAGTATAGTTGACATGCAGTGTTTTATTAGTTTCAGGTGTACAACATTTACATACCTTACAGTCTGATCACCATGATAAGTATGTTAACTATATAACCATATATGGTGGTGCAAAGTTATTTCCATATTGTTGACTATGTTCCTTGCATTGCACATTCCATCACTGTGGCGTATTTATTTTAGAGCTAGATGCATGGTACACCACCTCAGTAATACCTGTGATGGGCCTGACATGCCTGGGAGAGGAACCTGCACACTGGATGGCATTGCTAATGTCCACACATATCCCTGTGACATTACCTTCCTGTCTTACTCTCCTTCAGCGGTGCTGATAGCTTGAATTTAGTGTCCTTCCACTCGGAAGTCATTTTTCTCTAACATGACCTGTACATTTCCCTTCTGATTGAATAAATGTGTTGAGAGAATCTCATACTCAAAGAGAATATAGTTTCTCTTTTTAAAATATCTTTGGGGAACATGCTTCTATTGATCCCAGAAAAAGAATAGGCTGAACCTAAGATCAATTTTTGTATAAATAACATTTGTTGTTTAACTTCTTTGAAGATGACAATTACTAGTATACCTAATATTTCTAAGGTAAAATGTGGGGACATTATTTTATCTTGTGAGCAACTTAACACCTTGCTTTTTTTTTTCTTTTCCCTTCATGGTGTTCTGAGTGTGGTAGCAGAGCTGAAAGGGCTGTCATGCCCAGGAATTCTGACCTCCTTCCGGGCGAGAGAGCACACTGAGAGTACGATGCATGGGGCCAGCGATCTGTTCTCAGCAGAGCTAATTGATAAGGAACATATTTTATGAATGAAGTTACAAGATAAAAACGGAGACTAATGAAATACCCCAAAGACTCCAAAGTGATTAAGGAAGGCATTCCATACAAAACTTCTAATTAGACACCGAGGCTGAGAATTCACAATAGACTTGATATTCTCCGGTGGTGCTGACCCCTTGTTTAATACGACAGCTACTGAGAATATTCATAACTATGGAAAGCAAAACCTTCCTTTTAAGGTGACAATGGGCCATTGAAGTCAGGCTGGGCTGGGTCCCGGCAATTACTACCACTGCGAATTTAGCACAGTGGCTGTTTTCAAAATGATTCCTTGAGTCAAACAAGTTCAATAGATGTTTTTAAAAATAATTTTATAAGGTAATTTTCAACTTTAAAAATGATTAAAAACAAGGCCACAGACCTTTAAAAAATGTGCTTACCATTTTTCGGTCATCAGTCTTTTTTTCAACTATTTAATCCAATTTGTTTTTCCCTTAATCATTTTTCTATAAAATATAATACTCTGAACTTGCATTGATCCTTGCACATTGAACAATGTTTGCACCTCACATTGGAGTTCTCTTTTGAAAGATTCCTTTATATTACCCTCATTGAGGTGTTATCATTTCTCAAAGACCTGGTGAAGCCGTCCTATACAGAAGCCAAAGCATAAATTGTAGTCAATAGGTATTTATTAATTTGAATATATAATATATGTTCCAAATATAATGGGGAAGCAAATAAAACTTTAACCAGGTACCCGTGATCTAGAATATTACAGTCTATGCTCGGAAATGGAACATACACACAAGATAGAGAAACTAACAGCATATGAAAATATAATTATGGGTAGAAATGGGCATCAGGCTTTATTCTGTAGAAGTTTGGATGAGGGGAGATGAGCAGGTCTAAAATACCAGGAAAGGCTTCTGCATGGGAGGGGGCACTCAGGGGGCATGTGAAAGTCACTGAATTTGGATAAGTGGAATGCGAAGTAGTGAACAGCAAGCTGAGAGAAAGTGCCAGAGGGAGAATTAGCAAGGGTGTTCATGGTGAAGGGAGAGAGGCCTGATTATTGTTTAGGAGTTTGGCTCCATCACTGGCTCTCATGAAAACCAAGCCAAAATTATAGGTAAATATTTCACGTACAGTCAATCAGGGCCATTTCACCAGGTTGTAAGTAGAGAGGTCAAAAGGAAACGATTTCAAATCACTTTTAATCCTTTCTTTTTTAAAATCTTTCTTAAAGAAGAGTAGAATCTTAGAGCAGACAGAGATCATGGAGGTTCTTTATTTAAATATTACTCCACCCGTCAATGTATCTATCCAGCTCTAATCTCAGCAGCTCTAACTCTCCCTACACTACACTGTGCTGAAGCCTCTCAATCAGAGGTCCTAGACTGGCCCTATTTTGTGGGTGCAGATCTGTATCCAGGAAAGTTGATCTAATTAGGAGCCAGTCATGATGAGGCCCTGGTATGCAATGCTCAGGTTGCATGCATTTTCTCAATATTGATAACTAATGCATAGTCCTCTGTCCAGAGGATGTGAAGATTAAGGGTTTTTGTTTAATTTAAATCATTTAAAATGTTTTTCAGTTATAGTTGACATACAATATAATATTAGCTTCAGGTGTATACCCAGTGATTTGACATTATATAACTTACTAAGCGATCATCCCAATAAATCTCATACCCATCTGACACCATACATAGTTATGAGAATATTATTGACTAGAGGCCCGGTGCACAGGGGGTATGTGTCCCTCAGCCCAGCCTGCACCCTCTCCAATCCAGGACCCCTTGAGGGATATCTGACTGCCCGTTTAGGCCCAATCCTAAGATTGGGCCTAAACGGGCAGTCAGACATCCCTCTCACAATCCAGGACTGCTGGCTCCCAACTGCTCGCCTGCCTGCCTTCCTGATTGCCCCTAACCACTTCTGCCTACCTGCCTGATCACCCCCTAACCACTCCCCTGCCAACCTGATTTCCCCTAACTGCCCTCTCCTGCAGGCCTGGGTCCCCCCCCCCCCCCGCAACTGCCCTTCCCTGCAGGCCCGGTCGCCCCCAACTTCCCTTCTCTGCCAGCCTGGTCACCCCTAACTGCCCTCCCCTGCTGGCCTGACCGCCCCCAACTGCCCTCCCCTGCTGGCCATCTTGTGGTGGCCATCTTGTGTCCACATGGGGGCAGCCATCTTGTGTGTTGGAGTGATGGTCAATTTGCATATTACTCTTTTATTAGATAGGATAGAGGCCTGGTGCATGGGTGGGGGTCAGCTGGTTTGCCCTGAAGGGTGTCCCAGATCAGGGTCGGGGTTTCCTTGAGGTGTGGCACGGCCTGGGTGAGGGGCCTGTGGTGGTTTGCAGGCCAGCCATGCCCCCCGGCGACCCACATGGAGGCCCTGGTATCTGGGATTTATTTATCTTCTATAATTGAAACTTGGTAGCCTTGAGTGGATTCCAGGGCTGGCCAGGAAGCTTGGTTTCCTCCATCACTGGAGGCAACCCAAGCCTCCTGCTCTCTCCAGCTCCATGGCTGACGCCATTTTTGTTGGGATTTATTTATCTTCTATAATTGAAACTTTGTAGCCTTGAGTGGAGGCCAGGGCCGGCCAGAGCAGGTGGGAAGCTTGGCTTCCTCCATTGCCAGGGAAACCCAAGCCTCCTGCTCACTCTGTGGCTGCAGCCATCTTGGTTGGGTTAATTTGCATACTCGCTCCTGATTTGCATGTTTCTCTTTTATTAGTGTAGATTATATCCCCTATGCTGTACTTTACATCCCCATGACTATTCTATAACAACCAATTTGTACTTCTTAATCCCTTCACCTTTTTCACCCATCTTCCAACCCTTCTCCCATCTGGCAACTGTCAAAATGTTCTCTGTATCTATCTATGAGTCTGTTTTGCTTGTCCATTGATTTTGTTTTCTGAATTCAATGATTGATAGATATGTATGTATTATTTTATTGTTCATACTCTTTAACATTTCTTATAATACTAGTTTGGTGATGGTGAATGTCTTTAGCATTTTGTTGTTGTTGTTGTCTGAGAAGCTCTTTATACGTCCTTCAATTCTAAATAATGGCTTTGCTGGGTAGAGTAATCTTGGTTGTAGTTCCTTGTTTTTCATCACTTTGAATAATCTTACCAATCCCTTCTAGACTGGAAAGTTTCTGTTGAGGAAGCAGCTACAGTCTTATGGGATAAGTGGGATGGCCAGTATGATGTGTCTTAATGTGGGCCTCTTTGGGTTTATATAGTTTGGGACTCCCTGGGTTTCCTGGACTTGTATGTCTATCTCCTTCACCAGATTAGAGAAGTTTTCTGTCATTATTTTTTTTCAAATAGGTTTTCTATTTTTTGCTCTCTTTCTTCTCTTCCTGGCACCCCCATTAATTTGATTTTTTTATTTCCTTATAAAATCAAATAAAAATATAAGACCTTAGGAGATCATCTGACTTAGCTTGCAGAGCTCAGGATACATGTAGTGAAGCATTAGAATGGTGATTAACAGACAGACTCATTTCCATTGTTCCTCCTGGCTTTGTGAGTAGATTTGGGAGGCATTTTTACTTTGGGTTCATAAGCTTCCTCCCTAATGAGTAGAAGCTGTTTAAAATAACGTACTGATTTAGAGTTTTCTCTGACTTGTTCTTTTAACGTGACATACGTATTTGAATCCTTCTTCTACTCACGTTTTTCAGAAGTGGTGCCAATAATGTGAGGGATAATAAATTATTCAAAGTGGGGGAGCCTTATAACAAACAGGAAGCCAGCAGTTTATTAAAGATAGCTGCACACAAATGCACATTTGCCAGCAATGTCGACAACAAATCAGAAATGATATATGACCTTTCTCACACGCCTGCAACATTTAATATCTTTGAAAAACATTAAAGATGTCAAATGTTTAGACCACAATCTGAGAAGCAGTGAAAATATAGTATCAATGTTTACAAACCGGCTTAGAGCTTGGTTGAAATTACCTATGCCTGTCTTTTCCTAAAGGGTAAACATTTTTCACAGATTCATTTGCTAGTGTACTTTGCTTTGCAAAATAGTTCTGATCCTGAGGTGGTATTTGTTAATCCAATCCCACTTTACCATAAACTAGAATTATCATTTCAGAGGCAGTTATACTTCATTTATGTCCAATTTCTGATTCACTTCAGCTCCCATAATTCACATTTGTTTATCCCCCTCCCCCAGCCCTGTGTTTAATATTGAATGATTTATATGGCAACTACTTTAAGGCTTTGAAGACACTCTTTTTTTTTTTTTTAAGCAATTGATAGTGCTTAAAAAGTAATCATTACTTTTTTGAAAGTAATGATTTTGCATTGTAAGTTGGATTTTGGGTTCTCTTTATTTTTTAAATTTAATTTTATTGTAAAATATAAAGCAAACATGTAAAACAATAGAGAATAGTAGAATGAACCCTATGTGCCCATCACCCAACTTCAACAATTGCCAAACCATGACAGTATGTTTTAACTATCCCCCTGTTGCATTAATTTATTTTGAAGCAAGTGTTAAACATCATATTATATCATTTAGTCCATAAATATTTCAGGAATTCTAGAAGAAAATGACATTTAAAAAATATATCTGCGTTACCATAATTACACATGGGAACAATTAAGATTTTGATAACATCAAATCTCATCACTACTTAAAATTATAAGATTCTTCTGTTATAATTTCTTGATATATCTCTTAAAATTTTCTTAGCAGTTCTTCCTCTCTCTCTTATTTGTCTATGCATTTTATTTGTGTGGAGAAAACCCTGATTTTTGGCTGCTCTCCTTTACTTTCATGTAATCTATATTTTATACAGAGTTTGTAATTATTGCCCATCAAGAGACTGGTCCCATACAAACTACTTTACCATTAACAGAAGCATAACTTCTTTTCTTTTAAATGCATTCCAGGCAGGCTCTTGTCCCCTCCTCTCTACCAATACTATTCTCATCAGGGTCATTGCAAGGTGTGTTAGAAGGCACGATAACCCACTGTCTGAAAAGACAAATATTTTTATAACCAGACTCAGATATAAGAGACACATTGGATTTATCAGACAGGAACTTAAAATTATTACCATTGATATGTTAAAGGTTCTAATGGAAAAAGTAGACACCGTGGAAAATTAGATGTTCAGTGTAAGCTGAGAGATGGAAGACATGAGAAAGAATCAAGATGCAGGTAGAGAAACTGGCTTGAGGCAGAAATAGGAATACATTCGTTAACATTACAAGAGGAAAGAAAAAAAAGGGTTGTTGCAGATGTAGGTGCACATTTGTAGGAACGTTCTTAAATGCTGGCTTGTTTGTTAATTTCTGTCTTCTATGTGTGACTCTCCACCGGGAACAGGTATCTACTAACTGGGGAGGCACAGGGTAGGGAGAAGCAATGTTAGGAGACCATTTGCATGTACTTTCTTGTTCTTCTGGAACTGTTGACCAGCCTTATCTCTCCAGGGCACCTGGATAGGTTGTGGAGAACAAATAAACTTAATACATGAAGTTTGGTTTGTGGTTGAGGCTTTGTTTATATAGGCCAATGATCATTCAGGTTTGTATCACTTGTCCAATTAAAATAAATGCTAAAAAGGATATAAGCTTTATTGATTTATTTTTTATATGTAAAAGGGATAACTTTTTATTATTTTTAATTTTTACATTATTTTATAAAAGGTGCATATCCCATACAACCCACATTTTTGTTTGTTTCATTGCTTTTATCTCAAGTATCCAAAACCACTGCTTGTTTTACTACATTATGTTGTTTCATATAATTTTAGAACATGGCAAAATTTAGAAATAGCAGAAAGAGTAGAAATGGGCCCTGGAACAGAGGGAAAGGTTTTATGGCACAACAATTGCAGGTGTTTTTCTCTCTAAATAATATTTAATGTAAATATTTTCTATGTAAATAAGGATGAGACTATTTGCAATGGCAGCTATCAGGGAAACCCTGTACTATATTTTCTATCATAATTAATTGTTCTTTTTTACACCCACGTCTAGAGTATCACTGAGGGGGCAGAATAATAGATACTATGCAATAATTTCTTGATTCTAAGACTCAAGTTTTGTTTTCACATTTTGACAGTTTGGAAGCTTGGATGCATCTTATCATTGTGCCAAGAGAAACTTCCCAATGTGCAACCAAAACAGTAAGTTGTGATGCTATATTTAGCTCTATATTGAAGGTGACTGTTTATCTAATTTGTACCTTAGGTAAATAATTTCCATTGGTAGTATTATACTTCAGTGACTTAAATGTAAATCTGGACCCCCTAACGATTGCTTTTAATACCTTTAAGGGATTATATTATGATGCAACATTGAAAAATTATTGTAGCCTGGCAGTGTGGCTCAGTGGTTGAGTATTGACCCATGAACCAGGAGGTTATGGTTTGATTTCCAGTCGGGGCCCATGCCCGAGTTGTGGGCTCGATCACCGGTAGGGGTCATGTAGGAAGGAGAGAATCAATGATTCTCTCTCATCATTGATGTTTCTCTCTCTCTCCCTCTCCCTTCCTCTCTCTGAAATCAATTTTAAAAAACAACATATTTTTTAAAAGGTTGAAAAGTTAGGAATGGGAACTACTTTGTGTTTGTACCTTCTTTCTCCACCCAACTAGTACCCACAGCGAGGCCTTCCACATAGTTGTGCTACAGAAGTGTTTGAAAAGCTTGCAGAAATTGAAGGACGCTATCTCTTAATGGACATAGAATGTTTAAGGTCATAGAAGAGCATTAAAAAATCCTGACAGAGACCATTCCACGCTTTACACATTTACTCCAGATACATCCTCAGAATCAGCACCATCCTATTTTTAAACATTTCATTTGTCAGCTTTTTATTATTTAAAAAAATGTCCAATTTGCTTAAAGTGCCTCAGGCAAAGTGTGATCAAATTTATTGATGGCAGTGACATTGAATAAGAATGGACAGAGACAGAGAGGCCAGAGGCCATTAAAATGGACCCATGGATAGAGAGCATTCTCGGCTCTACCCTCTACCACATCCAGGGTTTAGTGAAATAAAACGGAATAATCATAGACTAATACAGGATCACCCTCAGAGGCCATGCTTTTACAGCCTGGGGACTGAGTGTGCCATGACCAGACCATGAATTCTCAGGAGACTTTCTGAGTAATCATCTTATCTTCACATGTCTTCAGCTTAAATCGTTTCCCTCAGGAAGGAGTCAGGGGAGAAAAGGACCTTGACATTCTTGGGTGGAATATGTGAGTCATTGTAGAGGTGACAGATATGATACATTAAGAAATGGGGAAGGTAAAAGAGAGCTCACGTGCTTTCCTATCTTCTGCCATTAGCACATAAACAAGTGTTTGTCTATTATGTGATCCCGATATCTGAGCATGAACAATTCCATAAAGTAAAGTAGTATCAAGGAGCCAGTACACAATCTAATGTGCTATGAAATTGTGACCCAAGTCAATGGGAATCCAAAAATGTTAGATTAAAAGTCCTGTTTCCACAACTATCCATATGACCATATTATTGCACTCTCTTTTGGGGGATCAGAGTGAACATCATCTTCATTGTGGATCCACTCAAATAATACAGGACTCTGCCCGGAGGCGGTGACCGGGGTGAATATGGAGTATTATAGGGCCACCTGTGTTTATTGCAGCTGTGACTCAAGTAGGCTCTGTCCAGATCGTGGTGTCATAAGCAGTCTTGCTTGTGGACTCCTAAGTGGAGACAGGTACTCCCAAGCAGAAGACTGTGTCTGTGCAAAAGCTACAGCCCCTTCACAGGCCTTCATCCAGAGTCCTATGGCCCCGGAATGATCCCAAGGGTGTTTGGGAATCTATAGATGCTCTTCTGGGTTTTCCCTCTTAGGGAGAGAGAGAATTCTGCCTACATTACCCACCCTGTAGAGTTCCTCTCAAGCAACCTTGCAATATTCCAAGAAAGGAGATTTCCCCTTTCAGAACCCTCACTCTTATTTCCTAAGAAACTCTGGAACTCTCTAGGGATCTGTTAGGGCATTAATGCCCCTAGCAACTCCTGCTCAGTCTCCCTAAAGCCCATTGGCTAAGCACATGACCTTGACATAGATCACCTCTTGCCAAGTGGGAACTGGTGTGGATTGGGGGTGAGTTCTCTTGTAACTGGCACTCACCTTCATCTGCTAGCCATTATTGTTGGTGCTGGTGCCTTTCTCTAAGCAGAGAAACAATGTCATGCAAAACAAGCCACCCACGTTGTCATGTGAACACTTCCTTGCATAACAGAGACCCGAGGGAGTAATTAAACATCACTGATGCCCTAGCATCTTAAAGGTTGTGTGTTATACTTACATAAATACCCAATTACCCTGTGGTGTATATTTAACAAGATGCCTAGAAGACCCCAAACAGGCTTTCACATGAGACTTTTTGTCCGCCTTTCTCTACATCTGTCTCACTGTTCTCTAGGTCCACTCAAGGGATTCCACTCTGGGAAGAGTTTCCTGATGGTGAAACTGTGCTAAGTTTGGCCCTGGGAAATCAAGCTTTTCCCAGGGAAATAGTATTTTTGTTTGTAAGCATGCTTAAATAGACATGGATAAGAAATCAAATCTGGCCAGCGGGTGGGTCCTGGAGCTTGTGGGGAAAAGAGGCATATGGAAGGGTCAGGGGTAGACAGGGGAGCCTGGCTGGGATGCAACCCCTAAGGTGATAAAAGAAGCTCTGGAAACTTGCCAGAGAAGATCAGTGTGGCATTGGCAGCAGAAGAGATGTGCCAGCAGCTGAGGAAATATGATCTTCAGGGAAAGCTCCAGTTCAGTTATTAGGGGAGGGAAAGTACCAGTCTGACCCACAGAAGTGACTGGAAGTGGAGAGACATAAATAGAAACTGTGATTACATAATGCCAGATACTTACCTGCTGCCCAAAGATACTTTGAGGGAAAACTGGGCTATAGGCGAGGCTCCTGACAGACACACCAAGTTCATTATTGTGGCCATTACATCCAGCATGGGAAATAAAGCTCATATGCACAGACCGGCCCATCTGTGCATTGGCAGATGGGACGGGAGCTGCCCTAGTAAAGAGCACAGTGTGATTTAGGGTTGGATATGAATGAACTTAGGATAAGTATATGTTCCAATGCAATTGCATTAAGAGGGCTGTCTCAGATTTTTAACTGAATGAATAGTTTCTGAATTTATTTTATTGTTTAAATTCATGCTAGTGAATGGCTTTTCAAAATCAAATTGACTGGATGACTTAAACATCAATAGAAGACTTAAAAAATTAACTGATTATATTTTAAGCTCTAAATTTAGATTTGTATAAAATGAGACATCCTCTTTCCCCTTTGGCAAACTGGCTTATTTCTAAACATGCAATGAGCAAAAAACAAACCAAATTATATGTGGATGCTGACAAACCTTAGCTCAAACTTCAGTCAAACCCTCTATTATCTATGAATCATTGGGTAAGTTGGTTAATGCCTCAGTGTTCTCAATAGAAAAAAGTAGGTAATAATATCTACCTTGCAAGACTATTAATATACTGTTTAGCCCATTCAGCAAAGGTTTGCTACATCATTATTGTTTACATTGCAGATGGTTCTTTGGGTACATGTGCAACATTGAAAGAGACCTGAGTAGGAGGACAGGACATTCTAGTTGTATCCAACAATGGGAAGTATTTAACAAGGCACAGAGAAAATAATAGGCATAATATTGGACTATTTTTTCAGAACATTAATCTCGATCAATAAGAACATTAGCAAAAAGATAGATCATGGAGAGTTGGAGAGTCTTAGATATTAAGAATTTAGATTTAATTCCTTAGGTCAATGGTTGACAAACTTTTTCTGTACAAAGCCAGATAGTAAATATTTTCGAATTTATGGGCCATACAGTCTCTGTCACAAATACTTAATTCTGCCATGATAGCATGAGAACGAACATAGACACTATGTTAAGGAATAAATGTGTCTGTTTCCCAATGAAACTTTATTTACAAAACCAGGCAGTAGTGCTGATTTGGCCTGTGGGCCATAGTTTGCCAACACCTGGCATAAGGAACAAGATGTAAATCCAATATCATAGCTATCATTTCTTCATTTAGAAGTACACAGAGATTCTGCTTTATGAATTGTTTGGGTGATAGGTAATCCCAAACTACATTCATTCATTGAGTCATTAATAAATATTTGAGTATCTACTATCACTATCCACTATTCTAGCTGCTGGAAAAACAGCTGAGAGCAAAACATACTTTTGTAGCTTTAAGGAGCTCATGTTCTAATGTAATGCTAGAACTGTGTTTGTCCCCACCCTCTTGCAGAAACCCTGCCCTACATGAGCAGTGTGCATAGGCTTTCTGCACCCAGGCCTCCTCTATCTGTGGATAAAGGGGTGCCCTAGCATAGTGGATCTGGATATCAGCAAGATATTTGACAAAACACCCGCTGATGTTGCAGTGGACTTGATGGACCAATGTGGGCTGGTTGATAACATAGCTCAGTGAACTGGAACCTAGATGATAGGCAGTACTCAATGAATGCTGATTGATTGATCACCAGCAACCTGAAGAGCAATCTCCTGTGACCTAGAGGGCCATGTCCTTGCATCTGTGCTACCCAACCTTTCCATCAATGACTTAGATCAAAACATGGAAAGCTTGCTGATCAAATTTGCAGATGACATAAAGCAGAGAGGGAGACAGCTGACAGGGCCAAGATCTAAAATGATTTCGACAGGCCGGAACAATAGTCTGAATCTGACAAGATGAAATTTAATAGGGATAAATGGAGGGTCCTGCACTTGGGTTCAAAGGTCAACTTGTACATGAGATGGGGAGAAGTGGCTAAACTGTAATACATGGGATAAAGCCTTAGAGATTTCATTGACAGCAGACTCGGTGGGAGTCCACAGTGTGATGTGAATGTCAGAAAACACCCGTGCAAACCAACTACATTGCTTTAAGGGCAGAGTCCCGGGCCAGAGAGGTGTCTGTGCTGTAGCAGTGGGTGGGACCAGATCCTACTCACGTGTGGTTCTGAGTGTCAGATGCTGAGGGGGACCTGGCTAGTCTCTGCCTTGGTCAAAGGAAAAGATTCAAGGAGTACTGAGGAAACCTAAGGACATGGGGATTGATTAAGAAAATAAAGGCTATAAACTCTTAAAACTGACTTTGAGGTTCCATGTCCTTCCACAGAGCAGATTACGGGGGAAACTGGCAAAATTAACTCTTGTTGAAACTGCCTCTAGTTCTCATATAGCAAAACTCTTATCTGCTCTGAGGACCAAAGGGTGAGCAAATGTTTCTTAAAATGTAGCACCTTTGGGAAAATTATTATCCACAGAACCCAGGGGAGCATGTATTAAAACTGCTTTATTTTAGTGAGTTTTCATAAAGTTTCATCCCTCTGTAATCCATGAGCCACTTTATTTATTGATTTTTTTGTTTTTATTTTTTTATTGATTGTATTGGGGTAACCTTAGTTAACAAAATATATAAGTTTCAAGAGTACAAGTCTATAATACATCATCTGTATATTGTATTGTGTTCACCATCCAAAGTCAAGTCTCTTTCTGTCATCATTTATCCCCTTTTTACTCTTTTCTACCTCCCTTCCCCCTACCTCCCTCAACCCCCCTTTCCTCTTGTAACTATCATACTATTGTCTGTGTCTATGAGATTATTTTTTTAGTGTCTTCTCCTTTTTCACCCATCCCCAAACTCCCATCCCCTCTGACAGCTGTCAGTCTGTATCTATGAGCCTTTTTTAAATATCTGCATGCAATAGCCCAAGCGTGAGATAGTTGTGCAGAAAGGTATGCCTTCTGGCCTCCCGAGAAACTTAATTTTGAGGGTCAGAGGTCTGCTTCCCCAGGGACAGATTTAACATGTACTCTCAGAGAAACTTCATGGAGTCAGAGGCTCAGGAATGGGGAATTCAATATTTTGATTACCTCTGAAAGTATTTTCACTCAATCCTTGTTGCTGCAAATACACTGAGTGGCTATATTATTATGATCTCTGAACGCATAATAATCTGGCCACTCAGTGTGTACATGTGTGTATATGTGTGTGTGTGTGTGTGTGTGTGTGTGTGTGTGTATTAGAGGCCTGGTGCATGAATTTGTGCATGGGTGGGGTCCGGCCAGCCTGGCCAGGGGGAGGGGACATGGGCGGTTGGACGACCTGCCTGCTGGTCAAACTCCTGGTCGAGGGGACAATTTGCATATTAGCCTTTTATTATATAGGATATACACTGAGTGGCCAGATTATTATGCGTTCAGAGATCATAATAATCTGGCCACTCAGTGTATTTCTAAAACACTTTTGTTTACCTTCTTGCTGCTGTGAAGAGAGGGAGGGAAGGAAGGAAGTATAGAAGGAAGGAAAGAAGGGGGATTCATCTCAATAATATTCTTCTAATTTTTAAGATAAAACCTGAATATGGGCTGCCTAGTGCAGTCCTATCTGGCCCCTATTCCACATTATCAAAATCATCTCTTCAGTCCAGTGACAATGACCTCCTCTCAGTTCCACTGACTGGCCTTCAATGTCAGTGCTGTTCCTTACGTTTAGAATATTTGGCCTTCCATCCCTGTCTAACACTTTAGTCCTTGTCAGTAAATGGCAGAAGCCACACTCTCAGGGATGTTGGAGAAACATCCCTGTTGCCCAGAGTCTAGGTAGGGCCCCATTAGATGCTGCCTGAGCACCCCTGTCCTTGTTAGAGCATCATGCTCACTCTGCTGCATTGCAACTGGCTGGTGATTGTTATGTCTTCCTTGTAAGCTCCAAGAGGACAGAAACCATGACTGATCTGTTCATCATTATATTTCCAGCATTTGCTATGCTGCCTGACACAAAATGTGTGTTCAATAGATTTGTTAAATTGAATTAATCCTTTGGAGGTATTAAGACATTCAGTGACATCATCTTAGGCATCAATAACAGTGTATTATCTAAAAGATGGCACTAATACTGTAGTAGTGACAGGAACCATTTATTCCAATGTGCGTTTATGATAGAATAAGCAAGTTAAGTTCCACTGAAGAAGATTGACTTGCCCAAGGCCACATAGCCATCAAGCAGTTAAGCCAACACTGGACCCCATTTATCTCGTCTAGCAGGTTTTTCTGCTGCCCCATAACTGCCGCCACTAGACCGTGAAGTCACAGATCTGCTCTGGAAATATCAAACATAAGAAAAATATATTACTCTGAATCCAATGAAGACTGGAGAACCAGATTTGGAAAAAAGAGCAGGCACTAACAATGGTGAGGCTTTTGGGAGGACAGGCTGGGAGGAATCCCAGTCTGAATCAAGTCATGCCTTGGAATTGTCCAGCTAGGATGCTGCCCTGCACTGGGCACTTCCTGTCACTGCCCCCGGACCCCAGGTTCCTCCCTATGGCCTCACAGTCTGGGCACCACTCTGCTCTTCTACTGAAGGATTTCTCAACTGTTCCTGCATGGTAATGTTTTACTCCTTTATGTTCCAAAATCCAAGGCAGGAGCATATGATTGGCTGAGGTTATAGACCTGAACTCTGGATGCCGGGAGCTGGAAGAGAAAACATATCTGACCCTATCCTGGTCTCTACCACGTGAGGCAGGTATGACTAAGGACTTAGTCTGGGTAGCTCTGAAACAAAGAACACGCTGCCTAGTGGCCCCTCACTGCATGGTTTCTGTCTTCAGTGTCTCCATCCCCCAGGTGATTTCTGGCACTGAGAATGATGACCCAAGAAGAGGTACTGCTTGTATTTCTATGTTTGTGTTTTGAAAGAAAAGTCTGTCACTGTCCCTTTATGTGCTGCATCCCCATTCTCCCATCTGTAAAATGAATGTGGGGTTTGGCTGGCCTCCCCAAAGGCTATCCTACCTCTGATGCTCAGTGGTTGCTTCACAGGCCCACTCAGCATGAGATGTTGGTAACTTTGGGTGGAAAAGCATGTTTGTTAACTTCCCTGATTCATTAAAGAAAATGTGGTAACTGCTGAACTTGACTTGGTGGTTGAGACTCTCATGGAGTCTGTGGCATCATTCTGGGGCTCCACGTACACTTTCTGGAACTTCAGATGAGAGAGGAGACTGATCTGTTGTACAGATCCCAGGACATAAGGAGAAAACTCTATTTCTGGCTCATACTCTGAGTGTAGTTACCAACTTTGGTCATATCAACATATGCATGCTTTCCCCAATGGACTGGCTTTGAGAATGCAGTGGAAACAGGAATCAGAAAATGTTTGACCCTAAGAATTGCAGTTCCCCTGCTTAGAGCCCAGGACTTAGGAACCTCCACCCTGAGTCCTATTGACTGGGGAACAGACAGCCCTTTAAGTCCATTTAGCACACGTTGTCGGTACAATTTAATGACTTCCAAACTTTATCAAAGGCAAAATGCCAAAGTGACAGCCAGAACACACATGGCTTCTCACTTTGACTGAACCATGCAGCTCCTCCAAAGTCTGTTGGCTCCTTAGTATTCATTCCAGGCAGAGTGTCTCCCTGACCCTTAAATGATTTAAAACCAACTAACAAACAAACCAAATGGCAACCCAGGAAAATTCTCCTCTTCCAGACAATGTGGAGCCATTATTCATTTAATAGTACAAACATTACTTTCTATCCCGGGGTTACTAACTTCTAAGCCTTTAATGGACTTCACATTGTACTTAGGGGATTAACAGAGAAGTTCATAATTGATTCTTTTTGTTGGGGGAAATAAAGAAGACAAGTATTTACCTGGTCATGGGTTATGTTACTGATGGAATGTAAAGAAGCTCTCATTGTTTAGAGCTGGAAAATTGTTTATTTCCTTCTTCTAAGACTCGTATTAATATTTAAAAGGCAAATCTACAAATGTGTGTTTCGTTAAGAGAGTCCTAGGTTCTAAATCACAGTTCTTTAAATGTATGCACTTAAATAAAGTCATTGTGCTTTGATGTGTACCTACTGTGTGCCAGGAATTTTGTAGTCTCCAGGTAGACAGTGTATGTGACGTTGAAAAGCAGAAATGCAGTTCTGATCTGTAGTTGGAGTGGCAAGGGAGAGCAGGCATTAGATTAATTTCACACACATGAATACAAAATCCACAAATTGTGATAAATGCTAAAATTAAAAGGAGTGAATTATTATGGGAAAGAAAAACTGGAGGTGAGGGAAGAGGTAGGAGAAGAGGATAGTGGGATTAGCTTCTTTTAGGAGAAAGTAGTTCAGCTTGGCTACTGTTGTTGAGTGTGTAATTAGGCTCCTGAGAGATACTTCTGATTCTGAGCAGAGATTACCTGGCACCACATCATGAGTCCTCAGGTGTGTGAGTCAGAGGTCAGTCAGGAAAACTGAGCCACCACTGACTAGTGTTTATATAGAGTAGTAGGAGGAGGGAGGTGAAAGGCTAGAAGGTGAGTCAGGGAACCGAACAGTAGCTAGGACAGTTCTAGGCACTGATGTGGCTGGGCAGGTCAGTGCTTGAGGGGGTACTGGGGATGCTATGCACACCTGCCTGGTGAAGTAGAACCACAAAAGGGAAGCATGTGGAAAGGTCTGTGGTTGCCCTTAGCTCTGAGGCAACCCTGCTCCTATGAGAATGCTGAGTGTGCAGCCAAGCATCAGGGCTGAGCTCATGGCTCCTATTGACCAATAGGAGGCAGGGTCAAAGATTACATAGGCAAGCAGGAATCAGGACAGAATGGGGGCCAGGACAAGCTGGGACCTGCTGCAAACACCTGCATCTCTTCATCACTCTGACACCCTGATCTTCCAAGAGTACTAATGTTGGCATCGCTTCTATTTTACAAATCTAGGGTTACCAACCATCCTGGTTTGCTCAAATGTTCCCAGCTTTAGCACCGAATGGTTTGTATCCCTAGCAATCTTCCTGTCTTGAACAAGATTGGCGGGGGGGGGGAGGGGGGCGTTGATCAACATAAAATCCAATGTGAGTTCCTCTCACTGACCAGCTCTCACCCAAAACCACACAGAAGAGAGAATCAGGGAAACAGAATCCCTAGCCTTAAGCAGGTGCTTTAGTCCCAGGTTGACCCAGAAAGTCGAGCGTACAGGCTGGATCTCATTTCAAAGATTTGTGACAGGCCAATAGCCAGACTGCACTGTCTCCTAATCAGGATGTTTCCATCCCATTTAGTGTCCTTTTCAGGATTATGATATAGGTGTAATCCTAATTTGAAATAGGATGCTTTGGTGACAGGAGGAATTTTATAACAATCCCCACACTGCATTTCAATGTTCCTCTGTACTTGGCTTACTCTTGGTATCACTCTAGTTGATCGGCTTGGGCAAATGAACATTAACATGCTCCAGGCATGCCTCTTCTGCTGGCCCTGAACAGAGAGCCAGTGATCCAGTAGTGGGTACTGGGATGAAGGGAGATCTTAAAGCCTTCTGATGGACGGTTTGACAGCTGGGGAAAGAGAAGTCAGCGGGACACAGTGAGCTTCCATTAGGATACATAGCGGGGTCTTCCCAAAGGACCACTGTTAATTGCAGAGCAACCTGCCTGGACCCCAGTGGGTGAGCCAAGCATTGTAGGAATGTGACCACTGCTGGTCAGAAGGAGGAGGTGTTGCTGTTCAAGCACAAGGAACAAAAGTGAGTGAGCAAAGGCAACTGTGAGATTTGAAAAGAGGGGAGAAAGGAGATAAGCACTGTGTGAGGCTGACTGCCAGAACAGTTCAATAATGGCTGAGGGGGCTGGGGTTTATTGGCGAGGAAGCAGGGGCGCTTGGGGCTGTTCCTTCAGGCTCGGCCCTTATAAATGATTTGGAGGACTTTGTAGCCTGGTAAGTAAGCATAATGGTTTTTGTATTGAACTGTGGCCCCCTCCGCCCACTTGAAAGGACCAAGATTCTCTAGAATTCAATTTACTTTGCATTAATGGGAGATTGGGTGCTCATCTGCTCTAACGGGTTCTTTTATCTAAGCTGCTAAAGAGTCACGTGGCTTAGGAAGAAAATGAAGAGATTTCGCATTTGTTGCTCTAAGCAAAATCATTTTGTTATCTGCTTTAACGAGAGAGGGGATGAGTTTTCCTGTTTTAATAATCGCTGCGTCTTAAACTTCTCTGCCATGAAGGCAATATCAACAAACAGCCTCTAGAGGCTTTATCTCTCGGCAATTAGTTTTTCCCTCACTACCAACTGAAGTTGTTGAAATTACTTTTAAAATAGTGGGAGACACGTTCTTCCTCTGAGCCCTCTGGGAATATATAAGGAGAGTGGACATGACAATATTGCTTTGAGAGGTGATTGGCATAATCTGAGGTCTCTATCTGACTTCACATTTGAGTTTACTCAGTTATTTTATTTTATCTTATTAAATCTTATTTTTCTTTCTCTATATAAAAGTTATCAATGTATTTCTGGGGGTTCACAAATCACTGGGGAGTGAATGTATATGTGTGTGTGTGTGTGTGTGTGTGTGTGTGTGTGTGTGTGTGTGTATTATTGATTTTGGAGAGGAAGAGAGAGATAGAAACATCAACGATGAGAGAGAATCATTGATTGGCTGCCTCCTGCATGCCCCACACTGGGGATCGAGCCTGCAACTTGGGCATGTGCCCTGACCAGAATTGAACCTGGGGCCCTTTGGTCCCCAGGCTGACGCTCTATCTACTGAGCCAAACAGGCTAGAGCGAATATATATTTTTATTGTACAGATATCAGTTGGAAATTCCTAAGAACTAGGAAAATTTATTCCAAAGTAATTATGAATCTAGTCCTTTCGGTGATTTTGTTTTGCACGGTTGAGGGTATGCTGACCATAGTTTCTGTGGTCCCCATTTTGCATTCAAAGTATCTAACACTCCCCCATCCAATGTGCTTTATCAAAGTCTGCCAGACTGAAGCCAGGCAGCCTGCCTCAGACTAACGTGTAACACCACATCTATCCTTAATGCATGCAGGTATACATTATTTATATTTTCTCTACTTTTAAAGCATTTGAAAGAGCTCACAATGAGAGAAAAGTGTCCGTGAACAATGTCAAACTAGAATAGGGGCATAGGAAGTCAAGTGACAGATGGAATTCTGTTCCAGGCCTGTCTCACATGGGCCCAGTGAATCCACAGATCTGAACAACGTATACTTTTTCTCAGAAGGTGGCAGAAATCTCACCAGTGTTCCTTGACCTTCAGAATAAGAGAAATTATTATAGAAAAGGTCAAGTTGAAATCTAAATGCACCCACCCACTCCATCAAATATACCACCCCCTGCACTAGCCAAAACAGTAAAGCAAACACAATAGCATATTCAATATGGAATGGGAGAAGCTGGTGCCATTGTCTAAGACTAAACATAGGATTTAGGATGCTTCCCTACCTTGTATCTAAATTTAATCAGAAATCAAAGCCTATTGTACACTTACCAGTCAGCTGGGCAAAATTGGAGTTGTTCTTGCAGGACCGATGTTGCTGCTAAGAATCGTTGGTCACTATTTCTCTTCTTTAGGTCACCTCTCACCTAGTAAGAACTTCTAATTTGTTCAGCTAAGGTGACATTCTCCTGCTCTGGCAGCTGTGGGAGGAGGTAATGAGGGATGCAGTGGAGGAGAGGGAAGAAGAAAATTTGTTACCACAGTCACTGTGGATAGAAGTCAGAAGTCAGAGATGGGGACAAGAGTGGTCTGTGATGGAAATGAAAGAGCAGACAGGGACCTGACCATATAGGATATTTAGATCCTGGTTAGGATTTTAACTTTTTTAAAAAATGTATTGTTGACAGTATTACCAATGTCCTCCATTTTCCCCTCAATCCTCCCTCTCCCCAGACCCACCCAACTCTTTAAAGAGCAACTGCAAAACCATTGAAATATTTTAAGAAAGGGTATGACAGAAAATTCTGCCTTTTACAAAGGTAACTTGAGATGCCTTTTGCAGAATGGACTGAAGTGGCATGAACGGATGTGGAGAATTTCCCACATATGAAAGATTTTTCATGAGTCCTTGCAGGATATGATAGTGTCTCAGGCATGAAAATGAAATGGAGACACTTGGTAGTTTTGTAAAACAAACTGTTAGGTTTAGTTGCCTTTAGGGCCATTTAAATATCACATACTAGAGGCCGAGTGCACGAAAAGTGTGCACGGGTGTGTGTGTGTGGGGGGGGGGAGCATGGATATGTGTCCCTCAGCCCAGCCTGCACCCTCTCCAATCTGGAACCCCTTGAGGGATGTCTGACTGCAGTCAGACATTCTTTTCACAATCCAGGACTGCTGGTTCCCAACCGCTTGCCTGCCTGCCTACCTGATTGCCCCTAACTGCTTCTGCCTGCCAGCCTGATCACCCCCTAATCACTCCCCTGACAGCTTGATCGACACCTAACTGTTCCCCTGCCGGCCTGATTGCCCCTAACTGCTCTCCCCTGCCAGCCTGGTTGCCGTCAACTGCCCTCCCCTGCAGGTCTGGTACCCCCCAACTGCCCTCCTCTGCTGGCCCAGTCACCCCTAACTGCCCTCCCCTGCAGGCCAGATAGCCCCAAATTGCCCTCCCCTACAGGGCTGGTTCCTTCCAACTGCCCTTCCCTGCAGCCCTGGTTGTTCCCAACTGCCCTCCCCTGCTGGCCTGGTCGCCCCCAACTGCCCTCCCCTGATGGCCTGGTCACACACAACTGCCCTCCTCTGCTGGCCCAGTCACCCCTAACTGCCCTCCCCTACAGGCCGGATAGCACCAAACTGCCCTCGCCTGCAGGTCTGGGTCCCTCCCAACTGCCCTCCCCTGCTAGCCTGATTGCCCATAACTGCCCTCCCCTGCTGGCCATCTTGTGGCAGCCATCTTGTGTCCACATGGGGTGGCCATCTTTGACCACATGGTCTTAGGCTCTACAGCAGCGGTTCTCAACCTGTGGGTCGTGACCTAAGACCATTGGAAAACACAGATATTTACATTACAATTCATAACAGTAGCAAAATTACAGTTATGAAGTAGCAACAAAAATAATTTTATGGTTGGGGTCACCACAGCATGAGGAACTGTATTAAAAGGTTGCGGCATTAGAAAGGTTGAGAACCACTGCACTAAAGGCAATCTGTTCTTCATTAGCATTATGCTCCAGAAATGTTTTAGTTTAAAAAATTTTAGATATAATTTACATAGAAAATGTACTTAATGCCATGAGTTTTGACAACAATCACTCTAATTTTATAGCTATAATTCATATATATATTTTCTATATATTCTATTTAAATATATATACTATTTATGTATGTACCTCACAGGGTTTTATTTTTGTTGTTTGGTATACAGTTCAATGAATTTTTAGGCCTGTTTTGACTCACTTGAATCAGGGAACCATCACCATAATCAGGATACAAAAATTCCATCATACCAAAAATTAATGTTAGTGCTAAAACATTTCCCTCAGTAAAATCTTTTATTGGTCTAAATTCTAGCAATTCCTATAGTTACTGCTGAGTTAGTTGCACACACACATACACACACACACATAAATGAACACATGTTTTTAGTTTGTCCTTTGGAATCTGTCTACAAGTAGTTTACTTTGGAATTCTCCCAGGTGCACCTCTGCTCCCCCCACCTCACAGGTGTGAACTCTATCACATGAGTTCATTTGGGCAGCAAGGTCCTAAAGGTTCAGAATCCCATAGTTCATTTGAGACACATTTTGTATTTCCAATCCCAGTTACACTGCATCTGCCTGCACTTAAACAATAGACACGAAATCAGGAATGACAACACAGTGAAAAGAAAGAACTTGAATTATTCCCATTGTCATTCTAAGTGACCCCTGGGTTTTTTTTTTTTATTTGTGTTCAAAGAGTTTTCACAGTGCAACAATGGAAACTTGCTAGAATAGGTTGTGAAGAAAGAACCCTGCGAAGTATTACAGTTCCTGGTACTTTTTTGTGCGTGTGAAATGTGATTTTTATCAATCTCTGTCAAATCTATCAAATCTGTCCTTTAAGACTTCACTCAACTATTTGTATATCTGTTGTTTCATGTCAAAGAAAATATGAACATTAAAATAAAAGTTCTTTTATCTATGCATGAAGAAAGATTGACAAATCTTCTGTGCTGTCTATTGCTCATGAATACGTGAAGATCAATTTTGACTGTCAAATTTGCAGCATTTAAGACTCAGAAACTAAATTGTTCTTCATTACTGAAACAACCAATATGCAGATGTAGTTTTCCCCTTTTTATAAAAAATACATTAATGTACTTTACATAAATAAAGCAATTATTTTTTATTTTTACTACAAACATAATTTTTAATCATATACATGAATTATTTCATTTCTAGCATGACTATATATATGCAAAGTTCAACTAAACATTTTTTAATATCTGAGTTTCTTTATCATTTGTAATCTTTATCATTATTCATTGCATTTTATGATTATTACTGAAAATAATGTTGTTGCATTGAGAAGGGGGTTGTTATTTCATGTGTGAAATATCCTGGGCATGGTGCTACAAAGCTCATTTCTAGTTTTCCAAGGTGAGCAACTTGGCAAAGGAAGGCACTCTTTACTTAGCTGAGGAACAGTGAAAGGGAACCAGTCTAAAAGATGACCATATTGCTGGGACACACTGAGTTTGAGGTGTCATAGAAAGATTCATTGGAAGATACCATATGAGCAGATGGATACCAGACCCTGAAGCTCAGAAGAGAGGCTTAGCCCAATGTATCCATTTGTTAGTCATCAAGGCCCAGAACGATACTGAAACTGGGAGAAAAGAGAATTGTCTAGGGAAAACTTGCTGAATGAGAATTTAAAACGGCAAAGAACTGATTTATGAAGAATGTCAACATCCCAAAGTAGATAAAGATGAGCCAGCAAAAGGAACTGGGAAGAAGTGATCAGCAAGTAAGAAGAAAAGGAGAAAAAATGAGTTGTCACAGTAGCCAATGAGTAGGTCATGGGTCAAGTGACTAAGAGATTGGGTAAGAAGAGAATAAAAAAGTATATACAGGACTTAAAACATAGAATCTTTTTTGAGAGCAGATTCAGGGAGTGCTGTGTGGATGGAGGCAGCAGTTTAGAAAGCTGGAAGCAGGAGGGGGGGGGCGGTGAATAGAAATGAAAGAATTATGCCCTGACTGGTTTGGCTCAGTGGATAGAGCGTCGGCCTGCGGACTCAAGGGTCCCAGGTTCGATTCCGGCCAAGGGCATGTACCTTGGTTGCGGGCACATCCCCAGTGGGGGGTGTGCAGGAGGCAGCTGATCGATGTTTCTCTCTCATCGATGTTTCTAACTCTCTGTCCCTCTCCCTTCCTCTCTGTAAAAAATCAATAATATATATATATGAAATGAAAGAATTATATGTAGGGAATGAAGACTACTGTTTGAAGAACTTTGAAATTGGGAGAGGAGAGTCACTCTAGTAGTAGCTGGAGGTGGATCCTGGGAGAGGAAGAGGCTAAGTGGAGGGCATGAGGAAGAAACAGATAGTTTTGATTCCTTTGGTTGAAAGGAACCCCAACAGAGCTAGAGGAATTAGTCACTTAAGGGTGATAGGAGGAGGGAGGACAGGATATGTGAAGGTGCAGATAATATTAGTTAAATATGTAATTGACTCCATGCGTCTGCAATCTTTCCTTTTCTGAATGGGAGATGTTAATGGGTTATTCTGTTATTACTCCATGAATGTATAATGTGAAGGGAGAGGGGACAAATTATCCTTTAGATCACAAACTGCTGTCCCCCAGGGAATGTTCTAGACCTGCTGAAGAGAGAGGACTGCGTATTTCCTAAAGGTCTAGGATTTTGGAGTAAAATAAAGGGGATAACTGGAAGGGACCTTGTATTGTCTCCTTAGGAGGAAAATGTTTATGTTTGGGAAGAAGAGTGCAGATCATTATTATGGGACAAGCCAGAATGACAGGCTATGGCAGATGGTAGGTCACTGCTTACAAACATGGGCACTCAGCTGGGCAGTGGCCATTCTAGCCAAGGTGGAACTTCCATCCTGGCCACTGTGCATAGTTGGTTAAGATGATTGTATTATTACTAGAGGCCAGGTGCACAAAATTCATTCACTGGGGAGGGGGGGTGTCCCTCAGCAGGGATTGCAAGAGAGCGCAGGCCAGGCCTAAGGACCCCACCGGTGCACGATCGGGGCCCGGGAGGGACGCAGGAGATTGGCCAGTGGGGAGGGACCACAAGAGGGCTCCAGGGCGTGTCTGGCCCATCTCGCTCAGTCCCAATAAGCCAGACCCCAGGAGCAAGCTGCCCCCTGGTGGTCAGTGCACGTCATATCAACTGGTCAACTGGTCGACTGTCTGCCCCCTGATGGTCAGTGATGTCATAGCGAGCAGTTGAGCAGCCTTAGCATATCATTAGCACATTTCACTTTGATTGGTTGAAAGACTGACCAGACGACCGGACACTTAGCATATTAGGCTTTTATTATAATGGATGATTGAACTTATTACCATCATATGCATTAATATGCACATATGCCCAGATAAATTTTTCCAATATTGTACTAGCCTTTCATTCTTAAGAAAATTTTTTCTTGGGCAAGATTAAATCTAGGCACGTTGCTAGATTTGATTTGCCAATATTGTATTAGGATTTTTCCATCTATGTTCATAAGTATGATAGGTCTATAATTATCTAGTTTTCTACTTATCTAATTTCGATGTCAAGATTAAATCAGTTTCATAAAAGAAGCTCAGTATTCTTTTTAACCTATGTCTGTTCTTTGAAACTGGTTTGAAGGATTATCTCTCTTCCTGTGGTTTAGAGAAAATTTACGAGTAAAATTCTTTTATCAATCTGACCTTCATCTTCTACTCACCCCTCCTTCCAGTTTCTCTGTTCCAGGAGCACTGGCCCCTTTCTGGACCTGGACCATTCTGGCATTTTGTTCTAGTTCTTTTCTCTTCTTGAAATATTCTCTCCCTAAATATCAACACGACTCATTTCTTCCCTTCTGAATCTGCCTTCTCAGGGACACCTACCTTGACCTTCAAGTTGAAGTATCAGACAAATCCTAGCTGGTGTTGCCTCAGAGGTTAAAGTGTTTGCCAGTGCACCAAAGGGTCATGGGTTTGATTCCTCTTCAAGTGCATGTACCTGCATTGTGGCTTTGCAGCAACCAGTCAATCTCTCTCTCCCTCCCCCCCACCTCTCTCTCTCTCTCTCTCTCTCTCTCTCTCTCTCTCTCTCTCTCAATCTCTTTCTTTCTTTTTCTCTCTCCCTCCCTCTCCCCCCATCTCTCCCTCTTTTACTTCCCTCCCTCCCTCCCTCCTTCCTTCCCTTCCTTCCTTCCTTCTCTTCCACTCTCTCCGAAATGCAATGGGAAAAAATATCCTCGGGTGAGGATTAACAATAAATAAATAAATACAAATAAATAAAAGATCAGACAAACCACTCCCTCACACCCACCTTGCTTCTTTCCACTCCTGTACAGAGCTTCTATCTTCCTTACCCTGTTCTATTTTTTAAAAATAATCTTTATCATCTTCTAGCATATAATTCTCCTTATTAAATCATCACATTGGATACCTCTAAAAAAAATAGTTTATTAGCATCCCAGAGGGAAAAATAGATTTCTTCTCCTTACTAAGTAAATTTTGGTAATTTATACTTTTCCATGATGTTGCCATTCCTCTGACTTGTAGCATTTATTGGAAAATGTTATTCAAACTAATTTCATATGAATTTTAAAATATCTTATGTGTGTCGTATCCTGCTTTTTTCATCCCTGATTTATCTCTCCTGCCCCAATGTTTGATGCATCTTCAGGATAGTTTATTTTATGACTATTTCCAAGAATCCTAAGTTCTTGATTCTCAGGTACTCTTGCATTTTCCACATATTATGAATTAGTATTCTACCTCATCTCTAATAATGTATTATTCCTTCAATTCTCTTTGATACTAATATTGGCACACGAGTCTTATTTTGGTCAGCATTTTTGATATATTTATTTCTATCCATTTATTTTCCATCCCTTTGTGTCATTTGGTTTCTCTTTTAATAATCAATTGCCTTAAATAACCTAACAATAATTGCTTTATTTATTCTAATGAAACATATATTTCCAGTTATTTCTTTCATTCCTTTCATGTTTTTCCTTTTTGTTAACTATAATCTTTGTTTTCTCTCTTTTTCCAATTCAAATATATTACTGTTTTTATACTTTTCCTATTATCCCTAACTATAATTTTATACCTAAATTCATGTCTAAGTATGTATCTCCATCCTCACCCCAACAAGGCAAAAATTGAGCACATTTTTAACCTCAGCTCTTTTTATTTTATTTTATTTTTTTAAAATTATTTATTGATTTCAGAGAGAAAGGGAGAAGGAGAGAGAATCATTGGTCGGCTGCCTCCTGCACACCCCCTACTGGAGATCAAGCCCACAACCCAGGCATGTGCCCTCAGCTGTAATCGAACCTGGGACCCTTCAGTCCGCAGGCTGATGCTCTATCCACTGAGCCAAGCCGGCTAGGGCTAACCTCAGCTCTTGAATAAAAGTTAAGATGATATGAAATTTTGTATTGAGAATTACTTTTCTTCCGGTGACTTCTTTCAGATTTTTTATGTCTGGCATCCAGTGTGACCACAGTCTGCTCCACTTCGTCGTTCTATGAAGTTAAAATGACTTTTCTCTCTGTTACCTTTTAATAGTTTCTCTTCATCCTCAAGTTTCACTACGAAATGCTTGATGTGCATTTATATTTATTCATCCTGAGCATTTCCATTTGCCTTCATATATTATCAATCTGCTATTGCATATGTTGTGTCATTTTTTCCAACAGAGCCCTGAACATATTAATCATAGTTATTTGAGATTCCCTGTCTGATAATCCCCAAACCCGTGTCATATCTGCTTGTGGTTCTGATGTTTACTTTGCCTCTTCAATGTGTGTATGTGTGCATGTGTGTCTCGGTGTGTGGTGTGTATGTGTGTGTGTGTGCATGTGTGTTTGCCTTTGCACATGCCTTATACATTTTTTTGCTCAAAGCCAAACACGGTGCATTGCGTAATGGGAAAACGGAGGTGCGGACCTGTAGCGTAAGATGTTTATGTTATTCTGGCCAGCAGTGGGCTGTGTTTCATGTTTGCTTAGATTCAAGCTTCCCTGGGCTCCTTGTTTTGTGCCCTCCCTGGACCTGGGCGTTTGCCACGTTCTCCTTCCCAGGTGGAATGCATGTCTTGCAGCTCCTGCACTTGCAGTCCACTGTTATTGCACTGGAGCCCTGCTGACATGGCAAAGTGGAGTGCGGAGGCATTCTGCAATATTCTGATTACATCTCGGGATTTTATTGGGGTGACCTCCCTCGCTGCGACCGTCATGAGTATTTCTAGGCCCCCCCTCTTAGTTAAAACAGGAAGAATTTCAGAAACCCCCTTCTCAGAGATGGGCTCTCGCTATGGCGATGCCTCTGGTAAAAAGTGGTTTCCCCTAGAGCAGTGGTCGGCAAACTCATTAGTCAACAGAGCCAAATATCAACAATACAACAATTGAAATTTCTTTTGAGAGCCAATTTTTTTAAACTTAAACTTCTTCTAACGCCACTTCTTCAAAGTAGACTCGCCCAGGCCGTGGTATTTTGTGGAAGAGCCACACTCAAGGGGCCAAAGAGCTGCATGTGGCTCGGGAGCCGCAGTTTGCCGACCACGGCCCTAGAGCATAGACTGTTTTGTAGAGAATGCTCTGGGTGCATCTCACAATGATCACTCTTCCCCACCCCCTTTCCAGGCCCTTCACCAGGAGTACTTGCTGAGGTCCTGGAGATCAAGTCCCTGTTACTATGGGGCACCCCCCTTAGCCTGGGCCCCCTGGAGTTTCTCAGCCACACACTACTTCACACTCAGTCTTCAGCGTTTGTTCAAAATTACCACTTGGGTATGCCTGCCAGTTTATAGCTCTGCCGCTTCTGCTCCCAAAGCAGATCTCTGGGGCTCTGACTCCGGGCTGATCTCTCCCTCCAGTTTTCAAGGGGGGAGGTGGGTACTGCAGCCTCTGAGGGGTACAAGCAGATGGTTGAGTTTTTGTGGTTCAGCTTTTTTGTTATTATATGAATGGGAGTGATGGCTTCTAAGCTCTTTACATATCAGAGCTAAACATTTTACATCACTTCAAAGGTAGAGGATGGTGGGGGAGAGATCAACCAAAGGACTTATTTGCATGCATATAAGCCTAATCAATGGACACAGACAACAGGGGGGTGGGGGCATGAATGGGAGGTGGAGGGTGATGGGAAATAAGGACACATATGTAATACCTTAATCAATAAAGAAATTTTTAAAAAGTGTTAGAACCATAAAAAATGTACTTTATTATTTTAGAAAGTATTTGATCACAGACTTTGCTTTTTCCCTTTTGTAATGTAACTGACAGGGGTTAGAACCCCACCCAGTCACCAACTCCAGGGAGCAAGTCTGGCTCGGATCCCCATCCTTGGAAGGGACCCTCTTCGTTCCCTTTGCCTGAGTGACACTCTGGCCAGGTCTGCCAGATTCCAGGCGGGGCGACTGTCAGACCAATAGCTTGGCCTTTGGTGTATGGTTCCATTTCGATCCGACGAGACTACTTAACTTGTTTAGAGCTGGAGCTATTTTTAAAATATTTTTTTTTCTTTCATCTCTCATCACTATGACAGAGGGGGATAGGTTTAAAACCTGGATCTATTGCGATTGGAACTCTGAAGTTATGTTCATCTTAACTTTGACTTTTGGACATTTGTGATGTAAATAATCATATACATCAATTACATTTAGGCCCTTTTGTGCCATAATTTTCCAGGGTGGATAAAATATTACGGAAAAATGCCGTGGCCTGTGTAGCTCAGTTGGTTTGGCATCTTCCCATGCGCCGTGGAAAGGTTGGCTGTTCATTTGTCGGTGAGGGCCCATATCAGGTTGTGGGCTTGATCCCTCTTAGGGGCATGCAGAAGGCAGCCAATTGATGTTTTGCTCTCACATCGGTGTTTCTCTCCCTCTCCCTTCCCCTTTCTCTCTCTCTCAAATCAATAAAAAATATGCAAAATTTAATAATTCTAACTACTCAAAGAAACCTTCCTCAGTTTCTACAAAAGAGTATGGTACAATGTTGCCTTATAAACTATATTTAAATTACTATGGCCCCAGACATCTAACTTCTAAATATTATAATATTTGAAAGTTTTCCCATGCCGCTTGGAATTATGGCAGTACAAAAACATTACCAGAATTGGTCATAAAGTTATTTAAATGCCTGCTAGAATTTATTATGTGCCAATCCTTTCTGAAAACAAAGGGCAAAAATAGCCGTGTTTACATATGTTCACATGGTAGTTATAGGTCAGATATGAATATGAAAAAAGTAAATAACCCATAGTATTTTTCAAATCTTTTGGACTTAGGTCATATAAATGATTTGAAAACATCATCACATTTGCCCCAGTATGAAAATGAACTTCGAGTTCTCCGTCTTTAACTTTCTGGTAGATTTTCCAGTTCCCGAGCTGGGCACATAGCTGCATTTCTGGGTCTACAAGGCCAAAGGGCGGGGTGGGGAGAGCCAAACTCGGAAACTCTGAAAACTCTTTTGAGAAGTAATTCTCCTATAAGTACTTTAACGAGGAAATGAAATGCTATCTTAATGGTTAAAATGATGCACTTAGCATAATAGTTGGTACTTACAGCGTCTTTTTCTTGCATGTGATTTACAGCGAGGAAAATGGTTGCTTTCCCCTACAGACAGGAAATCACAGAAATGGAAACGGTTCATTCGGCGCTCTGTTGACAGAGCCAGAAATGCGTGCTGCAGCGTGTAAGAGGCTGGGGCTTTGACAGGCATCCTCTCCCTTTCCATTCTAGGTCCGCATCTGCCTCTGCAAGCAGACTAAACCCTCTCTGGTTTTCCCGAGAGTATGGCCTGGAACCTCCGCCCCTTACTTCTACCCTGGCTGGTGCCTTTGCCAGAACCATGGGAAATTCACTAAAGAAAGCAATGATGAGGAAGGGAAAGGAGTGTTTTATTTCAATCCTTTTGGCCTACACTACTCAGGGGATTTCTGCCCTGGGTGTATAAAGAGGCATGGGAAAACAATGCCCCTCTTGGGCAGCAAGCTCTCTGGGGGGGACTTCCGATCTCAGACTTCTCTGCTCTTTGCCTGTTTGCACTCAGAAGTTGATGAACAAGTTAAGGGTGGCCGACGTGAATTCCACCTGAAGCTTAAGAAGTCATCTTTGGGGACCCCTGCCACCAGCATGGTTATTTCAGGGAAGAGAGAGGAACAAAGGGGTTTGCTCTTTGCCACGTGCATTGTTTGGGGTGAGAAGCTGCAGCAGGAGAAAGGATGCCTTGCTCCTCAAACGCCTGCCTTTTCAGCGCAAGGCAAGCTGCTGCTCTCTTTTTAAAAAAATATTTTTTTTTCATTTATTTCAGAGAGGAAGGGAGAGGGAGAGAGAGATAGAAACATCCATGATGAGAGAGAATCATTGATCGGCTGCCTCCTGCAAGCCCCCCACTGGGGATCCAGCCCACAACACGGTTATGTGCCCCAACCAGGAATCTAACCGTGACCTCCAGGTTCATAGGTTGATGGTCAACCACTGAGCCACGTTGGCCAGGCAAG
The DNA here is from genome assembly GCF_963455305.1 of Plecotus auritus. NCBI lineage: Eukaryota > Metazoa > Chordata > Mammalia > Chiroptera > Vespertilionidae > Plecotus > Plecotus auritus. Next base: position 166,406,047 of record NC_137782.1, read on the forward strand.
CTGCTGCTCTTACTTTGTCTGTAATCCGTTTGGGTCATGACACATAATAGACATTATACATAAGGCAGTGTAAGAAGTCAGAAACCCGGAAAGTTCTCTGGCAGCAACACCGTACCGTTTGATGCTAAAGAAAATGTCCTTGTAAAATGAACATTGTGCCTTTCATAAAAAACGGTCCCTTCATTTTCCGAAGTTTCACCGGCAGGCATGGCCTTTCATTCCATCTCATATAGCGACTGATTGCTCGGGGCACCGTATTCATTTAAAAGTCACGCTTTTACTGCTTTTCGATAATTGCATTCTGTGTGTGCAATGATCTGAAAGCTCTCCGAGGGGAAAGAGCATAATATGACATACATGTTAGAGAAAGGGGCCAAACCTCTGCCCGTTTCCCGGTGCTTGAGGCCCCTTACAGGGCTGATTTGCTAATGAGATAGACACATTGTTAATTTGTATTACTCTGGTTGGCAACTTATACAGACCTTTCAGAATAGAAAATTAAACCCATTTAAATCCTTCATTCATGGTTAATTAGGGGATTGAAAGGGTTAATCAATGGCTTACCAGCTGAATTTCTAAGTCACTGCCGTGTTTCTTGCCAAACATCGAGCAGTCAGTGAGTGCATTCAAGGAGGAGATATTCAGTGCTGAGCGGGGCAGGCCCTAAAGAAAAAGAATCCAGGGACATTTACACAGGAGGAGCCAACTTGCAGCTGAGGAGAGCGCAGGGTTCAAAGTCCAAAGGGATAGCCGAAACCGGTTTGGCTCAGTGGATAGAGCGTCGGCCTGCGGACTGAAAGGTCCCGGGTTCAATGCCGGTCAAGGGCATGTACCTTGGTTGCGGGCACATCCCCAGTAGGTGTGCAGGAGGCAGCTGATCGATGTTTCTCTCTCATTGATGTTTCTAGCTCTCTATCCCTCTCCCTTCTTCTCTGTGAAATATCAATAAAATATATTTAAAAAAAAAAAAAAGTCCAAAGGGATAGAAGCAGCAGCACACAGAGGCCGTATCAATAGGAGTCCAGGTCCGATTAATGTATTGACATAATTAGCAGAGTTATTAATAACGTGGCAGAAGCGGTTGGCAAGTGTGTGTACATAGACACCACTTGAATGAATTCAAAGAACTCTGTACTTCTCATAATTAAATTATTTGTTCTGGGAGCAACACGGGCTGGGGAGGCCGACGCGGCAGGCCAAACGTCACGCAGCCAATTTGTTTTTCTCGCTCAAATAAAATGTTCAGAATTTTTAAACCTTATCCAGCTGAATCTGTGGAGCAGAAATGATTATGACGATCAGGCCCACTTACAACTTCAGTGTTTGGGAAACCATGGGCCAGATCGCCTCAGGGTGTCAACAAAAAATAGGAAAGAAATGGAAACATAAAATTTTTATAAATGAAGGAAGTCTCTTGGTTGAGCAAATGCTCTATTTCTGTATTTTTGCTCCTGGATAAACATGTAAAAGTGAGAGCTAAAAGAATAAAGTTTCAAAAAAAAAAAAAGAATTGAGTTTCAGATTTTATAAAAACTGCGTGGAATTAAATGCAAAGCACAGAGAATAATGCCAACTATAGTTAAAGCTATAGATTTAAAAAAACAACAACTCTTGCCTGTTTCTTTAATTGTGTTTTTAATGCTATTTGCTTTAATCCTGGACTGCTTTTGTTCATCTGGTGAGAAGAAGGATGCAGACTTTTCTTTAATTAGTGAGATGGATTTTTTACTAACAAAACTATTGTATCTTGGACTTGGAAAAGTCAATGAAATTTGCAAGCACACTGGAAAATTAAGAAGGAAAGTTTTTTGGTTTTTTTTTTTTAGGCAAAAAAGACTAGAAATTTTAGCAAAAACATCACCATCAACAAAAACATGCTTAAAAGGATTTGGTCTATGCTTTCTACAGAGGGAAGTGTATCTGGGAAAGTGTTGGAAGATCTGGGTCAGTGTGTAACTGGGTAACACTGAGTGTGTGTGGGGGTGGGTGTTAGATGTGGGTGGGAGTTTTCAAGCCCTGACTGTGGTGTCTGGAAATCCCACCTAGGATTGGAATACTATTAGACCTAGCAGAATGCCACAGGCGTCCTCAAACTGCGGCCCGCCAGGGACATTTATCTGTCCTGCCAGGTGCCGCTGCCTGTTCTGCTTAGCAGCCGACTCGTCCCGGGCCCGCAGTGCGCATAGGAATTTGTTCATAGTTGGTTTTTTTTAAACTATAGTCCGGCCCTCCAACGGTCTGAGGGACAGTGAACTGGCCCCCTGTTTAAAATGTTTGAGGACCCCTGGCCTAGAGGATCAGAAAATTTAGAAATTACTTTCCTGAGGTGGTTCCCCCTTGATTCTTAATCTGATCCCTAAATATCTGATCAAATCTCTGTTACTTGCGGCAGAAGAATGGATGGACCTGTAGCAGCAACCTGAAGGCAAGCTGTAATGATAGCCACGGATATTCACTGTGCGCCGATGGTTTGCCGGCATTTTTTAGAACACTCTACCCATTTCATGAATCCATTCAACTCCCCAACAGCCCTCTGTATAAAGATTATCTCCATTTTTACAGATGAAAAACCTGAAGGAGAGATTTAGTTCATTGTCCAAGTTCAAACACCTAGAAGCTGCGAAGCTGAGATTTAAGCATTCAGGGCTCCAATCTGCTCCTAGCTACTTTGCTACACAGCTTCTCCGGAGACCTCAGAGACAAGACACCTCTTCTCCATCTGCACTCAGGAGTAGGATTTCCTCTCTGCCCCTTCTCCTAACCAAGGCGTAAGTACCACAAAGGGCCAGAAGAGTGAGGTGATCGGGAGCGTGGAGAGCCATGGAGTGAGGGGAGAACCTTAGGACAGTAAATCTTCCACCTCACACACTGCCCTTCCACTGCAGCTTCAAGCGTGTCTAGCCCACTGCCTCACTTCCTTGAATCTATGTGCATGTACCTGACAGCCTGTGAGGTCACCGATGCCTTCGGAAGAGCCTCACTGGGGGTCTTCTCTGCCCAGCCTCATCCTGACAATTTTTGTCTACATTGTTTTAGATAATATGGGCATTCTCAGAAAGCACAGGCACATGTGTAGAATCTTGGATCCTCAGGAGATGAGTTCTATAAGACAACACCTCTCAAGGGCGTCACAGGGAATTATATGATACTAGAGGCCCGATGCACGAAATTCGTGTAAGAGTATGTCTTTCTTCCCCCGGCTGCCTGCACCGGCTTCCCTCTGGCACCCGGGACCCGGGCTTCCCTCGCAGCGCTGGCTTCATCCGGAAGGTCGTCTGGAAGGACGTAAGGTCTAACTAGCACATTACGTTTTTATTATTATAGATGATACTGAAAGAGGGTGGAGGAAGTGATGATCGTCCTCATTGGGGCACAGGAACCTGTGAACATCACAGGTCGTTGCCATGTCCTCTGTCATGCTAACTCCTACATTCATATACGTCTGAATTTTATGGAGCAGGTGGGTGCACATGGGTTTTGAATGCTGGGCAGCAAGGAGAAAACCCCTCCTATTTTTCTTTCAACTTGATGCACTGGGGTCAGAACTGCTAGGGCACCCTGAAATGAACATCCTGTTCTCTTACACACAGTCTGGGATTCTTCCTGACCTACAAGGAAGTCTCTATTTTATTTAAAAATCTATATGCGTCTCTAGAATAGGAACTTAAAGTGGAATTTTTATTCATTTATTGATTTTTTTATTGAGGTATAATTTTCCTGCAGAGAAGTGCAGACATTCTAAGTATGCAATTTGTTCCGTTTTGACAAATGCATACCCCTGTGTAACCCACACCCCTATCAATATATTGAACTTCTAAATTCTCTTCTGCAATATATGGAACATTTAACGTCTTTCCCAGGCAATCCTCAGCCCCTCCCCACACATTATAGCCACCGTAGTTTAGTTTTGCCTATTCTGGAACTTCTTATAAATCCAAGTGTATGTGATTTCCCTCATTCACTGTTTTTATTTATTTATTTATTTTAATATATTTTATTAATTTTTTACAGAGAGGAAGAGAGAGGAGAGGGATAGAGAGCTAGAAACATCGATGAGAGAGAAACATCGATCAGCTGCCTCCTGCACGCCTTCCACTGGGGATGTGCCCGCAACCAAGGTACGTGCCCCTGACCGGAATCGAACCCGGGACCCTTCAGTCCTCAGGCCGATGCTCTATCCACTGAGCCAAGCCGGTTTCGGCTCATTCACTGTTTTTTTAAATGAACTCACATTGTTGCATGTATCAGTTGTCTGTCCCACCTTATTGCTCAGTAAGACTCCATTGTATAAATATACCAGTTTGTTGACAGACATATGGCTTGTTTCTACTTTGGGGCTTTCAGGAATCAAGCTGCTATGAACATTCTTGCATAAGACTTCTGTGGACACGAAGGAGGGTCTTTTGCACAGTTCCCAGTGGCACAATCATGTCTTTGTCAGCTCATGAGAACAGCAGAGGAGGAAGCAGAAGTGCTTGCCTGTGGCTGAGTGCCCACCCTAGATCTGTTTACTCCAGTGAGCTCTTATTCTTGCTCACTTATTCCGTTAATGACCCTAAATTCCACAGATGTTCTCTTTGGCCTGGAAAGACCACTGTGATATCTTTATTATTCAGTCCACTGAAAGACCCATGCTCCTGGCCTTGATGGGGTCCTACTGATAGAACACTAGCTCTGGGACACATGCCTTAATAGCTTGGATTTCTCTTACTTCTGGTTGGCAAATGGCATGAGATGGTGGCCCTGCATGACCATACAGGGACAGAGCTCCAGAGGAAGGCATGGGCTCCCCATTATTTGGCAGGAGGACATGTCTTGATATCTTGAACCTGTGTTTGGAGGAGTCTGCTGAAAGAAGGAGCACTATTGTATGGGTTACATGCCTGCAGCTGGTGTGAACAAAGTACTGGTCCCCCAACTTTCTGGAGCACCGGGAAATCCTAACATATTGCAAAGTGTCTTAGAGGTGGAGTAGGTCCATGAAATAAGAGAGGGTCTGCATATGGTGATGAGAAATGTATCCATGTTCTAAAGACTTTTCTGGAGGGTTAGGACTTCAATATTTTTTTTTGTGTGTGTGTGTGTGTGTAAGATACATCTTACCCCATAGCTTTGATACATTGAGTGTGATACAAACCTCACCCGAGAATGGGACATTTCCCTCACAGTATTTAAAAAACAAAGAGTGCTGACCTTACCTGGGAGAGTCCTGTAAAGAAAAAGGTGTTCATTTTATGGGAGATGGACTTTCTAACTTTGGAAAAGTAGCAAGCCTGAAATTAATTTCTGACAATTAGCCACGAATCTCTTGTCATTTTTTGCTCTAAACAGTCGCTTCTAATTATGTCCCTTTGATGTTTGCAACCCTCACATATCCTGAAACTAAGATCATTTCTTTTTCTCACACTTTCAACATGGTTAACACCAGCGCCTTTTGGGTTAGTCAGGTCCTACAACACCTTAAGAATTGCAAATTGCTCTTTTCTTCAATTTTCTCCTCAGCTGCCTGCTTCCTTAGCACTTAAAATCCTACCTTGTGCCTCACATAGTGGGAACAAAGATGTGACCACCTGTTCTCTTTGCTAGTGAAAGGACTTCTGACACAATGAATTTCATCAGGAAGCTGAGTGTCCATGTCAGCAACTTTATTTCCAAAGGCTCTAGGGAAATCTGTGTTTTGTCTTTATGGCTTTTACTTATATTGTACTCTTCTTCCTCCCCCTCCCCATCCTCCCCTCCTCCTCCTCCTCCCATTCTTCTTCTCCTCCTCCTCCTTCTTCCTCCTCCTCCCCCTCCTCCTCCTCCTCCTCCTCCCATTCTCCTCCTCCTCCTCCTCCTTCTTCTTCTTCTTCCTCCTTCTCCTCCTCCTCCTCCTCCTCCTCCTCCTCCTCCTCCTCCTCCTCCTCCTCCTCCTCTTCTCCTTCTTCTTCTCCTTCTTCTCCTTCTTCTCCTTCTCCTCCTCCTCCTTCTCCTTCTCCTCCTCCTCCTTCTCCTCCTCCTTCTCCTCCTCCTTCTCCTTCTCCTTCTCCTTCTCCTTCTCCTTCTCCTTCTCCTTCTCCTTCTCCTTCTCCTTCTCCTTCTCCTTCTCCTTCTCATTTCTCTCACAAAACAAAACATGGAGAGAAGCCCATGGTTTTTGCACTTTTTATGTAAGCTTTTTGCTGATTAAAATCCTAGGGTATTGAGTTAGTGTAAATGTTAAACATGTGTACCCAGAGTACAGAAAGCACTTTCTCTGTATGCATTTTTAAAAGCATGTCGGAGTTGTGAGTAATGCTGAATTGAAAATGCTGGGCAGCCAGGGCCCTCTTCTTATAGCCAATCCCATGATATTGTAAGTTCTCCAACCTTGGCTCCATTAACGCCTCCACATCATTTCTGAGAAAGATAAGAAAGTTCAGTTCTCTTATAGACCTTGGAAACTCTGGATATTTAGTGAACAGTAACTATTATTAAAAATATAGATATACATTATGCAGATCTTTTGTTTGGATGCTTTGGCATCTTGGGGTCTTACTGACACTGGCAGGGACTTCCCCTCCCAAGGTTAGCTAATACTTTGGAGCAAACAACTTGGCCACCTGGAAGTGCACCTTTTACATGCAGATCAACCAATCTAGAGTTCAAACCTCCCTTACCATGCTCTTACCCTCATACCCAAGGCCAGGGTTAGGGTTAGGGTTAGGGTTAGGGTTAGGGTTAGGGGCTCAGATAACTAGGGGCAGCCCTACCTGTTGGAGTCTGCTGAAGTTATTCAAACCAGCCAGTCCTAAAGCTGTGTCACCTGTTTACCCTGTGCTTCCTGTGGAAAACCGCTATAGAGGCTCCTGTCCATGTTTTCCCTAGATTCCTCTGGCTCCTGACTAACCCGGATGCTTCATCGTGTGGCCTGCATGGCATGTTGTCCCTCCTATTTCTAAGATCTATGAGTATAACAACATCTTTCTTCATTGAAGTGTCTCTGTGTTACCATACCCGACTACACAAAAACTGAGTACATTTTGAAATAAAGTACATAAAGACCCACTCAAAAATAGCTCTAATGTAATGGCTTTGAGGTGTTTGTTTGTGAAGTCAAGGACGTGGTTAGGAGTGACTTTGACCTGGCTTAGTCGAAAGCAGAAAGAGACCCAATGTGTATTGTGTGCCTCCTGTCTGCTACAGGAAGTCACTGAGACTTATGGTCAGGCTAAAGAGGGCAGTGTGGCCTTGAGAAAGGCCTTTCAGAAATGGATGGTCTGGGTTAATTTCTCTGGCTGCTCTAGGCTTCTTTTAGCAACATGACCTTCTATCTCATTCTTCCTTTAAACTGTTCACTGCAGAACTGAGACAACACTGAGGCAAGCTAGGTACTTAGGGCACAGATTTTCCAGGAGGCTCTCACGGTAGCTCAAGGAAAGGTGGGTATCTCTTTAAGATGCGCACCCAACTTGCCTTGTTGTGAACTCCATTCTCCAATCCCAGTTTTCACTACTAGAAATTTCTAAGTCTTAGAAGCCCAGACTTTAATTTTGCTATGTGCTTTTATGCTTAGATAAATCATCATGTCTAGTGGTGATTAGAATTACTCAGGAATTAAATTGAATCTGGGCATCTTCTTACTCTAATACATATGAAGCCAAAATGAATGAGAAGCACTGGATGCATTGTACATTCAAATGTAGTCATCAGGGTTGCTTCCTTGATATGGATTTTGTGACCATGGCAGCAAGAAAGCTAGACAAAAGTTTCCTGGCATTAGTGCTTGTGGAAGGAATGTTTTGAGTGGGGAAATCACACCATGGTAAAGGAGCGAGGCCATCACCCTTCCTATGTGTGTGGAGCACATGGTGCATCCCTTTCTTCTATGGAGCTTTATGTGCTGGTCGAATTGTTTACATGTCACCATTTTTACTCGGTGGACTTGTCAAGGGCAGAACCCATTCTTAGTCTTCTCTGCTTCTCCAGCATCTAAGACATACCAGACACTCAAAAAATACATGCAGGGAAAGCTCTTTATGGAATGAAACTATTTATAATGCATTTGATTTGCACAGGAAGCACATAATTCTGTGACACTGTAGTGACTACAAATCCTTCTCTCTATCCATCAACACAGGACCGCTACTTACAGGTCCATAGTACAAGTCTCTTCTTTCCCATAAAGTCCTCGAAGGCAAAATATATATATATATATATATATATATATATATATATATATATATATATATATATTCTGCTTTACATCTACCTCCCACATCATCTAGCAGATGGCTGTGAATGTACTGATGTGAGCTCACCTTGGTGAGGGGAAAAAAGCACAATCTACAAAACTTTTTAATATTTAACTCAAAATTCTTATGCATTCCACATTGTATATGGTGGATATCAACTGAACATATTGGGTATCTCCCAATTTCCATTTTTAAGCAAAGTTTCAATCTTTGGGTGTGGTTGCTTTCCCTTTTATGTATGTCTTTTGAGTTGTATTTTAAAATCAAGTAAAAAACATATGGTAAGGTAAATGACATAGTTCTAGGATTTCAGTGTAATACTTGAACAAAAGCTATGATATTCACAAGACTCAATGGAGCGTGTGTCTACTTATCTGATCGTGCAAACTTATGAGCCTCATAACAATGGCAATGAAGCACTTTTTGCATGAGTGACGCTTCAGAGCTTCTTCTAATAGCCAGGGTAGGAGACTTGCACTTAGCGATCAGAGTTTTTGGGTTGAATAAAACAGCATTCTTTTAGCTTCTCTGCTGATCTGCATTCTGACCTGAAGCCTTCTCCCCAGACTCAGCTTGAAGTGGCTTCTGAATCCTGTTCCTTTCTTCATTATATGACCCACTCACCTGTGTGTATTCATTTGTATTGGATTTCTATGCATCTGTCAAACTGATTACTTTTTAAAAGAGAAAGTAGCACAGAGATACGCCCTTTACCGACAGTCAATATATTTATATTCATGACTTTCTTGCCTTTATTCCTCCTGATCATTTTTGAAATGTGTCTGCATCTTTCACTTGCAACCATTTCCCCATTTGCATATATGTTTAGATGTTCTGTCCAGCCTCCATTCAAAAGATGTTCCTTTCAGAACCTCCTCAGCAAGGCATGCAAAATTAAGTGTAATCTGCAGTCACAGCCTATCTCCCTTCCCCCTCAATGTTCTAAGCAGATCAGTGATTCCTGCACTCAGCCAGCCTCAGGCTGTTCTCTCTGTCTTTGTTTGATCATCCCCCTTGACCAGAAATGCCCCTAACCCAGTCTCCTGCACCTGCCATTTTTGATCTAGTGTAATATATGCTCCTCCTCACTAATTTTACCTGGACCCCAAATTGGAGAGGTTGTCTAGATCCTCCAGACTTTGCGTGCTTCTCTCTAACTGAACTTAGGACACACTGCTTTGTGCCAAAAGGCTTCTGTTTCCTCCCATGATATGAGATGCCATATATGTAAAATATTGATTCTTTTGAGAGTAAATACCTACATTATGACTCTTTTATCCCCAAATATATATCAGTGTGCATTTACTAAGAACAAAAGTATTCTCTTAGATAACCACAGTATATTATCAACTTTAGTAATTTAACCTTGATACACTCCTTTTTTTAATTGGCCCAATAACGTCCTTTATAGCATCCCCCTCACCCCTAATGGGGGGGTGTGTGAATAAGCTGACCTGTCTTTCTGCAAGTCTGTCTCTCATTTAATTACATGTCTTGTTGATTCCACTCAATTGGTTTCTTGACTCCCATTCATGTACCTCTTGCCCTTGGCTCATAGCATCTCCCATTTGAATACCAGCTAATTAAGCCTGGCTATTCCTGAGCCTCTCCTTACCTCTCAACCTCGATCATCCTGTGATGAGAAAGGAGGGTTGATGCAAATTGCAACTGACAAGGTCTACCGAAGTGGACATTTATTGACTCCCACTAACGATGCACACTCATTCAGATAATTAGCATCCATTGTCCACACACACGGGTAGTCAAATCTCACCGGTGAGGTGATGAGAAGAGGGCTTCAGTTTGATGGGGAGCTTTTCCTCTGACATGTTCTACTGTCGTTGTCTTTCCATGTTAGTTATCTTAGTTCCACGATGGCAGCCTTCCATTTTCTCTAGTATAAAATATGTATGGCTCAGAACACTCCTTTCGGCATTTAACCTGGTTCAAGTCCAGTTGCCTCCAGTGGGCCAAGGCTGCATCCACACCCCTTTGAAGAGGATCTGGGAGCAGAGGCTGGGTGCAGAAATGGAATGGAAGTGCTTTGCTGGAAACATTCCTCCAAATGCGATCCATTAAGCAGCACCCAGGAATGATTCCAGAGCTGAGAATGAGCTAGAACAAAGCAACCAGGAAGAAAGAGGGAAATTGAGTGTGAGATACAGACAAGGGTAGACTGTTTCAGAAGGGGAGGTGAAAGAACCGGCTATGATTCTCTCAGGTTCTAGAACCTGTAATGCATTTTGGTAGCCTCACTTACAGTAGGAAAAAGATTGGTAAGGGCATTGAGCTACTCCTTCTCTCCTCTTGGTCTTCCCACCAGGTCTCTGTGTAAAACAAATGATTTCACCATACACACTTTTAGATTCTTCAATAAAACATGTAAACTTTTTTCTTAAAGAATAACATGTTTCCTGATAGACTTGAGTCATCATTCCATTACCCATTTGATTACTTTATATTCTCTCTTGCTCATAGAACACATGTATAGACGTACATGTGATAGAATATACTGACATGCAGTACTGTGGTAGACTATCGCTAGGCCATTTATAGGAATTACCTTATATCAGGACCACTTTAATCCTATACAGCATCTTTGTGCCCATTAGTAAAAGGGTGGACACAGCCCTGCTCCGGATCAAGCCTGGCTTGGGGAGAACACAGATTGGATATTAATTAACCTACTAGAGGCCCAGTGCACAAAATTCGTGCATGGGGGGGGGGTGTCCCTCAGCCGAGCCTGCACCCTCTCCAATCTGGGACCCCTCAAGGGATGTCCAACTGCCCGTTTAGGCCCGATCCTACCAGGATCAGGACAGTCGGACATCCCTCTCACAATCCAGGACTGCTGGCTCCCAACTGCTCACCTGCCTGCCTTCCTGATTGCCCCTAACTACTTCTGCCTGCCAGCCTGATCACCCACTAACCACTCCCCTGACAGCCTGATTGCCCCTAACTGCCCTCCCCTGCAGGCCTGGGTCCCCCCCAACTGCCCTTCCCTGCAGGCCCAGTTGCCCCCAACTTCCCTCCTCTGTCAGCCTGGTCACCCCTAACTGCCCTCCCCTGCAGGCTTGATCGCCCCCAACTGCCCTCCCTTGCAGTCCTGGTCCCTCCCAACTGCCTTCCCCTGCTGGCCATCTTGTGGCGGCATCTTGTGTGCAGATGGGGGCAACCATCTTTGACCACATGGGGGCAGCCATCTTGTGTGTTGGAGTGACAGTCAATTTGCATATTACTCTTTTATTAGATAGGATTCGGCCATCAGCTGAGCACACTAAGCAGCACCTAACCCTCACCAGACTGTTGTGGAAGCCCTAATGATCTAGTAATGTACAAGTTCCTATCAGCCCTCCCGGCCGGATGGGATAAGAGCTCCACTGGGCTCCACTGACTGTACCATGTCCCCACTCCACTGACCTATAGAATCTGAACATACCTTGGTGCTGGGTGACCAAAGCAAAAGGAAGTGGCTTCCATCCTGGAAATGTTAAGCTTTTCTGTCTTTACTGGTTGGAAAGTACATTGAACTTGGAACAATAACAACAAAAAGGCAGAGTCTGAATAGTTATTTCTGCCATTTCCAAACCTGGATCAGTTCTTTGTTCTGCCTTCACTCAGATGCTCATTGTTAATTTCTTCAAGGTGTATCTTTGTCTTGATTTGCCTCACCCTGAGCTCATAGTTACCTCCCAGACTAACAGTATCTCACGGTGTCTGAACAGTGCCTATGTTTAGGCTCCACCTAGCTCTGCTGCTAAATAGCAATTGATATGTGGGATAAATGATTTCCCGAGTCTGGACTTCATTGTTCTTATCTGTAAAATGGGATTCTATAAAGATCCAAAGAGCTTAACAGTGTGAAAATGCTAAACTATAAAGAACAGTGCAAACTAAAGACAACTGAAGTTATAAAAAGTTAATTTAGCCTAAAGTTAAAGAACAATTGCCCATTTTTCGATCATTCCTGGACACGGTTTGGACATCTATTAAGTACTGAAGAAATATATCATTTTCAACTGTCTGAATCTATAGGCAGTTGATTTCAAAGCTTAATTGTGTTTGAATGAGGAATCAATACACACAACTGCACTAACATCACTGTGCTGGAAATCTGTGCATGTTTCTGATGGTTTCATAATATATTTCAATTTTCCTTCTATTTTTCCATTATGATCTTATATTTTTGAAAGGGTTCTTTGAGCACAGCAAAGTGGCACAAATCTCAAATGAATGGTAATGATGATTTGTTTCAATTTCAAGATGCATTTGTGAGAATGTTCTTTAGCCCCTCCTGGTTCCAGGCTGTCTCTCCAACAATTCTTCCTAAACTATTGACTTTTACCATGTTCCTTTCTGGATGAAGGGAAAAAAAGTGTTCCCTCTTTACCAGCTTGTATTATTATGAGTGACAGCTACTGCTCTTTATAATTTGGCCACAGCCATTCTTGTCTCTCAGCTTTAGAATACACCCTCTTTTCCAGCTGGGTTTAGTACCTCTCAATCCCACAGGGGAGGAGATTCTTCCCAGTGTCTCTTTAACTATTTTGATCTGACCCCAAATGCCTGTGTTTCACCCTTTCCATAGGCAATCTGACCCAGTGCATGGAATCCAACTCAAACCCAAGTTCCTGATCAGGATTTTGGGGGTTTCTCTAGCTTTAGTGATATTCTCTCTCTCTCTCTCTCTCTCTCTCTCTCTCTCTTACCCCCCCCCCGCCCCCCCGCCGCCTTGGACACACTGCTTGGGAAGCGTCTGATTTCTGGGACCACACTCACTTTAGGATAATGGTGTCATCAATGCCAAAGTCAAGTCCAAATGGATCCTCAGATCATGCTGGGTCCTGTCTCCTTCACCCTGAGCCCAATTCTTAAAAAAAAAAAAAAAATACATTTTATTAATTTTTTACAGAGAGAAAGGGAGAGGGATAGAGAGTTAAAAACATCGATGAGAGAGAAACATCGATCAGCTGCCTCCTGCACACTCCCTACTGGGTATGTGCCCACAACCAGGGTACATGCCCTTGACCAGAATCGAACCTGGGACCCTTGAGTCCGCAGGCCGACGCTCTATCCACTGAGCAAAACCGGTTAGGGCCTGAGCCCAATTCTTTATCTCCTATTTAGTATAAGTCCACTGTGCATTTTAAAAAAGCATTTTCCATTCCCCAACACCATTATCCCTCAACACCCTCCCCTCCCCCCACACACACTCACAACTAAATAGCATTCTTGTTAGAATAACTAAATTTGGAGATGAATAGAGAGGATTAAGTATAGTGCTCATCCTATATTCTCCTCTTACAGTAACTGATTTAACATCCATGAGATTTTACTGGCAAAATTGATTCAAATCAAACCAGAAAAATTCAGCCTCAAATAACTGAAAATGAGCTAAAAGATGATAAGCAAAGAATATAATATGTGGCAATGTCTTCAGATTACTCACATTTTAGGCTTTATATAATTTGAAGTTGCAAACATGTGTTTAACAATGGTAGATTTTAAAAAAATAAATGTCTTTATTAATGATCAGGAAGCAGAACTGAAGCACAGTAATGCCTTGTCTGTGATGTTAAGCCTGAAAACGGGAAGCATTAAAAACATTGGGAAAGATATGTAACTAACACAAATAGAGCTATAGAGGTTATAAATGTGGATGGAATGGATAACAAAGATACTTCAGAAATACACAAAACAATTGAATCTGTAGGCAAATCTAATTGAAAGCCAAGGAGTCCTCAGACAGGAAGCGGGTCCTATGACTCCCTTTTCTAGCTTCATGTCCTATGTGATTTAGGGTCAGTATCACATGGTATTCCAAGTAGATTGTCTGAAGTACTAATACTGGCATTGTTCAATTAATAACATTGAACTTAATTTTTTTCTACTTTTATAGGGTGGCCTTACACCAATCTCTCTGAAAAAAAAAATTATTTGTCATTGGAGTCTGAGTATTTTAAGACTGCCACATTGCACAACTCCCTTCAGTCTGCGCAGATGGCGCCTCCTGGAGGTGTGCATTGCACACCTGCATGACTTCACACTACTGCCTTGATTTTAATTGAAATGTACACTGTTACTCCATGGTGCTCCCCAGGGTCCAGTGTTGTTTGTGTCATAATCCAGCATCTAGAACATGCAAACTGTCCACGGGGTTATGCCAAACAATCATTAACTGTGAATGATTTCAATATTCAAATATTCAGCATTAGGCAGATGGCAATCTGAATGATTTAATGATTTGCTGACAGTTTTTCTGGAAGAATTGAACAATGCAGATATCTCCTGTGTTACGCTGCATGTTTTGTTGGCTCGCAGCTTTTTAAAAAGTGACTTCTGCTTATGAATTTAATTAGATTGCACAGTCCTTCTGGCATCTAATCAATGTACAGGATGAAATGCACCCACTGATTCCAAGATTGGAAGGAGGAGGTCTCATTGTAGACTGTCAGGTCAGTGACTCCCAGACATGAAGGTGGGGTTGGTGCAAGGTCTCCGCCCAGGAGCTTTGAAGTTTTGGTAAAAGCCCCATTTTAAGAAATTATAGAGTATTTATTTCCTGCTATGAAAATACTTTTATTGGATGTGTACCTCTGCATTATTTTAAACGAGATAGCCAATAATTATTCTTGAGAAACTTCTGTTTTCACATAATGAAAATTATGTCTTAAATATAGAGTCTTGCCCTCTACAATGTTTCTGCTTTCTGACATAGTCCTGAGGTTGGTGCATAGAGAATTAGAGTAAAATACCCCTAGTGCCCATCCGATGTGGCTCATTGATTAAGCAACAACCTATGAACCAGGAGGTCACAATTTGATTATCAGTCATGGTACATGCCCAGGTTATGGGCTGGATCTCCAGTAGGCAGCATGCAGGAGGCAGCTAATCAATGATTCTCTCTCATCATTGATGCTTCTATCTCTCTCCCTTCCTCTCTGAAATCAATAAAATATATAAAAATATATAAAAAAATAAAATATCCCTAAAACTTGGAGATCTGTCTTGGAGAATTCAACTAATAAAATATACATTGTAAAATAGGCTTTACCACAATATTATTGTCTAGAGGAGGCTGAGTAAATCAACAAGGATAGATCTGCATGAAGTTTAGAAAATTGATGTGAGAGCCCAGAATTATCTGTGCCCCCCTCTGATTACTCCAAGGGGAAGGCACCTGCATGAGTGTCTGGGTCCACAGCCAGCTGTGTGGAGCCCCACAGTGGAAATGGGTTCATTAGTGCTCATCTGTCAATGCCACTGTCATCAAAATTAAGCCATTCATTTCTCTTGCCAAGTCTAAGTATATCCTGACTTCTCATGTTCCTATTTAGGACAGTGAGAGTCTATACCAGGGGTGGGCAAACTTTTTGACTCGAGGGCCACAATGGGTTCTTAAACTGGACCGGAGGGCCGGAACAAAAGCATGGATGGAGTGTTTGTGTGAACTAATATAAATTCAAAGTAAAGGAGAGGAGGGGAGAGCAAGAGAACCGAATAGATAGAACAGCCGGATCCGGCCCACGGGCCGTAGTTTGCCCAATGCTGGTCTATACTGACAGGAAAATGAGAGCATTCTGACTTGTATAGGAGTTTTCTTTCTCATTAATCAGTGATACGGCATCAGTTCTACATAAGTTTATTATGTCTTTAAGTTTAGTCATCACTAGGTGTATACACACACACACACACATATGTGTGTATACACACACACACACAAACACACACACACACATACTAGAGGCCCCATGCACAAAGATTTGTGCAAGAATAGGGCTTCCTTCCCCTGGCTTCCAGCACTACCTACGCTCTGGCCAGAGCCACCTTCTCATGTTGTCGTGTAAATTTGCGTATTCCCTCCTTATTGGCTGTGGGAGCCGCCATATTTGTTGTGGACTTACAGTCAATTTGCATATTCCATCTTTATTAGATAGGATATATATATATATATTTTTAAGTATATTTTATTGATTTCTTATAGAGAGGATTAGAGAGGGATAGAGAGTTAGAAACATTGATGAGAGAGAAACATCGATCAGCTGCCTCCTGCACACCCCCTACTGGGGATGTGCCCACAACCAAGGTACACGCTCTTGACCAGAATCGAACCTGGGACCCTTCAGTCTGCAGGCTGATGCTCTATCCACTGAGCCAAACTGGTTGGGATAGATAGATAGATAGATAGATAGATAGATAGATAGATTTCAGAAAGGAAGGGAGAGGGAGAGAGAGATAGAAACATCAACGATGAGAGAGAATCATTGATCAGCTGCCTCCTGCGTGCCCCCCTGCCAGGGTTCAAGCCCACAACCCAGGCATATACCCTGACCTGGAATCTAACCATGGCCTCCTGGTTCATAGGTAGGTACTTAATCATTAAGCCACACCAGCCAGGCCATCTCTAGGTTTTTCTATAAGATATGGTATCTGGATTCAAAGTAGGGTATCAGACACTTGACCTTGGAGCTCTGCTAGTATAATTGTGTCCCACACGTACCCCATGAACCCTACCCAAGGCCCTGCCTGGATCATCAATGATCTGTTTGGCTCTTCTGCACCCCATCATTCCTGCAACAAGAAAGGTATGTGGCAGGGACAGAGTTGGAGTATGTCATCCAGAGGAGGTGCTATCAGTTTCTTGACCAGAAAACTGAGCCTGAGCAATCAGAACCTTCTTACTTCCTACCCCACCCTGTCCTTGGAATGTACATTCTGTACGTCATTCCCACACTGGAGCTCTTTCAAGGATGTAGCCTTGAGAGAGAAAGGTATGGAGATCATCTGGGCTGAGTACGTGCCTGACCAGCTAAGACCTCTATCTAAATTTTAGGATTCTTGTGGGCAGGCACAGAGAACTACTTGGTTCACTGCTGCTAGAAACAACCCTCTTTGTAAGTCCCCTTGCTTATTAGACCTGCTCACTACCAGTCTGAGTGGTCTGCCTATTCTGTCTCTCCCTATCCTCCATGCAGAGACCAGGGCCAATATGCTAATCAACTGTGTGAGAGTGTGTGTGTGTGTGTGTGTGTGTGTGTGTGTGTGTGTGTGTTTGGAGGGAATAAAGATATTACTTTCCAATGGTATTTTCAATCTATTTGAGATAGGAGAGTGTTTATTATTAAAACTAGTATTTTTTTCTTTCTTTAGCAAATTTTGACTCAACATGTTTCTATCTATGAAGTTATTTAACAACTGATCCCCAAATGTTGCCATAGCTGTTTAATAAAAAAGGTCTTATTGTACTGCCTGTGACTCCAGACTTCACAACAATCTCCATGTAATTCTGGAATTATTTTAATGATGAGTTCTTTCTGACAGGATGGATTGCAAATTTTGGAGGAATGGCAGATGGTCCTGGTGAATTATCCTTTTTTTGCACACTCACTGTGTTTATAAAACTTGGTTCAGCGTAGCTAAATCTTTTTATCTCTTTCTCCCTTTCTCTCTCCTCCTTCCCCCTTTCCTCTTCCTTCCATCTATGTACATACATGCATGCATAAATGTTTAAACTGTTCATTAACAAATACAATCAATGAAGAATAGTATGTTAATACAGTCTTAACTCATATCACCACTAGTTCATTTTTGCCATCTTTGAAACTTATGGAAATGAAATAATATGGTTTGTATTATTGTGTGACTGCATTCCGGCTCTCAGCTTGTTTTTGAAATGTATCCATGTTGCTGCATGTCACAGTTGTTTATTCTTATGGTGTACTTTCCATTTTTTATGATCCTGCCACCATTCCGCTGCTCTGCTGTTGATGAAAACGTGTTTAATTATTAGGATAGTGCTAATATGTTCTAGCATGTGTCTAGTAGTACCCAGATGTACATATTTCTGTTGGGAATACACCTATGAACAGAATCACTGTGTCATAAGATAAACGTACGCTAAGCTTTCGGAAATGTTATCAAACCACTTTCAAAAGTGGTTTACAAATTTCCCGCTAGCGTTACATGAGTTGCTCCATCTCCCCTGCAGTACTTGGCATTTTCAGGTTTTTGAAACTGGAGCCATGATGATTTTTTGCATAGAGGCATCTAATGGTGATATTAATTTGAAGTTATCTGATTAATGAGGTTAAGCATCTTCTCACTCATTTATTTATTGGATCATTTGGATTGTATAAGTGTGTGCACATGTGTGTGTCTACGCATGCACGCATGTGAAATGCCCACTGAGGCTTTTGCCCACATTTCTAATGCGTTGGGTGTCCTTACCTTAATGATTTGTAGACATTTTCAGTATTGTCTGGAGTCCTTTATTTAATACCCATAGTGTAAATACCTTTTCTCAGCCCATGATTTGTGTCTCTTAAGGCTGAGGTGTTCTTCATTTTAAAACAGTCAAATTCCTTCCTTTTCTGCGTTAGTGCTTTTAGGTCCTATTTAAGGAACGTGTTTTGTAAATGATGGCACTCGATGCACTTCACTTCTACTCAGTTGTTTTGTTTTATAGAAAGATGGTTTTATATCATAACCGTCACAAGTGAGCTTGTCGAATTCAACGCTTACTTTTAATAGATTATTTTATATTTCTTTCTGTGCTCTTTGTCACCTGCAAGTTAACGAGAAAGCCAACTATCTCCATTTCTATTCAATATTGTGCTGGAGCTCTGACCCGGTGCGATGGGGCAAGAGGATATACAATATACAAGGTTTGGAAAGAAAGTAGTAAAAAGAATCATGTCTTCCAGCAGCAACCATGACATTGTGGCAAACTCAGTAGACGGAGTGAAATAACATATCAGACCCTTCACAGTCCTTGCGAGGCAGATGCACAGAATTCTAGAATTTCCTTCTAAGACCCCCTTTCATCTATCCTTCTGTATTCCTGTTTGGAACTGAGACCACAAGAGTTTGGATCACAGGGCCCAGGTTGTATTTAGCAATAAACCAGGGAGTAAAGTCAAGATCTCATGACCCCTGGGTTCCGTGCTTCATTCCCTGAAAGTGTTTGACATCGAAATGGATATTTGACACAGCATGCTGTGCAACAGTGAAAACCTTGACTAGCTTCTGTGCAGTGTGCCTGTCAGTTAAAAGCCCTCGGTATGTCATCGATAGAACTGTGCCGTTAATTAAATGTGAATTTCAGAGACACTTGGCTACGGCACTTAATGTTTTAAAAAGCATTTTTAAAGTAAAAGGCAAAAGTACACTAAAAACATTCACGATCAAAGTGAAACGCATCCTCTTGGTTAAAGCAGAGCTGTGTTACGATGCGGAAGGCAAGGGATAAATGGTGCTGCGAAATGCTCTTTTGGTGATTCTGCAGCCTTGAGGAGTGGTCAGTAAAATGTTTCCACATGCAGAATGAATAATCCCCAAAATTCTTGTAAAATGTCCCTAAATTATGTACTGTTTTGAGGTGTAGGGACATTTCTAATTGAAGTAAAGTATATCTGTGTATTTCTAGTAAGAGGATCATTTGAGAAGTAAAGCTGATGAGAGCATCTTGTGTGATATTTGAGACTGGACGGTAAGTGGCAAAGTCTTATCCAAATTAAAATGGCATCAGAGGGAAGGGACTGGATCTGCTATCTCTCTATCCCTTTCCACCTTTCATTCACGCGTGGACCCTGGGGCATAAATCACAGGTTTGTTTTGTTTTGTGTTTTGCTGTGGATTGGATTTTCCCTCAGCGAGTCTTCCTCCACTTATGTAATATTTTTCAGTAAAAAGACAGAGAACTTCCTAACACAACCCCATCCTTCCTACCCACAAACATGTGTCACCACTCAAGTCTGCTTCTACCTGATATTCTGACTTGTATGGCTGATGCAAAGAAAAACACTGTGTCTATAAAATCCAAATGCATATCCTTATCCTTCAGGAAAATATTAGTTTTTCTATCTGCTATTGTTCTGAGTTTATTGTTTTTTAATCAATTATATTTGAATAACTCTGACTTTGCTTTCAATCCTATATAATAAAAGCCTAATATGCAAATCAACTGAACTGTGGAATGACTGGTCACTATGATGCGCACTGACCACCAGGGGGCAGACACTCAATGCAGGAGCTGCCCCTAGCTCGCAGGCCACAGGCGGGACAAGGCAGGTGCAGGGATGGGGGTGGGGGGGGGAGGGGAGGGTCCTGATTGCCTCACCGGTAGCCCCACAGATCAGCTCTGATCTCCAGCCAGGCCTAGGGACCCTACCCATGCACGAATTCTGTGCATCGGGCCTCTAGTTTGATAATATACACATTTCCCTGATGCTACAATTGAAGGATTTCCTTTATTTAAAATTAATTTGGAGGCTTTGCTCATTGCTGCCCTTGGTCCTCAGGTTTTATTGGCACCAAGGACCAAGCAACTACGATGAAGTTACTTCTGACTGTTTGTGACTCTTGGGCTCATATACTCACCCTATAGTAGAGGTTCTCAACCTTTCTAATGCCGCGACCCTTTAATACAGTTCCTCACGTTGTGGTGACCCCAACCATAAAATTATTTTCGTTGCTACTTCATAACTGTAATTTTGCTACTGTTAATGAATCGTAATGTAAATATCTGAGTTTTCCGATGGTCTTAGGTCGCAACCCACAGGTTGAGAACCACTGCTGTAGAGCCTAAGACCATCGGAAAACACAGATATTTACATTACGATTCATTAACAGTAGCAAAATTACAGTTATGAAGTAGCAACGAAAATAATTTTATGGTTGGGGTCACCACAACGTGAGGAACTGTATTAAAGGGTCGCGGCATTAGAAAGGTTGAGAACCACTGCCCTATAGGATTTGCCTTTGTATGTTATCTAGACAGAAAGAATGATGAAAAATTCAACAACTTCTGCAAGAGTATGTTTTTAAAAGGGAATTGAGACCCAATGAAGAAGTTAACTGGAAAGAAAGGCTATGGCTGAGTTACAGTATATTCACATTTTATAAATTGTGAGCAAAATAAAAATATGTTCATTGTTTTTAAAAAGATAAATCAATTTTGGGCTATTGCCTAATAAGGACTTCAGATCTCATTAGGCAATGAAAATGCCATACACTAAGCTAGCTGTCACAAAGGATATCCCATAAGATATTTTGCCATAAAATATGAATAATCAATAAATACCTTCAGCCCAGCTGGTGTGGCTCAGTGGTTGAGCATCGACCCGTGCACCAAGAGGTCTCTGGTTCAATTCCTGTCAGGGCGCAGGCCCTGGTTGTGGACTCGATCCCCAGTAGGGGACATGCAGGAAGCAGCCAATTGTTTACCTTTCATCAATGTTTCTATTTCTCTCTCCCTCTCCCTTTCTCTCTCTTAAAAAAAAAATCAATAAAAACCATATTTAAAAAGAAAAATAAGCCCTCGCTGGTTTGACTCAGTGGATAGAGCACCAGACTACAGACTGAAGGGTCCCAGGTTCCATTCCGGTGAAGGGCACATGACAGGGCTGCAGGCTGGATCCCCCATGGGGGGCTTGCAGGAGGCAGCCGATTGATGATTCTCTCTCATCGTTGATGTTTCTACCTCTCTCTCCCTGTCCCTTCCTCTCTGAAATCAATAAAAATATATTTTAAAAAAGAAAAATAAATACCTTCAAAACTATGACTGCAAATCATCCACCCACACACAAAATAGCAGACCTTATATTTTATTCACAAGTTCAGTTAATGTTATTATTAATGATGGCACAACAGAACAGTTCCGCATTGCAAAGAGAAATCTCGAGATGACCTATCTGAGCCAATTTCGCCAGCCCTCTGACAAGCCACCATTAGGGGAGACTGGCCTGCAGCCTGACTGTGGCTCCTCTCACAGGGACACCATCACAGACATCTAGTTCCCAGAGTTTTGAGGACCATGAATGAAGGACCAAGTCCACATGCTTAGTTCTTCGAGCTCTAATTGCATCATTGTCTTGAGAAACTGTGTCCAAGCAAGCATAAGAGCTAAATACGTAGACTTCACTGGACAATTTCCTCTTGTTTTGAAGGTGGTCAGCTTCAAAGAGAGAAGCAGCCTCTGAGCACCAATGGGAATGGAAATATTTCTGTTAAATTCGCCAATGATACATCTGATAAGGGGTTAATTTCCAAAATATATAAAGAACATATGCAACTCAACCCCAGGAAGACAAAAAAAAAAAATCCAATAAAAAAATGGGCAAAGGACCTGGATAGATACTTCTCCAAAGAGGACATACAGATCGCAAATAGACATATGGAAAACTTCTCGATGTCATTAATTATCAGAGAGATGTGAATTAAAACTACAATGAAATATCACTTCACACCTGCCAGAATGGCTACCATCAATAAATCAACAAACAATAAATGCTGGCGAGGATGTGGAGAAAAGGGAACCCTAGTATGTGGTCAGTGGAAATGCAGACTAGTGCAGCCATGTGGAAAGCAGTATGAAACTTCCTCAAAAGTTAAAAATGGAACTGCCTTCTGATGCAGTGATTCTACTTCTGGGAATATATTCTAAGTATCCCAAAACACCAGTTGGAAAGAATATATGTACCCCTATGTTCATAGCAGTATTATTTATAATAGCTAAGATCTGGAAACAGTTAAAGGGCCCATCAGTAGATGAATGGATAAAAAAGCTGTAGTACATTTACCATAATAGAGTACTATGTGGCTTACAAAAAAGAAAAAGTAGAAAATCTTAACCTTTGTGACTGCACGGATGGACCTGGAGATTATTGTGCTAAGTGAAATAAGCCAGTCAGAGAAAGGCAAATACCATATCATCTCACTTATATGTGAAATCTAATGAATAAAATAAATTGATGATCAAAATAGAAACAGAGGCATGAATACATGGAACAGACTGACAGCTGTCTGAGGGGAGGGGTTGGGAGGTAATGGATGAAAGAAGATGAAGGGATGATTAGCTAAAGAACATACATGCATAACCCATAGACACAGACAGCAGTGTGGTGATGGCCGGAGGGAAGTGGTGGGCTGGTGGGGCTGGGTGGAGGTGGGCAAAAGGGGGAGATGGGGACATCTGTAATAGTGTAAACAATAAAAATAAAATAAAACAAATGAAACATTCATTGTCTTCAGGTCAACTACCTTAAATGGTTATTGACATAAATCAATTTTCCTGAAAAGATGTAAAACCAGGAAATCAAGGGATGCTTTGTGTGTGATTCCCAGATTGTTGCAAGAATCAAGAACTAGTTCTTCACAGCAGTAGCCGAATTTAACCGGGTCCACAGGACAATGGAGACCTGCCTGCTCCTTTTAAGCCGTTTTAACTTTGGCTTCTCTTCCTAATGTATTGATAATTCATTGCATCAACTCTACTGCTTTAATAAAACTGGTCATCCACAAAGCAAATATGTATTGCTTAATTTTCAGTTTGAGGGTTGATAACCACTGAAAATTAATCATCCATAGAAAGAGAACTAAGCAGCACTTCTAATCTCTGAGAAGATTGCCAGTATATTAGAGTTATGTGCTACAATCAATTCACATATAACTGTATAATTTATAAGCTCCAAATTAGATCAGCTATCTATTAGACCTAATAAAAATGGAAATGTATTAATCAGATTAGAAAAATAAAGAATACGATTAGCCAGGAATGGAATGCAACACCCCTAGAAGAAAGAACAATGACAACTTTTGTTATGAAAATTAAATGGGTTCAACTGGTTTACCCTGTCTGCAACCATATGCTTTTATTAATAGTTCTCAATATTTCTATATGAAATTTAAAAAGAAGGTTGAGTTGGGCCCTGGCCGATTTTGGAAATTATGGGGGAGCTAATATGCAAGAACAAAGGTTATTGATACCATCAATTATTCCAAAGAAGGAATAACGTTTATTGAGCACTTACTGCATGCCAGGTGTGGGGCTAGGACTGGAGTACATTTTAAGATTAATATTCCTGTTGAGCTCATTTCCTAAGTTATAGGTGTCATTAACTGTTTTTTTTTTCGTCGGTATACATATCTAAGGAACATATTGCTAATGTTTCAAACCCATACATATGGGGCATTCGGTAAAGTTTCAATGCTGACTAAAAAATCTAGTTTTATTTTCATGCCGTGTTTTTTCACTTCCTCATTTTGTTCCTTTACTCACCAGCTTAGCTTGAGCCAAACGCCTGCTGAACCAACAGAAGTCACAACCAGTAGAACCGATGACCTCCAACTACAAGAAAAGGGAGAACTGAAATCCCTTCTGTAAAAGTACTCTCTGAAGAATAACGCTTTCCCATTGTTTTAAACCTGCCTCCTTTTCTCCCAGGTGAAAAAGTTTCTTCCCAGGAAGAAACGGAAACAATCAAGTAACACAATGCCTCTAACATAAAAGTAGCCCATTACTTACCCATTAGGAACTTGACAGCACTTAGGTTAATAAAAACACCCTAATGAGTTTCTGTTAATCACATATTTGTTGGCCTTGTCATGTGAAATGTAGATGTCCTTCTCCAGGTATCTCCAAAGTGTACTGGGCATATAGCTGCAAAAGCAAATATCATACATGTAACGTTTCTGCTTAACTCAGTTAACCTGGAGTGAGCTTGCATGTGCCTGATAGATGTACCACTTATTTCAAAGCTTTGGTGCAAAGAGTTAATGAACAGCAGGACTTCTGCTTTCTTAGACTCAATTAATTTATTGTAAAATATTGTATTAATTTAATATTCTTTAATTTAAAATAATTTATTTTGAATTTTGATCACGGCTTATATTTAGTCACTTTTGTTTGAAAAAAAACTTTTTAAATAATTCAGAAAAACAATATTTGTATAGATTGTTCTAGATATTTAAAACTCTGAATAAATTTATTTTGAACCACCAATTTCTAGAAAATAGAAAATCAAGGGACATTTCCCAACTCAACATGTTTATTTTCATTAATCCTCACCTGAGGATATTTTTCCCCCATTGATTTTTAGAGCAAGTGGAAGGCAGGAGGGAGGGAGAGAGAGAAACGTTGATGTGAGAGAGAGACAGCGATTGACTGCCAGGGATTGAACCTGCAACCCTTCAGTGTGCATCCTGGAGGTCCTAGCAAGTGGAAAAAGGCCAAAAGAATAAAAGGCATCTAGGTTGTAAAGGATGTAAAACAATTGTATTTTATTGCCTACATAGAAAACCCTAAAGATTCTACAAAAAACTATTAGAATTAATGAATGCCTTTAGCAAGGTTTATGTACACAAAATCATATTAAAAGAACTAATTAAATTTCTATATACTAGTAATAAACAGCTTGAAATAAAAATTTATAATAGTAGCAAACAAATGAAAGAGATATACATAAAGCTTTCAAAATATGTACAAGTTCCATACGTTGTAAACTACAAATGGAAGAAGTCAAAGCAGTACTAAATAAAAGAATTATACTTTTTTAATGGTTTAAAAGGCTCAATGTTGTTAACGTGTCAATTCTCCCCAAGCTAATATATAGATTTAATAAAATTTTAATCAAAATCCCAGTAGTACATTTTGAAGGAATTGACAAGCTAATACTAAAATTAGACCAGTATATATTGAGATGCAAAGGAACTAGAATATCCAAAACAATTTTGAAAAAGAAAAATAATATTGAAGGAATAACACTACCCAATTTTAACATTTATTATAAAGGCCTAGTAATTAAGTCAGTGTGGTAGTATTGGTGATAGGATAGACACATAAATCAGTGAAACAAAATAAAGCTCCAAAAATAGACCCAGATACATATATGAACAACTGGCATTGGACAATGGTTGAAGGCAATTCCATGTAGAAATGACAGTGTTTTCCTTAAATGGTTCAGTAGCTATTGACATCTGTAAGCAAAAAATAGACCTTCTTACTCACTCTAACACTAAATATGTAATTTAACTCAAAATGCATCATAGTCCTAATGCTAAACCAAAATTATAAAACATCTAGAAGAAAATACAGAAGAAAACTCTGTAAACTTGGGTTAGGCACAAGTTGCTTAGGTATGACACCAAAAACATAATAAATTGGACTTTATTTAAAAAAAACAAGAACAAAAAAGATAGTGTTTGGAAAAGGAAAAGACAAAGTGTTGATTGAGAAAAATATTTGCCAGACACACATCTGCTGAATGACTTCTATCCAGAATTTATGAAGAACATTCAAAGCTCAATAATAAGAAGAGAAACAATGCAATAAGACATAATGGGAAAAGTATTTCAACAGGCACTTGACTAAAGATAATAAACAAATGGCAACACCAGATGCTGGATACAAATGCTGAGTATCATTTGTCACTAGGGAACGTGTATTAAACCACATGGGATATCACTACACATTGATGAGAGTGGCAAGAAAGACAAAACAAACAAAACGAAATCTCACCTGATAAGCAATAACCATAGGATCCAGTAATCCCACTCCTAAGTATTTACCCAAGTTAAAGGAAAGCTAAGGTCCACACACATATGCATATGTTTATGGTAGCTTTATTCATAATAAACTCCGAACAACACAGTGTCCTTCCACTGTTGAATAGGTAAACATGCTGTGATACACCCATACAAGTGAATAATAATATATGCAACAATATGGATAAATCTCAAATCTATGGTAAGCACATAGTACACTACACTATATGCACTATGATTCTATTTGTCTGACATTCTACAAACTAAAGAGTTCATCCTAAGTACGGAGAGTGAGGAAAGGGATTTACTACAATCTGTAGGATTTTTCCTGGGGTGAGGGAACTGCTCCCTACCTTGAATTGAATGGAGAAGCTGTGACTGTGCATTTGTTTAAATGTAGAACTCTGCATTTTAGTTAAGTATCAAGAAAATGAAATACGAAATATAAAATAGCTAAAATCAGCATACATAAACTTAAACGATGATGCATTCCCCCGAACAAGTCACATGTTTTCTTTTGCAAATTAATAGTTGATTTTAAATGCATAGATGAAAGAAGTGTACATAGTGTATATTTTTTTTACAACCAAATGGGTATTTTTCTGATTTCAAAACATATGCTTTCCTGTTAGACCTTAGCAGCAAGAGGTCCAGGTTTAAGTTAATTCATGCGTCCAATGGCATATTGAGCACTGCTTTTAGATTCTCTGGAGTATCACATAGAGGACATGGCACATGACCATTTCCTCTCTCCCCATTTCCTACTCACACAGCTATAGAGACTCACTGCTCTGTTTCCATTATCACTGCTCTCACTTTTACCCTGGACCTCTCAAATGTTCAGTGCAATGAGATCATTTCAAGCTTCATCATAACATATCTCAAGGCATTCCATACTACTGACCATTTCATCCTATAAAATATAAGCATTTCATTTCTAGAATTTTAGCAGAACCTGTACTGGTCCCCATGATATCTCTTTGCCTACTCCTCTATTATTTTCTCTCCTTGGCATCCTTTGTGGATTAGTCAAAATCTGCTATTTCTTTTTTACTTCTCTCTTTCCAATGAATATATTTTCCAACATAAGCCCATCTCCTTCCATGCCTTTAACAACTCTCAATATGCTGATGACTCCCCAATTCAGAATTGTCCCCCCGATTTCAGGATCTTGAGTTGCAGACAGATTTACTGCTAAACTCTCTCATCTTCATCATCCTGTGACTGCATCTTCCCCTTCACTCAATGATGTCATCTTTGCAAATATTTTCATCCGTTTCTTGGCCTCCAAACATCTGCCTTCCTCCAAACTAAGTATAAAGCTAGCCATTTGGCCACATTTTCTGAAGGATAAAAGCTTGGGAGTAACATTATAATAAGTGTGTCAGATAACGAACTAGAAAATAATGGGAAATCAGCTTCCTCTCTCTCTCTCTATCTCTCTCTCTCTCTCAATATTTTTTTATGTCCTCTGCTGGTAAAATTACGTGGTCATAGTTCCTCTTGTTTCAAAGGTACCCCCGTATTAGATAATTTGGGATATTTGCCTTGGTACACTTAGACATTAGGGCAAAGACTCTTACTATCCTTGACTCTAGTACACTGTTTCTTGTTCCTTTTCTTGAAAGAACAAGATATTTATTGCACAAAAATATAAGGGTTTGGGCATCAAAGATGTACACTGAGAGAGTGATGCTCCTATAGATTCTTATATTAATGGGAAAAGAGATTCGTTTGTGGGGTTTGGATATGGTTTCCTGGGACTTGAAACTAAAAGAGCAGAGAAGTATTCAAATATGTAAGGTTTTGGCTTTAGGATTGCCAATGTCAGGTGAAAATAGACTCGCTGCTCAGTTCTGCTTTTATTTAACTTGTACTGAACAATTTTCCCAGCTTGATCAATTTTTCCATTCCCCCTTAATGAAAGTTGCTAAGTTCTAAAACTACAGGAAAATACACATAATAAAATATCGATACACAAGTACCTGTCAGCCAGAATGAAGAAATCTTAACATTTTATTGCTTCTGCTTCAGATTTCATTTTATTTTTTAAATAAAAGATATATAACATTATGGAAGATGGTAAAGTCCTCTTTGTTCCCTGTTGCAATCACATTAACTTACCTCTCTTTCCCTGAGACACACACTATCCCAAATATGGCATGTTATCTTTCTCTTTGTGTTTTTATTGTTTTGTCACTTATATATCCATAAGCAAAGCACTGATTTCCATTGTTGTTTTAGAAATGTATATTTATGCTGGCGTGGTGTGTTATTCTAGTTTTTATTGCTGTATGAATTGTGTGAAGGTACAATACTTTATTATTCATTTACTTAATTAAGGACTCCACTGAAATGGGAATTTTTATGCACATCTTCTATGGTGAATATGTGCAAGTTTCTCTTGGACATATATTTAAAATCATCATTGCTGAGTCATAGATTGCATACCTCAATATATCCAGGTTTTGACAGGTTGTCTTCTACAATATGTTGCCATTTTACTCTTCCTCCAGCAGATGAGAGGTTCAGTTACCTTTGTTCTTGTCAAATCTTGGCAGTACCAGAAAGAGTTTGAGTTACTGTTGTCCTTGCTAAATCTTGGTGGTCCCAGAATTTTAATTTTTCTAGTTTAATTGGAATTGAATAATATATAGATAATCTCCTTAAAAGATGAATGTTTCTTCATATATCTGCTACCCTTTAGTATTTATTCTTTTGGGAATTGCCTAATTTAAAAAGCAAATATTATAATGGAAAACATACAGAGAGCTGTGTCCATGTAGCTTAAATATCACGACTGAGAACTGAGGCCACCTGTGTCAGCATGTAAATTTATATGATTCATGGCAAGAAATTCTTGCCATGCCATCCCGTGTTGATTACTTCTGCTTTGTAATGTAGATTGAAGTTGGGAAGTGTGATGCTTTGAGTTTTTTTCTTTTATTCTGGATTTCTTTGGCTACTTAGGGTCTTCTGTGGTTTCTTACAAATTTCAAGATTGTTTTTTCTAATTCTATAAAAATTGTCATTGGAATTTTAATAGTGATTGCACTGAGTCTCTACAGCCATGTGCCACATAATATATAGGTCAATGATGGACCAAATATACCATGGTGGTGTCATAAGATTATATACATAGCCTTGGTGTGGAGTAGGCTAAACAATCTAGGTTTGTGCAAGTACAATGTTCGCACAATGACAGAAATCACTTAATGACACATTGTAAGTATCCCCTTTATGAAGCAGTGCATAACTGTATATGGCATTGGGTAGTATGAACATTTTAACAATATTGTACCAATCCGTGAACACAAGATATCTTTCCATTTATTTGTATTTTCTTCCATTTCTTTTATCGGTGTCTTATAGTTTTCAATGTAAATATTTTTTTAATTCAGTTAAATATTTCCCACATCTCTGTTCTCAGGGAAGAGTCCCTGCTTCCATTATATCTCTTAAAACACTGCAGTAATAATTTGACTATTTACATACGTATATTTATCTGTTTTAAATACTGTGTTCTTTCATGATGGGGATGTTATCTGATTTATGTTGGTTTTTGGAGCAGTTAATGGCATTTAACAGTACTCAACAAAGACTTGTTGAATACATTAATAAATGAATGAATGAATGAGGTATCTTTCTAGAAACTTCTACAATGTGGCTCTTACATTTCTTCTGAATACCTCTTGACTCCCTTGTCATCCTTGTAGTTTGCTGTTATAGTGTCTAGTGATGATCTATAGAGATGTGGAAATATCATTTATCTGCCTGCCATAGAGAAGTCAAATTTGTCACCTTCTTTATTTGATTCTCAAAAAAAAACAACAAAACCCTCCTACATTTTGCTTTGATTTATCCATTTAGAGTGCTTTCTATCTCTCCAGGTACTATAAATCAAGCATTTCCTTTCTTCTGGGTCTGCTTGGAAAATTGATCAGCATCTTGGCTGATACCTTACATTTGGGCCATAGTACCTTAGGTCCTGATTAATTTACAACATGTGACTATTTGCATTTTGTATTCATCCTTTGATGTTGCTTTGTTTTCCTTTGTGGCTGGGTTTGCTCTACTGCAAGTAGGATTAGCATCTTCAAACATGTATATTTGAATTCTCTTGAGGTCCTCCTGATCCCTTACTTGAAAATTCCTTCACTGAGGTACACCTTGCTTTTCCTGCAGAGAGATTTGTTGGATGAAGAATGTTGTTGAGTATTATGGAGAGTCTCACTCTTGACTTTAGATATCTTTGTTATTAAATATCCTCTAAAAGGATAAGCAATTACTTTGTCACCCTGGGGAGGTGTGGGTTTTCCTGGCCAATAACAGTTGATTCAAATGTAGATCCTGTTAGCCATTCAGCTTGGGTGGAAATGATCAACTGTATAAGGCAGATTGAAAGAGATTCTGTGACTATACTACATATCTGGATGGATAGTGTTTCCTGAAAAAGATTTAGGGATAGTGAGCATGTGAAGCTTCAACTCTGCAAATTTCAGTCATTTATTTATGTTCCACATTTATTAGGCACATACATGTGCTGACAGTATCCTATTTATGTGGGGTACACCATGAATAAGACACTGAGTCAGTCTTCAGGGAAATGTTCAGTATAGTGAGGAAGATAGAAATAATAAATTAACTGTAACATGTTGTGTCATGTTCATGACTGAGGTATGCACTTGGAGCTGCCAACATAACCCCAGGTTCCACGTGTGTGTGTGTGTGTGTGTGTGTGTGTGTGTGCGCGCGCGCGCACGCGCTTTAATCCTTACCCGAGGATATTTTTTTTCATTGATTTTTAGAGAGAATAGAAGGGAAAAGGAGAGATAAAAACACTGATGTGAGAGAGACACATCGATTGATTGCCTTCTGCATGCCCCTGCCCAGGGCCTGGAGCCTGCAACCGAGGTACATGCCTTTGACCACAATCAAATTGGTCAGTCCATTGGCTGACACTCTTATCCACTGACCCAAACTGGCTAGTGCTCCACTTTTTTTATGCTGAACTTTCCTGGAGTGTGTCAGAAGTCTGGCTCAGGATCACGGTTGGCCCTTTGGACTTAGAAACAAAAAAAGGTTTTTGATGCAACCTAACATTAATCATTTTGAAAGGTAATAAAGTAAAAGTTTAGGCATCACACCCAGGACAATGAACAGAAGTGGGAAAGGAATTAGAAAGTAGAAATGTCTCAGTGTTAATTTTGTCATCCACCCACCCACCCACCTAGAGAAGTGAATATTTCAAAACTGGAAGACTAGAGCTGTACCCAAAGGTCGTAGTGGAAAACCTAGCGATTCTCATTTTAGCTTTTAAGACTAACTGGCATATGTTGCTGGCAATCTCATTGCATAAATTAGGTTTTAAATAAATGAAGTAGGAAACATTCTCAGAAAATGAGGACATTCAAATTTAGAATTTCAAAGTTGAGCATCATTTTTTGACCCCTAAACAAGTTGCCTTTCTGTTTATAGAGTATGTGTTAACATATCAGCATATAAATTGAGGAATAAATGGTTGGAAAAAACTATCTCAGGTCGTACAATGGAGGCAAAGGAAGAGAGAGGAGCACATATTTGGCAGAGTCAGTGGAGAGTTAAATATAGTATGAGATGTACTCAACTCTTGGGAGCCTATGGGATTCAAGCACAGAGCAATGCTAATATCATGTCTGTGGGTCTGCAAAAGGAGACATGATAAAGCCATTAGGGGTTAATGAGACAAATACCTGAGCCTGTGAGTGAAATTCTTAGAAGAGGACGAACTCTCAGACGTACTATCTCTTTCTAAAGAGGTAAAGAATCTATCTCATAGATGCTGGACCAATAATACTATTAAAAAGTAACATTTGTTGAGTTCTGGCTATGAGCTAGGGACTATTCTAAATTCTAACATATATCGTCATTTAGTCTTTCCAAGAACTCCAAGGAGTGGAGGCTATTATTCTCACTTTTAGATGAGGAAACAGAGAGGATGACTAACTACCCTAAGGTCACACAACTGGAAAGGAGACAAGCTGGGATTTAGCCCAAGGAAGCCTAGCTACAGAATTAACTATGAAATTCTTAACCGCTATGAGAATGATCTGGTGGGACTTGGAGGTAAAGCTATTTTCATGGACCTCAGGATGCCACGGAAATTACTGAGCTAGATAGATCTTGACTTACTTTTGAGAGACTATGTCTACATGTGAAACCCAGAAATCTACTTGCCAAAACTGGTTTTATTGCCTCTCAGCTCCAAATTCATCCTCCAGCACCGGCTCTGTGTAAGGGATTGAACCTTTCTCCTTAATAACGAGCATCATGCGAAGCTTTGTCAGGAGCACTGAGGGCCATGGCATGAAAGGGGACTTCTCTTCCTGGTCCTGGTTGCTGTGTTGGCTTCTGTGTGCTCCTGTTGCGTGACTGTGTGTGGTGTGGGTGTGCTGGAACATCCACTGATGCTCTGCCCCAGCCACACACCCACAGCACAGACACTCAGAAACCTCACAGTCCACCCCAGGCCTGGTGACCACGTTCTTATAGTTCTGTCCAGCCTTGTGCCTGCAATAATGTCCCAACTCCCTTGGTCTGCCTGCTTACTAGTATTGGCTCACTTGTGACTTGGAGGGTTGTTGCTACTTGCTCAGCAACTGTGGACAAGCTTTGGCTCAGGGCCACCAGCCAACCCCTCCAACACCAGCTAGACTACTCAGTTTTTCCATGAGGTTTGAACCCCAACCTTGGGGAGACATCCCCTTGTCTATGTTGTCTTTCTTTGCACACTCACCACTGGCCCTAGAGTACGCTTCAGAGTTCTCTGTATATTTTTATAGTTGTTCTCTGGTCATAGCTTCATGATATTTTTAAAGCAAGCTTCCCTTGTTTTAAATTATAATGTGGTTTCTGTTCCCTGATTGGATCGAGACTGATACAAAACCAGGCGGGCCGAGGACTGGAGTATTATGGCACAGGTGAAGTAAAGAGGAAAAGGCACGCCTCTCGCTCAGTGCGGCGACAGTGGAGGAAATGATGCAGGAAGTTATATCAGATTGTCCGTGTGTAAGTTTTGAAGTGGAGAGTAGGGCTTATACTTCTCAGATATTCATCGTCAGAATATCTGAGAATGAGAACTGAGTTCCCACATATTACATGATAGTTCCTACCTACATGCCAGATTGAGCAACACACATACACAAAGTGACCTGAAACCCTCCTTCCAAAGGTTCAAATCCATAAATCAATGACTACCTTACACTTTGTGATGCTTTTTGAAATTTATTAGAAAGATAATGTGTGTAACATTCTTCAAAATTTGACTAATCCTATATAATGAAAGCCTAATATGCAAATTGACCAACTGTCAGAACGAGCTATGACACACACTGACCACCAGGGGGCAGATGCTCAATGCAGGAGCTGCCCCCAGCCCGCAGGTCCCAGGCCAGCCAAGCAGGTGCCAACTGGGGGGCCCCCTGATCACCCTGCCAGTTGCCTCCTTCTGCAGGAGGCGACCGGTGGCAGCAGGGGACAGGGCCGGTGAGCAGGAGGCGCCAGGCTGGCCAAGGCGGGTGCCAGTGGGGGCCCCAATCGCCCCGCTGGTCGCCCCACAGATTGGCTCTGATCACCGGCCAGGCCTAGGGACCCTACCCATGCACGAATTTTGTGCATCGGGCTTCTAGTTCAAGTATAATTCAGAACAATTTACTGATGTGCAGTGATTATACAGAGACTTCGTTTTGCTTCAGGATTTCCAAAAGGAATGCAGGAAAAAGCCTAACTTTTTTCACTGAATTTATTAGGGCCCCTTCTAATATAGAATGACCTCATATCAATTTTATTGTATCTACAAACGCCCTACTTCCGAATGAGGTTACATTTATAGATTGCTGAAAGATATGAATTTTGGGGGGGCATTATTCAACACAGTAGAGCACCTATACCTTATTCACCATTTCTCAATCAAACAGCTCTCCTCTTTGAGTACTTTCTAATTCATAAATATTTCTCCTGCCATTGAGTAGTGCTGTGTCCCTCACATATGGCATTTATTTGTTTCCTTGGCTGCCTCCCTCAACAATTTTGAGTTTTGGGAGAAATACTGGTTTATTATTTATCTTTGCTTCCCCAGAGCCATCTTCAATGTCTACCTTAGAGTAAATGCTTGATAAATGTTTGATAAATAAATGGTTTTTAAGGGAATACATGCCCTGTCTTCTTCCTCATTGAGGGATTAAAGCCCGCAAGCACTATTAACTTTCTTACTGTCATCCCAGCCCTATTGGCCACAATTTCATTTTCACCAAGATGGAAAGAAATTGAAACCATGTTCTTGGTGAATTAGAAACATAAACTGTGGTCAGGATGGACTCTCTGAGTCTAAAAAAAGACAGAAACAGAATGTAAATCTTAAAATGTTACTGAGAATGTTAGTAATGATATTGACTTAATTCTGCTCACTCGGGGAGGGCCATGACTGAACTCAATGTGTTGAAAAGTTCAGAGACATTAATCTTATCTGCACCCCAGAACTCCCTCTGCAAAGGCAAATGAGCAAGCATTGACGAATGCTGCTTCATCAGGAGGATTTAAAAATGCCATTTGTCTTCATGAAAAGGAAGCAGTTTTACATTTTACAATGAATCAGTGAAAATAAAAATTTTCAGCCATTACCCTTTGACTTTGGATGGACTTTATGAGCAGCATATCGGTGCAGTGATAGACTTGCTTCAGGCAAAATCTTGACAAAAAGATATTTTCTGGCAAAACAGCACCCATACTCTACAGGCCTGTTCAGGACTCTTTTATAATGATTTATTTAGGGTTTTAAATTTCCTCTTTTATTTACCTTTCTAAGAGACAAGGAAAGTAAAAACTAAAAATAATAAAGAAGGAACCAAACACAAAAACACTATATTTTTTAAAGAAAATTTTATACCAGAGTAAATATATAGCCAGCCCAAGCTTGTATTTTTTCTGTATCCATATAATAAGATGTTAAAACATTGCCCCTAGTGATTAACATGAAAATTTGCAAGGACTCTAGTGACCCAAACATACATATACCATGATTACATAGACTTTAGACAAACAGAGCCCTAATATTAGAAAGTACTTCATGATTTATTATCAAATAAGTAGAAAATGAAATTATTTAGAAATCCCCATCATATTACCAGTCATATGAAGGTTTTGTAATTCTTTTATATTTTAGTATCTATTCAAGTAATGTTTTTGGCATTTAATTTTTACTCCTCTTGTGAAGTATATTTCAGTGTACTTCAGAAGCAGTCATTAGTTTGGGAGGCATCAGTAGCATTCCTGTGGATTTTGCCAATCTTTTTGCACTTGCGTTTATCTACAGGAAATTTATTGTCATTAATCTTTTCATTCTTCAATGATCGTATTACCTGGTGAACTTTAAAAAACTGTGCCCCATCAAAGAGTTCATTTTCAGGAGAAAATGCGTTGAGGCCTGGAATTCTGCACTTTATAAAAATACTCCAGGTGATTCTAATACCGGTGGTGTGGGGACCACATTTTGAGCAACATTCATCTTTTCTTCTACTTAAGTACACTTTTTGTATGTAGATCACCTTTTCTTTGTCCCAGAAGAGACATGGAAATTTCATTGTTGCATCACTGAGCTTCCCTTACATCCTTTTAACTTTACACAGGCTGATAAATTTTGTGGAAACCACCAGCTGGCTCCACGTGTCTCCTCCTTTGCCTACACCTTCCATTTTTAAGACTCTCATTCACAATTGAATACTTCATTTACTTTGACCTTGAGAATCAGTTCTGTACAGCCTCCAAATCCTTTTTCCCTGGGTCCTTTGCCTCTACAAAACTCAGCTTCTCAACTTAAGTGCCCACCATCTGGGGAAAAAAAATCCTGCTTACACTTCTCCACCTCATCAGCTCTCCATATGGCTTTGAAACTCAGAAACACATCTCCTTCTTCTGTGCTAAGGATCTCTTGATTTTTCACCTCTTTTTGGGTTATAGTTTATTTTTATCTCAATGTCTGTTAACCTTGAAGACCATCTTTTAAAAAGACAGTTTAACTCATAGTTGGCAGTGTAGATTTTAAAATTGATTCCAAGGATTAAAATACTAATCATGTTGGGGAAAGAGAAACTTCCTCTCCTTTGCAGATTAACTGCGTTATGCACACCAGTTTGTATTTCTTATTGACCAAAAACGTCACCTTTACTTTTGGTCAGTATGGCATCTTCTGGAGTCATCTAAACTGCCTTTTGGATGATGGCACATCATTTTTCTTCCTTTCCTTCTTTTCATGCCGACTCTTCCAGAAGAGGGTCTCCACTTAGTGTCTTAAGAAGTATGAAGCGTGGTGTGATCAGAGAGGAAATGGGATTAAATGGCAAATTTGTAGGAAAAGTAAATGTCAGGAAATATTGCATCCGAAAGTGATTCAAGGCATAGGAAGCAAAAAGTGTGAGAAAAAGACATAGGAAGCAACGATGCATGAAATGTCTGAAATCCCGGAGGAAATGCCTGACATGACAGGTAGTAACAAGGTGAACAACATATCAAAGACTGGGAAGGAGCAGCCCTTGAGAAACGACAAGATGGATGAAGAGAAGGCGTTACTGTGTGTCTGGGAAGGTGTTTAATACACTCAGCTGGATAATACCACCCTAGGGGAAAAGATCACAGAATTTATCCGAAAATACCCTGCCATTATGGACTGACACTACCATCAGCGAAAGAAGGTCGGTGGAATTATTTAGAGAGCTTTCTTCTCTCTAAGTCTTAACTTATTCCACCAAGATATTGGTCAGGAACCCCCAGGGAACTGAACTAAAGCCAGTGTTGTAATAATCATTTAGGAAGTGCGTATTCTCTGGGCCATAGGCTTTGAAATATTTCATTGTAGATTTCCATTCTTACGGACTCAGGGAGAATGAAAAAGCCCCCTGCATAGACACCCCCCCCCCCCGCAGCTGTTTCCTCTGACCAGATGGGAAGGAGATGGGGAATTCCGAAGCAACCCGCACTTAGAGTGAGATCCTATTGCAACAGGTTGCCTGAAGCCTTTCATTTCAGAAGATCTTTGAGTTCTGGCTGCCCCTGTGGTTGTGCGGCTGCTATTTCTAGATTTCCCAGTGCATTGATATTCTTGTTTTTCAATTCCGCTTCCTGTATTTTCCATAATGGATGTGGGTACATGGTTGGAGGTAGAGCCAGCTCATCCTCTGGGGCAGATAGGTGACTCCCTCACACTGTGGAGCACTTCCTGCCCCACCACTAGCCTGCCTGCCTTGTGTGTATGGACATTCTCTCTAGGTGGCCATTGAATGAAGTCATCTCACTGTTGTTGTTTTTTTAATCCTCACCTGAAGATATTTTTTTTCCATTGATTTTTAAAGAAGTGGAAGAGAGAGGGAAAGACAGAGAAAACTATCGATGTGAGAGAAACACATCGATTGGTTGCCTCCTGCCCTTGCCCCAACCAGGGCCCCGGGCCAGGGAGGAACCTGCAACCAAGGTACATGCCCTTGACCGGAATCGAACCTGGGACCTTTCAGTCCACAGGCCGACGCTCTATCCACTGAGCCAAACTGGCTAGGGCTCACCCTCTTTACAAAGAAAGAATGGAAAGAGGTAACATGCCTCCCAGGTAGGGTTAGCAGCTAGAATGATAGAGGATCTTGAAGTCCCATTTAAGTCCTGGCAGTGTCAACCAGTTCCTATTAGAAGCTTCATTTATTCCCCTTTTGGCTGACTGCATCAAAACATTCTTAGTGGTGTTCTGATTTTGAAAAACTAAAATCCTTTGACCTATGGTCCTGTTTAAAAATTTTTTTTTCTTTTTCATTTAAATCAAACCTGGAAGAAGAATGGGCTAAAGGAGTTATTTCCCTTTGCTGCTTAATGGGATGTGAAGCCTCAGCTTATGACTAAAAATAAAACTTTCCACTTGGGTGAACATAATTTTCTCTCTCTCTCTCTTTTTCCAGAAATAATCCCATTCATTTACAAGGGGATAGTAGTTTAGTATACAATAATTCCCCTTTTACATCTGTTGTAATTACTTGGCTATCTCCCGACTTCCCTTCTCTGTGGATGTTGGACCGGAGACTGAGCTGGCAATAGGAACTGTGTAGGAGGCCAAAGGGATGGACCCAGAGCCCTCAATGCCCAGTGAAGTCACAGGCTTTCAATGCCATGCTGCTCAGATATCCCTGGAGTTGGTGTCAGACCCAAAGGTGAGGCGATCCTTGAGCATCCTTTTCTGAGCCATGGGGGAAGGCTGGGGCAGCATCTTGGATGTTCAGAGACAGGGATGTGCATGTGGATCTTTGGCTGGCCCGGCGAGGAGCAAATATGATCCATGCTGCTGTAAGGGAGCTTTCTCGGTGGATACATTTTTGATAACATTTTATCTCAGGCTCATTGTTCGCCCTGCCAAGTGCACCAGCTTTTTCTTAAGTAATAAAGAGAGGAGGCAGAGATTTGTCATTTAAAATGATCTGCATTTCTCTTCTGGGGTTCAATTAGTCTTGGGTTTTGACACTCTTTAATACTCAGTAAGCCACAGTTTTTCTTTTGAGAGTGTATTTTTGCATGTACTAATGTGAATTAACATGTAGCAAATAGTTTGGGATGGGGTTAAAAACATCACATATTTATAGATATATCAAGGTTTCATTTCTCTTTTGTGGGAGAAGTTTCCTACAGCTTGTTTAATATTGAAACTTAATGAGTCTACCTAGTGCTCTTGCTGAGAAAGGAAGGTTAGGCTCTGCTAGAGAAGGGGCCAGACCCTAGGGCATTGGAAGAGAACAGCTAACCAGACTTTAATATAGAAAAATAGATAAATAGGGTGATAATTCAATCAGAAAGCAATGTACCTATCATGCATCAGGAGAAAGCACAGCTGGGGGATTGGAAAGTGATTTGGAAGCAAAACCCTCTCATTGAATTATAGACCAAAAAAATCAAGTTAGGGGTCGCCAGCAGACTGAAACCTGGTTTCAGAAGAGGGACAGCAAGCTCTTCTGTTGTAAGCCAAAATCCTCAGAGAGCCCAGCCCACCGCAAGGTGCACTTTGGGTTAAATCCAAGCCACCACTATCCTAACCCTCACATATGTGCATACACACACACATACACACACACACACACACACACACACACACACGGAAACATAATAAAGGCAATTGTTTCTGATTTAGTTGGTAGCCACATCTCTGGGCTCTGGCCCTGAGGCTGTCACTGAAATCAAGTGTTGTTCATAAGCCATTGTCAGATTAGACTATAACCTGGCAGGTATGTGATGTCACAGAGCAACCAGCTAAGGGGAAATAACTTGCAAGATAGAGATTATAGTTAACATTGAGGTCATACTCACATAGATTAGGAAAGTTGGGGGGGGGGGATGTTGGTAGGATACTTCAGTGTTGGTCTCGAGGCCAATTTGGGAACCTGTCACAGAAAACCTTATTCATTGTCCTATGTAGTCTTCACCACAGCTCCTTGAGGTACATACTACATTCTTGAATTTGCACATGAACTGGAGTTGATTAAGTGCTTTCTTCTAGTTTACACCGCTCTCACAGGGTAGGCACATAGTAATTTTACCCTGAAGTCTAGCTTCTTAAAGTATATCGCCTGCCAAAATGGTCTACACTTGCCCTAAATGTTTGTAATGATTTTTAAAACCTGAAATTTTGTAGGCACTCCAAAAATTTGTACACATTTTAAATGAAAATTACAGTGATTTTTGAGGGATACTATTATGGATTTTAAACAGCAAAATCAAACCTCACTGTTTCCACAAAATTCGAAAATGGAATTAAAGGAAATGTATAGGGAAAAAAAGACCACACGTGGCATAAAACATGGAAGAAAATATATAGTTCTGTGTGGTAGTAACTAAACAATTCAATATTTAAAGTGGAATTCAATTTGTCCTTTAGAAAATCTTATAAATAAGATTTTTACAGTCAACTATGAAATTTAAGAGAAATGTCTGTACTGGTTACATATGATTTGTTGATTTTGTGGTCATCCATCTAATTTCATGGAAATTAAATGTGAGTAAATTTTCTAAAGTGGAAACTTTCTTCTATTTTGATGACAATAATATTTTACATTTATAAACATTTTCATTATTTATTGAGCAACTATTATAGACCAATCACTCTCTTAAGTGCTCTATACATATAACTTCATTTGAAACACGTACGTTCTCAATGAGCCAGATACCATTGTTACCCACATTTCATAGATGATAAAATTAAATTTGTGGAGATGAAGGAACTTAGAAGTCATACACTACATGATGGAGGGCCATGACAATAGCGGCTGCTTGGCCATGAAAGACTCTAGCTTGACATATTGGTAGACATTCAGAATTTTCTTTCATGTAATCATATACTGAATCCTATTTTCCTTTTCATATTACCCTCTCTGGGCTAGTGGGGTTACTTAGACTTGGAAGCTTAGAAAACGTAACCCAATTGGAATAGGATTCAGGTTGGGATGACCTGGAATGAGTAGCTTAGTTATTCAGTAGGCCCTAAGAGAAATGAGCTGTCATTCAATGGCTTTATTTTCTTTTTAAATATATTTTTATGGATTTCAGAGAGGAAGGGAGAGGGAGAGAGAGATGGAAACATCAATGATGAGACAGAATCATTGATCGGCTGCCTCCTGCATGCCCCACACTGGGGATTGAGCCTGCAACCCAGGC
This sequence comes from Plecotus auritus, assembly GCF_963455305.1. Classification (NCBI taxonomy): domain Eukaryota; kingdom Metazoa; phylum Chordata; class Mammalia; order Chiroptera; family Vespertilionidae; genus Plecotus; species Plecotus auritus. Next base: position 166,447,290 of record NC_137782.1, read on the forward strand.
ATGTGCCCTGATTGGGAATTGAACTGTGACCTCCTGTTTCATAGGTCAATGCTCAACCACTGAGCCACACTGGCTGGGATTTTTTTTTTTTTTCTGTAAATCAATTTTCCATGCTTATCTTTTTATCATCATGGTGGCACCATCAGAATTTGACTAGGGATGTGGGCCCAGGGAGTTACTGACAAAGAAAGATTAGGAGTCACATGGTAGGTTTTTCCATGTTAGAAAACCAATAACATTGTCTGGGTCCTCATCCTAATTTTCCCACCTACTAACTAGATATGATTTTGGCAAATCATGTTTGCAGCATTTGTTTTTTCAGTCTGCAAAATGGGGACAATAGTGCATCTCTATATAGGGCTGTTATGATAAAGGATAGAATTCATTTAAAATAGCTTCCATAATGTAGATTGATGGTAAGCATCACAACACATCAGCTACTATAATATCAATATTATTTTCCTCATCGTTGTTATTTGCCTTGGAGTGCCCTCTGTGAGAGAAGTTCCATAGATAAAACCTGAGAATCTCTGACAATTTTGGAAACCTTTTCAGTCATTTGGAGAATTCTACCTCCTCCCTGGGGACTGGACAAGACTTTAAAGTTGGCTCTGCTGTGTGATGTGCCTCTGGTATCTGCACATGCATTGTTTTGCTAAAGAAAGGCATGGATGGTTTCATGGAACAGATTGTTCAATACTATCAAGAGTCATTTTTATCCTGTTTATTTACACATTACTCTCTGAAAAAAAAATCTTTTGAAAGACACTCAATGCATTTGTTGGGATTTATTTTATAAGAAAGTCTGGTATTCGTGGGCCATAGTAACCTCTGTTGTGAAAAACAGCAGTGACTCTAAGGAGTCGTATTTCTGATCTTTGCTTTGTGACTGGCATGGAGGACAGGAGACCAGAGAAGGACAGTGTGTGTATACAACAGCATACAATGCAAACAAGCAGGACCAACACCTCATATGCCAAAGTAAAACATCATTCCATCCTGGCTGCAGGGATGTGGAAGGGGCTATATTTTTTAAAACAATGAAATGCTTAGCATTTGGGGAGCCAATTACTGTAAGGAAAATTGTTCTTTTAAGTGAAGAGCTGTGAGCAGCCTGCAGGAAGCAGCAATCTCTTCAGCTTCTCAAAAAAAAAAAAAAATAAGGTGGAAATGTGTGTGAGGTGGGGGCGGGAGAGGAGGAGGCTTCAATTTGGGACACAGACACTGATAACTTTATTAAATATTGATTTTTGAAAAAAAATATATATTCACCAAGCTGTGAGCCAGAGGAGATCAGCGTTGGTGATAAAAATAATTATTAGTAGTATTTCAGTTTTATTGCTAACAAAATGAGTTGGCATAATCTATGCGTATGACTATATATAAAAATCACTCCCATCTCTACCCCACTTGGAAAGTGGGTGCCACTCTTTCTTCTATGACCACAAGGCCCACTTCAGAGTCAAATAATATTTGTTTCTTTTGTGGCTTCAGGGGCCAGCAAAGCCAGGATTTCTGGCCCTATAAGAGATTTTCAAAGACTATTAACCCAGGCTCAGACACAAGGGTGCAGAATTTGTGGCAAGCCAGGCCTGGAGAAATATTCTGTGTAATGAAACCGGAGAGAAAAGAGCCACTTGAGCAAAGACCGGGAGTAAGCAGTGGCCTTGCTAACTCAACACAGCATTTATTTGGCATCAAGAGTATTTCAGACTCCAGGGATTCCGAGAGCCTTCAAGGTCAGTCACCTCTGTAGAGCTTAATGAGGAGAAACTATTGATTCTTGCAAGAAGTGTTACCTAAACTCAATGATGCAAATGCAGGCATGTGGGGGATGGGGTGTGGGGGGTTCTGCTTCTGGTTAGAGAGCATCTACTTTGGAAGGGGCTTCTTGTCACTACACATCTTCAGGCAGAGGTTGGACCAGCACCTCTCAGGGGATATGCAATGGGTGGGGTATTGAATTCGGTTGGGATACTACTGAAGCATGAAGAATTCGATAATCTGCTATGGGCTCAAATCTTCTTTGTATACTATGTACTTTTAGAAATGTAATGAGAGCAATATACGGGTTATTGTTGATGATGATGACAATGATGCTAGCTACCATTTACTGAAATTGAATATATTCTGGGCATTGTGACAAATGTTTGGCAATACAAGTATATAATTCGTAACATTACCTTGAAATGCCAATATTATCTGTTTTATGGATAAGGAAACTGAGGCTTAGGATGATAAAGCTTGGTTTCTGCCCTTAAATATTTCAGAGTGAGATAGGACCCATAAATGTAAATAATTACTTAACAACTTAAGTACCTGCTGGCATACAACTGTGTGAGAACTGCTACAAGATAATACAAAAGGATGCACAGGCCAAGTGCATGGGCCAGAGACACAGCTGGGGCCCGAGAAGAAGCTCTGTGGCAGAGGTGGGGACACTTAACTTAAGAGGACACTTAACTTAAGAAGCTCTGTGGCAGAGGTGGGGACACTTAACTTAAGAGGGGTTAATATCTAGTTTGTCAAGTAAGTGGAAGGTTTATGCTTAGTTTAAAATCTTTACATGGACACAGACAACAGTATGGTGATTGCCAGAGGAAAAGGTCGGGTAGAGGTAGAAAGAGATAGAAGAGAGTAAAGCAGGGATAAGTGGTGATGGAAGGAGACTTGACTTGGGGTGGTGAACATATAATACAATACCTGGCTAGAATTGTACACCTGAAACCTATATAATTTTATTAACCAATGTCACCCTGAAAAATTCAATAACATTAAAATTAAGAAAAATAAAAAAAATAAAAAATACATAAAATAAACTCCTTCCCATAGCTATTGCTATTAAATTGGCTTTGCATTCTGAATAAATATATTTCCCATTTTATCTGGCTTTGAACCCAAGTTACAGAGACACAAATCACTATAAGCAGGCTTATCCAAATTAAATGAGAGTTCAGTTTTGAGTCTAACTGCTTTGGTGTTTTTAAGCCACACATTTTAAAATCCCTTTAGTTCAACATAGTACTGGCAGTCCTAGCCACAGCAATCAGACAAAAAGAAGAAATTAAAAAGAAAATCCAAGTTGGAAAGGAAAAAGTAAAGCAGTCATTATTTGCAGATGACATGATTTGTGTATAGGAGAACCCTAAAGATTCCACCAAAAACAACTAGAACTGATAAATGAATTCACTAAAGTAGTAGGATACAAAATAAATATCCAGAAATCAGTTGATTTATATGTATCAGTAATAAACTATCAGAAAGGGAAACTAACAAAACAATCCCATTTACAATTGCATCAAAACAAATAAAATACCTTAGAATACATTTAACCACGGACTATATTAAACTAAGAAGTTTTTGCACAGCAAAGAAAAACATCAACAAAATGAAAAGTAAACCCACTGAATGAGAGGACATATTTGCCAGTGATACATCTGATAAGGGGTTAATATCTAAAATTTATAAAGAACGTATAAAATTCAACACACAAAAAATCCAATAAAAAAATGGGCAAAGGCCATGAATAAACACATCTCCAAAGAGGACATACAGATGGATAGACTTATGGAAAAATGCCCAGTATCACTAATCATCAGAGAAATGCAAATTAAAACCACAATGAGATAGCATCTCCTTCCAGAATAGCTACTACTCATAAATCAATAAATAACAAGTGTTGGCAAGAATGCGGAGAAAAGGGGGAACCCTGTGCATTATGGAAAACGGTGGAGTTTCCACTGTGGAGAACAGTATGGAGTGTCCTCAAAAAATTAAAAATGGAACTGCCTTGTGACCCAGTGTTTCCACTTCTGGGAATATATCCCAAGAAACCAGAAACATTGATCAGAAAGAATATATGCATACCTAAGTTCAAGGCACAATTTATAATAGCTATGATTTGGAAACAGCCCAAGTGCCCATCAGTAGGTGAATGGATAAAAAGCTGTGGTACATTTATACAATGGAATTCCACTCAGCCATAAAAAAGAAGGAAATCTTACCCTTTGAGACAGCATGGATGGACCTGGAGAGTATTATGCTAAGTGAAAAAAGCCAGTCAGAGAAAGACAAAAACCATATTATTTTACTTACACCTGGAATCTAATGAACAAAAATAAACAACAAAAAATAGAAACAGGCTCATGGATACAGAGAACAGACTGACAGCTGTCAGAGGAGGAGTTTGGGAGACTGAGTGAAAAAGGTGAAGGAAGCAAAAAGCAAAAAGAAAAAAAATTCCTTTAAATCATGTTGGTGGGATTCTAATGAAGTCCACATAAAGAGTATAGGCATTTCTTATACTTTTCTCAACTTGCTAAACTTTTCTGCAAGACAGTAGAAATACTGACTTGCAGCTGTGTCTAGAGAGAGGATTTTTTGTCCTTTTGTGAGATAATGTGAATTGTGAGTTGGAAGATGTGGATTTTGGTAAAGCCTTTGCCACTGCAACTATCTGCTTAACCTTAATAATCCCATCTGTGAAATGTGGCCTTTATATAAGACTTAATGATGGACTCATCTTGTTACAGGATATCTGATTTTGTATTTTTAGCATAAAAAAAGGAGTAGAAGAAATTGAATATCACCCTGGAGTACCACACGTCTTTTGCATTATCACTTTCTGGAGCAATGTTGGAGGTCATTTCAAGTATACATTTAAGCAAGGAACGATTCTAGATTCTAGTATGAATTAAATCAAATAATCACTCACTGGTGTCTTCAAGAAAAAGGAAGTAGAGATAACCACAATTAAAAACAAATATCACTATAAATTGATTTTTCTGCTTTTTGAACTTCATATATATGCCCATACTCTGTGCTCTTTTGTATCTGACTTCTTTTGTTTTGAAGTTCATCCATGTTGTTGCCTATATAAGCAATTAAGATTTTGCATTTTGCTACATATAATCTATAGCTCAATGAAAAAGTAATAAAATATTATTTAAAAGGGAGTAAGTAAACAAATAGATGCTATTTCCAAAGTGATCACCTCCTGGGTCTTAGTACAGGCTGAGCTTAGGAGAGATGGGATGCGGGGGTTTAGTTGGGGAATTTTTTTCTGTATCAACAGGTCACTCTTTTCTAGGTTGGGCCCATTCTTTTACATAGTCAGATGTGAAGGAACACTACGTTAGGCTTGTAATGTTATCAGGATTCCTCACTGAAACTCCACTCAGGACAACATTAAACAACCCAGTACTCTTGAAATAAGGAGGTGACAGTTCTCACCAGCAATAGCAGGGCATGTGTGTGGATCTGGTCTGGGATAAAGTGGGGACGTGACTAGCCCCAAGCATGAAGTCCAGACTCCAAGCTGGGCATTTCCAGTGGTTCAGAGCCAGGACCTGGTTTAGACTGAGGTCCTTCCACTCCGTTCTGATTCTAGATGGCTTACAAAGGAGCCAGGCAGCTCATCAGCATGGCACCCTGAGCTAATTTAGGGGGGCAGGGTTTTCAGCGTGGTCATTGAAATCAGCTAGCATTTATATGGTGGTTATTGCATGCCTATCTGTTTTTAGGTAGAAATATATCACAAAGTGATCTTTTAAACTCTCTGCATTTGATTCTCTTATTCCCTATCATCACTGCCACTACAGCGCCACTTGATATATCATAGACTTAGTGATACTAATCTGCTCTCTGAAAAGTAAGATCATCTTCCATTCTTCACTTTATTCTTGACAGGCTCTCTCCCTGGTATCTTCACTCATTCACTCACTCATTTGTTCACTACTAAACAAAGATTTTATTCTTGCTGATGAGGACACCTCATAAAACAACAAAACAACATGTCCTGTCTTCTTTTCCCACCATTGTACCTGCTGCCCATTGTTCAAGAATCTGCTTCATTCTCATCTCGGGAAGCCTTCCCTCTTCTGATCGGCAGCATATTCACAGCCTTGTCCTTAGATACTGCTTGCTGGCTTACACCTGCCTTGTAACTTTTGCTACGTGAGGTTAGATTGTTCTTTAATTCTTGGTATGGTGCTATTTCCATCTCTCAGCAGTATCTCCATCCCCAAGGGACCATGCATTATATATCACTGGACTCCTGACCATTTTGGCCTCAATACATTGTACATAGTGGGTGTCAAGTGGACAAAGGAATGAACGTTTGCTCTCTAGCAACTGTAGGGAGGAGTGAACCTTGATATACCCAAGGTTTCAGGCTGAGCTCCAACATCTCTTAAAACATTAGTCATTCTGATGTAATTCCATTAAAATAGCCAATTAATTTGAACTTGAAGATGTCTCAGCACTACCTTGGGGCTTGGCATATTTCTTTCACTAAAAAAATATTAATTGCCTGACTTCATCATGAAGATCCCATGGTGTTGCATAGGGAATCACTCATTGGATGGGGTGGGTTGGGAGGGGGGCTCCTTACTGGAGTGGCCACATTCAAACAGGCAGTCAGAACACTGGATTGCCTGGAGTGGTTCTGGCAGAACAGAATGTCATGCGCAGGGTTGTATTCCTCATCTCACCGTCTTCCTTTCTACATGCAACCCCTAAGGAAGAGTTCGGTTTGACAGCCATGGCATGAATGCCTGCTATCTGGATGAAGTCTATTGAGTGTCAGAGAAGAACTCATGCATTGTGAAACTTGCCTTAGGTCCTGGGTTCTATCCAATTTCCCCAAGTGAGCAAGTCCTTCACAGATTCTGAGCCCTCCTCCTTCTACATGGAGCAGGTCATCTTTGGAAGGGGCTACCCAGCAGTGTGAGGTTCTTGTGAATACAGCAGTCAAGCAGAGACTGTGTTAGCACATCTCACAGGACGTGCTGTGGGTGTGACACTGAGACAGGACACCGCCCTTCATCAGGAGATACACATTTCCCTGGATGCTGCTTGGGGAGAACTCTGCTGCAGGGGGAGGGAGGGAAGGTTGCAGTGAGGGGCTGCGGTGTTTTCTAAAGTCCCATCAGTGCACAGTGGGAATCCCGTGAGCTACACAAAGATCACCCAAGTGCATCCAAGTGCAAGGCTGACTTGCAGCCTTAAGTATCTCCACTTAACACTTTCATCTCCATGTCAGTGAACTCAAACTCCGCCCCACCTACATATCCCACAGGCTTCTGTGAGGTTGAATGCATTGCAATGTGCTTTGACCTTCTCCCCTAAAAACTACTGCACGACTATAAGATATTATTGTTGTCACTTCTCAGACATTTGCAGTTCCCAATGGGTGGTTTCATTCTCCCGTTAACCTTGAATGCATGAAAAATGGCTAAATAAAAAATAATTTTAATAAATAGAGTTACCCGTGATTTTTAAAAGTTCTTTATTGTATATTTTGATATGCATCATCACCTTCTTCTGACTTTCCACATAAACTCCCGAGGCTAAACAGCCCTGTAATGATATTGCTTCTTGGCTATAATTTAGCATGCTATAAACATTATTTAGCACAAAGAAGTATTTCCAGTTAAAATTTAGCAACTCCTTTCAAATAGATTTACATGAAATCTTAGACTGGATTTCAGAAACATTGAGCAGAACAAAAATTAAAGCTAGTTTATGTTCTCATAAAATAGCTGCTCCTCCACAGACTCTTTACCCCGTTTTTCTTTGTGGCAGATCGCTTCTCTAGTTAAAATCAACCTACCTCTCCTTCCTCCCTTTTTCTTTCTTTGCCTTTCTCCTCCCCATCTCCCTTCCTCTCTTCCTGCATCTCCAGATCTTGCTTGCCTTCTTCCAAAATACAAAAGGTAGTGTCTGGCATATGGTCGGTCCTATATAAACATTCAGCGTGGTGGTGGTTGTCATATACCAGCCATGGTTTAGGTTCTTGAGAAGACAAAGGAGGTTGAGATCCTGTCCTTAAGAATTATGCCGTCTAGAGAAATGGAGACATAGACATCCAAGCACATTAATAACAGCATATTCTTAGAGTGCTGAAATGGGGAATATAAAACATGTTGTGAGACTTCATAATGTCTTAGGGAGCCAGTAAACCATAACGGTTAATTTCATACACTTTGAAGCCAGATCACCTGGGAGAAAAATGTCATCTTTCTGTTTACTGTCGATGTGACCTTCAACACGCTGGCAGTCTTGCTTTGTTTCATTTCCTCTTCTGCAAAAAGAGGGTTGTAGCGCCTTCCTCATATGGTTGTCTTTGGTCTTAAAGGAGTTAATATATGTAGAGAACATTTGCCTGTACCTGGAATGTAGAAAACTTTTAATACATGTTAGCTATTGTTTTTATTGGGGATAGGGATAGGTTGTACCCACACACACATATTCTTTACTTGAATTTCTTTTCAAGTTAACATTCTGTCTTCCACGTCTTTCATAGCTAAATTTTGTGAATGGGTTTTAGCATTTTCTTTTCCAGACCACCCTCTTTTTATCTCTTTCCCCCATATTTTCATGTAGCTCCATAGGCACAGTATTTAATCAAAGTCCTTGGGTTTCTCTGAACTGAAGGGTCCTATAGTGCAGACTGCAGGCGTGCTTAGACAACAGTGCTGGAGACTGAGCCGAGGCCTCCTGCTGCTCCCTGCTTCCCGAAGACCTGGTTTACTAGGAGAATAGAATGTCTCATTCTCTGTCTCCCCACTCCATGAGGACTTCCTTTCCCACCCCTAGACTTCACAAGATGGACAACTACCTTCATCTTACCAAATCTGTGTCTAATTCCCCATTTCCTCCTGTTTCATCCTTTTTCCTCAATCATCCTGAAAGGTCAAATTTTGGGTAAGATGAAGGGGTTTTTGTTTTTTTGTTTGTTTTTTTTGTTTTTGTTTTGTTTTATCTTTCCTCTCCCCATCGTGTGCTCTTCTTGGGTTCATTTCAAACCTTTTAGTAGCAGCTATTTCTCCTCCTTCCTCTCATTGCTAGTAATTTTGCTAGAAACTGCTAGATACCAAGAAAAGATTCCAATAAACCTATCCACATTGATTTAGTGCACTGACCTTTCCGGGGCACTTGGAATTTAAAGAAGTCTGGAGAGACAATTCATAACAAAGGGATATGTCCATAGTGCCAAAACTTTAGGCTCTGAATTAGGCATCAGGAGAACTCTCTGAGACTGGAAACACTCCTGTGATCCTTAGTGCAGACCCTATGAACCACCATGGCCCCAGAGTTATGGACACCCCACCTCCTTTAACGTTTACCTGTTAGACTGAAGACAGGAACTCCAAGGGACTAGAGCAGCCGTGGGCAAACTACGGCCTGAGGGCTGGATCCGGCTGTTCTATCCGGTTCTCTTGCTCTCCCCTCCGCTCCTTTACTTTGAATTTATATTAGTTCACACAAACACTCCATCCATGCTTTTGTTCCGGCCCTCCGGTCCAGTTTAAGAACCCATTGTGGCCCTTGAGTCAAAAAGTTTGCCCACCCCTGGACTAGAGGGATGGCCAGCACATGACCTGCACAGAGATGATAGGGGAAGAGCAGAAACCCTTCCTTCATCCTTGCTCCTTTATTCCAATAACTCTTTCTGACCATTCGTTATTGGTTTCATCTCCTAAATGTCAAATTCTTTTTGGAGAGTCTTAAGCTTGGATCAATAATGTACTATCAGTTAATTCTTATTATTCAAAAAAATATATCATGGACAATTAGAGATTTTGAAGTGAGGAAACACTTAGCCTGGGCTTAAATCTGGTCCAAGCTTACAACGGAATTGATCCACAAAATAAACTGGTAGACTCAAAATGTAGTGTTTTTAAAATATCATATTCTGTATGTTAAAACATCAGAAGTAATCAAGTTAAACTCCCGTACTGATGCATAAGATGTGTGTGTGTATGTGTGTGTGTGCGTGTGTGTGTGTGTGTGTGTGTGTGTGTGTGTGTCAACATGTACTGACATGCTGTAGTTTGTATTGACAGTCACCATGGGCAGCCCAGGGTTCATTAGAGGGACATGTAACTCACAGACACACATCAATTGCTGGAACAGTCCAAGTTCACTGCATATCCACTGTGATGTGGTTACAACAAATATTTTAGGTCCTGGCATATTCTGAAAAGAAAATTATGGTGACATGGGTCAGCTGCCCATTATCTGTCAGTCAGAGCGACCAAGTACAAAGTCAAGCTTGTGATTTTCCTTCGATGGATGAGTTTTGAACTCTAGGGTGCTGGGATTCCAATGAGATTTTCTGGTTTCCCAGACTCAGCCTGGGCAAAGCTGCGTTTTCCTCATGTTAGGTTTGTCATCATGTAGCCACAGAGCCCTTTGTATCCTTCGCATAGCGGGCTTTGTCTGACTTGGCAGGGAATTACAGCTGGATCGTCTCACCCAGCATTGTAAGGAATTTCATTGTGACTCAACAACCTTGGAGACCTATGAGTCCTAAAAAATGTTGCCTTCGACTCCTCAGATCTGCATAGCTCACTTTACAAGGTAACCCAGTATCTTGATTATTCCATGCTCTCAAGTGCTGGCAGGATCCCCTTCCCTAGGATTTTACCTGTTACCTGCAGTCCCCTATGGCAGTGGTCGGCAAACTCATTAGTCAACAGAGAGGCAAACCGCGGCTCGTGAGCCGCATGTGGCTCGCGAGCTGCAGTTTGCCGACCACTGCTCTATGGCAAGGATTCATCTTATGGAGAGAACCTTATTCTTTGGGGTGTCCTATTAACCCGTGAGCAAATCCTGGTGGCTATACCTTTAAATACATGTTCAACTGACCACCTTCACCACCTCTGCCAAACAATCATCATCTGGCTTGGCTTATTGCAATAACTTGAACCCATTTTCCTCTTAGATATTTGCTTCCTTGAAATTCATTCTCTGTAAGCATCCAAAGTGATTGTTCTAAAGCTTAGAACGTGTCACTAGCCTACTGGAAGTCCTAGCTGACTCGGAGTATAAGTCTGTAGAAAAGCCACCCACATTGTCCTGTGTGAGCTGACCTGCTTTGACCCCTGTTGACACCCCACCTCCCACAGCCACATTCACCTGCTTAGGGTTCCTCAAACTCACCAAGTACATTCAGGCCTTAGGGCTTAATTTGCCCTTCCGGATTCTCCGGGCTGGAATGGTTTTCTCTGAGTTATCCACATGGGTGTTTACTCCTGTCCTGCAGACTTCTGCTCAAATCTCACCTCTTCAGAAAGGCCTGTGCCAAACACGCCAAACAGCCTATTTTCGGTGCATTCCCACCATGCCCAATCTCTCCCTTTAGCCTGCTTCACTTCTCTTCTTAGCACTTAATCCTGCCCAGTGTCCTGTTCATTTGGTGGTTATGATCCATCTCCCCTCCCTAGAATTGGGCACCGTGTGCATAGGGGCTTTTTCTGTTTTGTTTGCTATTGGATCTGCCCATTTAGAACGGTGTCTGACTCGGAGCAGCTAATACCTATGGCCCTTAGCCCAGGGACTCCCTCTTCTCCAGTGACTGTGCCTTTGGCCATTCCAGTGCCTCCATCTGACACAGGAGCCGTTGAGCCAGGCTTCCTCACTGGACCTTCATCTTCGAAGGGTGCAAGGCTGATATCTGTGGAACTCATGTTTGATAATTCTGTTACTCCAGCCTTCAAAAAATGCTCCCCTAGAAACAAACGTTTCTTGCTGGGGAGTTTTGGAATTATGGGAGAAGAAATAATCTCTTGTGTCACCCTCTATACTCAGGGCATTACCTAAACCACTTATTTCAAAAAAGTTTCTTTGGGATATGAGAGATTGTGGCCACAGAAGTGACACGGTCTTCCTCTTATCACACAGCAAGTTATGTCTTTGGAGGTAAAACTCAAACGTGGTGCTTTTTTCCCTTAATGTCCTGTCCTTTGAATCAACTCCGGAGACCATCTACCGGTGGTCTCTGCACCAAAAGGTGGGTGAGGTGGCTCTCCTGTGCTCATTGTACCTTTAAGGAACAGAATTGGATGAGATGCATGCTCCTTTCTATGAATTATTCCCTAGGGCCTCTAGTTTCCTCATTCTCTATTTTTGTCTTAGAAGCATTCATCATTTTTTTCTCCTGTCTCTTCTTGTTCTAGGCACCACTCAGTTAATTTCTGACTTGTCCAAATGATGCATACAATTATGAGTTCTGACCAGGTAGCTCATGGGGTTCAATGTCAGAATGCAACTGAGTACCTACTATGTGCTACACACCCATTCTCTTTAATTGCATAAAGTTTGAATTAACAATTGTGTTCATGAAGACGCATATTTCTATACTGAAAGTTTCTTTCTGCCAAAGCCTAATGTTAAATACATTTGTTTTCAGCTGAAGTTTTAGAAAGCAAAATTGCATGGTTTGAGAGTGAAAAATCAAGGTATCGTTTTAGGAAATGTCAGGTACAGTTCTAAATTGGTGAGCAAGGGTTGGAGATTGGCTAAGTACAGGTCTAGGCTGGTATTAAAATTAGCATTCCTGTAGAATACAGAACAGCAGGCCAGACTAGCTTAGCTGTGCCTCAGGGGGTTGCAAGGGCCTGCTGGTTCACCTGACTTTTGTGTTTATCTGAATATTTAGCTGGGCTTTGCCAGCATGGGGTTATCTACCAGCTTAGCTACCTCTCTGCATCCACAGGCATATGTGAGTATGAATGCACTAAGCACTTTCACCTCACGGTTTAGGAGAGCTGATTAGATTCGATAATATACACAAAAATTCAGAAGTCACGCCTTATTTTCACAGTTCCACACACAAAAAGACCCTGGCATGAGACATAATACTGTTTTCATATTTGCTCTTCTTGATCACCTGCCTCAGTGGTTGTTTACTCTTGCAGTGAAATTCCCAAAGGAGACCTCATTAGGCTTTTTGTTTCAAGACAATAGCAACTGTGTTATGAGGCCACCATGCTTCTTGTGGCCTTACCTCACTTGCTGCTGAGCCTGTTATTATAACATCTTCACAAACATAATGCCTTTTTGTGCAAAAATGAAAAAAAAGTCAGCACACACAAAAGATCTCTTATTAGGGTTTCAAAGGAGTAGATTTTCAGTATCTTAGAAATGTATGAAATAGAAATAGATGAAAGGAGACACAATCAGAAATGAAATATCCTCATGATTAATCAAAGACAAATAATTCCATCATTCGAAAATGAATCAGTGCTTAAGGTTTTTCTCTCTATTTCTTAACCTCAGAATTCTGCAAGACTTTGAACTCTCAATAAAGGGAATAAGCTACAGAAAATTTTACTCCATAATTTTTAACAAAGTAGAACATCATACTTAAATGCAAATAATAATTGCTCCTTATTGCCAACCATATGAAAGCCCAGACTCCTGGGTCTGGATGCAGAAGTCTTCCACAGCTGGAGTCCCTTTACCTGCAAACTCCATCTCCCTACATCCTTAGCAGGGACCACTTTCCAGACATCCTCATCTCAAGCTTCTCCCTTCATCATAAATACCTTCTTTGCACCTCTCTCTCCCTCTTCTCTCCTCTCCTCTCCTCTCCTCTCCTCTCCTCTCCTCTCCTCTCCTCTCCTCTCCTCTCCTCTCCTCTCCTCTCCTCTCCTCTCCTCTCCTCTCCTCTCCTCTCCTCTCCTCTCTTCTCCTCTCCTCTTCTCTTCTCTCTCTCAGCATCTTGATCTTCAAGAACCCATTGAAGTCCAGCATACTGACAACCACTTCTTAATGCTTAGATGTAGCGATAAATATTAAGCAGAAGTTTAGTTCCTATCTTCAAGGGACCTTTCCTTCCTGCCCAAATATGGGTTTGTCTCAACTCTCCCTAAACTTTAGAAGCTTCTATCACCTCCCACAGATAGCTCTCCCACCCAGCTTGTTGTAGCATGGTAGACTATAATATTGAAGTGGTAACAGATCATAAATTCCTCAAAAACTGTCAACACAGCTTAGCTTTCTTTTATATCCCCCAGAGATCCTAAGAAAGTATTAAGTGCAAGTCTTAGTCAGTGTTTCATGACTTGATATTTTCAAGAGAAGTCTACATTGTTTATGAAAAGGGAAAATTCTCATCTCTAGGCATGACCAGGTGAGGTTCCGGTAAATTCCTCTTGGCAAGAGTCTTCCTAATGAAAATGTCAAGTGGCCTGGAAACACTAGATTCCATCTGCAGCCTCTCATTAGTGGCTTTCCTCACCCACAATTAGCATTTATATTTAACATCTGTAAAAATCCCCAAATACTTTCTTTATATGGAGCACTCAAGAACACCTGCAAGAAGAGTTATAGCAGTAGTAATTTGCAGTCCTAGTGTGTGATATTATCAAGTAAAGCGTTTGCCAACAAAGAAAGCAACACTGATGGAGTTGCTTAAAATAGAACTTTATATCCCATCGTTATGAAACAGTACTTTTACATAACACTTTAGAGTAGACAATGAATTTCACATTCCTTATTTTATCTTACTTTATTTTATTTTATTTTATTTCCTCTTACTTAATCCTCATATCTAGATTTCCATCCATTATCAAAGATGAAGAAATTGAGGTTGTAGAGGTGCTGAGCTATCCCGGATGAAAAGAAAACATCTGTAGCAGAAATTCAATTAAGGTTGCTTGTTCTTTCTACTTTAGCTGTTCTTCTCTGCCATGATTCTATAATATAAATCTTGGAACACTTTTTTAGTTACAGGAGAAAGCAAAGCTGAGAATTCTTCTGTAAACTGCTTTCTTAAGATAGTCCAAATCCACACGGGACCAATATTTGCAGATTCCGTTTTAGTATAGATTCCCTTTTAACGTATCATTGTACCTCATGTACCCTGTGCCCACAAAGCAAAGCAACAACACACTTTTGCTGAGTAAGCAAATGAGAAAGCATGTAAGCCCAGTAAATTTTGTGTTGAGGCAGGGAAACAAAATTGAATCTATAAGTTTCTGGCTGGTAAATTTCACTTCATAAATAATTTGTTTCAAAACTTGGAAAAAAGGCCATCATCTTTCACATTATGTGAATTCTGTTTCTTTGTGATTATCATCAGTCTGGGGTGATATAGACTCTGTTATAAGATGCTTACTTGTTAGGGTCACCTTGAGCTCCTCTTAGAGAACATTGGTTTAACATCATTAAAAATTTGAAAAGTGATTATTCTTGTCAAATGCCAATCATCTCTTTTCTAGACAGATGAGATAGATGGACAATTTGAGGATCCCACTGAGTCCTGTCTTCTGATACCCATGTTCTTGAGTGGCCCCCTCCCTTAACTCTGGGCCATGACCTTCTTTCATGATTAAAATGTGGCAAAAAATCACACTCTGCCTGTTTCAGGTCTAAGCCCAAAGACCTTGATATTTTCATCTTTGTGCTCTGGGGGGAATTCAGACTCCATATAAGGCATTCAACTACCCTGAGACCACCGTGCAATGAGAAGCCTGACCTAGCTATGTGTATGGCTGAGGTCCCAGCCAACAAGCACAGGTGAGTGCCCAGCTCACAGTCCCCATGAATTTCTATCCATGGATGTGAGGTCATCTGAGAAGTGGAATTGTCGTATTAAGTCAAAAACACTCCAACTAATGCCCCGTGAAACAGAGATGGCCCATCCTTGCTGAGCTCTGCCTAAATTCTAGAGTTGTAGCAAATGAATACAATTCTTTTTAACTTTTTTAAAAATTCTCACCCGAGGATATGATTTTATTAATATTTAGGCAGAGAGAGTCAGGAAGAGAGATAGAGAGAAAGAGAGAGACACACACAGAGAGAGAGATAGGATTAAGTAAGATAAAATAAAATAAAGTAGGATAAAATAAGGAACGTGATGTTCATCCTCTACTATAAAGTGTTATACAAAAGTACTATCTATAATAATAATCTATAATAATAAAAGTATAATATGCAAATTGACCAAACGGTAGAACAGCAGAATGACCATCTGGATGACCATGCTATGACACGTACTGGCACCAAGCCAGTCAAGGTGGGTGCGATGCGACTGGTCAGGGGCCCCCTGCCATTGCCCCACAGGCCACCAACCTGGCGGGCTGCAGCAGGTGGGTGGGGATTCCCTCTGCATCATGATCACGGAGCCATGTCTGGGTGGGTGGGGCCTCCCTCTTTGGGGAGATCATTGCATAGCCCCGCAATTGATCACCCCGCAGAGGGAGGCCCAGGCTGCCTGGCCAGCAGCACTGCGGCAGATGGGTGGGGCCTCCCTCTGTGGGGCAATTGATCGTGGGGCTCCCAGACGGCAAGAGGGCACAGGCCAGCCTGAGGGACATACCCCCCCGCCCCCTGCCAAGTGCATGAATTCAATGCAATGGGCCTCTAGTTTCATAATGATGGTATATAAAAATCTATTTTAAGCAACTCCATCAGTATTGCTTTGTTTGTGGCAATTGCTTTACTTGATAATATCACACATTAGGACTGGAGTATGTGCCCTGGCCTCCAGTATGTGCCCTAATCAGGAATTGAACCTGCGGCCTTTTGATGTATAAGATGACACTGTAACCAACTGAGCCACTGGGAGAGGATAATGAATACAAAGTTTGCTTTTAGGATTGACTTAGGACGTCTGGGGATAATTTGTTAGCAGAAATATACAACCAAAGCAACAAACAATCAGGAAACTGGACGCCATCAAAAGAAGAATAGATAACCCTGCTTTTGAAAAAAATATGCAATAAGAAAAAAACTGTTATCTACCCACTAGATTCCCAGTCTATTCCACTTGTCTGTTTCCTTAAGCCTCTCTCCATTCTCCTTCATTCCTCTTTCTGACTCTTTAATCATTTGCACCCTTCCCTTCTTTCCTGATATCATTAGAACCTTTGGTCACATGGAACAAGATATGTATTATTACAATACAATATAATGATGAAAAGTACTAAAGCAGCAGCAACTCAAAACTGGTATAAAGTTTTTACATATAATTGGGCAAGAGGAATAATTTCTAATCAATCCCGTTCATTAAGAGCAAGATTTGTTTCTATTTTATTGACCATTTTTGTCATCCTGTTACTTAGTTTTATCTGAAGCCACCATGTTTTAAATGAAACCCATTTGATCTGTATTTTTTATCTACCCCAGAAGTAGTTCTAGTCCTTTTGCTGTTATTCTTTAAAGGACTGTAAAGTCTGTATTAATTAATGAAGTTGGCATGCAGCATTACAAATCATGGCAAATTTACTTGTCTCTGCCACAGTCTATTTTGCTTTCTAATGTTTTCCTTTAGCTACCAAACAAACTATCTGGCTTCCAAGAATGACGTTCAGTCTTTCCCCTAAAAGCTCATTACCATGAAGTCTAACTAGTGACTTGCAATTTCATAGATTTATTGTGAAAGGAACAAGAAAATGTTCAAGGTTACATTAACCTAATGTTTACTATTATGGTTATTACTAAGTGTTTATTAATGAGTGTTTGCGTGATTTTCCCACAATATAAATAGTCCTGGCAATTCTTTCTTTATTTTTATTCTTTACTAAAACATTTTCCTTTCACTCACTTTTCCCCAAATAACAAAAATCAATTAACAGTAGATTTTGACATGTTTATGGCTATGTGCTTAATGCAAACATGCCCAGGAGACACCATTTTCAACCTTCACTGACATATTGCTAGGCATTATACACATACAATAAAATAATACATAATAATTATTATCAAATAAAAATGAATAAACCAATAAATCCTACTTACATTTATTTCTATGATTAAAAAAGGAAAACATTCTGGTGTTGTGAGAAGGTTCCACAAATCAAAAGAATTGGGTTTATAGCTGCTCCTTAACAATTACATCTCTTAATGTCAGTTTGCTTGTCTCTACCAGCAGATAATAATCCCCTTCCCTACAGAGTTCTTCCGACCATCACATGAGACCCCAGGTGTGACAGTATTGAGCACAGGCATCTTGGGTAGACTGTCACTCAGGAAATGATTGTTGCCTGAATCTGAATGGTTTTGAATACCGGTACTTATTGAGTTACTAAGGAGGATGCTTTCTAGTTAATATCTATACTACTGCAAACATCTGTCTATTCCAATGGTTCCGGGATAATAATATTGCACTTCACTTCTGTGTGTCATCTGGATGATAGCATAATCTCTCTTTTTCAGCTGCATGAGCGAGCAGGTGCAGGTTATCTGGACACATTGAGAATGGTAAGAATGTACAGGGTAGTTTTCACACCCAGCATAGCTCCCTGATACGGTGAATCACTCAGGTGATGGATGCAATTATTTACATCCAATTGAACAGGAAGTGAGTGCCTGTTACTCATGCTGGGCGCTGGAAATGCAAAGCTGGCTCAGACACACAACTTGCTTCCTGGAAGGTTTTATAACCTATTTATGGAGACAAATGCCCAACTGACCACGAAATGTCACAATGAAAAAGGGTTAAATGTAGAGGAAAGAAAGTTCTATGGACTACACAAAGTAGTAGCCAATTCTATTAAGACCTAGAAAAACTTCAGGGGAGAGGTAAAGTATGAATAAAGACTTCAGAGAGGAAGTAATTCAGAGATTACCTCTCTTGGGATTGATCTCCGTCTATACTCCTCTGTGCTGGGTAGTTGAAATTATCCTCCAGACCTGCTCTGTGCTGAGGCTTTCTGACCCCAAGAGATTGCATCACCTGGCTTTCATACCCTCCGGCTGCAGGTTGGCTTTGACCAATGGGGTACCAGCAGAAGCTGAGGGGAGGGTGAGAGTGAGGTCAGTAGTATTTATCCTTCTGGTTCCCTCCCTGCAGACTTTGATTTAGCTTCAGGTCTGTGCTCCTGACAAGTAGCCCTTCTGCTTCTGGACTCCCATGATTTTTCTCCTCTGCCCCTTCAGTTTACATACTTGGCATTTCTCAACATCCTACACCACCTTTAAAAATAAACCTTTATTAAACCTGCCTCAGGTTATTCTAAATTTGCATTACTTTCTATTTCCTGCTATGAGCTTGACAAACATACTCTCTTTTCCAAAACGTTGTTGGCTTTTTCCCGTGAGAGGTTGTCTAATTTCCCAAGGCACCATGCTCTTTCTCTCTTCCTGTGGGGTCACACTGCCTCACTGGTGGCACCTGCCCATTCTTCGGCTTAATTTCACTCATCCTTCAAGACTCTTAGTTCAAGAAGTCATCTCTGGGCCCCTATTATGACCTCATTTCCCTCATTGACTTTGGATAATATCATTCACATATATCAGTAGCAATAAATTTATATCTATATCTATATCTATATCTATCTATATCTATATCTATATCCTGGCTAGTCTCTAAAGTGAATTCTCAAGGGTAGAAATCTTATCCTTTCCATCTTCATGTAATAGTGGTTCCCATAGTTCTCATAATGCAGTATATTAGACTGATCCTATATAATGGAATTATTTAGTATTTTATTCACTAATAACTAAAAATCTTAGTTTTCGTTGTTTGCTTAACTAATTTAAATTAATCTTGAACTTGATATGTGGAAGTTCAAATCAGAAGACTGATTTCTGTAGATGAAAACTTTGTTCTGGGTTACACTAGCCTGGTGGATGTTCTCTGCTTCCTTGTTGGTTTGACAATGCACATTTCATGGTGCTGATGAGGTGGTTTAATTGTTTGTGCTATTATGTACCAGAGTTATCTGTTCTCCTTACCGTCCTTCTTCTTTTAACCTGAAGTTGTAAACATGCTGCATTTTTAAAAAATATGTTTTTATTGATTTTAGAGAGAGAGGAAGGGAGAGGGAGAGAGAAGGAGGGAGGGAGAGAGAGAGAGAAACACCAATGTGAGAGCGAAACATCAATTGGCTGCTTCCTGCATGCACCTACAGGGGATAGAGCCTGCAATCCAGGCATGTGCCCTGACTGGAATTGAACTGGCAATCTCTCAGTGCATGGGTTGATGCTCAACCAACTGAGCAACACTGGCCAGGGCAAGATGCTGTATTTTTTTCTAGTATGATTCACATGACAAATATATATCATTCATACACGTAACATACTGTATGGGCTGTAGCAGAGATGAGCCAGTGTGGGTTTTGCAAAATTTCACACCTACTCCTATTTAATTACTCCTTTTTAATCCTCATTAAAAATATTGACATCATAGAACTGAACTAGCCCCCGTCCTGTCCTAGTTTTTTTTTGTTTGTTTGTTTGTTTGGTGTGGTTTTTTTTGTTTCATTTTTTTACAAAGAAACAATCAAAATGTAGTAGTATAGCTAAGTTTTTGTTTAGTTTTGGTTGTAAAAAGTAGTTGTGGATGTGATGGAATCGTGCAATGGGTAAGCCCTTCCTAGCTCCTTAGATATTGGCTTTCCTGTTTATCCATCTTTAAGGTTAGGAAAGGAGATGAAATGCAAGCCATTTATATTTATTTCCAAAAGATGTTACTACGCAGGATATGAGAACGAAGTTGCAAAATCTTTCCATTTTCCTAACTTTCAATTCCTTGCTCTCCTTCACTGCTTCCAAGGTGGGAGAAATCGAGAGAAGAGAGGCTGAGCACATTGGGTGCTTAGGTGGAAAACTTTTATCTGTTCAAAGGACTTATTGGTTCCAGGAGCTCCTTGGATTCTACTTCAATATTACCCAGAAATGTTGCCACCATGGTTCCCTATTCTCTATCTCTGTGTTGGATTTTAAGGGAGCCACGTGATGTGATTTCTAAGCCCAGAATCTGTCCTAGTAAAATCACAGGTGAAAATGCCGTCAATTTCTTGTTGCCTTGTTTTCAGGAACAAACTAGTTTGATGTTATTTCTTCGATTTTTCTAGGACATCACATTCAATTCTCAACTGTCCTGTTTCTGAAAAAAGATAAGACTTTGGTTTTGATTGAATTTTCCTTGAGATCAGTTGTTGCCAAGTCCACTTTATTAAAGGACTAACATTTAGTCAATTCTGAATTCTCTGAGGTCATACTCAAGTTCATCTTTGAATTAAAGAAGTTATTTTTTTGAAGTGTGAATCTTGAGTTATATATATTTTTTCTATGCAAGGAGTGAGAGGATAAGTAAGAGATAAAATGGGAAGATTATTTTTTCTCCACTTCATATTTAATGCCTTTTTCTTAAATTTCCCTAAATGTTGCTGCATACCTATTACATATATGTACTTTTTAAGCATACTGTTTTGTTTGTTTTCTTGTCTTTGTTATTAGGTTACCAATTTCTGCAGTTTATTTAGAATAGAATTTTTGAAATGTGAAATCCTTAGAAGACAATATTTTTTTTCTTTATTTTAGGACTTGAAAGTGGTTTCTAGAAAAAGTGTGGTTTAGTGCCATTCAAAGAAAGGGGTATATGGCTCCTCACCTTACTGTCTCATGGTGCTATGGATGAGAATTCTATATGCTTTGCTTTCTTGGAGAGCATCCCATGTGGATGATTCTGGAAAATAATGATCTACCCATGCCCCACTTATACCACAGATTAGCTAGCTATTACACAGCTGTGTTGATGACACAACTTTGTAGATGGAACACCTGGGGTGATGGAACACCTATGTTAGTGGCAAACCTATAAGTAGCACTCACTTGCGTGGATATTCAATAGAATGGATGGTGCATACTAGTATGTATACACATAGGATTTGGGGAGCTATCTGAACAGAAAGTATGTCTGTGTGGGTGACATACGAGGGGACCCTGATATCTGAGTTTTAGTTGACCAATTTATCCATGCTCCCCTGAAACGTACCCCATGTACACCATTTAGGACTCTCAAACTTTGGAAAAGATTTCCTCTACTGTCACCTCTCCCACCACTGATAATTTTTCAGATATTAAGGTACAAAGTCCTAATCAAAATCATATGCAAAAAAAGATGAAAACAAATCATCTTAATATCAAATTACTGCTCAGAAATCTTCAATATTATCTACTTGTTTGGTGGCATGAGGTCTACAACTGTTTAACATAGAAGACAAGGACCACCGCAGTCTGGTTTGATTGAGTCACTCCCACTGTATCTCTTTGTTCATGTCCATAGTCAGTTCTGGCAGATGTGGTTTTGCTGTAGTCATACATACTGTGCTCATCTCTGACTAGCATTGTAGCTTTTCCCAGGTGGTTCTCCTTAGGAAGAGCTTTCATTTTTCTGTCTCTCTAATATCTGTTCCTTCTTCTATTCCAGCTAGGAACTTCTCTCATGTGAAGAGATTTCAAGGTCTCAGTGATTTTTCACTTTTCTAAGCTTCAACAGAATGTATTTTTTTTGAGGTGGAATTTTTCTGTTCCAAACAGCTCACTGTTGTGTCATGGTGAGGTCCTCTTCTGTCCCACCAAACAGTAAACATTCCCTCTTCCGCCTGCTTCAGTGATTGACCCTGTTGATTATTGAAACGATGGCTCCTATTTTTCTACCTCCAGACTTGAGCAGATACATGCCTGTGACTGGCCAGGCTCTGCCTGCACCTTTCCAAAACTACCCGGGCAGGACTTCAGTCTTCTCAAAATGCCTTTAGTCCATGAATTTCTGAAAACCACATCTTTTTCTCTTCTTCCAGTTTCTCTAACTGTGAGTTCTCTGCAGTACAATCTGGGCCTTTTTCTCCTCAGTTGGAATAGCTCAGGAAGCCATCCATGCCTGCATCACCCCCCTTTGGTCTCTGTTCTTAAGACTCTACAGTATTTAAGAGTTTAAATTACATACTGTCATCAGAATCATGGAGCTGATTGTGTTGACACAAATGAGAAATATATATGTGAATTGTCAAGGTACAGAGGTCACCTGGTATACCTCCATTTTTAAGAAATAGAAGAAGCACTGTGAAAGAAATAGAAGCACTCAGTCCATGCTTATTGATCATTCATTTAAAGAATAGTAATTCTGCTTTACTGATTATCTTCTGTCTCCTTCCTCCCACAGGCTGTGCCTAGCTATTCAGTGAGCCAACATTGAAATTTTTTGTCATGTCTCTGAGCTACTTCATACCTGTCTCCTTCCTTCATTTTTTTTTTTTTTTTTTTTGTCTTTGAAAGTACTTCACCAACCTTAGCATTTTATCCTTGTGCATGTCTTGCTGTCTGGTAATGTCTACGTTTTCTATGATTGTCATTTGGCCTGAAATCCTATACCACCACCCATGTTCAGTAAGTTTAAAAGGAACTTTGTGAATAGCAATCAAATCCTTTCCAGCCACAAGTCCTAATACCTTAACTACTAATTTCTGACTTGACTTTAGTCTATTTTGGTGACTTATTAGATTTTTCTTTTAGCTTTCCTCCAGGGGACATCAATTTCAAACCATCACAAGCACAGGTGCAACTTCTGTGCTTATAATTCCCACCGACACTCCTAACGCCCTCTATCTTCTGATAACACCATATTAAGTCACTAATGGCTAGAGTTTGAAAGATTGAATGTTAAAAGCATAATTAGAGACTTAAGGGAAACAAATTGTACCCAGAAAATTTAGAATTAATTTCAGGAAAATAGGGCAATTGAAGCACCTAGTGCAATTTGAAATGACTTTTCAAAGGAGAGACTGTGCTAGAAATCAGCCCCCTCCTAACTTCCTGTTTCTTTCTTATTTCCTTCCAAGAATAAGGGCAGGTCAGTGGAGGCCGGGGGGCAAGCTGCATTTCTTGTCAGACTATCAAAGGCAAAGAGCTCACCTTAAGGTTAAGCTTTCTCTCTTTAGTGGAAATATAAAATCGAGGAGGGGTGTGGGTGAGACCAATCATTGCCCTTGGGTGAGCTTGAGAAATTGCAAGACCAGAGCCTAGACATTCAAAGAGGCAGTTCTTCTGAGCTTGGCCTAATCCAATCAGTCAGTAATTTCTCATTTCTTATATCTAATATTGGCTACCAGCACTATCCCAGTTCACACACAGCCATGTTACACATCTTCAGTCCCCTGGTACCTTTGCCCAAGTGATCTCCCCCTATGGGAATGCTGAGCAGCTTACCTCAGTCAATCCAAAACCATCCACTCTTCTAGACACATCTGCAACACCTCTCCTCATGTAAACAGGAAACCTACTATGACTGCCACAACCCTCACCTGTATTTCCCTTCTCAACCCCACACAAAGATTAAAACAACTAGTAATGGGTCCATGGGATGCCCTGTGTTGGCCACTATGGATGTAAAGAAGGAAACATATGATCTTCCTACTTTTTAGGGGTTCATAGACTAGTGTGAGAGGCAACAACACCAGTGGTAATTATAAATCATAGTGGTATTATAAATAGAATGCTATGGAGTCACAGTAGTAATATTGACTGGTCCTACACCCCTTTCTCCTAGTTAGGTGATTCCAGAAAGTTGATTTCTCTGGTATTCAACTTTTTCATCTTTAAAATGATAAAATTAACCATTATTCTTAAGGATGGTTTTATATGTTAAATGAAATAATGAATGCAAAATTCACAGTAAAACTGACTTTTAGTGGGTACAAAATAATGCCTTTTCCATTGGTATTTGCATTAAATATGGGTAAATAGATTCCAATTACAGGTTGAATCTCAACTTAAGGCAGTTAGTCACTCCCAAGTTAGCTTATCTGCCATGTAATATTTATTACTCTCAAGAGATCAAGAATGAAGCTCATGAATGAATCAGGGCATCTTCAATAGAAACCCATGACCATGAATGGTGGCAAGGATTTTTCTTTGTTTAGAAAAATTAAGATAGCAAACCCATAGTATCTGAGCTTTCTCAGGTTGGTGAATTTGGATTGACAGTAAATGTCTGGAAAAATGCTATTAGCCCAAAGCAAACTCAGAGAACCACAAGATGTTCTAAATGGTAATAAGACAAAAGTCTTCTCTGGAGGACTTGCTAGATAATATCCTTCCAAAATGTCTTATTCTTCAAGGTCCCCAACTATCTCTCTTTTGGTGTCACTGAAACCAAAGAAGAGAACAACAACAACAACAACAAAAATCCCTAAAATTCAAATACAAGTGCAAATTTAATGCAAGCAGAAAAAGTTCCTCTCAATGGCCTGTGTAATTATTTCTGTGCAGTGTGCATAGGTCTTTGTAAGAATGTCTTTGGTGAGAAATGAAAAACTATTGCTTTTGTTTGGAGAAATCTCATTTAGTGTCCTCTTACAGTGATCACAGAACCCAAGGAAATTAGGAACCCATGTTCCTTATGCTGGAAAGTGAGAATAACTTAAGGGCCACTGAGAGCTAGGATGGGACCTTCCCATCATTTGAGAACTGTTCCCGAAGACTTATGCAGAAAGAGCAGGCTGTAAAATACTTCCCTTCTCATATATCCTGGAGGCCCTTAGCAGTTCATTCCTAATTTGCATTTGATCATATTAGGACTAGCATCAGTGGGCCATAAAACTGGAGAATGCCAGAACCAGAAGTTCCCTGAGACCAGTAATATTCAACCCTTGTTTCTAAAGATGAGGAAATAAAACAAACCCAGAGGGATGGAGTTATATATGAGCTGACATTAGGTAAAGTGAAACTAAACCCAGAGTAGGAACAAGGGCTTTTAACTCTCAGTTCAGTGATCTAGCTGTTAAAATGTGTTTCTGTAACAAACACAGAGGTATAGGAATTGTCACAGATGAGAGGGCATTGTCCTTACCACAAAGCAGTTGTCTCTCCATTTAGGAAAACCACTTTAGATGAGTCATGGTGATAAAAATGCTGCAAATAGTATCTATGTGCTGGGGTTCTTGTTCCGGCATTAAGAAGGGTTCAGCAATCTGGAGAAAGGCTGTGTGTAACTTAAATAAAAGTCCAGAGATGAAAGATAATCTTGAAAGGCATTAGGGGTCAGAGGAGCCTAGCTAAAGGAGCTAAGTTCTCCTTGTCTCAGGACCCCTTGCTTTTTATTAACACAATTTGTCCTAAGGCAGGGTGGAGATATACACTTCAAAGGGTAGGGTTCCATACAGAAGCATTGTCAGAATGGGGAATTGCCTTTGGCTGTTCAGGTGTTTGGCCAATGGGAGGCAATAACAAGTAGATTAAGATGCCCTGAGCTGTCTGGCAGCAAACAATCAATTTAATGCATCCTTTTCAGGTTTGGAGAAATGCCTTTTGCCATTCCCAACAGGCAATAACATATGTGACTCAGCCCTTGTTGAGTCCCCCCAAGTTCCATGAACCTTTTGATGAAACTCTTGCAATTATGACATGCTGGAATTGGCTTCTGGCATCTATGTTGCATTTACCTATAAGGAATATGAGCATTTACTCTAAGTAAATGTAGTAAGAACTGTGGTGGGTTAAATGAGTAATAAAAAATGCAAACAAAATATGCCCCCTGCTCTAGTCTAGAGGAACCCTAGGACATGTCTTCAGTATTACATTATGGAAAGGAAATGATTAAGCACTGTGCAATCTAAGAGTTCATGAGGAGGATGGCAAGAAGGATACTACAGATATAAACATCATGCTTTCAAAGGAAATCTGGGGAGGCTGCTCAAGGAGATGGAATTTGCATAAAGGAAGGACTTAGATAAAAATAAAGAGAGAAATTCTCCCTTTGATTGAAAAAATTCATAAACCCATCTCTGTCTATAGTACCTGGATGATAATTGCATCCAGAAAAAGGTATGTGTCATTTACTGAGGGAACAACTACAGGAGAGAAGAGGGAATGATGGCTTATGGCAGTGGTCAGCAAACTCATTAGTCAACAGAGCAGCAAACGGCGGCTCACGAGCCGCAGGTGGCTCACGAGCCGCAGTTTCCCAACCACTGGCTTATGGGAATAGAACATCGAGAGTGGGCCAATACAGCTGATATCCAAGCATAAGATGTGGTGAGGTCTTGATAGAATGAGATAATGCCAGAAAGTGTTGTAGGGATCAGATCCTAGGAGATGTTGCATTTGTCTTCTCTACTCACTACCAGCAAGTAAAATGTTAAGGCCTCATAACTGAGGAGTAGCAAGATGTGATTTTGATTTCTGAAAGATTCCATCTGAACATGGCCATACTATGACTTTCATAAACCTTAAGAACGTTTGCTTTATAGGCATCATCCTTCGCTCACTTTTTTCAATTTTTAAAAGTTATTAAAATTTATATTTCATGACTGCATTGGTATAAAAATGAACATATATTAATATTATAGTTACACCATTTTCTTTGACCTAAAAGTTTATTTTTTAAAATTCTAATTTCAAAAGAAATTAAACTATTTCCATGGGCCTTTAAAAGTAATGTGAGCTGAAAGAATTTTGCCTTTGGGTCTAATCGGTAAGTTGGCCCTTTCTCTAAAAGCAATATTTGGAGTGTTTTACGAGGCAAGTACGGAAACAGAGACCAAGGAAAAGGTTTTGCTAAGCATCTAAATGAGAGTTATATCTAACAGCCACAAGTTGTAATGCATGCAAAAACAAAAATTGAGCAAATGTTCTGAATTAATATTTCACAAGACACACAAAGACTATTCAAATTTAATATATAAAACACAAAAATTTCCAAGAATTTTAATCATTTTGAGGCTAAGAAATGTCTGCCAAAGACCTGTATATTATCATTCAAATTAATTTGAACTTTAGTTTATATTTTACCAAGTAATGTTCAATATGTAAGATTTGGTATTTTCCATTTTTCTTACTCAGACATGCACTACTTACAAGCATGCCGATGTGTGCACACAGCCTTGTTCCTTTTTTAATTACTGGATTATTCTAAGATGTACTGAGATCAAGATCATCTATTTAACCTCCCAAGGTGCTTTATCTGATTCATTTGGGGTTCAGAGTTATCATCTAAGATGCTTATTTTTTTCAGATTTCTAGGAAAATCCCGGCCTGTCGCTGCAGGGAGCTCTCTCCTGAGTCAGTCAGGATTTTTTTCTGATTCTCTTGTGGAGTTTATGATTTTATATAAAAACCCCACAGGCCTTGGGCTTTGCAGCTTTGGTGGGGGTGGGGACCTGGTGGGATGGCGATGTGCTCACTTTGTTCGGGGAGGCTCTTTTATCTCCCATCACCAGGGGGACCTTCTCTATTGCCAGTTCTTCTTAAGCCTTTACTGTGCACCCTCAGATGAAGTAATTCATTGCTGCCCTTGGAATTTAAAAAAAAAAAAAATTAACTCTTTATGCTGTTGAAGATTCCCAATCACACAACATGTTTGGAGAAAATATAGCTTTCTAAATAGTATATACCTCTGTGGGGGGGAACTTACTAATTCTTGTTTAACAAGTTCTCTGCCCTTGTAAAACTTAGTTCTATTAGGAAAAGAGATACAAAACAAGTCTCACAATTTTTAAGAAGATTAAAATTATATCAGTTATGTTTTCTGACCACAATAGTATGAAACCAGACATCAATAACAGGAGAAAACTGGAAAATTAACAAATATATAGAAATAAACAACACACCTCTGAACAAACCCTTGGGTCAAAAAGAAATTCTTTGAGACAAATGGAAATGAAAACACAACATACTGAAAATTGTGGAAAGCAGTAAAAGCAATTCTAAGAAGTAAATTTATAGTGATAAATTTCTATAATAACAAAGAAAGACCGCAAATAACTGTACACCTCAAGGAACCAGAAAAAGAAAAACAAATTAATACCATCATTAACAGAAGAAAGGAAACAATAAATATTAGATCAGAATTAAAACATATTTATTCTGTGCGCAAATTGGTGCACCGGGCCTCTAGTAAGATATATAAATGTCAAATCACTATTTGTACATCTGAAACTAATATATTGTATGTCAACTAAACTTTAATAAAATAAATGTTTTTGAAGAGAAAAAACACACACTTTTATTTGTTGATCTTATGCTTTAAAATATTCTAACATATACTTTACGTAATAACCCATTTGGACAGTAATGCATGTATATAGCTTAGAAATGAACAAGTACACATATTCTTTGGGTACCTGCTAAATTCTTTTTACTAATGGACTATACAATTAATAAGAGGATGATACCTGTGATTTAGGTGGATCCTTACTTTTTTGACTTCACCAATCCTGAAGCACTAACAATCTATTTCAGCCAAAGGAATTTCCTAATTGTCTCTTGTAAACACCATGATTTTTCCCCCTCTGCAATCTAACCTTTGTGACTCTTCAGATTTTTTAAGGTCCTACCACTTCCTCTCTGTCTCTCCAAAGAATAACCAACTTTCAGAGGCCTGTTCAAATATATCCTGATCTATGCTTCATTCCCTGGACACTTTAACCTCTAACTCATTGTTCTCCTTCTTCTGGTCACTTAACCAAGAATTTGTAGTCACTGATCCAACATCTATTATGCTGATTTCTCTGTCCTAAGGTGTTGTTATGCTCTCCAGGACTCTCTGAATGTCATCCCAACTTGATTCAAAGCTCCTGAGGGCAAGATCTGTCTTTCACTCCTACCATTCTCTTCTATGGTGGCTACAGAAATGAGCAATGATGGCAACTGATGATGCCAACAATATCTGATTCACTGAACTTTTGAGAACTTCAGTGAGGTGGGTGTTAGCCAGGTTTTGGTAAGCAACTGAGCAGTTTTTTTCCTGTAAGAGAGGTATTTGACACATATACTGACAGAAAGGGTGGGTTCTGGGGTAGGATACAAGAATTTGGAATACAAAAAAGAGCATAGATTTCATATAAAAAGAACCAGGTTTAAATCCTAGCTCCACTCTTCATAAATATTGGATAAGTCTCTTAAATATTCTGTTTCTTTATTTATAAAAGCAGAAATAGATCCAGGCATGCCATAAAGATTAGATATGTCAGTAAATCCTACAGTTATCATTCAGTGTATGGTTGGTATAACAATGACTTTCTAGGTACACAGTAGTAGCTTAGTACTAGGTGTACCAGTTAATAATGCAGATTTTTTCAATAGATGGAGTTACACATATGTTGAAATATATGCGATTTGATATGTGTGCTATTTTGTTGTATTGATAGCAAGCTTCAAAACTTCATATGTCGAATTTGCTGAAGGTGTTAACATCATAGATATTTTTACACTTAAAAATGTCAAATTTCATGCCAAAAAAAGAGCATTTGAGGAAAGTTTTAATTCATTACTTTATTTTTAAGAAAAAGTTATTGTATACTTTGGGAAGCTTATGGTGAACATGCTCCATCTCAAGATACTTGTGAACGCTCCTTTAAATGCTTTAAAAGTGATGATTTCAATGTGAAAGACAAAGAACGTCCTGGTCAACTGAAAAAGTTTGAAGACCAATAATTGCAAGCATTATTGGATGAAGAAGATGTGTATCAAACTCAAAAACAACTTGCAGAAAGATTAAACGTTGCTCAGCAAACAATTTCTGATCATTTACAAACAATGGGGAAGATTTTAAAGGAAGGACAATGGGTGCCAGATCAACTGAACAAAAGACAAATGGAAAACTGAAAAGTCTTCAGGAAAATGTTGCTTCAACAGCACGAAAGAAAGTCTTTTTTGCATCGAATTTTGACTGGTGATGAAAAATGAATTTATTTTGAGAATCCCAAATGCACAAAATCATGGGTTGATCCAGGTCAACCATCAACATCGACTGCAAGGCCAAATCACTTCGGAAAGAAGACAATGTTCTGCGTTTGGTGGGATCAGGAAGGTGTGGTGTATTGTGACCTTTTAAAACAAGGTGAAACCATTAATACTGATCACTACTGACAACAAATAATCAATTTGAACCACGCTGTGATCGTGAAACGACCAGAATGTTCCAGAAGACACGGCAAAGTAATCATGATGACGCACCATTACACACTTCAAAACCAGTTAAAGACACGTTAAAAGATCTTGCCTGGAAATTATTAACCCACCTGCTATATTCAGCAGACCTTGCTCCTTCAGATTACCACTTGTTCCGATCGATGGCACATGCACTTTCTGAGCAGCACTTCAAAACATACGAAGAAGTGGAAAATTGGGTCTCTGAATGGTTTGCCTCAAAACAAGAAAAGTTCTATTGGGACGGTATCCACAAATTACCTGAAAGATGTGGAAAATGTGTAGCTAGTGATGGACATTACTTTGAATAAAGCACTTTGGATGTTTCTCTTGAAATTACCGTGTTTTCTTTGATTACAAAATCTGCCATTATTGACCGGTACACCTAGTAAGTCCTGGCTATTTTTTAAGCAGAGAGAAGCTCCGTACAGTCATCACTTGTCACCTCAGGATCTTCTACAATCTCCCTGGTTCACATTACCTGACCAGCCATGTCTCTTTAAGGTTTATAAAGGACTTATAAGCCTTCCATTCACAGACTAAGATTCTGCTCTCAGTTCTGCTCCAGCAGAATCTCACCAAAGGGTTCTCTCACATCCCCCTCAGCTCCTCCACCTCCTTACCTCTAGCCCCAAGGCCACTACACTCTCTGTTCCCTCACTTTGCTGACTCAACCAGTTAATAAAGAGGAAGCCTCAGAGCTGTGTGTCGCTGTTCTTTGGTTTTGTGTTTTGTTTTGCTTCATTCCTGCACTTGAAAACAGCAGAGCACCTAGGTTTTCTCCAGGCAGCATAGAAGGAGCAGGATTTAATTACTGCTGAAGGGCTGGTACAAAAGGTTATCCATCAGTGTGAGATCTGATTTGGCACTGAACTTTGAAGCTGAGAATTATGGATCGTGGAATGAGATACAACTGCCGGCTGCTGTCCCAAAGCTGGGGATATGGAATTTAAAGGAAACTGGGTTAGCACTGATGGGACCTCTCAGGGAGGTCAGGAAGAAACTCACTAGCCATCCATAAAGCTGTCCAGGCAGTTATTTGAAGGAAAAGGCCAAGGCTTCCCTTCCATATTTTTAAAATCTTCAAATAAAAATAGACCATTCTGCATTGACAGAGATATGAAATTGGCAGCAATTGAAGGCATCAAACTCAGAAATGAAACTGAAGTAACATGTCATTGTTCTGAGGAAAACGTATGACATTGGTAACCGCAGAGCAGGCTGGGGAGATGGGGAACAATGAAAGAATTTTTCTCTCACACTTATCTAAAGCCAGAGAGAAATGGGATGACCAGGGAGTTGAGGAAAGGAAAGGAGTGGAGACATCATTCTTATAAATACAGGGCGAAGCTGGAAGTATCTACTATTCCTTCATTTTACATTGACTGGGCAGATCTGGGATGTCTGGTGACCCTGGAAACTTATACCTCTCATCTTCCTTTGCTAACTGCTAGACTGCTTGGAATTTTGTGATATTGTTACAGAAGACCAAAGAAATACCAAGCATGCTTCGTAGAGAGAGGGAGGGATCCCATTTATTAACACTAGTGGACTCCGGGAATAATTTCCAAATCAGAGTGAAGAAACATGCAGAGAGCCTGTCTATATATATCCCGCTGGGGTCTTTGTCTTGCAGATATGCCCCCTGCCCCCTTCGTGGCCCTGCAGGAAGGCCCCCGGGTGTCAGGCCACATCCAGTGGTCCCTCCTGGCACCAGCATAACAGCCCCTCCTCCCCCCTCAGGGCAGTGCATTGTTCACAGTTCCATGGCCTCTGCATTTAGATAACAAGTTCTGCAAGACCAGTTTCCTCCTCAATATGGCATCTGGGGGCCGAGGCTGGGTCTTGGTAAAATTGGGAAGTGGGCATACAGGTCCTCCTCTCTGCCAACACTTGGGTATTGTTATCTAATCCTCTTCTCTCACCAGGCATCCAGTCTATTAATTAATCCTGTAAGTCTGTATTGGCTATGAGGCAAGCTGTTAATGATTTCATCTACCTTAAGTCAGCAAAGTTTCATATCTCTACTGCATAGAGCAGTTGTAAATCAAGGTACTTGGAGAAGAGAAAATAAGTTCTGTCTTTGAGAAGCTTCCCCAAGGTCAATTGGCTGGTAGCAGGACTAGAAGTCCTAGCGTCTGTATAGTTCAGCTACCTGTCACCTATATCCAATGCTGTAACTGGGATTATCAGACTTGACCCAGCTTCTGAGTCTAGTATGCAGGTACATTTCATGGCAGGAATCCCATTCTCCCTAAAGTAGTGCACAGCATCTTGGGACAGGTCCAACAATTGCAAAGATTTCCCTGCTGGTAGAGTGAAAAGTTTGCAAATCTATTGATGCATCAGGTCCATACAAAGGGTAGCTGCTAGTATTCATCCAACTGTAACATTTCCTTGGACGCTCATTTTTTTTTTTAAATATATTTTATTGATATTTTACAGAGTGGAAGGGAGAGGGATAGAGAGCTAGAAACATCGATGAGAGAGAGACATCGATCAGCTGCCTCCTGCACACCTCCCACTGGGGATGTGCCCGCAACCAAGGTACATGCCCTTGACCGGAATCGAACCCGGGACCCTTCAGTCTGCAGGCCGACGCTCTATCCACTGAGCCAAACCGGTTTTGGCTGGACGCTCATTTTTAACAAAACCGTATCCATTTGGCTACAAGGATGGCCTTGTCTGCCTCTTTACCCCTCCATGATGGAAGTCTTCATTGCCTGATGCTTGCTGCTAATGTTGGACACATGTTGAAATGTTTATGCTAATGAAGCTTTGATTGGAATCTCAGAAACAAGTTAAAATGACAAGTTTTATCCCATTGATGAATTAATTAATGAAGACACTGTTAGGCTGTTTGAAATCAGCCCTCTAATTTTTACAGGAGACAGGAGGATTTTCTACTCTAAAACCCAGTAGATTCCATACAGGAAGGTGTGGAGGAATTACATGTTTTCAGGTGGAAGTACCAAGGGATGAAGAGGAATTATTATTTTGGTGAATAAGTGATTATCTTTTTTTTCTTTAAAATGTTTCTTTATTTTTGAAAGTATTACAGATGTCCTCTTTTTCCCCCTTATTATTCTCAACGTAGCAAACATGGAATTGCCTAGCTGTCCAGGGAATTACGTCATTCACTTGAATCATCCGACCATCAGAAACTGTATCATGAGCTCATCCTATGATGAACAATAGGAACATTGATCCATAGAGTACCCTACTTAGTTCAATAGCCTCAGATTACAGAGCATCATAAAGAGGGTAAGGGGCTTGCCCCAAATCACATGGGCTACTCATGGTAAAATGCGACCAAAGGCACATTTCCACATCTGGTTTTGACTCTTTCTTCTATTTTAATTAGTTAAAACAATCCATTCTAATAATGTCAGATTAAATAATAGTTTAAGGAAATTTAAGTTCAAAGATAAGACATAAATTACCAGAGGCCACCCAACAAATTGTGACAGAGACAGATTCTAAGCCAAGACACCAATCAAAGCCAACAATGAGCAATCTGACTATGTTTCTCTAGACTTTTCTAGTCTCTGAGTTACTCTTTAAAATAAGAGCTTGAAAATAAGTATCCTCAGTCCATGACAGTTGTTTACATGTTCACGAGTCATTTATCTCATTTTGGTTAGTCAGGCTGTAGAAACACAACTTTGTCATCAATGACTATGATTTAGATGGACTGAGTAGAAGTAGTCATTTCTGATGTTGCAAACCCTGAGATTGCAAAAGTCTTTAATAGATTCATTAATATTCTTTCTTCTCAGGGAAAATCACCAGAGTTTAATACAGTTTAATTCTAATAAGCATATAATTTGGGTTTTGGATATGCATGTCATTACACTTGGTACTGATTAAAATACAAAGATGAGTAAGTGTTGGACCTTGCATCCTATGGAGTGACTGTGTATTTATGGAAATAGATGTGTTAAAAAAACACATAAATTTGATACAAAACAGAATGACCTTCATTCTCCAGAAGATGTACATATCGTAGGCTGTGGGCCTTTCTAATTAGGAACAATTTCATGAACCAAGGGTGTCTGAGAAGCTTCATGAAACAAATAGTATTAATGTAAAGCTTAAAGAATTAGTGAGATATTTTGATTGGAGACAAGAAAAAGGAAGAGCAATACAAACAAACACACAAACACATACACCCATCTATTCTATCTAATAAAAGAGTAATATGCAAATTGACTGTACATCCACTACACCCACAAGCCACACCCAACAGCCAATCAGGAGCGAGTATGCAAATTAACCCAACCAAGATGGCTGCAGCCACGGAGAGAGCAGGTGGATTGAGTTTCCCCGGTGATGGAGGAAGCCAAGCTTTCCGCACACCCTGGCCAGCCCAGGCCTCCACTCAAGGCTACAAAGTTTCAATTATAGAAGATAAATAAATCCCAGATACCAGGGCCTCCACTTGGGTCACTGGGGGTGTGTGGCCGGCCTGCAAACCACCACAGGTCCCTCGCCCAGGCTGCCCCATGCTCCAAGGGAACCCCCACCCTGATCCGGGACACCTTTCAGGGCAAACCAGCTGGCCCCCACCAGTGTACTGGGCCTCTATTCTATCTAATAAAAGAGTAATATGCAAATTGACCATCACTCCAACACACCAGATGCCTGCCCCTATGTGGTCAAAGATGGCTGCCCCCATCTGGACACAAGATGGCCACCACAAGATGGCCAGCAGGGGAGGGCAGTTGGGAGGGACCAGGCCTACAAGGGAGGGCAGATGTGGGCAATCAGGCCAGCAGGGGAGGGCAGCTGGGAGGAACCAGGCCTGCAAGGGAGGGCAGTTGGGGGTGACCAGGCCAGCAGAGGAGGAAAGTTGGGGGTGATCAAGCCTGCAGGGGAGGGCAGTTAGGGGTGACCAGGCCAACAGAGGAGGGAACTTTGGGGCAACTGGGCCTGCAGGGAAGGGCAGTTGGGGGGGGGACCCAGGCCTGCAGGGGAGAGCAGTTGGGGGGGACCATGCCTGCAGAGGAGGGCAGTTAGGGGTGACCATGCCTGCAGGGGAGGGCAGTTAGGGGTGACCATGCCTGCAGGGGAGGGCAGTTAGGAGCAAACAGACTGGCAGGGGAGCAGTTAGGCATCAATTAGGCTGGCAGT
Organism: Plecotus auritus; assembly: GCF_963455305.1. Taxonomy (NCBI): domain Eukaryota; kingdom Metazoa; phylum Chordata; class Mammalia; order Chiroptera; family Vespertilionidae; genus Plecotus; species Plecotus auritus. The sequence goes on from NC_137782.1 coordinate 166,482,870, forward strand.
GGAGTGGTTAGGGGGTGATCAGGCTGGCAGGCAGAAGCAGTTAGGGTCAATCAGGAAGGCAGGCGAGCAGTTAGGAGCCAGCAGTCCTGGCTTGTGAGAGGGATGTCCGACTGCCCATTTAGGCCCGATCCGAGTGGGATCGGGCCTAAACGGGCAGTTGGACATCCCTTGAGGGGTCCCAGATTGGAGAGGGTGCAGGCTGGGCTGAGGGACACACCCCCCTTGCACGAATTTCATGCACCGGGCCTGTAGTATTTATATATTGTCGACATAAAGAAATGTCCAGACTTGTAGAGTATTGTTATGAATTTAGTTGAGCTAAACTGTCAACATATGTGGGGAAGCAAGATCTCAAATGCTCTGGAGAATAATAGTTTATGCACTTGAAATTACTGAGTGAACCTAAGGAAGATTACATGAAGGTGGGAGGAAGCAACTCAGGGATTAGATTACATGATAGTTAATTAGATTATGCTTTTTCTTGAGAGTTAATACTCCCTTCCAGGGGTATTCCTTCTGGCATTTCAAAGGTGTGTTATTCTAAATACACAGGGCTATCTTAAAACCTTTCACTAAAGAACTTATATGCCTGGGGTGTGACTACCAACCATGACCTGCCTTGTTAGGAATTTATGATCAGATCATCCTGTGAGGTTCCTTTCCATAGAACCCCTAGTTTCATGCACAATAATCTGGATTTAATTTTATAGTCTACTTCAATTGCTAAGATATATATGTATATACGTACATACATACATACATACATACATACATACATATATACATACATACATTAGGGGACAGACAGATTCTTTGTGTAAGGCGCAATTGTTCTCTAGAATTGAGAATGAGCTCAGCATCCCTCCTCCCTTGTCCTAAAATGACACAGTTATAGCCTGTGGCTGCAACACAGTGGTGGTAAATGCATCAGAGGCTCATATTGCTTTTGCTACATGCTCTCAGGTAGCCATGTTATCTTCATTTTATTAAAAATAAACAAAAACATTTAGCATGGACTTGTAAATGATAGGCAACTCACTAAGTATTTAAGTGCATTTGGCAGAAAACGTCAAACTGCAATGATTCACAGCAAATTTGGAATCTATTCAGAAACACTTTTTTTTTTTTTTTTACTGGTTATTTGAAGGTTTTTATTTTTATTTTTTAAATTTTTACTTTATTGTTTAAAGTATTACATATAGTAGTACATATATCTCCTTTTTCCCCCCATTGACCTTCCCCCAGCCTCCCCTCCCCCCTGTTGCATGCCCTCATTTAGTTAAATTAGTGAGTTATTGCCTACCTCTGTTTTTCAGTAGCTTTAGTCATGCTATCCAGTGGATGTCTCTTTCGGGAGGGGGTGGGCGGGGGGAAGGGGATAGGAGACCCTGTTAAATTAAAACCCAGCTCAGAGACACATTCTTCTAATTGGTAAGAATAGTACAGGGTTGAGTCAAGCAATTAATTTTGAGAACTCTACATAATGCACACTTGCTATATTTATTTTAAGATGGGATCCTATGCTTTGCTCATAGGTACCAGGATTTGTATACTCATTGACATTGTCTCACATTCACTCCCTACATAGTTTACTTGGTACACTTCGTACATATACTATGAATGGAAGCTCAGCAGAGACTGGCTAAATGTGGTTTTATGCTAATAAGGATAATTATATGATTAATATCCAATGGCCCTTCATTCTTATGAAGTAAATGTTTTATGTGCCCTTCTCACAACATTGCAAAATATTCCCTTCTGAGCAGGTTAATAACTGTGTCATATTCAGCTACATTTTTTTGACTTCAGGTAATGAGAGGTTTGCTTTCTAAGACAGCCTTCTGTAACAATATCCATTCCATACTTTTATATTCTTCTCACACAATTCAGAAAGAAATATAGAATACTATAATATGGAAATATCCATTTTGCAATCTTTATCATTCACCATAAACCATTCTTCTCACATTAGAAAGAAATAAATGCTAACTATAAAGATGACATCTTAGATTAGTTTTCCCTACTCCACTATATCCTACAATATCAGAAAGTATCTATACAAAATTTGTCAAATTAAATGATAAGCTTTTTACTCACAGCTGAAGAGCGACTCTAAATAATTAAAAATATTGTGATTGGTTATAAGAACAAGTACCATTTTGTTTTTACTGGTATCTGTAATATCAGAAAAGGATTTTAAACCCAGAAAGCCCATTAATGACAACAAAATACTTATTTTTACACCCTGTATCCAGGAAGAGAACCTTTTATTTGATAAAGAAGAAAGGGCAGTAGAGGAAAAGTCAGGGTCATTTGTTGAGGGACAAGGGAAAAGCTTCCTGTAGGAACAGCAAAGTCCTGAATCTGCTGTTTTTCACTCCTCAAACTCTGCCAGACGTTTTGGCCCAGCAGGTGTCATGGAGACATCATGAGGCTCATTCAGAGTTCAAGGGCTAGCCTTCCTCAGTTGCATTTCCGGCCTGGAGCCTGCTGACTGCTGGAAGAAGGGCATGAAGAGCAGTTAGCATATGTTATCAGCAAGGTGTCACTGGGTGCCCTCGGAAGGAGGAGCCCAGCCCCCAGAACCCAGTTAAGGAGGAGTTTCTATTAGGTCCCCAGGAGTGGTGTGGAGCAGGCAGGGCTTGCACCAGAAACAGAGACCTTTGATTCAAGATGGGAAAAGACCATATTGCGTATTCCACGCCCTTCCATTCCTTTTCTTTATTAACTTACCCTGCGCCTGGCTCCGTAGCACATGTTTCCACTTCCAAGCTAGTGCAATAAGGCAGGGGGGGGGGGGGGTTTGTAATCATTAGGAAGAAAGTTTGAATCAAGCTTTTATTCTACATGCCTTTTGCTCTTAAGTCCAACCTTCTATGTAATTTGCCAGTTCCAAAGACGAAGACAACTAATCCTTCTAAGAAAAATCATCAGGATTTCTTAAGCATAAAAATGACAGAGAGGGGAAAAAAGGGATTTCTGCATGAAAGTTAATTTTATGAGATTGCAGCATAAATTGTGGCCTGGCAGTCCCTTCTGCCTTTAATGGAACTGGCAGCAGGCGCCAGGACGTAGGCAGACCCTGTATAATGAGCAGCAAAGACAAATCGGTGTGAAGGACAGGGAGAAGGGCAATCCCGCTTCCCTCCTGGAAGATTAAAAATAGTAAAATATTGCAACCAGAATTTATCTAAAGGGAGATACTATCGCAGAAAAAGGGGAAAAAAAAAAAGGTTTTAAGAGAAAACTACAGCCCAGTGTGTGATGAACAGAGCCAGAGAGCCTGGTGCTGCCATTTGATAAAAGTCTGTGAGGGTTGACCATTCTCCGTCTTAAGACCTGGTGGCAGGTAGTTTTTGACATAATTTTGAAGCGGGACCATTTTCTAAAGCATAATTCGAGTAAAATGAGCACGTTGCTCCTTGCGCGCTGTTAAATGCCAGCAAGAGACTCACATGGACTGAATAAATGAACGTTTTTATTGTGAGAGGACAAGAGGCAGGTTGTGCAGTCAACCAAGCAGGTGACTTCCTCAAAAAGCGCTGTCCAGAGGGGCCGGGCATGTGCGAAGGGCCTGCTCTGAGCTCTCTAGCCACAGGAGCCCTATCAGAGCAATTTCCAAAATTACACAGGGCCTGCAGCTCCTAATCTCCCGGCAGAACAGCCATATTATCCCGAGGACTCGCAATAACAGGAATTATATGCAATTTTCTGATAATGACTCCATTAATGTGAGTCACTGCTGACAATACAATTTGTTAAATATCGCTGGATTTCTAACTCTTACTTTCTGTCACTCTGAAATTCATCTTCCCCACCCCTGCCGTCATCACAATGATTGTCATTGTCATCACCTTCTTCATCATCGTATTATCAGCATCATAGTCATCATCATCATCATCATCATCATCATCATCAGAACAGCTATAGACGTGTTCAGGTTCACCAATATTACATTTTCTTAATTTCATGAACATTTTGAAAGAAAGAAAAAAGCATGTCTAGTCAAAGTATCAGTTTTGTAGTCAATGTGTTTGATTCTTTCTTTGGGAAACCAAGACCCCAGATTAATTAAATTTGGACCAAATATAGCTTCACTTTAAATTGTCTTTTATATCAAGGGAAACTGTCTTGACAATTAGGTGCTTCAAATGAGTTTCTGTAAATACCTTTTATTGGTCCATCCTAATATACCTGGATATAGAACAGGACCTCCACAGCTCACGGTCTGATTTACTAATTGGGAGCAGCAACTGCACCTACTGTTTTGAACCTGAATTAATTAACCCAAACAAATTAAATTGTCTTTGAGCCATTCAAGGGAGTGACACCAAAGGCAGATTTGGCTGAGGAAAGGGCTATTTAACTTCTTTTAACCCTAAAGGTCAGCTTTTCTATGGAGCAGATTATTAGAAAGTCTTCAAAGGTTGGGAGAAAGTAACAAAACTATCTTACCTTTCCATCAAAATATGTAATCTGTAACGTGTGTAATAAATACATCATTTCTTCAACCAACTTTCCTTTGACAATGAAAGCTTCTCCCAGAGCACACACCTCTGTCTAAAGAATTGCCTTCTGACCTGGCAAATTTGCTCCACCCCCGGGGTGTATTGTTCTGTACATGAAATGACCTCTTGAGAGTCTCATTTACTCATTACTGCTGAAGCCACCAACTCACAGTCCTTGTGACATTCCTGGATTTTTCCACTTGTCTCCAGAGTGGCCACAGGGCCTCAACTTCCTCCTCTTTCTAGTTTAAGATGGAGAATAAGCCAAACTTAGCCACACAAAGCATTTTCAACTCCTATTTACCTGGCTCAAGAAAACACGGGGGCTCTCATTGTTTAGTAACATTGTTCTCATCTCCTTCCCTTGCTTCTGGAGCTTGTGGAAGCTGGATTCAGCATCTCGCAATTAGGTGTATCTTCCTGTGGACATGCTCTCTTTGCTCCGCTGAGATCAGGCCCTTCCTGTCCCGCCTGTCATTTGGGATCTCTTTATCTCTGTTCCCCCATGCCCACCATATGAAATACACACACAGAGAGAATGGTCCATTCCTACCTTTTTCCACATGAAGCATTAGATACTTTGGAGAGATAAAAGAATGAGAAACAAGGGAAGATTATCAAGCAGATAAATCATTCCTTTCTTTTTTAGGAGTTTGCTTCTTTTTAATTCTAAACCACCGATTGCCTTTCTGATAAATATCTGAATGAGGGAGGGTTAGCTCCTCACAGAAATGGATTTGGGAACTTGAGTTTAAAGTTGTCTTCATTTTTCTTTCTTTTCTTTTTGAGATTCAGTTTGAGAAATGGCCCTCTAAAGAATATCTCAGTATATTTTTGTACAATGTCTGTCAAAGATTGATGTTCTTCATTAGCATTTATATTTTTAAAAAACTTGTCATAATAAGTATCTCCCTTAATTTGTATAAAAGTGTCTTTTGAAGACACTTAATTTTATTACTTAATATATTTTATTTGCTTTTTGTCTTTATCGCCAGAAAGTTTAGCTCAGATTTTATTTTCATTTTCAGTAGCTTCTAATCCACAGTTTTTAAGTTATCTCTAAACCCCACCCTATTTTTTTTTTTTATTGCTTAGCTCTTTCTATTATGCTGTGTTTGCATCCTTGTAATCCATCCGAAGTTGTTTCTTGAAGTCTCTATGAGGAAGCTAAATGATAAATACATCCCCGTGCAGATGTTTATTTATTTATTTTTTCTTTTTGATTGCAGGTCAATATTGTTCTTGTTATTTCTCTTGGAATAAAGAAGAAGAAATACAGTTCAGGCTTACTGAAAAGCCATTAAATAATTGGGGATTCTTTGTAGTAAATGTGCTCTGGTTCCCAAGCCCTCCCACCTCCTAAGGACTTTGTCTGCTGTGGGTGTCCCTCTTCTCTCCTGCCTGGAATCTCTCTTTCCTGGATCTTTTCCATTCCTTTACCAACATGCACTGACCTCCTTCAATAAACAGATAAATGAAGCACTTCAACTAGACTCACTCCCTTTCCAGCAACTGCCCACTTTCTCTTTGTTCCCTCTCAGGGTCCTGTTGGCTTTGGTTGCATACTTTGGGTCATGTTCTTCACTCCCAGGGCTGTCAGCTCCCTCTAACCTGGCTTCCACCACATCCTCGCTGAAACAGTTCTTGCATAGTCACTGGTACCTTCCATGCTGGAAGAGAGCCTCCCCTTCTACCTTACTCAACTTCTCATCCTCTCTTGAAAGATTCACCTCTCTTAGCTCTTTTGACACACCACTTCTGCTTTTTCTTCTGCCTCACTAATCCCTTCTTCTAGGCCTCTTTTGCTGGCTCCCCCTCTTCTGTATCTGAATGTTGGGTGTCTTGGATTTCAGTCCTGGATAAGTCTTCATTTTGCTGTACTCTCTCTTAGATCATTTAAATTGTTATCATGTATGTATTTGCTGTGGCCTCTCCCGCCTCCGTGGCAGTGCTAAGGATGTCTGACTAATGGCTTAGGCCTGCTCTCCGGGGAAGCGGGCCTAAGCCATCAGTCGGACATCCCTAAGGGCCCCCGGACTGCAATATAGAGCAGGCAAGGCTGAGGAACACCCCCCACAATTGCACAAAATTCGTGCACCGGGCCTCTAGTGATACCGGGTATTATAATTTTTCAGATACAAAAATTCCCATTTTTTAGATGCAAAAAATTGAGACTTTGAGCCACAGGAATGCTCATCCACAGCTGGCAGGATTAGAAAAATGGTTTGACTTACTAAAAAGTTATTTTTTCCCCAGATACAGAATTTCAATATATTTTAAAAAGTGAAGCATACATCTACCACATAGTCCAGCCATTCCATTTCTAGATATTTACCCAAAAAACCTAAGAAATCTATGCAAAAATGTATATATAAACATTTATAGAATCTTTACTCAGAACAACCCCAAACTGGAAACAACCCAAATGTTTTTCAATAGATAATGGATAAAACAAAATGTGTATTTGTAAAACACAATGCTACTCAACAATAAAAAGGAAAGAAATATTGATATACAATAACACTGATAAATCTCAAAATCAGTATGCTAATTGAAGGTGCCTTATTTAAAAATATATACTATAAAATTCTATTTATTAAAAATTCTAGCCCTGGCCAGTTTGGCTCAGTGGATACAGCGTTGGCCCATTGACTGAGGGGTCCTCAGTTTAATTCCAGTCAGGGCACCTACCTCAGTTGCAGGCTTGATCCCAGACACTAGTCAGAGTGAGTGCAGGAGGCAACCAGTTGATGTGTCTCTGTCTCTTCCTCTCCCTTCCACTCTCTCTAAAAATCAATGGAGAAATATCCTTGGGTGAGGATTAACAAAAAATAAAAAAAATCTAGAAAATACAAACTAATCTGCAACTATTGAAAGTAGATCAATGGTTGCTTAGAGCCAAAGGTAGAGAAAGAGATGGATGGAAAAGAAGTACAAAGAAATTTGGGAGGGAGAGGCAATGTTCTACATCTTGGTTGTGACACTGCTTTTATTGGGTATATATTTCAGTGGTTTCATGGGTATATATACATTTATATCTGTCAAAACTCATCAAAATTTAAACTTGTAATGGGTACAGTCTACTCTATATAAATCATATGTCAATAAAGATGTTTAAAAGAAACCCTAAAGCTTTGAGAGGCTGAATAACTTGATTAAAGTTTCATAACTTCATAACAGACTTAGAATCACAAAGCTCATGCTCTAAGCTACTCTGGATTACTGCCTTGAAATTATGAATTATGATATGATATAATTATTATTTTTTCTCAAAAATGCTCTTGACTTTTTGACATAAAAAATATAAATTAACTGTAGACTTAGTCAAAGCAATGTGAACATAAATCACATTTATATCTGAAGGCAACATACATATGCTAAAAGCATGATAAATGCATGTATGTGTGTTATATGAATGCTGATTTCTAAACCATGTTTTTGACTAATTTATTAATGCCAAATGTTGTTGCAATACCTTCCTATTCTACCTCTATTAAGAATTGATCTAATTTCCCTCTTCTTGACTCTGGGTGGATTCGTGACAGTTTCAACCCAAAGAGTGCAATAGAAACAATGCTATGTGACTTCTAAGGGTTCATTATAAGAGATGACACAGCTTCTGCCTCATCTCATGGACTATTTATCTTTGGAGTTTCAATCTGCCAAGGAAGAAGTCCGTTAGCAATGAGGTTGCTAGGCTATAAAGAAGGTAGGCCACATGGAGAGACCATATGTAGACACACTGGCTGGCATTCCAGTTATTCAAGTCATCCCAGCACCAGCACCAGCTGTATAAGGAAACAGCCCTTCAGGTGATTCTCATCCTCAGCTATTGTCTTCCCATCAGAAGTCACAGGTGCCACGGAGGAGAGATCAGTCATTCTCACTGAGCCTTGTCCTTCCCAATTTTTGGTTTACAAAATCTGTGGCCATAAAAAAAACACACAAATATTTTAAGCTCCTAAGTTAATTAGGATAAACTTAGAGCTTGTATTTAGTACCATGAGTGGGGTTCTGCTGTTGTTAAAACTGAAAACATATGGTATTGGCTTTGGAACTTGGCCCCTTGTATTAGATGACAGGTCCCTTAATGTTAGTTATGCAAATTAGTATGTTAGTTAAATCAAGAAGGAACTTGAGAACTTTTCATAAACTCTACAAGGGCTTCAGAAAGTTTGGAAGTCAAGGCTATCAGGACACGGAGGACATTGTCATTGGAAGATTGATTATAAATAAAAGGACCTTTCTTATGTAGTGGCAGAAATTTTAGCAAAACTATCACCTGTGTTGATGTGAAAAATATAATATTTCCCTGTATGAACTAATGGATCATGCTAAGAAAATTTCCAGGCAGTTTTTGAAAGTAGCTACTGATTAGCTGTGTATAAGAAGATACAGAGAGGAGAGAGAGGGATGAGCAAAAAAATAAACTACTTAATATTTTCAAGCAAAGTGTAGAGAACATATAAAGAACTCAGGACTTGCTGAGTTCAAAAACAAAACTATTTTAACTCCCTGTCTTTCTCAGCAAAAGCTTTTTTAAATAATTTATTTTTAAAATAGTTTTAAGATCACAGCAACATTGAGTAGAAGGTTTAGACATGCCCCATATGCCTTATCTTCCCTCAGATCTATTGCCTCCCGGATTATCAGCATTCACCACCCGAGTGGGACATTTGTTACAACTGATGAGCCTACATTGATTTATCATTATCACCCAGAGTCTACAGTTTACATTAGGGTTCACTCTTGGTGTTGTACATTCTATAGATTCGGCCAAATGTAATGGGTTGTATCTATCATTATTGTATCAGACACAGTAGTTTTTCAATATGTTAAGCTTTTTATTTATTAGCATGGAGTGGTGAATTCCCAGCTTCTAACATGCCAGATCAAAACAGGAGGTCTCTGGAATCCAAAAGTTTTGTGTGTTTTTTCAAAGAAAAAGAGTTCAGGGGAAAAGAAAACCCAGGGTGCTCTCAAAAATATGGCTTAGAATAAAGATGAAACAAATGTGTAACTGCGAACCCCTTTGTTAAAATCTCAGAAAGCCTTGGGAAAATGCATCATAAACCCTTTCAAAAAATTAAGTGGACTTCTAAGGGTCTTTAGGACACCCCTTTGTTTACCTTCTCTTAATAATGGGCATTTGAAGAACCATGGAGGCATTATACCACAACTCACAGGAAGCCCAAGGCAAGAGAAGGACTTAACTTGTGGATATGAATTTAATTTAACGGAGTGGATTATAAATTGATACACAGAAAATCCACAACATTTTTAAGGGTATTTTTCATTAGTCTAGACCAGTGGTCGGCAAACTGGGGCTCCTGAGCCACATGCAGCTCTTTGGCCCCTTGAGTGTGGCTCTTCCACAAAATACCACGGCCTGGGCGAGTCTATTTTGAAGAAGTGGCGTTAGAAGAAGTTTAAGTTTAAAAAATTTGGCTCTCAAATGTCAATCGTTGTACTGTTGATATTCGGCTCTGTTGACTAATGAGTTTGCCGACCACTGGGATAGGGGATTAATCACAAGGAACAACAGCCTGTAATTATTGAAATGGAGAGTCTAGGTCAGTGGTCGGCAAACTCATTAGCCGCAGTTTGCCGACCACTGGTCTATACCAAAAGAGACAAAGACAGTACAAGATGCAAAAGAAGACTTTTGACACCAACCCTATTAACCTTTTATGGACAGGAGGAAGGCAGAGGAATCCATTTATTCATAAACATAGGCTATTTCTTATTAAAATAAAAAAAGAAATGACCCAGAGGATAAAAGCAAGAGGCCTCAGAGGAAAAAGAAAACAAAAGGATCTAAGATGTAGAACTGAGAGAGCAAATAGCCTCTTGGGGGTAGGACTGCACCTTAGTCAAGGAACTGGGCAGTGTGTGCCCAGCTGGGTTTCAGAATTGCTTTGAAAAGGTGACAGCTGTGTGCATCCATGGTGCCTGTAGCAGTTATCTAGGTGGAATCTTGCTATTGTATTTTTTATGTGAATGTGTAGGATAATTTTCTTAAAGTTTTTCAAATCAAGAGATATAGTTACCATATCCAAAATGTCTCATTGCCTTTTGACCTTATTTAAATGACAAGATTCTTGAATTTGTAATAGGATGAGACTTTGGGGTCTTGGAGGCAGGGTATCAAAAATAAACAAAGATAGCCGAAACCGGTTTGGCTCAGTGGATAGAGCGTCAGCCTGCGGACTGAAAGGTCCCAGGTTTGATTCCGGTCAAGGGCATGTACCTTGGTTGTGGGCGCGTCCCCAGTAGGGGGTGTGCAGGAGGCAGCTGATTGATGTTTCTCTCTCATTGATGTTTCTAGCTCTCTATCCCTCTCCCTTCCTCTCTGTAAAAAATCAATAAAATACATTAAAAAAATAAAAAAATAAACAAAGATATACATTAATTAAAGTAGTTAAGACAGATTTTTATTCAGTTACTATTGGAATGAGGGGAAAGAGATAAGCTCCATTCCCATGCGGGCAGCGGTGACTGGGTGTTATTAAACTCCCTGGCAGCCTCTGCTCTCTCAGGCAGGTGTCTCCGTGGAGGGCTGGGGTCATGGAGGGACTCAGCCTCATGCTGCTAGAAGCCAAGCTCCAGTTAGGTCTCTCTTGGTGCAGAGGTTTGAATGGGGTTGTGCTGTGCAGAGAGTTCTATAGTTCTCAGGGGGTGAGTGTATTTTGTTTGTGAGAGAAATGTAAATAATTTGTGGCCGGAGTTCAGACCGGCAACTTTAAAACATAGCCTGCAAATCCTCTGATCCTCTTACTATTAAGAAAGAGTTCTAATCTAATTACCTTTCTCTTGAATCTGGGAGAGCTTGTGACTGTATGACTAAAAGAATTTGGCAGAAGTGGTGCTATGGATGTTCATGCCCAGCCCATAAAAGTCTTTGTTCATTGGACCAGTTAAACTTGGAGATCTAATCTTCCGTGTTAGAAGAATGCAGATAATAATTCCCAAAAGAAGGGAAGATTGGATAGATTACAGATATGGAATGGTTACTAGGTACCACTAAGGGACCAGTTAAGGTTCAACTAATAATGTTATAATGAGTGAAAGCTGATTTAATAAATGAGTTAATGAGCGGGTCTCTTCATAGTAGATAAAGCTGTATCTAAATTGGAACAGCATTAGAATAAAAATAAATTTAAATAATTAATTATCAATTCCTGCATAGTATATTTAAAACATGACAAGATAATGAATCTTAAGTTAGGGTAATTAATGGTCACGTGAGGAACTCTGAAGCTATTAAAACTTTTTCTACTGAAAAGGAAAAAGGCCAATTGCCAGGAACAGAATAGCATTTGATTCGTGATCATTATTACCACCCTTTAAGTATTTGTTGTGTGAATGGAAAACTCACTTTAATTTAACATGCCTGTTTGGCAAGCCTTCTGAGGAGAATACTTTCATGCAGCACACGCCTAAATGTTAGATATTATTTAAAAAGCCCATTCTACAAATGAGAAAGTAGGAGCAAGAAAAAGAACTTAGGTGTAAGACAGGTTTTCATACGTCTTTATGATTTTTAAAAAGTGTTTTCTGTCAAACCACTTCACATTCTGTGTGTTTTTTTAAATATAACAGTTATTTTATTTTAACAATTGATGAATTTAACTTCGAAAACTTACATCCTAAAAAGACAGTTGATTAAACTTTCCTCAGATAGTTGCACAGATTATGCCCTGGACACTCCATGTCTTCACCCAAATATCCCCTTCCCAATGCGATCCCCTTGGCTGCTCCCTTCTTCCCGTATCCCTCATTCTTGGCATTCTCATTCTCCCTTAACCTGATGTAATTTTTTTCATAGCTCTGATCACCTTTAACACACTGTATATTTTAGATGTGTGTTTTTTGTTGTCTCTTGGATCCAGAACATAAAGTTTTCAAATCAAGTGTTTTTATCTTACTTTGTTCACTGATGTGCACCTGTCATTTCTAGAAAAGTACATGAGACACAGCAGGTGTTTGGGATGCATTTGCTGAAAGGATGCCTGTGTGCATGGTTTGTGTGCAGTGTGTAACATGGTGAACAAGAGGACAGCGCCCCTGCCGGCAGGAAGTTTACCCTGCAGCAGGTGAAAAATGAGTCCCGGTGATGATGCCCTATGTTTCAGTAGGTTACTTTAGCTCAGCTCACTCTTTCTCTGGTCTTTAGGAACTAGTAGTTGTTTGCTTCATCTCCAACCACTGTCTTGCTTTTCTCCAATGTTCCTATTTACTTGGCCTGATTTTTCACTCTTATCTCGTCCATAATATTTTAAAGAAAATATTAAGTAGTTAAGTTTGAAAGAAAAACCTCTCTTTTAATGAAGACAAAGCATAGAGCAGGGAGAATCTGTCAGTATTTTTTTTCTCTCTCTGCACGTTTGCAAACTCTTCATTTACCTTTGCAATCTAGTGTGGCTTAAATCCTCATTTACCAGAGCCATCCCTTGCCCCCTGGGCACTCAGCTACCTTCCAGCTTCATCAGTCTTTAATGGGCCTGTTTACTCATGGGGACTTTTGTCTGCCCCCTGACCCCAAACACGCTTTCACTGTTACAGCCATGTTTAGTGAGTAACACTGTTTTCAACTCTTAGATATCACCCTCAAACAGCAAAAAACATTGTAAAAAATCCAGAAAACTAGATATCTGCTCTACTCCAAATTTATAAATGCTTATTTACTATGGATCTAACTGCTCAGATGAACATTTGAGAGGACATCAAGTTAATACAAGAGAATGTTCACTTGGGAAGATAAAATCTGAGATGGAGATCAGTTAGATTGAGGACATTTAAAGAAAAACAAGTAAAGCTTTCAATACAAATTATGACCTCAATTTCTGCAAGACCTTCAGAAATGTAAAAGTTGATAGGAGTAAGAAGTTTTGTTAGTCAACCAGTCAACCAGAATATGCCAGACACATGGATGCTTGTTCGCTTGTTCTCTCTCTCCCTTACACACAATCTCTCACACACACACACACACACACACACACACACACACACACACACACCTATCACAAAGAAAAAGACAGTATACATGTTACCCCCAATAGCAAGATTACAGAAGACACGTTTTGTTTACTCTTTTTCTTTAAATCTTTATTGTGGGAAGTATTACAATGCCCCCTTTTTTCCCCATTGATCCCTTCTAGCCTGCCCCTGCCCCAGGCTTCTATTGTCTGTGTCAATAGGTTATGCATAGAACTAAATCCCTTTAAGTGATAAAGAGAGTGCTAAAAGTAAAAACAAAACAAAACAAACAAAAAACATGGTCACTCATAGCCTGGAGAGTTCTTTGGGTTGGTGGTACAGTTTCACAATAAGGTATTTTATTTTAATTGTATCATCATTAATATAAATCTCTATTTTAATTGTTAGTTATCTTACATTATACAGTTTTGATTCTAATTTCTCTCACTGTCATACTATTTTTGTATTTATATTATCAACTTTTAGTTTGCATAATGCATTCTGGTATTTATTTATTATATTTTTACAACATACACTTAAAGGTGATTTTGCCTTCCTTTATTCTCACATTCTCATTGATTATCTTTGCCAAATGAAAATAAAATCTTGTTTACCCACTTCTGAAAAACAATATAAAAATGAGCAAGTAAAAAATGCACATAGTATTTTAATGGGACTGTGCTCAACTTTTAAAATATTTCAAATCTAAATTAGAGAAATCTCCAATCCTATATAATAAAAGAGTAATATGCAAATTAACCATCACTGCGCTACACCCACAAGCCACGCCCACCAGCCACGCCAACCATCCAATCAGGAGCGGATATACAAATAAACCCAACCAAGATGGTTACGGCCACAGAGAGCAGGAGGGAGGCTTGGGTTTCCCGGGCAATGGAGGAAGCCAAGCTTTCCACCTACCCTTGCAAGCCTAGGCCTCCACTCAAGGCTACAAAGTTTCAATGATAGAAGATACATAAACCCAAACAGAAATGGCGGCAGCCACGGAGCTGGAAAGAGCAGGAAGCTAGGGTTGCCTCAGTGATGGAGGAAGCCAAGCTTTCCACACACCCTGGCCAGCCCAGGCCTCTGCTTAAGGCTACAAAGTTTCAGTTAGAGAAGATACATAAATCCCCCCAAAAATGGCTGCCACCACGGAGCAAGCAGAAGGTGTGGCTCTGCTCCAGGCTACAAAGTTTCAATTGTAGAAGATAAATAAACCCCAGATACCAGGGCCTCTGCTTGGGTCACCAGGGGGCATGGCCAGGCTGCAAACCACCAGAGGCCCCTCGCCCAGGCTGCCTCACGCCCCAAGGGAACCCCCACCCTGATCCGGGACACCCTTCAGGGCAAACCAGCTGGCCCCCACCCGTGCACCAGGCCTCTATCCTATCTAATCCTATCTAATAAAAGAATAATATGCAAATTGACCATCACTCCAACACACCAGATGGCTGCCCCCATGTGGTCAAAGATCCTGCCCCCATGTGGACACAAGATGGCCACCACAAGATGGCCAGCGGGGGAGGGCAGTTGTGAGGGACCAGGCCTGCAGGGGAGGGCAGTTAGGGGTGACCAAGCTGGCAGAGGAGGGAAGTTGGGGGCGACCAGGCCTGCAGGGAAAGGCAGTTGGGAGGGACCCAGGCCTTCAGGGGAGACCAGTTGGGGGGGACCAGGCCTGCAGGGGAGGGCAGTTGGGGGGGACCCAGGCCTGCAGGGGAGGGCAGTTAGGGGTCACCAGGCCTGCAGGGGAGGGCAGTTAGGGGCAAACAGGCTGACAGGGGATCAGTTAGGCATCCATCAGGCTGGCAGGGGAGTGGTTAGGGGGTGATCAGGCTGGCAGGCAGAAGCGGTTAGGGGCAATCAGGAAGGCAGGCAGGCAAGCAGTTGGAAGCCAGCAGTCCTGGATTGTGAGAGGGATGTCCGACTGCCCATTTAAGCCCGATCCTCGAGGGGTCCCAGATTGGAGAGGGTGCAGGACACCCCCTCTCCCCTGTGCACAAATTTCATGCACCAGGCCTCTAGTATAATAATAATTAATAAGCCTAAACAAAAACACACATCCCAGTGCAAAATCACTTGCTAAAATTTAACCACTATTGACAGCAAAAATTCATCCTGAAAGTACACATTGCTTATATAAAGTGATAAAGTTGATGTACATTAAATCATGAATCTTTATTTTAATGTATTGAATTAAGTTCTAGGCATTTCTATTTAAAATAGATACATAAAGATTATTTCTAGTCTCATCATTTTTATTTAGTTCTTGAAAAAATTTTATTAGGATAAAACATGGAAAATGAGGATACATGTTAAAAAAAGGTTTTAAATAGCACAATATATCAAGTTGATATAAAAATGAGCTAAAATGCATTGGGTTTTACAAGGAGTTAAGTATATCAGGAAATTGATAAGATACATATTCCAAAGCAATGATCTGCTAGAAGTGAAATGAAATTGATATTTCTTTTACATTAGCAACAATAATGTAAAATACATAAAAAAGGTCTTAATAAGATACATGAGGATTATATAAGTGCAACTATAAAATAGCACTGTAAGTTACCAAAGGCCTAAGTACCTGGTACAGTCATTTAATTTAATGGGGAAAAATATATAATACTTTTACATTTTGCCTGAAATCCTTTGTGAAAATGAGACAGAGAATACTTAAGTAATGTAATTATTAAAATTAATTATGTATTTTTTGTGCTTTTAAAAAAGAATTTGTATTATTCACAGGTAGGACATTCATATTCTTTCCTCCATGAGTTAATGTTTGAAATTTTCCTTTCCTTATTCTTCCTGTTTCTTTTTATTTCTTCTTATACTTTTGATCCTTCCAATGATTCCCTGATTTAAAAATGCATGGCCTTCTCTTGTTGAATAGTTCCAATCCCCTCTTTTGTTTCTTCAAACTAAAGTTCAGGGGTCTCTATTGTCTTTTTGAATATAATGTAGATAATCTTTTGGTGAAGTTTAGCTCTGATGCATTTTTGAATTGTTATTCTGTGCTACAAAACGTTTTCTTATTCCCCAATTGTAATTGGCTTTAAGTGTCAATTTGCACACATGTTCCTTACAAACTCCATTATTTGTTAATGTTTTCATTTGTTTATATCAGGTGATGCTGACCCTAGTGCAGTTCAATCATAATAGGCTGTTAATACTTCAGAAATCTTTTATCAATCTTTTCCAGATTGTTTCATGTCTTCTTCTAACCAAGTAGCAGCCTTTTGGCAGATAATTCAAGGCCATTGCTGAGACTATCACTCAGGCTACAGCCAAAATAACTACATATGATAAATAAATTCATTATTAGGTTTTTTTCAAAAGATAGTTGGACAATCAGTACAAAATGAAGCTCCCAGCTAAAAAAGAGGCCATAAATAATTCATTAACCACGTATACTTTAAACATTTATGCAAGTTAAAATTCAAGAATATTTGAATGATAATGCTAGCAGAGAAAATTTGATGACAATCGTTTTGTTAAAAAAGGGAATTCACATTAAGAGGAAAATAAGAAATGGAGATAGAATAAAAATAAGATTAAAACATAATTTTTAGAGGTGCTAACAAACCCAAGCAAAAAGAACAAATAATAGCAAAACACAAAACCAGTTATCAGATCTGATGAATATAAAACTAGGAATCTTAGCTATAAAAAAAAGCAAATATGGCTTTGAATGCAGAAATGGTGCCCGGAGAATACTAGCATGCCAATTAAGAAAACAACAAAACAAAAAACCCACAAAACAGCTCATAGACACGACAACAGCGTGCTGATTAGAAAAGGGGGTGGGGGGAGGTGGAAGAGGGTCAAAGGGGATACATGGTAATGGAAGGAGTTTGACTTTGGAGGGTGAACACACAATACAATATACAGATGGTGTGTTACAGAATTGTACACCTGAAACCTATATAATCTTGTTAACCAATATCACCCCAATACATTCAATAAAAAATTAAATGTGCCATAAAAAACCAACTCTTTAAAAGGAAGTTTCTGGAATGTGACCAAAATAAGACCCCTAAGACCCAACGATTTGGAAGAGGAGAGAAGAGATGGTGATGCTGCCTGTGCATCATCAGAGCGTTCTGCAAATGCAGTTTCTAGTTCATATTTTTAAAGAAAATGGCCAATAATTAGTGGGTGGTCTTTACAAGTATATTAACAAGGAATCCTAATTATAACATGCTATTTAATTCCATCAAAACCATTATTAATTTTGCCCTAATGCACGAATGTACTGAGCACAGATGGTTCCCTCAGAAATAGAAGGAAAGAGATAAAGAGGAATAAAATAAATCCACTTGTATAAACGTCATTCATTAACTATATTACTAAGCAAAGTGAATACATGCATAAATTAATAGATCACAGAGAGTTCTAAAGTGCCTGTCTTTCAGGCATAGTTTTAGAATGTATCATCATTAAGATTATTACCGTCAACTTGTTTTAGAAAAAAAAAAAAAATTAAACAGCTTTTTCTGAAAGAGCTGTGACAAAGGCCAGAAAAATAAAGCTTGTCATGCTGGACGAGCCTAAAAATAGATAAACTGATCGTCTTAATGCTTCCCCTGGGAGACAACCAGCAAAGCACCCTGTGATGCCTCCTCAGGACGTTTTCCTTAGTAACAATTTCCAGTTTACCTGAGGGCAGCTACCGGGGGCATACAGTTCCAGAAGCCCTCCAGGTATTTCAGCAAATCGTAAAGACAGGAGAAAAGTAAGAGAGGATGGATCATGACACTCACAGAATCCACAGAAAACCAAAGCACTGTGGGTCTAGTTTCCTCCCCTAAGACGGGAGCTGCTGTTGGAGTAGAGAGAGCATCTCCTCCACCTTACGTTCCACGCCATTGCCTAGCACAGTGTGTTGGTGGTAGAACAGGGTAAGTGCGCCACCCATGTTGACTGAACGGGCTAGATACTTTAGAATGACCATGATAATCTATGACGTGTGTTTCTCTAAGTTTTGTTGTAGATGCAAAGTAAATGAAATGCCAAGAGTTTTTAAGACTCTTGGTTCCAGGCCCTGAAATAAAATACAAAAGGTGGCAAGATAAGCTGATTGAAACAAGCATAAATCTTCAAAATGGCTTCGAAAAAATCTAGTGCGTGAACTATGCTGCCATAAACATTTTTAAAGAATGTTACATAAAAGATATGGATCCTAAATAGTACATGCCTGCTGAATATAACTTTAAAAATGATTTATGTGAATATATCCAACAAAGACCAAAATAGAATTAAGAATTGAATATGACTTTAAAATGATTTATATGAGTATAATAACAAATACCAAAATAGAATTAAGAGAAGTGGGAAGGAATCACTCACGCTTGAGCAACTACAATGTGCCAAGCACTTTATATGTTATTAATAGTTTAGAATCAGGAAAGCCTGGTTTGACCCTTGGGTCTGCCATTACTAGCTGAACATTTCCTAAATGTCATTTCCTAAGGATGCATCAGTGACTAACACAATCCTTCCCCCTTAGGTTTACAATTCCAATAATTTAATCATACAGCCCTAGCTGGTTTGGCTCAGTGGACAGAGTGTCGGCCTGCAGACCAAAGGTCTTGGGTTTGATTCTGGTCAAGGGCACATAACTTAGCTGCAGGCTTCTCCCTGGTCTGGGCCCTGGTCAGGGCTCCTGCAGGAGGCAACTGATTGATGTGTTTCTCTCACATCGATATTTCTCTCTGTCTTTCACTCTCTCTTCTACTCTCTAAAAATCAATGTAAAAATATCCTCGGGTGAGGGTTAACAAAAACTTTAATCATAGGAAGTATATTTGTGGCCCATCTATCATATGCCCAATACAATTTTAGGCAATGATGTAACAGCAATGAACAAGAAAGGACAGGCTCATGTTCTCATGAGCTTACATTCTAGTGTAGGAGAAAAGCTTATTTATTTATTTCTTCTCATACCATCATTACCTAAACGTTCATAGCACTATCATCTCTACTCTTTCTGGTTCTCTCTAGAATATTTAAAATTTAAAAAAAATTACTTATTCTGATCTCTATGAGGAACTTAAAGAAGTATTTGATACACGAGAAAGATTTCCTAGAAATGGTGATTATGCCATTATTTGACTTGCAGAAATATTTTGTCACTGTTTGGTTCACTAATAAATTCAATGATAAGGTTTATGTCAAACAGGCAATATAGAAGAAAAATACCCTTTGATTGAGCAGCAGTATGTCGAGCATTTAATGTATATGGAACTGAAGGTTTTGTGGAATTTGTGGAACATAGTTTTAGTGATGGATATTATTCTCCATGTCCATTGCATACTTAGTTATTGAAATTCACTCAAATCATTTAATAAATTGGTTGCTACAAGTAGTACCAGTTCAAATTCCAGAAATAATTTGAAATAGCACTTAACATATTCTAATACAGATACAGTGAGCTCTAAGTAAATGAAGTTTAGGTGTATCAGATACCTGTCCCAGATCCCTGGTATCTGATATATTCCGTATCATGCACACATTACACTAATGTTAATGAACACCTTTTTAAAGTCTAATGGGGAATGTAAGCGAGGACGCAGGCAATGACTATATTGTGGTCCTGCTCAGTCTCACAGGAGAGCAGGTCAATGTCAACATGACTTCTGGGGCGCAGACAAAGGCCCATTGCCTTCCCAACATCTTGTCCCCATTCTTGCTCATATTTAAATTCTAGGACTTCAGCAACTCTATAAATAATCTTGACGGAATATGACCTGGAATTAAAAAAAAATAATAACAGACAAGCTTTGGGCTTTCTACACAATTTCCCTGGCATCCAACTAAGAATGTGTTCCTTGTTTTGATACTGTTAGTTTATGCTGTGTTCTTATACCTATTTATTTAAGCTCCACCACCATTCCTGGCCTAATGAACTCCTTACTTTTATATGTGCTTCCCTCCCCCTTATTTTCCCTTCAAAATTGGCCAACTGTTTAATACTTTGTAATTCTTATCATTTTCAAAAAACAGTATGTAGCTGCTTATCCAAATCTACGTAGTTAGTGCTAAGGATTTAGTTTTAGTCATCATAGATAATAGTTTCACCATTTTATTGAACTGTCTGATTTTTATTCAGGTGGTATGTATTTTTTATGTTTTGCTTTAAATGAGACATGAGACTTGTAATGCTTTGAAGAGAGAATAAACAACTTAAAAACAACAAATAAAATAATGATTTTTAAGTTCCAAGTATTTGAAGTTTTCAGCACATAACTTCAAAATAACATTGATTTTGTTAGGCCCTCTGAATTTTATAATTCTTATTTGACTGCTTCATTAAAGAATTTTGAAGTTGGTATATCATGCACATCACAGAATTTTCTCTTCTGAAAAGGGACAGAGGAGGAGAAATCAGGGGATGTTCAGTCCTTACAGGATGAGAGGAAAGTATATTAAGGAGTGAAGGGGACACAGAACGCTGAGGTTGAAGAAAGTGAAGGACAGCTGTCACGGGCTTCCCATTTCTGTGGAAGCTCAACACACATTAGGACTTGCCTTAACATCAGTGTAGGCAAGCTGCACTTTTTCTTGAAAATGTCTCTTTCTCTTCTTGCTTCAATCTTCTCCATGCTTAAAGAGCCGTTTTAAATATAACACGCTCTTTAAATCCTCCTTGACTTCCCTTTCTCCTCCAAACAGGCTCAATCCTTCAACCAAGAACACTGAATGCAATTGAATGCAGTACAGTGTTGTCAGTGTTTCCTGCACAGAGATAATGCCGTGTTTTATCCTGTTATATAAGTTTGTGCTTCTTCAACGTAAGGAGATTTGGTAAACAAACTCATATCCATTGAACTCATTGGCTATCAGGTACCGTAACAGTCACATATTGCATAATGCTTTTTATAGAAGCCTTGGGAAGTAAGTTAAAGACTTCCATTATGTTTCATGACATGCTGTTTTTCTTTTATAATAATTTGCAAAATCAGATTTAGTTGGGGATTATTTTAAATACCACTGTTCTCAGCTAAACTCCAAGAGAGCAGGCACTGTGTTTTGTTTACCTCCCCAGTATCCAGAGCAGGGCTAGTCCTACCAACCAATCAATAAATATCTGTTGAAGGAAAGAGTAGATCAATAAAAAAGTATTTTATGCCTAGTTTATAAGTGAGAAAACCCAGTTTCAGTAAAAGTAAATAACTCAAGGTCACTTAACAAGTAGTAGCAGGATTGTGACCAGACTCACAACTATTGATTCCCATTCTTATGAAATCTCAGCCAGACTTTATGGCATTTAACAATCACCAGTGAGGGAGAGTCATGGAGTTCTTAAAACAGAAGAGGGTCAAGTCACACATGTGTTATCTATTTGAGTCTCATTGGGAAGACATTATTTCATCATTCACTTGTTCATTCAGAAATATTATTCATGCATGTAATTAACTGCTTCTCTGATTTTTACTGAGTTCTGGTGGGCTGATGTTGGTCTAGTAATTAAGTGTGATGTCCCCATGACAACAGACATCTCTTTATCTCTCCTGTTTCAGAAACTGTTCATTTTTCCTCAAATTGCTTCTCCTGATGGTCCATGAGATGTAATGTTGATTTTTCCTGGCTGCCTATGTGTTTACTGAAAACTGTATTTCCAAACCTCCCTTGAATGTAGGGGTGGCTCTGAGACCAATTTTTGTGAATAAGATGTAAGTAGAAATGTTTCATGGGACAAAGGTAGAGAGAGGTGACATGCTTTTCCTTCTCTCTACATCTGTCCTGCTGAGATTCAGTTCTGAGTTCTAGCATCCATCCTGGACCATGATCCTACTGCAACCCTGGAAGTAGGCTGAATCCATACTGGCAACTATGCTGATTCTGGCTTTCTCAGAAATTCTTTTATTAAAGAGCAAAAATAATTGCTGTCTTATTTAAGCCATTACTCTACTGTTCTCTGTTTTTTTTTTAAACTTATAACCAAATGTAATCCTAACTGATACTTATCCTGAAGTAAATGTGGTTAAATATTAGCTAGTTTTCTGGAATCAAGAGACATCAAAAGAGAAATTGCATATGCCAATAAAATAAGTCTTTCAGTTGAGTAACCGATTTTAAGGCAAGGATTGCTATAAATAAGTTATCATTCATAAAATAGAGCTCTGATAATAACAAATTTGATATATGGGAGACTTTCATTTCCATTTAAGACCATTTATCCCATCTTTTAGTGTAGTATGCATTACATGCATTATCCTATCTAATAAAAGAGTAATATGCAAATTAACCATTACTCCGCTACACCCACAAGCCACGCCCACCAGCCAATCAGGAGCGAGTATGCAAATTAACCCACCCAAGATGGCTGTGGCCAAAGAGAGAGCAGGAGGCTTGGGTTTCCCCGGCAATGGAGGAAACCAAGCTTTCCGCACACCCTGGCTGCCCCAGGCTTCACTCAAGGCTACAAAGTTTCAATTATAGAAGATAAATAAATCCCAGCAAGAATAGCAGCAGCCACAGAGTTGGAGAGAGCAGGAGGCTTGAGTTGCCCCCCGGCGATGGAGGAAGCCAAGCTTTCTGCAGCCCTGGCCTGCCTTGGCCTCCGCTTAAGGCTACAAAGTTTCAATTAGAGAAGATAAATAAATCCCAACAAAAATGGTTGCAGCCACAGAGCAAGCAGGGGGCTTGGCTCTGCTCAAGGCTACAAAGTTTCAATTATAGAAGATGAATAAATCCTAGATACCAGGGCCTCTGCTTGGGTCACCGGGGGGCGTGGCCGGCCTGCAAACCACCACAGTCCCCTCTCCCAGGCCGCCCCACACCCCAAGGGAACCCCCACCCTGATCCAGGACACCCTTCAGGGCAAACCAGCTGGCCCCCAACCGTGTACCAGGCCTCTATCCTATCTAATCCTATCTAATAAAAGAATAATATGCAAATTGACCATCACTCCAACACACAAGATGGCTGCCCCCATGTGGTCAAAGATCCTGCCCCCATGTGGACACAAGATAGCCGCCACAAGATGGCCAGCAGGGGAGGGCAGTTGTGAGGGACCAGACCTGCAAGGGAGGGCAGTTGTGGGCAATCAGGCCAGCAGAGGAGGGCAGTTGGGAGGGTCCAGGCCTGCAAGGGAGGGCAGTTGGGCACGATCAATCCTGCAGGGGAGGGCAGTTAGGGGTGACCAGGCCGGCAGAGGAGGGAAGTTGGGGGTGATCAGGCCTGCAGGGAAAGGCAGTTGGGGGCAAACAGGCTGGCAGGGGAGCAGTTAAGCATCAATCAGGCTGGCAGGGGAGTGGTTAGGGGGTGATCAGGCTGGCAAGCAGAAGCAGTTAGGGGCAATCAGGAAGGCAGGCAGGCAAGCAGTTGGGAGCCAGCAGTCCTGGATTGTGAGAGAGATGTCCAACTGCCCGTTTAGGCCCGATCCCAATAGGTTTGGGCCTAAACGGGCAGTCGGACATCCCTCGAGGGGTCCCAGATTGGAAAGGGTACAGGCTGGGCTGAGTGACACACACCCTGTGCACGAATTTTGTGTACTGGGCCTCTAGTCTATATAATAAAAGCCTAAGTGACCGTTATGGCAGAATGACCAGAACAACTGGTCGCTATGATGTGCACTGACCACCAGGGGGCAGATGCTCAACGCAGAACCTTCCCCCTGGTGGTCAGTGTGCTCCCACAGGGGGAGCGCTGCTTAGCCAGAAGCCAGGCTCACGGCTGGTGAGCACAGCAGTGGTGGCTGGAATCTCTCCTTAGCAATAGCGCTAAGGAGCAGCGAGCCAAACAGTAAGGAGCCTGCCGCTAAGGAGCAGCGAGCCGAGCAGTAAGGAGTGAGCAGGTGGGCAGTAAGGAGTGAGTAATCCCAGACTGCGAGAGGGTGCAGGCCGGGCTAAGGGGACCCCCTCACCCCCAGTGCATTAATTTTATGCACTGGGCCTCTAGTCTATATATATAAAAGCCTAAGTGATCAAACGACCGAGCTACTGGTCAACCGGTCACTATGATGTGCACTGACCACCAGGGGGCAGACGCTCAATGCAGGAGCTGCTCCCTGGTGGTCAGTATGCTCCCACAGTGGGAACACTGTTCAGCTGACCTCCGGGTGCCAGACGCCGTGCTCATTGCTGGCGAGTACCACTGCAGCGGCGTGAGCCTCTCCTGCCGCTACAGCAGCGCTACCGAGTGGCAGCAGCGGCAGGTGCAATGGGGCTGGAATGGGTGGGAGTGGTGCTGCACCTGGCTTAGGCTCAGGCTCCTCCCTGGCCACCTGCCACTTCGCACACTACTACATTCCTTGGGGGATGTCGGACTGCTGGTTTCGGCCTGATCCCCACAGTACCACATCCCCCGAGGGGTCCCGGATTGTGAGAGGGTGCAGGCTAGGCTGAGGAACTCCACTGGTGCACAAATCCATGCACTGGGCCTCTAGTATATTATAAAAATGACCTCATAACTAAATATGCAAAGAATAAAGAAAAGTCTGCCGAAACCGGTTTGGCTCAGTGGATAGAGTGTCTGCCTGCGGACTGAAGGGTCCCGGGTTCGATTCCGGTCAAGGGCATGTACCTTGGTTGCGGGCACATCCCCAGTGGGAGGTGTGTAGGAGGCAGCTGATTGATGTTTCTCTCTCATCGATGTTTCTAGCTCTCTATCCCTCTCCCTTCCTCTCTGTAAAATATCAATAAAATATTTAAAAAAAAAAATAAAGAAAAGTCAAATTTAAAAATGAAAGTAGAGAAAGTCCTATTAGATAATTATAAAGTAATATGGAGTGAAATAGTCTTTAAAAGTTAAGAGAATATAACATCCAATTTTGAAGAATAGAGGCATGTGTTTATAAATTCTCTTCTGTGTGAGATAAGTACGTCACCTTGAAGAGATCACAGGCAATTAATAGTTGGATCATGTTTATATTTTCTATTCTTATTGCCTCCGAATCAAAAGGTTCCCTTACTGGAACCTGCACTGGAAAAAAGTGACCTCTCCACCACAGTTGTCTCCAAGGCAGGCCTCAGATACTGGCTCCTTAGAACAGGCGGAGGCGCTCAGGGCTAATGACCCCAGAGCCATCTTCGGGGGCAACTTAAGCAGTAATATCCAAAAGGATCTGATTCTCCAATTCTCCTGAGTTTGGTTACTTGCATTCTCATGGTTTCAGAAACTACCTGCCTGCTTACTTTTCGCTGCCTGTGGACACCTTTTCCTGCAGGGCACACTGTGACCCTGACCTCCTCTCATCCCAGTGAGTGAGGCCCTTCCTTCCGGGCCTCTGTTGTTCATACTTCATATCCACTTGGATCGTTCAGAAACATATGTGACATCTAAACTGGTTTCCTTGGCCAAATTACTTTCTTAGAGGGCCTGTTCTAAAAATGTTAGCTAAGTAGATTCAGAAAGTGCCTGTCAAGGGTCTACCCTGTGCCAAGTGTTGTACAAGGTGCTGTTGGGGTCTCTCAGGTCTGTTCAGTCTAACAGCTCAGAGGAGATTCAATCCTTTCCTAAAACCAATCAACCCAATGTTTACCTACCTTCTCAGTGCTTGGAAATTATTTTTAAATAATGTGGGGTTTTTTTTTAATAATTAAAAATTATTTTTAAATAATTAAAAATTATTTAACATTTTAATTAATAATTAAAAATTGATCTTTAAATTAAAAAAAATAACAATATCAGGAGGAAATGCCTGTGATCGCCCCACCTATTGAGGAGAGCTCAGTGACTCGCCATGGAAGCAGGGACTGATGCTAACACCTATGCTGGCCACTAGTTACCTTGGTCGAGGCCTGATAGTGGTTCCCAGTGAAGTAAGCGATTCTCTCATTTTCTGAGAACAAGGAATTTTGTTTCTATTTGACTACAGGTTTTAAATATTCAAGGAAGAATAAAAGGATTAAATGTAAAGTCTTCCCACTCAGGAAAAAAGAAAAGACATTTTTCCTACTTTTGTGAGTATAATAGTGCTTATTTTTAAGACCTTAATTTGCTTTTTCATAATAATTAGTTAGTAATTAGTGAGCAAAACTGTAATGTACTATGGGTATGATTTATAAAGGCTTAAATGACAAACTCTAACTAGGATAATTTCAATCCTGATGTGTTGTTAAATAACAATATATTCTAGATGAGTAAACTTGAAAGAAGTCAGCTATTGAGGACTACGGGCCACCTGATAATTAAACTTGATCTGACGTGGACATCAAAACCAATTATATGTACTAAACAGAAAGAGACAGGTCAACTCCACAGAGAGATGAAATGGACTTGGACAGATGGACAAAATGCAAATCACGATGGGTTTCTTAATGAAAAAGAAAAGCAATGCAGTTTAAAGCCCTAGGAAAAATCTGGATAGCTATTCCAAGTGTACAAATTACTGGAAAAAAAAAATTGAAACAAGATGGATTGTCGTATTTCCAACAACCAGGAAAACCATCCCCTAGAGCAGTGGTCAGCAAACAGCGGCTCGTGAGCCACATGCGGCTCGTGAGCTGCGGTTTGCCGCTTTGTTGACTAATGAGTTTGCCGACCACTGGACTAGACTAAATGTTACCGTGTAGTTGGAAGCTGTGAGGATTAGGCAATTGTGGCATATTGTGTGCAAAGAGGTAAAGGGTAGTATATGACAGTGATTGGCAAACTCATTAGTCAACAGAGCAGCAAACCGCGGCTTGCGAGCTGCATGTGGCTCGCGAGCCGCATGTGGCTCACGAGCTACGGTTTGCCGACTACTGCCCTAGAGAATTTAGAAGTTTCCTAGGCAATGAGGTTAAGGAGAAAATTACTTTTATGGTATACTAAAAGGCCGGTGCATGAAAGTTTTGCGTGGGGCGGGGGGGGGGGGGGGAGGTGGGGGAGGGGATGGGTGTCCCTCAGCTCAGCCTGCACCCTCTCTAATCTGGGACCCCTTGAGGGATGTCCTATTGCCCATTTAGGCCTGATCCTTGGGATCGGGCCTAAATGGACAGTCGGACATTCCTCTCACAATCCAGGACTGCTGGTTCCCAACTGCTCGCCTGCCTGCCTTCCTGATTGCCCCTAACTGCTTCTGCTTGCCAGCCTGATCACCCCCTAATCACTCCCCTGCCAGCCTGATTGATGCCTAACTGCTACCCTGACAACCTGATTGCCCCTAACTGCCCTCCCCTGCAGGCATGGTCACCCCTTACTGCCCTCCCTACAGGCCTGGTCCCCCCCAACTGCTCTCCCCTGCAGTCCTGGGTCCCCCCCAACTGCCCTTCCCTGCAGGCCCGGTCACCCCCAACTTCCCTCCTCTGCTGGCCTGGTCATCCCTAACTGCCCTCCCCTGAAGGCATGGTCACCCCTAACTGCCCTCCCTGCAGGCCTGGTCCCCCTCAACTGCTCTCCCCTCCTGGCCTGATCACCCATAACTGCCCTGCCTTGCAGGCCTGGTCCCTCCCAACTGCCCTCCTCTGCTGGCCATCTTGTGGTGGCCATCTTGTGTCCACATGGGGGCAGCCATCTTTGACCACATGGGGACAGCCATCTTGTGTGTTGGAGTGATGGTCAATCTGCATATTACTCTTTTATTAGATAGAATTTGTATTAGTTTGCGAGGGTTACCATATCAAAGTACCATAGACTGGGGCACTTAAACAACAGACATCTACTTCCTCAAAGTTGTGGAGACTGGGAGGTCGCTGCTAACATGTCCTCTAGGTTGGTTTCTTCTAAGACTTTTCTCTTGACTTGTACGCGACAGTCTGCTTCTATGCTTCTAGTATTCTCACATGGCCTTTTCTCTGTGCATGCCTGGTGTCTCTTCATCTTCTTTCAAAGACACTGGTTATATTGGATTAAGACCCCACCCATATGACCTCATTTCACTTTAATTACCTCTTTAAAGACCCTCTCTTCAAATGCAGTCACATTCTGAGGTACTGAGGGTTGAGAACTCCACATTCAAATTTTGATGGACATGTTTTAGTCCATAATGATATTCAATGCACCAATTTGAGGCTATTAAGAGAACAAAAATATCAAACAATAGAAACAGTTAGAGAGGAAATAAATTGAGTACCTTGCCAGAGGGGCATCCTGATCTGCTGATGGGTAACTGACCATCCAGTTGTGCCTGGTCTTAGCACTGAAAGTCCTATATCCTGGGAAAATCCTCAAACCAGAAGCCCTGGTAACCAGGGTCATGTGTTGGATAACCCGTGGCCAGTGTTAATGGTAAGGTTGTATTTAGTGACCAAGGAAGTATGGTGGTATAGTAAACAAGAGCAGTCTTGGGTTCTTAACATTTTACCAGGAATGTGAATTCCACTCAGGTGGGCAGGCAGGCCTCCATAT
This sequence comes from Plecotus auritus, assembly GCF_963455305.1. Taxonomy (NCBI): domain Eukaryota; kingdom Metazoa; phylum Chordata; class Mammalia; order Chiroptera; family Vespertilionidae; genus Plecotus; species Plecotus auritus. Next base: position 166,511,632 of record NC_137782.1, read on the forward strand.
ACCTTAAAATAAGAATTCAGGTCACGGGGACATTAAGAGATCTCTAGTTCGTAGTAAGAGTGACACAGTCTTACTTGCCTGTAAACCTCTCTCAAACATCTCTCATAGATAAATTCTGTCACTCAAATGGAGTCTCCCTTTTTTCTTGTTATTTTTTTAAATTACGGGAGAACAGTATTCTTTTTCCAAATTCTAAGGATGACCAGAAGCCCTAATTTTCCTAGGACAGTAGTACCATTCTACCTGTTGAACCAGCAGAATTACTAGTAAGCACCCTTTCATCTTCAAAGGTTCCTACTCACAGGATAAAATATGTGGTCACACAACTTATATTGCTCAGACTTCTCCTGGCCTCCGCACATCTTTGTTTTTCTTTTCAGAACACACCGGTTCCTGAGCTAGCCACTCACAGGCCATGTGTCTCTTGCTCCTCTGGGTCGCTTTACTTCTGTCTGACTAAAGCACTGAAGACAGGACTCACACAGTTTGTCCTGGACCCTCCTAATTAAGCAGACCTTATATTGTGATAAAAAGGAGGAAGCATAATTTGTCCATCATTTAAGAATCAGGATATAGGAGCTTGCAGTTTAAGTAGGGGGAAAATAGTGAATTTAAAATAACGCAAGTAAGTTACATATGTGGGCAAAATATGTTTAATAATCATGGAATCTTAAAGGGCTTCAGGAATCATCTACTGGAATCCTAAATCCTCTCTTTTTGTAAAAGAGTAAGCTGAGGCTTGGAGTCAGGAAGTGATTTGCCATAGGGTCTAGGGCAGTGGTCGGCAAACTGCGGCTCACGAGCCACATGCGGCTCTTTGGCCCCTTGAGTGTGGCTCTTCCACAAAATACCACGGCCTGGGCGAGTCTATTTTGAAGAAGTGGCGTTAGAAGAAGTTTAAGTTTAAAAAATTTGACTCTCAGAAGAAATTTCAATCGTTGTACTGTTGATATTTGGCTCTGTTGACAAATGAGTTTGCCTACCACTGGTCTAGGGTATAACCTAACTTGATCCAGTTAAAGATTCATGACTACCAATGAATTAGTTATTTCCATTACCTAAGTCAGGCATTTTACCACTGATGACAACATATTTTTAATGCAAAATTATTTTGTGTACCTTTGAAAAATTATAAAATAGATGTAAGCAAAAGAAATTTTTAAAAGTATAAGTCCATTTGCTTCCTGGAAATAATCACAGAATTATTTCTCTTATGATACCTATTTGGTGTAATTGAGCTGTGTATGTGTGTATGTGTGTGTATGTGTATGTGTGTGTGTATGTGTGTGTCTGTGTGTGAATATGCACATTTGTGTTTATGTGTGTATGCATAAAATTATACTTCCATTCATGTATACATGAAAATTGAGAGTACTTCATTTTATGATATATATTAGCAATAACTTTAAGCCTAAAATATATATCATGAGCATTTAAGCACTTTCCTGTAATATTGTTTTTAATGGTCACATGTTATTTCATTATGTGATATGTCAACATTTATTCAACCACTATGATGTTACCATTGAAGATTTAATTGTTTTTCTCTTTTTTTTCTATATAAGCTATGTTGCTAGAAAAACCCTTATGGTGGTATTTATAAATTATTACTTATATTTTTATTACTAGTCCCCTAAAATAAAAAATATATATATTGCTGAGGGTGCACATTCTTCGTCTTTTTAAAAATGTGTCACATAGGGCCACTCAAGAAAGCTGTACTAACTTATATACCTGTGGTGCTATGGAGAATTCCTGTGTTCCTCCGCACTTTGACATTGACAGTTATCTTTTCTGGGTCTTTGACAACTTGATGGCGAAAAGTAGTGCATTGTTGTTTTAATTTGCCTTCATTTTCCGATGTTAGCACTTGTGCAGTTTGTATGAGTTTATAGGTCTTTTTTGTAATGCCCTTTTCTATTTTTTAACCTTCTCCTCCTTTTGGGTTGTTTATATGTTTGAACACTTAGCAATAGATCCTTGTAATAATACAACAATGTATTAACATAATACCAGTTGAAAATACGTTGTGAGATTTTTTTACATGGAAAATAATATTTTTCCACTTTATTTCAACCATCTGTTTTCCTTAATTTGAAGAACTTTCAGAAAGTGTTATTATGTCATTTATTATGTTGTTCATTACATCCTGAATATTATTGAAATACTCATTTACACTGGTAAATGCATTGTTATTGATTGATTCATTCATTTTTGCATTTATTTATATATTATTTCATCTAGAAATTTACATGTGAACATGGTATGGGGTAGGGATGCTATTATTTTCTAAAGATTAGCTATTTATGTCAATAGTAATTATTGAAAAAATTCACCTTTCCTGTTATTTGAGATGACGCTTTGTCACATTACTTCAATTGCTAAAACACTACAATGTATTTTAATATATTCTGCAACAATCTGTTACCCTACACAGACTTTTCTTTTAAAAATAATTTCTATATTGTTTCATCCTCCTTCTTCCTGATGACAGTTTTCATCACTTCATTATGTCCCAATACTAAATTAAGCAGTTTTTAATGACTTTTATCAATAGAAAAAGTTAAGGTGGGGAGAGGTAACATCATTTCAGGGAACAATCTTTATGCAAGGACACTCTATGCCTCTCCGTTTGGAAAACATCTTTATGGGTGTGCTCCTCAGTAAGCCAGTGAAGGGCTTACTGTTGTTAAGTAACCAATGCCCTCTATTTTTGTTATCTTACATCGGATACGTCACCAATCATACCTAGTAGTACTGCATTGGTCTTTAATCATTTATTTCTATTTTTTCACCTAGAAAATTTATAAAGTTATACAATAAAAGTTGGGTAGGAAACACTCTTGTCTTCCTGTGGACTTCGATGTATGTGTCTCTATTGTGATATCACTGTTGATATCAGTAATATATTCTTAATTACATTTAGGTCCTTCTGTTTTTATCTTACTAAGATAATTTTTAAGATTCAGCGATGAATTTCAACTTTTGTTAAATGTCTTTTAGTCTTTTTCAAGATGATATTATAGTTCTTCATCAATTAGGGTAATAAAATATATTGAGTTTTTAAATAACTTTTTACTATTCTGCATGTGGGAGGTTATTATGGGTCAACCTGTAAGTGGTTCATGCCCTTTCTGTTCATGTCTTTCTGTGTGATCAAAAAATAGGGAGCATAGATATTCATAAGCACTGATGTTCTGATGTTCTCTGTCAAATGACTTAATTTTAATCATATATTTTAAGGAAATAATGCAAATCTTTAAAATGTTTAGAGGTATTAGCAAAGAGTTGTATGCATTTTTTATTTTTATTTTTATTTATTTTTGTCTAGGGTTAAGTCCTTTTACCTTCCTCCGTATTCTTCCATTCCATGTTTACTCCTACTACATGAGTCCTTATTCACCCTCTCTTTTCTGATGTCTCCTTACTTTTTTCTCTACCAACACTTAAGAAGTAGATAATATGTCCATGGCTTCAGAAAGCAGTAAAGCTGGTCTTATCGCTTATGCCTACAGAGTGTGCGTCATTGTGCCGCTCTCAGTTTAAGCATTTACAAAATTGCTGAATTGCACTTAAATTGAATCAACCTTTTCTTGGGTTTCTCTAACTGCCTCACAATTATTCACTCTCTCTCCATTAATATCCTCAGTACCTTGCACACACTGTCAGCTTCACATTCCTGCAAGGCAATCCTCATCATCTCTATCCTCCCACCCACAGATAGTCAAACATTCCCCACTGCCTCTCAAATTAAATAGATGTAGCCATTTCCCTTACCGGTTCAAGGGTTCTCTATTCCAAAGTGATAAGCTTAGCATATATTGTATACTTGCTTTATGTTTTAACCAATCCCGCACCTCTTTTTAATACTCGACTTGCATTTGTGTTTTTCTTAAAATTTACAATGTGCTTTCATCTTCATCCAGGAAATTACTTAGGTGGCCTCTTTACCTGAAATTGTATTTCTCATTCTGACTCTTATTGGTTTACTCATTCTTTAAGGACTTAACTGTTTTCTCTCTGAAACCACAATTAGATAGACTACCCCTTCTCTTTTTCTCATAACTGTATGTGGCACATTAGAGCAGATTCTAATTAGAGAGAAAATTTACACTAATATCCTCTGTGCCCTAATCATTCAAAGAGGAAGCATATATTTTTGGCAGCTCTCTCCACTATCTCTTTGCCTTTCATGTGCTTAGAATAAGCCTAAAGACCAAACCAAAGCATCTATTTGGGGAATCATTGGGGCAGATGATGATGGAGAGATGGTTTTGCCAGACCCAAGATCACAGCTGAGTCCACAGGAGAGGTATTAAAAATAAAAACCTAGGATCTCATAATTCTTTCTGGGACTTCCCACTCTTAATTCCAAATTAAAATGGAGAGAGTTTAAACTACGTTTTTGATAAAGAGTATCTATTTAACCCAGAAAAAAATTTGTGGTGAGGAAGTCAGCATGGCCTTCTACCTCCATAATTAAACAGTAATGTCCATTTCTAATAAAAGAGGTTTATATTTTATTTATACTTGATATTTCAGTAGATCTGACATAATTTCCATTTTAGATATGGAAAACTCACAATGTGCAGATTACTGATTAATGCCCGGGGTAAGAAGGGAAGGAATTCACCTTTTTACAATTCAATCAAATGCAGAATTGGAGCAGTTAATGATTGTAGGATCTAAATAATCAGATAAGACATTTTCTAGTGAAAACTCATAAATTTTATTTTGGGAGTACATTAAAATTCAGTTAAATTTTAAAGTCATAGCAGATCTTGAGCCACTGTTGAATAGTTGCTGCATCTATAGAAATCTATTTTAGAGCTATGCAAGTACAAATTATGGAATGTCAGCGTGCAATTTGATTTTATGTGCTTTTCTGCTAATATAAATAATGAAGCATGCTGAGAACATTCAGATACATTCAGCTGAGTATAATTAAAATACTGAGGTGTAACATGCTAAAAAGAAAGAAAGAAAGAAATTAAGTACTAAAATGAAGTAGGTAGAAGTAGCAGCAATTCAAAGCAATAGCTATGTTGTGATTACAGTAATGTGAATAGACAAAATCTAATATTTTGGTTTAAATGAAATCAATGGTAACTGGAAAGTTAATATAGACAGAGTCTTCATATTTTTTGTGAATAACGGGGAGGCTTCATTGCAGGAGCACACATTTTCTTCCCATCTCTGAAGATAAGTCTCCATGGTATTCTGAACAAGCATTCTTGCCCAAATGGAACTAACTCTCTGATGGAATTGGCCACTGGGGCCTCCAACAAATAATTAAAATGGGATTTGGAAATCAGTTAGTTTTTTGTGTCCAACACTCCCATTGGGTGAGCTGAATGAGGGCAGATCAGCTTCTTCAGACCATGAAAAACCACAATTGAACTTCCCGCTGATCACCACTAATTACACAGTGGTTGTGACTGCCCATCCACACTAAAGGCAAACTTTCTTTTAAGTCTTGTTGCCAAAGGCCACCAAGGGACCAACTATTTATTTGTGCTTGTTCGGGCCAACTTAGAGAGTAATAGGTACTTATATTGTGATAACAAGGAGTGTTTCATTAACTTTGCTTAATTCTGTTTACATGGATTACTTACCTCAGCCCTTCTAGGTTGCAATGTTCCCCTAGGTACCTGTGTAATCTCCACTGTGCCCTCCCACCTCAGTTTCACCTTCTAATGCTCAATTGGGATTTATGAGAACTGATATCTAAGAGATGGCTAAAAAGATTATCTCATTTTACAACTATCAACAAAATAATAAATGTTTGTAGTTTGGAGAAGAATGGATTTGAGCCAGTGGCTCAATCTTCTCCATAAGAGCTACTCCATTTTCTACCAACTTCAAATTTGGGGTTAAAATTCAAAATCTAGCTAGAATCTTAGTGCTGTAAATACAGGATTCTCTACATTGTTTGACCTTGCTGGGTCCACTTATTCCTGAATATGAAGTCTTCCTTTTTATCGAGTAACCAACCAATTCTTAGTTTTTCTCAATAATATGCTAAAGTAACTTCCTGAGAAAGAGTAATGGAATATATTCTTTATTAGAGATAAACAATGCAATCCCCGCTTTATTTCATTACTAGAGGCCCGGGGCATGAAATTCGTGCATGGGGGGTGGGCAGGGTGTCCCTCAGCCCAGCCTGCACCCTCTCCAATCTGGGACCCCTTGAGGGATGTCCGACCCACCAGGATTGGGCCTAAATGGGTGGTTGGACATCCCTCTCACAATCCAGGACTGCTGGCTCCCAACCGCTTGCCTGCCTCTGCCTGATTGCCCCTAACCGCTTCTGGCTGCCAGCCTGATCACCCGCTAACCACTCCATTGCCAGCCTGATCAGCACCTAACTGCTCCCTGGCTGGCCCGATGGCCCCTAAATGCCCTCCCCTGCTGGCCTGGTTACCCCTAACTGCCCTCCCCTGCAGGCCTGGTCCCCCCCAACTGCCCTCCCCTGTAGGCCTGCCCCCTCCCAACTGTCCTCCCCTGCAGGCCTGGTCCCCCCACAACTGCCCTCTCTGCCAGCCCAGTCACCCCTAACTGCCCTCCCTGCTGGCCTGATCGCCCACAACTGCCCTCCCCTGAAGCCTGGTCTCCCCCAACTGCCCTCCTCTGCCAGCCTGGTCATCCACAACTGCCACAACCGCCCTCCCCTGCCAGCCATCTTGTGGTGGCCATCTTGTGTCCACATGGGGGCAGCCATCTTTGGCCACATGGGGGCGGCCATCTTGTATCTTGGTGTGATGGTCAATTTGCATATTACTCTTATTAGATAGGATATTGATTAAACTTCTCTATGGACCGATGCTTAACTCTTCTTTGTGTTAAAATTCTTAGACCATGTTTATCTTCCTTCTTGGAATTTCCATTCCAAATGATTCATACACAAAACAAACAATGACACAAAACATAATTTAACAAAATGCCACCTGTAGATGTAGACAGCATGAATTCTGCCAGTTACAACCTGTGTGACCTTCTGCAAGATCCCTAATCTTTCTGAGCCTTAGTTTTATTTATTATTATAATTATTATTTGTTAAGCCTCACCTGAGGATATTTTTCCATTGATTTCTAGGAAGAGTGGAAGAGAGAGGGAAAGATAGAGAGAAGCATTGATGTGATAGAAACACATCGATTGGTTGCCTCCTGCACATGCCCCAATCAAGGCCCCAGGCCAGGGAGGAGCCTGCAACCAAGGTACATGACTTTGACCAGAATCAAATCTGGGACCTTTTGGTCCACAGGCCAACACTCTATCCACTGAGCCAAACAAACTAGAGCAGGTTTTCATGTAAGAAGAGTGATAGGTAAACTATATTATTTTGTGTGTGACAGCTCCACAAAATGCATGTCAAATGCCTACAACACAGAGCAGGCAGGCAATAAGAGACCATTTATGTTTTGTTATTCTGCTTTGGAATTGGTGAGGGAGGCATCAAACTTTTCTTAATATCACAAAATTTTCACTACTCTCTTCTCTTATATATCTTCCCTTGGTTAAATAGAGTTTATGTGTGATCTTTTAAATTCATTGAATATCTACTTATATTTAAAACAAAACCTTTCCTCGTTAAAAAGTTTGCAAAGCACTGAATACAGTACTGAGGAGTTCTGAACTAACCAAGTTTAACTTTATCGATCCAATGCTTCCCAAACAGATTGACAAAGGAACCCTGTTTTGTGCAACATCTACTAACAAACTGCATATGGTATGTTAAACATAATGAATATTACACATACAGAATCACTAGAGTCCACATGTAACAGGAGCCTAATAATGAATGGATGAATCTGTACATAAAAGAAACATACTTCTCTCCCCTTCATTCAAGGTTACAGATGCAGAATGTCTTCTACACTTTAACCACCCAAATCTTACCTATTCTCCTGCTCTGATTAATTGCTATATATTTGCTTTCAGAAGAAGAAATTACTCTTCCTTTGAATAACAGAATATACTATTGATACTCTGCATTTGGTTATATTCTGTCTTGTTTTGTTCTATAATTGTTTGTGTATGAGTCATGCAAATGGCAGATCCTTGGAACAGACAAGTGCATTTGTCATTGATTTTATCCCATGCTGACAAAACCTGGCACAGAACAGAGAAAAATATGCCATGGTGGGTTTGCACCTTTATAGCTTGTTCTTCTATAAGCCCTGTACTCTCTCCTTTGCACCTGGGGACATATTGCCCAAAACATTGCTCAAAGACCCCTGGCATCAGCAGAAGAACAAAACAGGGAGCGAAATCACCGTTTCTGCAGAACGCATAAACATCCTGAATGTAGGTCACACTCATTGCCTGATGTGCTGTGTGTGTCATGTTCCAACAAAGCAGCTGCCACGAGTAGCCAAACTCCCGGAAAGCAGCACAGCCCCCAAAAGAGCAGTGATTTGGAAACACATTTTCATTGACAATTTGGGGAAGTTGGGCATTCACTTAAGAAAAAGCCATAATTCTGTAAGAAATGAGCAATTTATGCACATTATAATCAAATTTATTTTTATATCCAGCTACTCCTACATGTGGCATAACTCAGTCTGGGAAATCATGCTAATTAGTTAGAAATCCATTACATTGTAAGTCTTGTAGCAGATGCAAATTTTGTTTCTAGTGTTCTCACCTCTATAATATCTGTGCTTTTATTAGAATGCGTTCCCAGTGCGGGCAATTCGTCAGTGAACCAGGCCCAAAAGTGCATTTGAGGGGAAAACACTCTCAGAAAACCATAGGTAGCATTTCTTCTATGTATTTTTATGCATTGTGCTTGTCAGAAGATTGGTTGGAGCGGTGAACTTTCCAAGTCAAAATAATAATGATGAGAGCAAGAGTGCTGAGTTCTAATGGGCAACAAGATGTGCATCTTTGCTGAACTTGACATTTGGGCATGCCCTTTGCAAGCAGTGGGCGAGAGGAATAAGCCCTAGACTAGGCGTAGAAAGACGGCTCCAAGGCAAGGACAGCTTGTGGGTCACCCTGACCAAGCCAGGAACCTATCAGATGCCGGGCTTCTTCTACGGTAACTGGAAATAATAGAACCCATTTTGTCTTTCTTGCGGAGTTGTTGTGAACTTAAACTAAGATTACTATCTTGTTTTCAATTAAAATCTTTTTAAAAGCTTGGTTCTAATCATATAATCTCTATTAAGGACTTCATAAGCTCTACATTAATTGTATTTTAAGATAAGTGATCTATAACAAGTTCTAATTGAGGAATTCTACTGACCAAATACTACCTCCTAAAAGATTTGTGATGAGTTAGGGTTTGGGGTTCTAGAAGTTCATAGGCTGAAAGGATAAATTCACATTTTAGCTCCACATTTAAAAATATTTAAAATAAATGAATAAATATATCCTTCTCTCTTAGCTTCCTAAATACTACCACCACCACCAAAATCCAAGTTCCCCCCAGTGACTGGCACCACCATCATCTAACAGCCGTGGGCAAACTACGGCCCGCGGGCCGGATCCGGCCCGTTCGGCTGTTCTATCCGGCCCACGGAGCCGAAAGAGTGGAGGGTTCTCTTGCTCTCCCCTCCGCTCCTTTACTTTGAATTTATATTAGTTCACACAAACACTCCATCCATGCTTTTGTTCCGGCCCTCCGGTCCAGTTTAAGAACCCATTGTGGCCCTGGAGTCAAAAAGTTTGCCCACCCCTGAATTCTAGCAGAAGCCATAAGCCAGGAACGTATATTGATCTTTGCCTATTCGTCTGCCTGTATCCCCTCTCCTGTGCCCTCTCTCTTATACTTTCTTAGGCCACAGCCATATTTCCTCGGAAAGACATTTATTACCTCCTCACTGGTCTCTGTGCTTCCTGGGCTTCTCCACTCACAACCACTCCCTTCTAGGACATCATTGGTCTTCTAAAATCCAATTTTGTTTTAAATGGTTACTTTTTAAAAAAATATTTTAATGGCTCCAAGGAGTCTCAAGATAAAGTTACTTCTGGTCTGGGACTATGGAATCTACCTACCTAGCCAACACTCACTTACCTTGTCTGTGGAATAACCAGTGGTACACTGTACCCAATGCTGAGCGAGGTGCATAGAGGGACATGAGAAAGGATGTGTAATGCACATGCCTTCTGCCCTGTGGGGCTTGCAGCATGAGTGCACAGCACTCTAGGGAACCAGACAGCACGGAGAGACTAAATAATAACGTGTCTACTTCCCTACTCATTTATTAGAGATATATTTATTGAGACTCGTCTGAGTGGGAAGCAGTCTACTGGGACCCAGTGTAGAACATGGGCACAGATAGAAATGAAACACGGTCTCTTTTAAATGGGTGAGTGTTCAGTTTAGAACGGAGATAAACTAGGAGAATACATACCAAAAGATAGATATTCGGATGGCCTGCTGGTTAGGGAAGGATATAAGAATGAGAGAGAGGATTGAAATATGTGAATAATAAGCTTGTATACATTCTGCCTCTTTCTTGTTGACCACTTGGACTGCAAGGTCTTGTGGATTGGGAAAGGTGGCCACTGTTCTTCCAGATAAATCAATATCATCTCCTTTTCCCCCTAAAATGATAACATGGATGTTTTATAATTCTGTTTTTCTTTTATTCCTTCTTTTGATAATTCCTGAGTAGTTAATGTTTCATTTTATTTTATTTTTTTACTCATACACTTATTCCTTCAAGTGTTAACTCTTTATCATGTTTTCATCATGGGAAGATCAATGATTTTGGAACATGTATTTGAAATCATGCTTTGCCATTTAGCTTTAGGGTTTGTGAGCATTAAATGAACTATTACCTTGTTTAAAATATAAGAAAGTTCTTTATGCACAATTTGAGGTCTGAAAGTTGTAGGTAAATTGGAATCTTACCATCTAAGGCATTCTAATCTATTTGGGACAACAAGGCGATTACTTACAATCACAGGGTTGAATGAAGGCTGGAGAGTATCAAGAGTGATGTTTATAGGTGATCATTACAATGCTATCATGAAGGAATTGGCCTCTGTCCAGAAAATGGTAAATCAAACAAAACAAAATGGCAAAAGGAAAGATCAGAACGTGTGCCCATCCATCTAGGCAGATTCTAAAGTCTTAGAATGGTGTTTTCCATCATGGATTTTTTTTACTGTTGTTCTTGATTTAGATTTTAGATAACTTTAAGTTAGTTCAGACGAAGTTCATAAGCATTTCTTTTTCCACCCTGTGCAAGCCACCTCTTGGCATGGTGTAGATGGCCTGAGACATTGAAAATGTCAACCTTTTAATAACAACCACACCCCTACACAAAGATGCCAAATGATTCTAGACGGAGATGCTCTCAATCTGAGGACGGTACAGTGGCTGCTTTAAAGCTCAACACAAAGAAAATATTATAAATCATCTCTATAATTTTTCCTTGTCCTCCTCCTTCTACCTCTTTTCCCTTCCTCCTTTCTTTTCTCCCTATTCTTTAGCAAAATACTTTATTTTTCTTAAAGTCTGTGCAAATTCCAAAACCTGAAACATTTACATCAGATTTATTATGTTCTATACTGTTTGGGCACACCTTCAACAGAGCCCTATTATAAAAATATTAACTCATGAAACATATCCATAAATAGGAGTCATTTGCATATCAGAACTATCCTTATATTTTCTAAGGATAATCAGTCTCTCAGATTGCTTTTAATAGGGAGTTTCCCAGCACACTTAAAATGTGGGTTCCTTTTCAATATTTCCAGGTGTCTTTTTAGGAAGACATTTTTTGTGAGAAACACATCACACCTGCATATTCGATTTCAAATGTCAATGTAGTAAACACTTATAAATTCCTGGTGGAAAAAGAAATATATTCTAGGCCATTAGGTTTCAACCTTTCATTTGCGTTATCAGAAAGATTTTTAAGAAAATGCCTTACACCCAATATCATTTCCCAAGTCACCTCCAGTTTGGTTTAGCAGGCAGGACACTTGCCTAGTTTTCAACTTAGGAGTAAATAATTCAATGTATCATGTACTCACCACAATTGTACATTATCATAAAACTATTCTTCACATACCCTAGGAAGAGGTTCCTAACCTTCAACAAATGCCATAAACTTAACTACCATTTTTGACATCTTAAGGAATTAATCAAGTTTTTGTAGGTCTTTAAAGATGCACAGGAAAAATGGCTTTTTAAAGTTTCCTTTTCTTTTTAGTCAGTGAATAATTTGCTGACTCCTCACTTTTAATTTCCAAGAAAATTTGCAAACTGAACATTAAGTACGTGCCTTAAAGTCTACAGACTTATCTTAGAATATGAAATGGTTGCAAAAGAAGAAAGTAATTACTTCATGCAGATAACTCCATTGGATAATCCTAGGTGGTTGATCTGGACTTGTACTAAGATAGAAGAATTGGGCTATGTTAGGGAAATTATAAAATGAGTTTAAGCAGGAATAATAAAGGCTATTTTGGAGTTGAAAAATAATGAGTTTGATCTGAACATAAAGTTTTGGATGTTGGAACTTGAATCCTTGAGGCGTGATCAAGTCAATTAAATTTTACCCGTGATGGAGTAATTTTTAGTAAAAATGACTTAAAAAGCAGATTTCTCTTTTGCAACAGGCAGCATAGCATCTGTGAATCCCCACGACAACAATTTCATTTCCTTTGACCCTCAGCCTTCAGACCTGATGCTTCTGGGTACCTGGAACACTCTTTCCTCTTCTCTTCACTTGCCACGTCTCTCTCTCCTTCCAGTTGTCTGGTTAAGTGACTAGGGACACCTTTATGTCCCTTCCACCTCTAACCATGATGAAATTAAATTCACATAATGGGCCCCAGAATATCCCATATGTCTCTTTGTCAGCCAGTTGTTCAATTAAAATAATCTAAGAACGTACTTGTAACCAATGCCGTTGTTTTAAATATCTGTTCTTACTACTTTATGTATATCTGTGTAAACTCAGCACCTAGCACCATGCTGGGTGCCTCACAGAGATCTGTGAAATTTTGTTCTCTGTCCAATGGAGGAAATCCAGAATTAGTTAAATATGAAACACACACAAACTTATTTTAAAAGGGTGTATTTCAAGGTCAATGACCTCTTAGCCATCACAGAGAAAGTACCTATATATATAAAAGACTAATATGCAAAGTGTCCCCTCAAGAGTTCAACTGGGAGAGGTTGATCACTCGTTATGACATATGCTGACCACCAGGGGGCAGCACAGAGCATGGTGGGTGACCAGTGGCAGGAACAAGGGAAGGAGGCTGCGGGGAGGCAGGGAGAAGTTATATCAAGAGATAATGTTCCCTAAATAGCTGCATAATCTGGGTATCACATACTTCTAATGGTATTACCCAAATTTACTCTTAAAAAAATATCAGCAGAACATATGATAGAATTGCCTTGGTTATTAGAATGTTTCTTTTGTTATACTTTAGTAAATATTTAGTAAACATATAAACCATGTTCTTATTGATCCATGCTTGTTTTAAATCTGCTTTGAAAAAATGATTATTTTTAAACTAATTTTTATTTCCATATTAATAAATTGGAGCTTTCCCTTATTTAGATGCCCCTGAGTTGTGATTGACTTTGTATTAGGAAGCAAAAATAAATGCATAGGTTCATTTCATAAATGATTCCAGAATATATTGTATCAGTCCCAAGGAACTTACTTACAGAAACCAACAGGAATAGCTCCCAAGAACAAAGTAGTTAATTTAAAAGGGGGTAAAACAAACAAACAAAGAAATAAACAAAACAGCATGAAAATTATAGCATCATACCATTTAAATGTATTAAAAAGGCATGCTATTTTATATATTATATACTATTTGTTTATAAAATAATACAAATATATATAGAGAACAACATAGTAGATATACATTTATTTGTGTATTATTAGCATAAAATAATATTTCATAATTTCTTCAGCTTCGTTTTGAAGTTAGATTGTAGCAGATTCACACTTTTCAAGGAAATATGTATACAAAGCAGACATGAAAGACTTAACATCTAAGAATCGGTCTTAAGGGGTTGCAGAGTAGAATGGACTTGGTATTAGGACATGAAAGGTAAAAATAATAAAAACACAATAAAAGCAGTAGTCTTACTTGGACTGATAATTACAGTATGCTACTGACTAATGAGTATGAGCATCTCAGTTTTGTGTATCTGATATCCAGGAAGATGAACAAAATGCCCAGGAACTTGTCTCCTCCCTACTAGCTTATCATTCTGATTCACTTCTTGCCCATCTTTCTGAGGTTGGCCCTAACATGTTATCTCATCCACCCAGTTGGAAGCAACGTTTTTGACCTGGATCTTTTCCATCCCAGATTTCATCTTCTTGGCCTTTCTCCTTCATCTACAGCATCAACACAGACCCTTTACCTTTCTTATCATCTCCTTTTTGCCTCTTTGCTATGTAAACGCTGCCCTGGCTTTTCTGTAATTCAGGATTATATTGCCCACAAGACCAAAGGGGCACTCACTATTTCAAAGAGCTTATCATTTACTCCTGATAGAAATGTGTTTTGTTGAGCCCTGTCTCCCCCACCCCACCCCCATACCCTCTATAAACACAGAAGTCTTGTCTTCTAAATAATGAGAGCCCTCCCCTCCCACAAGGTCAGGACAAGGTGGAGGGAAACATTTCCAGGGCTAACCCAGTAAGCCTCAGAAAGGGAAGGAAGATTGGGCTGGCTGTAGAAAAAGACATGGTGTTTGCCAAGAAATTTCCTCACATACTGGGGAGAGCATGCCTCTGAGGCTTCCAAAAATGGAATTAATGAGTTAAAGGAAATTAATATTTTTCATGTTTTTGAAAAATAGGTATTGACAGATGTCTTTTCACTAGAGTTTTTAAAGTAATTTACATTCACATTTATGTTGGTATAAATATTCCTCTTTCATCTTCACCAACTGGCATTCCTATGTGTATATTAAATTTAAGTCATTGCTAATGTGTTGGAATTAATAAATAAATATTGTTACACTATTTATTTATGCATTTGGTTTTTCATGAGGATAAACTTTTTTTTCTTTCTTTCAATATGTTTGTTAAAATGCCCTATTTCTGTTGGGAGGGGTTTATTCTTTCCTATCCATTGCTCATTTATTTAGTGGAGTCTTTATATATTTGTTATTTACTTTATAGAATTTAGCTCTTTATTGCATCTGGAGTGTGTTCTGGGATATAGTCTAAGAGTAGGATCTATGATTTTAAAAATAGATTATTTTTATTACCTCAGCTCTATTTTTTGTTCCCAGCCTTCTACCCTGATTGGGGATGATTCATTTATTGCATAATAGCTTACTTTATAATATCTTCAGAATGGCTTATTACCTGCATATGACAGTATTCTTATGCTGACAGGCAGAACACTTCTATTTAAAGCTCATAATGGCAAGTATAATCATATCTGAAAATATTTTTAAAATGGGTTTTAATTTTCAAAACTGGGTTTTATTTCTATCTTGCATTTTTCATGCACAGTAAATAATTGAAAAATATTCTGCTTATTGATTTAAAAACTTGGCAAAAAAGTTTAATGTATTTCACAAGAAAGTGAAGGAAAATAAATAAGTTATGACCACCCTTGCAGTGTGTTAAAGCAGAGTATATTAATCAATTTCAAATGTAGGTGTTTGAATTTTCAGTGTTGATTAACAGAATTGGGTTCTCTGCGTTTGGATTCTTCATACTTCTGCTCATTCATTGCACCAATCTAACAAGTGCAGCTTCCCAGAGTTTTCAGTAGGTAAAATATGGAATGGTTAGTATTCTCTTTCCTTGTGTTCACATTTTTAATTTTTATTTATTTTTTGTTTATTTGTATGCTATTGACTAGATGCCTGAAACTAGAGGCTGACTCATTATGATGAAAAGTTCAAATGAATGTGCATAGATAGAAAGAACTAACTTTCAGAACGCATGAAGAGATTGCCGGTAAGTAGTGATTTAAAAGCTGCAAACAGTAACCTTTACTAAGCAGTGCAAAATGGGCCAATGAAACAGGACCAGAAATGGGCAAATGCCACATTCACAGTCAATAAAAGGGAGAAGGTGGAATAAGAAGCTGACAAACGTGAGCTTTATACCAACTTATGACATTATTATAAAACTATAAATCAGTGGCCCCTGAGTCCCTAAAAGAAAAATAAAATAATATCTCTAGGAGCCAAAATGGGCTCACTAAGAAGTAGCCATGTCCAAACCAGAACCTGTTTTTGTGTTTTTTGTGTTTTTTTTAACTTACCAGTTCTAAGGCTAGCAATGCAAGAAACATAACTCAAGTGTTCTGACATCCTTGTGGATAGAGATACGTATGATGGATACCAGGAAAATAAAGATTTAGTGTTACCTGGTAGACTGAAAAAGTGTGGAAAAGTATGAGTCTGGAGAGATTGCTGAGGCCACCAGGATGTGATCCAATACATTTTCCATTTTACCATTTATATCAGTAACTTGAATAACAACCTGAAAGTTAGCAGATTTAAATTGTTGAGTGATATTGTGTCTATTGTTCATTATCTAAATATTTACTAAAAAAGATCTAAACAGACTGGAGAGAACCAAATGTAAAGGTGTGAAATTATTAAGAGTAAATGTACAAATCCAAAATTAGATCTAAAAAAAACCCAAAACAGTTGCATTAGTGCAGGACGGGAGAGACATGATGTATTAGTTGTCTATTACTATATAAAAATTTAGCCTGAAACTAGCAGCTTAAAACATGAAAATTTATTTTCTCATGTATTTCCTGGTAGTAGAAATCCAGTAGAGGCTTAGTTGGATGTTCTGGCTTAGGATCTCTCATGAGATGGTATTCAAGGCTTAATTGAGGCTGGAGGTTTTGCTTCTAAGATGACTCATTCACACTGCTGTTGGCAGAAGGACCTCAATCATTTGTATCTACACTCATAAAAGAGTAAGATGCAAATTGACCATACCTTTGCAACGCCCACCAGCCAATCAGGAGTGAGTATGCAAATTAACCCAACAAAGATGGCAGGTTAATTTGCATACACAGGGCTGAGTGGCTGGGGGCTGGGCAGGACGCTTGCATCATCGCCATGGCGACAACACAGGCTTCCGCACCAACCCAGCCGCTCCGGGCCTCTGGGCAGTGTGGGAAGGCGAAAAGGGGGCTCCGGGCTGGAGCAAAGGCGGTGCAAGCAGCCAGGGGAAGGAAGGCCCATTCTTGCACGAATTTTCATGCATTGGGCCTCTAGTCTCTTTATAAGAAGGGTTATGTTCTCATGACAGTTCTTGTTTCCTTTGTGGCAAGGGAGTTAAGAGAGAGCAAGGCAGGCATCAAAAATATATTTTATAACCTAGCTTCAAAAGTGACCTATTCCCACTTGTGCCATATGGTACTGGTCACATAGGCAAGTCTTGATACACTAGATCAGGGGACTACAGGGGGGATGGAATGCCAGAAGGCAGGAATCACTGGGGCCATCTTGGAGACTGACCACCACACATGACTTGCAGCAATTCTCCAAAATTGACTTGGGAATTTTTTATTTAATAAACATGTAATTTATTAGTTATTATGGAGCCACCAAAAAGTTTATGTTATGTAAGGTGGAATTAAATACACATATAAGCACTCTCTCCCTCTCACTCTCCTTTATATACACACATACAGACACACACACACACACACACATACACTCTCACACACTCACACACATCTACTCTGTATCAGTAAAAACATACCTGTCATTTTCTTTGCTATCAATTCAGAGTTCCATATGTTATGAGAAGTAGGTATATATTAGAATATATTCAGAAAGAACAGTAGAGAAATTTGAAAGTCCACATTATGAAACGGAAGAAAGACCGAATGTTCTAGCCTGCGTAAAAGAACCTATAGAGGGGTTTTGAAGGCAATAATCCAATAACTATGATGAAGAAAAAGAAGTTAGTGTGCTTTGTGTCGTTTTGTTTATAAGGAGCAGAGATATTCATTAACAAGAAGAACACTTCAGAAAAAAGGCACACAATCATATGAATAAGGGAAAACCTGTGTAATAAAATCTGTATAAAAGTGGAAAACTACTGAGTTTTTAAATCACATTTTTTTCTGCTCAAGGAAAAATAGGAATAACACTTAGTTAAGATACCACTGAGTATATGTGAGAATGTTTAAGCATTGGATGACTTTTCATTCTTTAAGTCCTTGTTTCAGAGGAAAGTAAGTGAGCATCCACAATATGCTGAAAGCTGTTTTTAATGTCCAGATTGAGAGCTTGGCAAATGAACAGACAAGATCTAATTCTTACCAGGCTTCTATCAGATTGCAGGAGATCTACAATCAACAAGAAAGTAAACAAAAAACTTGTTTATTCCAGTGAAATAAAACAAGCTGAGGTAACATAGTGGGATGAGGAATTGTGGACAGACATAAACTAGAGTGGTTAGAGAGCTCTCTCAGGGAAGAGACCTTTAAGCCAAGGATCAGAATGGTAGAAAGACCAGGGGGAAGAGAGTTTCTGGAAGGTCCCATTGGCTCAGGTCAGCATAGTATGATCTATCTGCAGGAAGGTGGCTCCTCTGACTAGATCATCACTAGTGATGGGGAAGGTGGAGGAGACCAAGCAAAAGAGCTAATAACATCAACATCAAAGTATTGGCTTGTTGATAATAGTAATGAGTTTATATTTTATTTTAGTATATTCAGGAAAATATATATATAGGTTTTAAGTAGGGGCTGGAAACATAGTCTAGTTTATGTTTTATAATTTTTAAATTTATTATTATTATTACTAGAGGCCCGGTGCATGAAATTCGTCCATGGGTAGGGTCCCTAGGCCTGGCTGACGATCAGGGCAGATTGGGCCCTTCAAGCTTCTGGCCGGGGCCTCCCTTCCCTGGCTGCCAGCTGCCAGCTGGGGCCTTCATTCATTCTGCACCACACCCTAGTGGTCAGCACATGTCATAGCAAGCAATAGAACTCCCAGTCTCTTGGTTGAACTCCTGCGGGGGCACTTTGCATATTAGCCTTTTAGATAGATAGATAGATAGATAGATAGATAGATAGATAGATAGATAGATAGATGATAGATAGATAGATGATAGATAGATAGATAGATAGATAGATAGATAGGTAGATAGATAGATTACTGTTATTTTGCTTTGTGGTTAAACTAAGGGCCACCATTAGGTATTAGTACAGAAAAGAATAGAAAGGGCATTTCTCTAGTTTGGGTGAGAAGAGATTCTGTCTAGTTATTTATTGGCATATCGTCTGGGCCAGACATTGGCTGGTCCCTAGAAATACAAAGGTAACAAATAAAATGTGTGTTTTAAAGAGCACACTGCTGTTGAGGGCGTTAGGCATGCACAGCTGTGATACAATTCTGGTTGTTGATGTTGTGATAAAGATAATGTTGTGAGAACAGGAACAGAGACTGAGCAAGAGGGTACCATGCACCATGCATTGGCCTGAAAGCTACACAGATTACCTTTGAGATCCTTTCCAAGTATGGAATGCTATGATTCTGCTCCAGCTCTCAAAAGACATTCTTTCAGCTCATTCTGACTTTACAGATGGGGGATCTGACTATTAGGGCCCATAGATGAGCTTCCCTCATCTATGGGCCCTGATAGTCCAGCCCTAAAGCTGAAAGAGGCCACTGTAAGACCAGTGAGAGGTTGGTGCCCGAGACAGTGTCTCTTCTTCAGGAGCCAAACCTGAGGCCCGTATTTCTGAACTTTTGATGATCTAATCCTTTTAACTCCTTTGCAATGCTTTTTTTTTCTTATCTGACAAAAACAAATAAAAATCTCTGAGAACCTAATGCTGTTTCTACCCAGGTCACAAAAGTGTTGAGATGATTAAATTGTCGTAATTGCAGAAAGGCTTTGAAACCTATTTGAAATCAATGGGAAAGTGAATATCTAAGAGACTAGAAAAGTGAATGGCTATCCCAGAGACTGGTTTTACTTAATGTTCCATTAGAACAGGCCTGAGCTCTATCTAGCTTGACAACATGTTTTTGGGGCACACACAAAGAGGGAATGCCGTCCCTGGAAGGGTTTTTTGTTTGTTTGTTTGTTTGTTTGTTAGTTTGTTTGTTTTTCAGTGCCCTCAGACAAACACAAATCTCCCTGAGGGAGAAGAAGGATAAATGGAGCATGAAGACGGAGTTCGTCTTGCTCGCACAGGTCACCAGTATTTCATTTTTGCAAGACCTTGAAATCATGTTAATTTCATTTCTCTGCCTGCTCTGGGTATGCGCTGCTAGGCTCATTTTACAGTTCAGGAACCCAAAGATAGTGAAATTGAGTAACTTACACTTGGTTTCATAGTGAATAGTCAGGAAAAAACTCCTGGGTCAGACTGTGGTTATGCAACCTGGGACCTACGGGTAGCTGAGACAGTGGACCCGGTGTTCTCTCTTAATTGCTTATGAGTGCTGTTGCCAGGGTAAGGCTTTCTAACCCTTGAACAGGTTCTAGTAGGAACAAATCTATTTATTTTCCTTCTTGTGGTTGCTTTTCCAACAATCATTCCTTTATTCAGATTATCCACATGTAGAACTTGACTTTTTTACACAACTGTACTCATGATGTCAGCTCACTAATTATTTCATTCATTTACCAACGAGGTATTAAGCAATACCTGGAGTCTCAGGCAAGATTTATAACATTGTATCTGTGAGGTGGACAGGAGTCAGCTGACTTATTTGAATTTTTTCTTTTGTTTTCTGAGGAACATGAGGAAGGACTATGTTTCATAGATTAGTTGGGAAATAATATGATATAATATCTCCTGTCGTGGCTATTTATGAACTTTGGCTAGTATTGATATCAGATTGTGTACACCAATACGAAACTTCCCCTAAATTATAAAAATGGCTGAAACTGTTTTTATATAAACAATTTGTTTTGCTTCTGGGAATCGGATTTTGGTAAATTCTAGGTGGAAGGTGCCCATGTGACCAGCCTCCAGTAACACCTTGGACGCTGGGTCTCTAACAAGTATCCAGGAATAACACTTCTCATGAGTTGCCACAGCTCATTGTTGGGGAGCAAAGTTCTGTGTGGCTCTACTGGGAGAAGAGTCTTGGGTGCTAGGGCTTGGTTTTCTCCAGACTTCACCCCATGTATCTTTCTCTCCTTTTTTATTTTTGTATTTGCTTTGCATTCTTTCACTTGTTACAAATCTTAGTTATGAGTACAACTCTAGGACAACTCTGTGAGCAATCCTAGCAGATTACTGGGTCTGGGGGTGGTCTTGGAGATCTCTGGCACAGAACCCCTCTCTGAACATCTAAGGACAAGGCTCCTCATGTTCTTTTCCTAAGATCGCTTCTTTTCCCCATGTGCACATTTTAGCTTATCTACTTTTTAAGAACATTCCAGACCTGCAAAAATCAGTCTTATTTAGATATTTCCTCAAATTTCTAAACTCATCTGTGGGTTTCTCCTTCAACCCCCCTCAATTGCAGCATGCATTTCATCTTTTATGATACTCTGCAACAGGAGTGACAGAAGTTGCAAAATCCCATGAAAACCATACAAGCAGAGAGATAGAGAGATACATCGGAAGGAATTCTCACATCCTTAGAGTAATCTCAGCTCACTTGGGGGCAAAGCATTGTCAGGTCTCACAGGGATGCTTTTTATCCTGAGACATGAGGCCAGATTGGTTGATTACAAAAGTTTAACTCTCAGGGTGCTGGAAACAGACTTCTAAACCTTTCTTCTTTTTATTGGGTTTAAAAGTGAATCAGAGAAGTTTGAGGCTGACTATGGGGTCGGGAAAGCTTGAACAGAAATTGCATGCTTGAGGCATTCTCAAACTGGCACATGCCCATTGATAAAGCCCTCTCAACCCGGGGTCCTGTTCCTGAGTAGTGTGCTGAGTTCCAGCTTTGCAGCACAGGGCCAGGATGTAGGAAGATCCTGCGCCCCAGTTTATTTGTGCCCCTTCCACTCTAAATGTTCAGCTCTCCATTTTCATTTGTGCTCTCGTCTTTGTGTTGTAGAAAATGCAGTGGAGCTAATGTCACCCTTTCTGTGGGCAGAGGAAAGGGTGGCCCATGCCTGCAGTGGGCTTTGGGAGGTGAGATATGGAGAGCAGAGACCTCCCTGAAAGCAGGTGCTTGCTGAGAGAGGAGTCACTGCTGCCTCTTTGTTCTCTCACATAAACATACAGAACCTTCACCCTCCATGTCGGAGTGGTCCTATTCGTCTAGTGTCCCGTTACAGGAGGCAGACTCTGTCCCAAAATAACACATGGTGCTTGCAACCGTTTGCTATCACTGAATGAGATTTATTATCCTATGCAAGTTGATCCATATAAAACATATAAAATAACTGTAAACATATAAAATTACTGTAGCTTTTTTTAAAAAAAAAGAAATGAGAATATTTTCCCCAAAAGGGATCTTATGTGATATGTTTAGAAAACTTATCAACAGTCTTGACAGTTAAGCAAAATAATATCTCTGGGCACATTACTGGAGTAACAATTGGAATGATTCTGTTTTTCTTCTATTAACTCCTGTAATGAGCAGCTTTTTCCAGAAACCAAAGGAGTAAAGGAAACCCCACACTGTCCTTGAATTTTAAAAAGCTAAATAGGACTTTATTTATACTGAAAATCATTATTTTTCACTGGTGATAAAAACAGAATCAATTGATTCCAGTATCGAAAGCAAAAACAACAAACAAACAAAAAAATGTTTTCTTTCCATCACTGTAATTCCTACTCAGGATATAATGGCTTCGAACTCTGCGAAGTAATCTAAAATACTAAATCTGCTTCTTTGTAGTTGTTTATTTTTAAGATTTAAATTTTTGTTTTTTTAAAAATGTTTCTTGTGTGATTATCTGCCTAAAATATGGAGTATGAGTAGATGTTATGCCATGAAACATTTTTCTTCACATTTCAACAGTTTACTTAATTTATCTTTAATGCCTCATTACAAATCTCATCAAGACTAATTTATTGGGTATTTTGATGGGTTTATTTTTATAAATATGATGGGTTGCAAAAACATTTATATATTGCAATTATTTCCAATTTTATTTAACATGTTACACTAAAAATGTATCTCTTTGTAGTAACCTGGATATGTAGTTATCCTCCCTCCAATGCAAATGTTGATATGAAAATTAATGGCTCTGGCTGGTGTGGCTCAGCTGGTCGGGCAGCATCCAAGGCACCAAAGGATTGCTGTTTTGATTCCTGGTCAGGGCACAACCCCAGGTTGCTGGCTTGGTGCTTGTTAGAGGGCATGCAGGAGGCAACTCATGTATGTTTTGCTCTCACGGTGATGTTTCTCTCTCTCCCTCTCCCATCCTGTTTCTAAAAATCAATAAAAATTATTTTTTTAAATTTACTGTTTAAGGTATTACAAATAGTAGTACATATGTCTCTTTTTCCCCGCCCCCGTTGACCTCCCCTCGGCCTCCCCTACCCCCTGGTACTTGCCCTCACCCCCACCCCCACCCTAGTGTCTTGTGTCTATTGGTTGTGCTTATATGCATGCATACAAGTCCTTCAGTTGATCTCTTAACCTCCCAAACCTCCCCTACCTTCCCTCTGTAGTTTGACAGTCTGTTCGATGTTTCCTTGCCTCTATCTATTTTTGTTCAACAGTTTATAATGTTCTTTATGTTCCATAAATGAGTGAGATCATGTGGCATTTATTTTTCATAAAAAAAAAATGGCCCTAACCAGTTTGGCTCAGTGGGTAGAGCATCAGCCTGTGGACTGAAGGGTCCCGGGTTCGATTCCAATCAAGGGCATGTACCTTGGTTGCGGGCACATCCCCAGTGGGGAGTGTGCAAGAGGCAGCTGAATCAATGTTTCTCTCTCATCGATGTTTCTAACTCTCTATCCCTCTCCTTTCCTCTCTGTAAAAAATCAATAAAATATATTTTTTAAAAAGTTTTAAAAAAGAAAAAATAATAATAATGGGTCCCAGTAACAGGCTCAAGGTAGATTTTCATCATACTTCTCACCTCTTTTTCTCTTCTCCCTGGTTTTCTGCATCTGACTTAAGCATCCAGGGTATCAATGCCTCTTGAACATAATAAAAACAGTAGCCTTTGGAATATATTGTGAATCAAGCAAACCATCTCATTTAATGAGAACTTTTAGTTTATGACCTGATTTGTCATTGAAAATTCATCCAAATAACCCTTTGAAGCAAAGAGTTAGTCTGCTATTTAGTAGAGTTTAAACTGGTCAGTCATCTTTGCCTTACCAAATTTCTTCTACTTTAAACCCCAATTCACATCTATGCTGTGGGTGTTTGCCTTTGAGGGAATGGGGAACTATGTAGTAAATGAAGAAGAACGCTCTGGTTTATTCTTCCAATCCATCTGAGGAGAGGCGTGGGGACCTGGCAGCATATTCCATGGTAGAGAGTGTTTTTATGGGCATGATGGGTATGACAATGTTAGCTAAAGAAGCAAGTTGTGCTGAACAAAATAACTTCCCGGAAACGGCGACCTTTCCTTGACAAATGCTGAATGGTGAAGCCAAATAAATCTAATTCCCGAACAAATCCAATCGTCATTGACTAGGGGAGTGCTCTTCTGGAAAGCAATGACATTTATGATGCCTTCACTAAACATTATGAAAATGTTTAAGCTTCAAGACCAAACTAGGGCCTCTGAGCAATGTCCTACTTCCTTAATAATATGTTAAATGTCATTTAAATCATTCTGATGGGGAGTTTTTGGAAAATTGTATTATAATAATCTACCAGTCAAATAATCTTAACTAGGGCAAAAAAAGCATAAGAAGGAGATAGCAAAGTCACAAAAGAGAGCCAATTAAGGAATGAGGGTAGACATTAATTGCTAAGAATACTGCACATCTGCACGTCTAAGCATTTGTGCAGAAGGCTGGAGCATTTTGCTGAATGTAGAGTGAGGACAATTGAAATAAGAACATTGAAATAATCACTCATTCAAACTAACACCTTGTGAAAGTCATCCAGCCATCAGCTGAACTTCCACCAAATACCTCTGTGTTTGTAGAGCTTATAAAACCACTTCAAATTAGCACATCCTAAAGGTCAAATCTTTGTTTAGACATCACATGTTTGATAAACATTCAGTTCTCCTCATTTTCAAAGCGGTGCTATGGAAACAAAGATGGGTATATTAAAATGCCTTACCTTGAAAAGTTCAGAGGTCATTTGGGAAACTGACAACTAAGTATAGGTATTATGGGTATGACAATGTTAGCGTGGGCCAGTATGAAAGAAGATAGTTATATGAGTAGGAAGAGACTTGACTGCACTTGCTAAAAGGGGTTTCATGTAAGGGATCTTGGTGATGTGGGTGAGTGATTATGAGGAATCTTATATGCCATGTTACAGGTTAAGAATATAATCCAGAGAACAATGAGCTCAACTCTGAATATAGCAAGAACAAGTTGAGATTTATAGCCAAGCAGCAGGATGGGGATAAGTGGAGAGAAAATTACTAAGAGGAAACATCAGTTTTGGGGGATTCTTGCTAGATGCATTCAACAGGATTCTTGCTGAAGGCAGGCCAGAGTAATAAGTTATCCAGAGTGGGGGATGAGGAATTCGATCAGATATAGAGGGCTAGGGATTCTCTCTAAACCAACTCAGCAAGATTCTTGCTACAACTGGACTAATCTAACCCATCGTCCAGACCTGGTCAGAAAGAGGACACAGAAAAGCCTTTGTCA
Organism: Plecotus auritus; assembly: GCF_963455305.1. NCBI lineage: Eukaryota > Metazoa > Chordata > Mammalia > Chiroptera > Vespertilionidae > Plecotus > Plecotus auritus. The sequence continues at coordinate 166,537,294 of NC_137782.1, forward strand.
AGTTTGCTCAAGGATAGAGTCTTTGTCAGTACCCACCAATAATTTTTGACAGTGGTACATAAATGAAATTAGAGAGAGAGAAGCTTAAGGTTGAGACCAGATAGGAACCTGAGAGGCAAATCAGAATGAGTAAGTAAGAACATAGACCATATAAAAATAGTGGTTATAGGAAGCAAATAATTGATGTATAAAACATTGAGAAGGTTAAATGAATAAAGCTTTAATTTTATATATTTGACAACTCAGTGCCTGGCATATAATAGATATAAATATTTATTAAATAAAAAAAAAAAACAAATAGGCATGTTTACATTGTGGTTGTCTTTCTTACCTGGCCATTCCCAAATTAGTGAAGGTCTAGTCTTGATACCTATCATCAGATGCCAGATGGCATCGTAATTACCTACACTCCCAACTCTGTAACACATTAATCATCTCCTGGCCAGTTGTAACTGGTATCTGAGAATGTTTCTATTGTATGTCCCAATCTTTTAATCACAGCAAATATTTTGTATTGAGTTCCCAGGGTACAAAGAAAGTATTTTCTTTTTAAAATAATGTCATAGATCATTAGCAGGAAATATTTACACTGATAATCATTCAAAACTTTCATTCTAATCCTTGAGAGAAGAGACTAATAACCATGAACCATTGAAAGAAAAATCTGGCTCTATCATTTACTTTTTATGTGATTATGAGCAAGTTACTAAACCTCAATTCCATCACTGCAAAAGGACATAATTATATTTATTTTGCAGGGTTTGGGGGGAATTAAATGTTTTCTTAATCACAAAGTACTTATCAAGTGCCTAAAAGGGAGTACGTGTTCAAGAAATTAAAATGGCCCAGGCAGTGTTGCTCAGTGGTTGAGCATTGACCTATGAACCAGGAGGTTGTGGTTCAATTCCTGGTCAGGGCACATGCCTGGGTCGTGGGCTCCATCCCCAGGAGGGGGCGTACAGGAGGCAACCAGTCAATTATTCTCTCTCATCATTGGTATTTCTATCTTTCTCCCTTCCACTATCTGAAATCAATGAAATATGTATGTTATCCCATTTAAAGTTACCAACTAGTAATGATGACCAAGTAATTAGTGAGGCTTTCAGTTACCCTATTGAAACCAGGGAATCCTTAAATTCCCCCACATAGTGTGAAATGTAACAGTACCTAGGGAAACATTCTTTGGGGTGTCTGAGAACTCAGCCGTTTCATTAATTATGAGACTCCTTCACTGCTAACACTTTCTTTGGAAAACACAGACCTTCCAGAAACAGTGAAATATTATGGACCAATAATAAACTTTCATTCATGCAGAACAAGTCCAATACATACCACATTATTTATCCTTCCATTCAGTCATTCAGTAATCATTTGTTGAGCATCTATCAGGTATCAGACACTGTCCTAGCTACTCCTATTGCATAGGTTATTGAGACACACTCCCTGTTCTCAAATAATTCACAATCCAATAAGGGGCACTGGAACATAAGCAGATGGTTATATTGCAAAGGAACTGGAAGTTTGTACAAGGAATAATGAAAACCCAAAGGACCCTTTATTCTATTCTGACAGTGGGGTCATGGAAATTTTAATCCACGGGTTATCCTTCAGGATCTAGATCTCACAGAAGGAATAGGAAGCATGAATGGCTGATAACAGCTGTAAGGAAAGAGCAATCTTAGATGTCTTCATTTTTTAACTTTGTTCACTTTCTGCTTATGTCATGCCACCGTCTCTGAAATTCACATGATTATGTAGTTACAGCACCCTATTGTTTTTCACTCACAGTGACCCTTAGGTAGAATAAGCAGCAATGAGGGCATCAGGTCTCTTCCCTAGCTATTTGCATCTGATCCTTTCACCCACATGCCCTAATAACCCAGGCTCACAGAGCTCCTTTGCTCTAACCTTTAAAGAGCAACTTACGACTCATTCCTAAGTCAGTTTTTTTTTTTTTTTTTTTTTTTTTTTTTTTTTTTTGGTATGTGTGTGTCTCTGTGCAGTAGATGAGCACAGATTCTTGCAGAATGCAGATAGCAGATAGAAGATGGGGATCATTTTTGTCCTGCACCATGAAACAGGAAGTAGAAGGGGAGATGTTGTTATTGCCCATCAGGTGAGCAGAACATTCCAAAAATATGAAGAAAAAGTATGGCATTTCAGTTTGGCCCCATCCTATGCATACCAGGTATTGGAAGAAGGGGAAGGAAGCTATGTGTAGGGGTCAAGATGGTCATTCCCTCGTGTTTCTTGCAAGCTAGTTCAGTGTAGTGCCATGGACAGGACTGAGGCCAGCAGTGATGCTATAGGAAGCTCTGTCATAATCTTGTGGAATAAATGGGTTCAGAATATGTGAGATGCAAATAGGAAATGAAAGGAGCTGAGGAGTTGGAAGCTAGAAACATGGGCCATTTTTGATCTTCTACTTCTGTTATTTATTTATTTATTTATTTATTTATTTATTTATTTATTTATTTAATGGTATAAGCTTCCTTTGGTTGTGACTTACTTCTTTGTTGCCATGTTTTCCAGTGAAATGCTAAGACTCTGAGGCTAAGGGGCATGTTTCGTTCATTTTTGTACCTAGTCGCACCCTCCCACTCTCCCCTGCTGGTAATATGACAATGTAGTAGGATTTATAATTCAACCTTTGGGAAGGTAGGGAATAATGGACCTACAGAGGCTAGTATCAGAAACTTGTGAGACCTAGACAAGTGGGCGGCGGGGACAGATTTGGATATGTGAAATGGGTGATCAGGAGGAGGTCCAAGGAGAAAGTGATAGGAAGGGAAAAGGACTGAGATGTGAAAGGAGGGTGGCTAAGAGCTGGAGACAGTGGGCCAGGCAGACTAAAGCCTGAAAAGTCTATTGGAGGTGAGAGCTGGTCATGAAGACGGTGCACAGACAGCATCATAAGGAGTGGGATCCAGTCTAGGTTGAGAGTCAGGTGCTTAATGGAGAGAACCAACCTAAGATCATGGGCAGAGTACAGGGACCATTTCCCAGAACAATTGCTAAGAGCAAAGCCAGTTTATGTAGTTAGAATGCTGGGGGTGGGAAGTCTCAAACTAGAAAGAACCGAGGCAGATGGAGCTACATTATCAAAAGTGAAACTAAAAGAGATTAGCAGACCTTGGTCCACAGGAATAGTGACAAGATCTCTTCCTGAGACTAGAATTCAAGTCCAAAGCCAGGCTGACTTGGTGCTAGTCTATCCAGCTTCCAAGCAGGGAACTCATTAGGGCAGGATTGGTTCTCAGGCCTAGGAGAGCACTTAGCATGCTTGGGGGAACTCAGGGTGTCAATATGTGATTAAAGAGCTATGGGAAAGACATTAGGTGCGCCCTATAGTAAGGTGCTGATACCCATCTGGTAAGGACTACGGTAACAAAAACCTTGACTTCCTAACCAGTCATCTGTCTTGGCTACTCAGTGGAGACAGTTTTACACTTTAACTCCAATTGCAGGATGAACCCAACATACAAGAGGCAGAGAGTCTGGGAACCACAAGGCAATTTGCCACTGAAGACTCATTCTAAGCTTGGACAATTGGTCCCTGTGAAATGAAAGCCAACTCTAACCTGCCAGCTTTCTATAGACCTCAGCACTCTATTTAAATTCTCTACCATTCCAAATAAGTTCTCTGCCTGTATTTCCATTTTAAAATTAAAAGTAGTGCCCTGGTTTAAGTTAGTCTTGGACTAGATCCTAGACTTTTTAGCACTTCATACTCAGAGGTGTGTTGGCTCTAGCTCAGCTGTTTTTCTGAGAGTACCTGCTTGTGTTGACAAGTGTATTTGGAGAATCTGCCCAGGCTTCTTGAAAAAAAAATATAATTGGCTAATATGCTTCAGAGCTCTACTTAATGGATATTACATTGGGGACTGCATTTTCTGCTGTTGTTTTCAATTTGTGACTAATCCTTATAACCAGGGTACTTGCTTTTCTCTCTGACTCTCTGAAACTTTCTCCTGTTCTCTTACAACAGATTCAACATAAAACAGCACTGGAAGGACCTGCCCCATTCTTTTAAATTTCCACAGAAGAGAGAAGTACTCTAGTTCTTAATACTTCCAAACTCTTTTCCTTCCTTCCCTCCTTTCCCCCCAGATTCTTTACCCTCGGAATATAGACCTGAATGCCAGTCAAAATTCTAATTTCAATATAAGATGTGATATTGAGCAGACTATTGCCTTCCTCAAGAAAAGGGTCAGACCTAGACCCTGAGAGTCTTTACAATTGTACATAGAAAGAGAGGAGGGGAAAAAACCAATAAGAGGAGCAGGATTGATGCAATTAAAGTGCTTCTAGTAGACATATGATAGAGTTATTTGTAAAAAAAAAATGTTCTGACTTTCTTTTCTATTTATTGAGTGCTTATTGTAGGCAGACTCTGTGCTACATTCTTTGTATATATTATCTCATTCAATCTTTACAGCATCCATATGAAGTTGATATTTGTATCCTCAGGTTAGACTTGAAATAAAAAGAATGTGTGCAGGGTTATCATATATGAAAAAAAGCACACCACAGGTATCTAAGCTAAGTCTGACTCTAATGTCAAGTTCTTCTTGACTACTATGCCATACTTTTACTGGCTAAGGTGTTAAACTGCTTTTTACTGTGCCTGAAGATAGAAAAATAGACATTATGCCTTCACATAGGCAACACCTATAGATTGTCACAATGGACCAGGAGAAAGGAAACTGGTAAAGGAAGACAAGAAAGTAAAAGTCAATCTGGTTGGAAGTTATGATTCTCAAGGAGAAATCCAGAAAACCAATTAGGGAGTCTGGTCATGTGGTGGTAATAGGAATTATTAAAGATTGTTGGGGAGACAGAGTGTGGGAATGAGGCAATAGGTGGCATCTTAGGTTTGGCCAATTGAACTACTATGACAGGATCTTCATCAATAGCCAAAGTTACAGAGAGCATATTTCAATCTTATGATGGAATTATGATGAGAAGGTGAAATATTAGCTAACTAATGCTAAATTGGCCATATGTTAAGGATACTGTGCTTTAGTTCTCTATTGATTAATAGATGGTACAGCTAAGCATAATTGGCAAGGTCAAAAAAGATGAGAAGAAATGGAATCCAGGAGTAAGTGATGGTGAAAAACAAGGATGTGTGATATTTTGAAAGCAAAGATGGATGGCACTGAAGCTCTAAGTAGAGAAGTGTCAGCAAAGTCCAAGAATAGATGCATCAGGCTAAGTTGAGATAGTATTGAATAACCATAAGTCTCTATGGGATCCCTAGCTTTTCTTATGCAAGCTGATAGAATAAGACATTATTTCTATGTTGAACTGTATCCTTGGTTATATTAGCAACTACTTTTGGGAAACACTTTGGGACAGGCATCATGTATTCATAGTTCAAATGTTAAAAAATCTATCAGAGGCTCACCATATACTAAATTCCACAGAGGAGGAATAACTAATTCTAAGGCTTTATTTGATGTTCAGAGCACTTAAGTCTGAGAAATATTTGATAATAGAACTGTAAAATTGGAAGGGACGTTTACTAGTACTACATCCTTTTTATTTTAAAGATAAATTGACTGAGGTCTACAAATGTTAAGTAAAATACCTAGTAAGAGGATAAGCTAGGTTTAAAACTTCAGTCTCTAAACTCCAACTCCAGTGTTCTTTCTACAGCAAACGCAGTTCATCCTCAAATTTACATTCTTGAACACATGTTTTTGCTGCCATCGAATACACATGCATGAATTCTTGCTGAACCTTCCAATTATCTAATCTACTCCCTTTACTCAGGATAAAGGCATGCTGGCACAGGCTATGAAGAGCTGTTCAATAGTCATGTCAGTCATATCAGTAACTTCAGGTGTCTTAAACCTCCCAGTGACAATCTCTAACACAGCACCTTTCAAATACACCAGAGAAATGATGCGTAAAGGATGTAAACCTAAATGACAACCTGAAATTAAGGTTAATATTCAGTGGCTATATATATTACAGTAAATCAGGACTTTATTTTGTAAAATGTATTGAATTTATTGGGGTGACATTGGTTAAGAAAACCAACAAGTCTCTTGTCTAAGGAAGTTATATCCCAAAGAGAGGGAGACCGAAAATGAGGAAATAAAAGAAAGATAATTTAGCATAATTATACGTACTCTGGAAAAAATTAAAGGTTATCTGGGAGTATGGAAGTTGAGATGTATAAGAAAGCATCTTCAAATAAGTTACAGCTAGTTGTACGTTTTTCAATGCATTGTTGAGCTAGTGGAAAGGTAAAGAAATGAAATATAAGAAAACCCAAATCAGGATAAGAAAGCAAAAACTGGTATTGCTCTGGGAGATCCTGTTTATTCTTGATGACCGGACACATGGAAAGCTGGAATATAAATTTAAGTGTATTGAAGGTCAGCATTCTCAGCGGTAAAATAGAAAGCATAAATGCACCCTAAGTAGGGCACTATGTTTAAGTGATATTTTTTAAAGAAAATATTACCTAATGATAATTCCAAAGCACAAATTGCTTTGGAGTTTTGAGGATTAGAATTCACACTCTCTGTACTTTCCAACTCACTTCACCCCAAAAGATGTTTATAGAAGTTCTAAATCGTAGTTCTATAGGTGTTTGTTAGAAGCAAATATTAACCTCTGGAGTAACATATTCTAAACCTAGATCTAGTCTCAGCAACCTCTCACAGGTAGAGTTCCAAGGGACTGTGTTCACAATAAAAAGTTATAAAGCAAATTACGACACTAAGCACCATCAGCATGAGAAAACAGAAATAACTAACTACATAGTCTGGGCATCAAAGGCTACCAGTTTCATAATTGCCCTTAGATTTGATATTTCTGAAGAAATAAACAACATTTGAATATATGATGAATAGATACTATTAAAACCAGCAGGGGCATATTTTCAAAAGAAGTGATTAAAATTTAAAACACAAAGATTAAAATTAGTAATTGAATAGACAGAATAAACATTTAATTAGACACAGCTGAAGAGGAAATTAGCAAACCAGACAATAGATCTGATGATATTAAATGACAATAGAATGAGGACCAGAGAGATGAGTAGTAGGAAAGAGAAGTTAAAAGACAGAAGGGTGTGCCCAATTGGTGTGGCTCAGTGGTAGACCATAGACCTATGAGCCTCTAAATCAACATTTATTCATTCAAAATCTATCAGCATTGGTTCTATAGATATCCCAAATCAGAAAGAAACAGTGGCTGACATCTGTGGACAGGAAGGATGTCAGCATATGTGTGAAAAAGTTTATTTATACTATTGTTACAGAAGATTGGAAAAAAAACCAAGCCATGCTTAGAGAAAGGGAGTTACATTTTATTAAGGGCAGGGCCAGAGAAAAATGTGCCTTTCAAATTCTGCCCCCCCCCCCCACATGGAGGAAATCTTTTCTATTTATACTTTTCCTAGCTCTTTTGTGTCCCAAATTTGGAATGAGACTTCCAGGCCTTCTGGGAAAGAAGGCCTATGTGCTGGGAAGGGGCCATGAGACCATATCTCAAGGCCTGGCCTGGTGTCAGCACTGACAACTCTGTCTGGGGCATAGTCCACGGCCTCTCTGGAATGGGAGTAGTCTTATTTTCCTTATTATTTAAGCAAGCAAGCAAGCATTTATAGAAGCCAAAATAGCAGGGTTAAAATTTCAAACAGCAGTTTTTATATAAGATGGATGCTTCACTATCAGTGTAAAAAACTGGAACCTGTTACAGAAGGGCACTTAAATTTGGTTAAGGAACTACTGATATATCAGGCAAATAGGTAGAATTGTGGTTTTGGAGGAATAGATTCACAATCATGTAAAGACCCTTGAGGACACTGTCTGCCTTTAATTATCAGGATAATTGGCCCTGTGCATTCTGCCTACTTACAGGAGAAAAATATTATACAGGTATTAAAACAGACTTGAAGGAGAACAAGCATCAGGAGTTAAAAGATATTTATAGAGAATTCCATCCATCCTTATATCTTGGTCATGGTGGAAGTTAGAGCTGACTTCATATAATGAACTTAAACTCAAAGATTTTCTGGACTCGTTTTTATGCTTTGTTTTGTTCATTTTCTACTTTTTTGATACTCATTATAGTCAAGCTAATTTCTTCTACTTCCCCAGAAGTCTTTGTATATCATTGTCCCTCTTTTTTTTCAGTTAAGTTTCCCAAAATTATAGAGTCATGTCCTTTTATTGGTCCTGGGAATAATTCAATACAGGTAGAAAATGTATAAATCTTATGCTGATTGTTTATTCTCTTCAAGTTAGTTGTGATTAAATAACTCTGTCTGGTAACCTGAATAGCTCATGCATTGCTGTTCCTGATTGCTTATTTAAAAAAAAAAATTCTGCATGAGTTCATAAAAGGACACCAATTTTGTTGGGCAAATTCAATCATCGCTACTGAGCATTGAAAAATCTGGTTAGTGATGCCTTCAAAACCCCACTTTGATCAACACTATGGCCATTAGGAAGCAGGGATGTAATTATTCTACCTCTTATACACATGCCCCCAAAACTATTTTTTTCACTTTTATCTCTAAACTTCAGTTTTCTTCTGTGAGGAGAATATTTTATTTCTCTTTCATAGCTATGTTGTATAAATTATTTTAATTATTACATCTGTGCTTACTAAATTTTTTGACAAATTTTAAGTGACCTTTAAAGGATATTATTTTATTTTTATTCCCAGGTATGGTCATTTATAAATCTATCCATTAATCAGCAAACACTTATTGATGCCTGAAAAGACACTGTCCTGGGTATTGGGGATAGCAGGAGAAAAATTTTGCACAAGGCCTGTGCCTGAGTTAGCTTGTAATCTAACTGAAGTAACGAATCACCTAGACACACATAAATGGAGCTGCAGGCAATAGGAGTCAGAAGTACAACATAGAAAGTCAAGTTCAGTGTATTTCAATCATGTGGGCAGCAGAAATGGGAAGAGGTCCCTAAAGACTGGATCTTAGATGAGGTAGGTCCTGAGGTCTTGGAGTTAAGTGGCATCTGAAGCTCTTTGTTAAGGGACACTCGCATACATGAGTAGAGAGAGAGTGAGGACATACCCCACTATCACTGTGTTCATTAATTTGTAAGACACTCTGCTTTATAAATTATATTATGTATTGTAATCTTTTTTATTTTTATATTTGGTCTTTACATATTGGTATTTTTGTATTTTTGGTTCTGATTCAGGGTACATAGTTCATAAAAACCTTGGAATCTCTGGATTGATGAATGTTATACTAGTGAGATAACAGATGCTGTGGGCCCCTGGACAGCTTCAGGATGGGGGATGGTCACCAGAAGAACCAAGGCATGGCTGGAGGGTTGGAACTTTCAGCTGTACCACCTCCAAACCTTCCTCCTCTCCTCCCAGTGCCACTGCTGGGAGGAGAGGGCCTGGAGGTTGAGTTTAATTAATCACGAATAGCTAATAATTTAACCAATCATGCCTAAATAATACAATCTTTATAAAAACTCCTGAAGGATGGGGTTCTGAGAGCATGTGGGTTGGTGAACTCATTGAGGTGCTGGGAGGAGGGTGTGCCAGGAGAGGACATGGAAGCTCCATGCACTCTGCCTCCCTCTCTTTCCCTATGCATTTCTTCCATTTGGCCCTTCCTGAGTTGTATCCTTTATAATAAACTGGTCATACTAAGTAAAGTGCTCTTCTGAGTTCTAGCAAACTATTGAACCTGAGCAGAGGTCACGGGAGTCCCTGGATTTATAGCTGGGTGGTCAGAAGTGGAGGTGACAAGCTGGGAGTTGCCATTGGCACCTGTAGGGGGCGCCAGTCTAGGAGGAACAAGCTCCTTTAACTTGTGGGATCAGATGTTGACTCCAGGTAGACAGTGTCAGAATTGAATCAAATTGTAGGAAACACATTTGGTACTCAGAGAGTTGAAGAATTGATGGTTGGTGTCAGAAAACAGTGCAGACTGTGTTTGTTAATTTGGCAGACACCTTGCTTTATGAGTTACATTATTTCCCTAGTGGAAAGGAAGTTCTCAGCAGTAGCTCACATATAAAGGTGGGTCTCAATGCACAGCAGGATTGGAGAGAGCCAAGTTCCCAGAAGGCTCGATTACAGGATCTGTATGGCTGATAGGAAGGGGGTTCGAAGAGATCCGTAGAAAAGTTTCTCAGAGTAGAAACCCAGCTGGAAGTGAGAGAGACCCTGGAGGTGGCGTGAGTGTGTAATCACAAAGCATGTTGTGGCAACAAAGCTAACAGCTTCATCCTGTGGAATGTACCTAGCCCCAAAATTAAAAATTGAATGATCTCTTTAGCATGAGATCATATTTTATCAGCCAAAGGGCTTTAAGCTAATGTTTGTGGAAAAGCCTCAGGAGTCAGACCATGCTATCTGGTAGTGACAAGCAAGTGACTCCACATGATGGCTAGGATGTAGGACTCTAAAGAGGAGCCTTATTTTAGATCTTGACCACACCTGCTGCATGATCTGGAAAGCTGGATGCCTCATCCTGATATGCTAAGGGGAAAAATTATATCTATCATCTATCTATCTATCTCTATCATCTATCTATCTATCTATCTATCTATCCATCTATCTATCTATCTATCTATCTATCATCTATCTATCATCTATCTATCTATCTATCTATCTATCTATCTATCTATCTATCTATCTTCTATCATCTTCTAGTATTCCAGCACTTTGTAAGTAGATATGTATTAAAAGAGGAAGGAGCAGTATCCATGCGTGCAGAGGAATGGGAGATGACAACAGGGAGGGAGGGAGCCTGGGAACCAAAAGCAGATGGAAGAGAGCAGTGGGAGAGAACACATTTATTCCAAAAACAATTTACTCAGCCAGTCACTTTCAGCATTCTTCTTGCCATTACTGAGGCAGAGAAAGAAATATGATGCTGGAGGAGAACCCTGTTTATCTCTCTCAGCCAAACCTCCTGCTGACAGCCTCTGCCCAGGGACCATTTTTCTCCAGCAGTGATCTGTGACAGCTTCAGCGATGACCACAGGGCCTAGTTCCTGGGCAGTGGAAATGGATGGAGGATCCCTGTGCTTGCCCGGGTTGAGTTTCTATCCCTTCTGTACCTGAAAACAAGGGCAAGGGCAAAGGCAGGGCAACCCATAAGGCTGTGTTGCAAGTTCCATAGAAGGCAGTTATGCCCAGAGAGTGGCTAGGCTCCACCGACACTTTGTGGGGAAATCATTGTTACCAGTGTTATATTCACCTGGGCCCTGCCCTCTGTGGATTCCAAATGCTGTGCAAACATATTTAAAATAAGTACCCTGCTTTTGCTCATAAATTCTCCCAGGCGCAGTTTCATAGTTTTGGGCTGTCTTTTGTTTGTTTGTTTAAAAAAACAAACAAAACCAATGAGGTATCAGATATGAAGGCCAAGTCTAAGGTACTAGAATCAGTGATTCCAGTCAATCTGCCATTGACTGAACAAAATACACTTTAATGCCAAATCTCATCTCCCTGGTGTGTGTGGTAGGTTCTCAAGGACCCCATTTTCCATGCAACAAAAACAACAAGCCACCTCCTTCATTCTGTTCACCTTTTGAGTTCTTTATCAAAACGTCTCTCTTACAGATTTCCCAATGATGCAGAGACTTGTATTTCTATTGCATTTGCTTATGGATATGATATATATTTTTTAAAAATGCTTTCATCTTATATTATTTTTCAGTCATGTTTGGGATAGAGATTGAAGGAGACAGGAATACTGTGTTCCAAAGTAGAGGTAGGGACCATGTGAATAAAGAGGAAGATGTGACTGAGAAATGTTGCTTGTATGGTGTCACTTCTGAAAGCCATAGCAGAATCTGGCTGACCATAATGTTTGAGAGTAATAGTCTTTAAACCATGCTCCATAAACAATGCAAAGCTTCTTGGTAATATCTGACACATAGTGGGTATTGAATACACATTTATTGAATGAATGTGTACATGTATGCATGAGTGTGTGCTCGCACACACACACACACACACACACACCACTCAATAACTCAAAATACTTTTAGTCCTACAAGCTAGGGAATGCTGCGATGCCATCTAAGTTGGCCCTCTCAAGTAGTCCTGCTCCACTAGATGAAGCAATTTCTCCACAAGAGACTTTCCTAGAAATTTGGTTTGTCAAGTGACCATCTCTGTGTTTTGTTTTGTCAGTAAGCTAGCCAGTAGTTTTGTAATTAGACTTTATTTTATATAGATTTGGCTTTTAAAAATCTACTGACTGTTTCCATATTCCTTGAAGGTTGACAGCAGAACTGGCAAAATGTCAAGAATGATTCACAAAAATGCCAATACAGGATATTCTTTAACAGAAGGAATACATCGTTAGAAGATTCTCTGTCTGGGTTAATTAGTGCTCTTTCTGAATCTTTCACAGAAATATCTTAGAGCTGCTTTATTGGTGGTTTTATCCATAGCATCTAAGCCCTGATTGGGCTTTCAGTCTGGGCTGAATACAGGGATATCTGTTCTGATGGTCCCTATTCTGGGATCAGAAAGGGGATTTCAAAGAGTCATTATTAGCCATTGTTATGAGAAATTGGCTCCTTGGTTGGAGTTTAGCCTTTGGACTGATTTTTCTCTAGTCCTAGGATATGTAGGAAAAAGTCCTCTATTCAGTGGAGTCAAATGGAGTGTCAGCCCCAAACTCCACAGTGTGGAAGTTCTGTATTGACTTTCCCCTCTTTGCACTGCTCCCCAAACATTCCTCCATAGAGGGAATCATTGAATCTGGGTCAACTCTCTTCCCTGTCAAAATGCATCAGCTGGCATCCTGAGGATCTGAGTGAGGTTGAGACAGATTTTGAAATATTACCTCCAAATAGGTGTCCTTTTGGAGCTCCTGATTCCTTCCCCCTTTGCCTGTTTCCACTCTGGATTCCCTGCTGTGAGTGGTAGGTGAGATAAGAAGGGAAACCCTTTCTATCTTGAAGAGCTGTGCTTCTTCCATTATATGCTGTTTAAAGCCATTTTATCTAGGCAGGAGAAAAATAAAAAATAGTTTCTCCATACCATTCTTTCTGTTCTCTCTTTGCCCTGGAAACACAAGTCATGCTTAGTCTCTAAACATTAGTCCTTAGATTTATTACATTTTTGTTTCAATAATTGCAGAGCATATTTGTGTAATTTTTTTTCAAAGCCCATTCTCAAACATCATTTCTTTTGATGGAGCAGGGCAAGGTGGGAAGAAAGGCAGCTTTTAAAACACTGTTTACAGTTTACATTGGAAAACCAGAGGAAGAGGGAAGTGAAGTGGCTTTGAAAAATCCAACAATGGCAGAGGAGCCAGAGCTATTGTCTCTTGATTTTCACTTCCCCTGCGCACTGTCTCTGATGCAAAGTCACAGAGTCACAGAAAGTCTTCTGCCTCATGAACAGATAATAGTTCGCTGACACCTGCACTATTTCACCTCAGATCAAAGGTGGCATCATAGACCTTGGGAACATACAGGGAGAGTAAGACAGGATCAACCTTCTGGGTCAGAGGATGGATGAAGATGGTGAAATGCAGATTTTAGTACAAAATTACAGTTTTACCATCGTAAAAGGTTTGCACCACGAAGTGTCAAATCATGACTTTGATTAATTAATAACTTTAAAATTTGTTGAGCACATATACACATATGACCGTTTCAGGAACAAACGTGTGCGTAGGATCCAAGGACATAGTGTCCCTTTGGGAGAAACACACTTAAGCAAATAAAGAAAAAACAACAGCAAAACTACACATAGAAGTCTTGTGGTTCAGGATGACAATTTAAACCTTATGCATTTAATTAAATTGCCTTCCCTTTTCAGATTCATGTTTACCTGGGAAAAATAATATATGTTTGTATTTACTTAAATGTACGTATGTGTATGCAGGCATATATGTCTATGTACTATATATCCACACACACACACAGATTAGGGGACATTTTGCATCAGTGTAGATGAGAAGAGGAAGAATGTGTATAAAATGTCATGTTGAAAGTATCAAATCAAATGCTGGATTGATAAACCCAAGACCTTAGGACTGGGAAGCCATATTACAATGGGTTATGAATATATGAAGTTGTAACAGAAAGGGAAAAGTTTGAAACAATAAACAAGTCTACCACATGGTCAACCACAACATGTAAATAGACCTGTTATGCTCCTTTAAATTCATTCATGAGGTTAGGACTTTATCCCACCCACCTCAATCACTCATCCTTTCTGGCCACTTGATTCTTATTTGTTTGGGTCCCATCCACCTCAATCGAGATGGGCTTCAACATAGGGCTGTGGCCAATGGGATGCATTCCGTGGTGGCAGCCTATCAGTTTCAAGTGTGGGCCTGAAGCCATATTTTCTGTTTTGGGTGGTCTGCTTGTGCTCCCGTGGTCCACACAAGGTGTCTGCTGCCCCAGAGGGAGGTGTTTGGAGCCAAGCCTAGTTTATCCCAGTAAAGCCAAAGCTTAAACCCATGGAAACAAGAGCAAGCTGTGTTTGCTCTTGTTTAAGTAGGGGAATTACTGAAGAGGATTTGTTATTGAGCAAAGTCATGTCCATTAGGGAGAGGCAGCAATAGCCCAGTTAATGTCAGTGTGTCACAATCAACGTGAGGGGCCAAAACTCCAACTATTTCATAACTAGCAGCAAGATTTGTTACCACATAATGCTTTCTGTGATTGCTGTAATGCAATGGTATGTCCATCATGCTGGGGTATCCATCAAGGAAGGTAGTGGGGGTTGAAAGAGAAGGGTTGGGGGCATTGGAGGAAAATTTTAAGTTTTGGACTGTGGACAGAAATGCACAGAGCCTGCTCTGGAGGGGTGTCTGGCAGAGGCCCTGCTGCAGCCCCTCACAACTTGAGCATTTGCACCAGCTAGCAAACAAGGGCCGGGGCCCTAGTGAGGCTGAGCTGCTACAACAAACACAAATGACAAACAAACACAGATAAACAAATCCATGTCAGAAAAGTAAAATTCCCTTACTGCACAAATGCTTGTCGTTACACCTGTCTATCCCCTCCACACTTGCAAGTGGTATCCTTGTCTGGCAAAATAGAAATGCAGAGAATAGTACAGAGCAGCCAGACCATCATCAGTGGATGCTTAAGGGACCTGTCCCTACTTTACTTTGTATTTGTGTGGCTGTCTCTGACCAAAGCAGCCTGGGGTGAGTCTTGCCTGGTAACCTCATGAATTTCCATGATGCGCATCCTAAAGTCCTTCCCATCGTAAGATTCTAACGCCCCTGATGATTACCCAGATCTCCCACCCCTCTGGCCCCTGAACCTCTGTTTTGGAGAATTGGGGAGGTGCCTTCTATCTATTGAATCTTGGTCTAGTAAGCAATTTTTCTCTTTCTAATAATTCAAGCCTATACAATATCTTGGGAAAACATTCTCATGATATTGAATATGTGAATAGCATCCTTCCCTGTTTGATGGCACTGATTCCGTTTTCTAAAATATATACATATTTTTATATAACGTTGTAAATATAAATGAAAATTCCATATGGTGTAGTCAAATGTACAGGCTCTGTTACCATGTTGAATGCATTTCCAGAATCTAAAGAACAGAATTGACAATGGATAATATATGGGAGCGATCTGGAGGGCTTGTTTTGTTTGGGAGCCCGAGAGATAAAATTATAAAAGGCAAGCATATACTATATAGGGGGAAATGAGTAAAACTCTATGTAGCTCTCATATTGAAGGGCCAGACAATGGAGAAGACTCCTAAAAAAATGTCAATGGCATTTTCAAGGTTGCAAGGAGAAAAATCAAGATAGTGCACAGTACTAAAGGCACATGAAAATTAGTGGGTAACAGAAAGTAACAAATATTAGGAAATGGGCATGAGAAGGTTTAAACTGGTCATCAGATTGGAAGGTTTGGCTAGTCCTCATGATTTTGGGGAGATCAGTATCAAGAAGGGGCCCGCAACAGATTGTGGTATTAGGGGGTGGGAATGAAAAAGAAGAGTGTGGAGGCTGCGGAAGTCAACCGCCCTCGCAGGAAGTCAGGGAGCCAGCCATCTCTCTCTACTGTATTCTGATTGTTTGTTCACTTGACTGTGTTCCCCAAAGGGCAATGCTATCTTAAGGGCAGGAAACATGACTGTGTTTAATGTTTGTATCAGCATTACCTAGCACACAGTCAGGCACATGCGAAGCCTTCTCCAACTGTCCCTAAATGAATGAATGCATTACCAGCTGATAAGCACCATGTTGACCTGGCCTTTATCAAGGAACCAGGAAAAGCATGCTGGCCCTGGAGAGCCTTAGCTAAGCTCTCCTGTGCAACCTGGAATAGATGCACCACTGAAGCTGGAGTCTGCAGAAGCTGCAAGGGTAATTTCAGGTCATCAGGATGCCATTTTCCTAAATGGAATAACTAGTCCCTTGCTGGTTGGAAATCAAGTGTATTCTTGTCAGAGAGCCTTCAGTGCAGATGCTGGCGATGGCCTTGCTGGTTTGAACTGAAGCTTTTAGCTCTCATCCTATAAGTGCTGGATTTGGATGTGCATTTAAAATGGAAAACGCTGTTTAAAATATCTGATGGTCCATTAAAGTTCATCATTCTGTCATCTCACCGTCTCCTCTCAAAAGCAAGTGCGGGGCTGCGCTCCTTTCACACTGACATGGTCCGAAAAAGCTGATTATCTCTTCCCTAAGGGCTGTGATCTCTCCATCTCCGAACAGGTCACTTTTCAGGAAGGCATTGTTCCAATCCAGCTACTTTCAGTCTGATCGTTTTTCCCCGTCCAATCTTTTAAGAAAGCATCCATTTCCCAACTCTAATTTTTGTTCTGATTTTTTTTATACTTCATCTCTCATCTAGTTGTGTTTTTTTTTTCTTTCAACTTTTCTAACAGATCCTAGTGTAGTCATTTATCTGCATGCATGCATTTGAATATATATTTGTGTGTATGGATGTGTATAACTAAGAATTTTTTATACATGGACATATTTTAGCATTAAGGAGATTGAAGGAAGTAGATGGAGATTTTTGTACCTTATTAGTGGGACTGCTGACCGAATGTCTGTGGTACCCCAAAGGTAAGTGGGCTCAGTCGTCTTCATCTTCTTTCCCATTTGGGATGAACAGAGCAGAGATATTATCTGTAATTAAGGCTTCTCTGAGGTCTGGCTAACTTACTACAAATCTCTTTTGTTGCAGTCTGACATGAGGGTCCAGACTGATATTGCAGATAATCACCTCAGGGACAGAGGAGCACTTAAACTGGCAAAATCCCCCATTGAAACAAAATTATCTTCTCTCTCCCCTCCTTCCTCACCCTCATACCTTCCCACTGCCACTCCCTGAAAAATGGTTAAGTATCTGTTTCATTATATGTAGACTCAAAATTGCCACTATGATGCCTCTCACTGCCCATTTTGCCAACTGTTCCTCCACAAGTCCTTGACCATTACATCCACGGGGATCTCTCCTTCCTCTGAAATTACGCAGTCCTGATTTCTTCCCGTGCCTCTGTAGTCTTCCCATGCTACCTTGACATTGTACTTATTTTTAGAGTGTATGACTGCATTCTAATCGTTTGAGTTGGGATAATATTTCCTTTTGGGTCTGTTTCTCCTTCGATCTTAGAGAAGCTTGCACATAGTAGGTGTTCCATCAGCAGGCTTGTTGACTCAATGGCAAGATCACTGTTTAGAATTCTAATTTTAAAATGTCTGATTGTGTGTGTGTGTGTGTTTTTCAATTTTGTGTGACCTTTAGAGAAATGGCTCTTCTCCTAGGCAACCAGTTTGGGCTCATCCCTTACGACCTTGTTCAAGAACAAATTTGTTTTATTTCACATGGGCATACGTGGGGGTGTAACTTTGATCATCATTAAGATAGCATAGAACTGCTTTTCTGAAGGTCTCAAAATAAGCATGAATATTTGTATAGTGGTTAGTGATTGTGTGAAACATTTCACTTGTAAGATCTTGCTTTATTTCACAAAATCATCATAGTATGCAAGCCAAGCATTACGCAATAGGTGAGGTGCCTTACCTGGCTGAACATCTTAAAGGCAGCAAAGAGCAAGCTGGAACTGAAACCACATCTTCTGACCCCGGGACGAACGGGGCTCTGTTTGCTTGCTCTTTCCTTGCTTCCCCTCTACCAGAAGGTCCTCCCAGATGTTCACAAGTGTGATGTGCACCTTCACTTAGGTCCCTGGAAATTCTGGGAGTTTATTTTGTCTTTATTTAGTTTTGCATTCTAATGCAGTATCTCTGTTTTCTGTGGCGATATACACGGTTTTCCCAGAGTAAATTATTTTTTTTCTTTAGCAAATTTGTAGCATGGTATTTTAAACAGAGTCCTTCAATGAAATTTTAAAAGGTTGGCACGTGAGGGCTGACCTTTACACAGAGTGATTCCAACTTGACATTTCCCACGGTTTAAGGTAAGGCTGCTCCCTGATTGCTTCCTTCCCTCCCCTCCCTGCCTTAATTATTCCTGATCTCTTCTACTGAAACTTTGCTTAAGTGGACTCCATGGTACCTACCAGTAGCCTCCTAGAAGAGCAGGTCAGGAGCAATTTCCATTACAAAGTGATTGGCTTTTCTTTAGAGGAACCAAGACTTATGAGAAGAGGACTTGTATTGCATTTCTGGGGCTATGCAGAAAGGGTCCCTGCAGAGCCCAGCACATCACTTCACAAAGAAAGCTTGATAAATACAGTGTCTTTGTCATCAGCCGAGTCCTTGAAGGTTCCTAGTGGGAGGAAGACACTAAACATCAAAAGCAGGATGGGAGTGCATCTCTGCCTTGGGTTGAATAATGTCCTCCCCAGATTTAGGTCTAATCAAAACCCCAGAATACGGCATTATTTGGGAATAGGGTCTTTGCAGATGTAATTGGTTAAGATGAGGTCAGAGTATTTCAGGCTGGGCCCTACATTTTATGTGGCTGGAGTCCTCATAAAAAGAGGGGAGGATATGCAGAGATAATGACACAGAGGGAAAATGGCCATGTGAAAATGAAGGCAGAAATTGAAGTGATACAGCTACAGGCAAGAAATTCCGAGGACGGCAGAGGCTAAGAGAAAGGCATGGGGCAGAGTCTCCCCTTGAGCCTTCGGAGAGAGTGTGACTTTGCTGACACCTTGATGTTGAACTTGGAGCCTCCAGAACTTTGAAACAATACATTTCTATTGTTTTGAGCTACCTGATTTCTGGTTATTTATTACAACACACCTAGGAAACTAATATAAGCTTCTATCCTTGAAAGACATGCTTTCTTTGAAGGGATAGCATACCTACAAATCTTAGTGCTAAGGGATGGCTCCCTGTGTAGGTGAAGTGTGGCTGATCCAGTTCCTGAAGGAAGTCAATTGAACTGGTGTGGTCAGCATGGTGACCATGGGAAGATGGGACTTGATACGGACTTTGCAAGTGAAGTGGAACTTAGAATATTTTAGAGAATTGAGGGAAGACACATTCAGGGAGATGACTCCAATGCTTCATATTAAATTTGGGATTGGATTGGGGATTGTGGAGATCCCTAGACTAGGAATAGGTGAGGTTTTAGGATTGTACCTCTTCAGATGGGATAGGGATACTGAAGGTTTCTAAATCCTGAGGGACTGTATTTATCATGCTTTCACTGATTACGGATAAGGTTACTTTTCTTCCCATGTATAGTATATTGAAAGCTGTAGGGACAACTATATTGCTTAGAAGTAAAAAGAAGAAGCCCCCATTTTGATGTTTTCCACACTTTGTTTTGAAAGAATTACTGTCAGTTCTCGTTAGCCTGCTTTAATTTGACACAATCAATGAGAGCCTAGTGTCCTGTGAAATTGTTTCTCTGGGCCTGGAATGCCATGAGGTAGCCATCGAGAATCATTATTCTGGCCTTTTGTTACTAGAAGAATGGTTTCCTGGAAGGATGCCTCTTGAGGACCTGCCTACCACAGGTCAGGCCAACATGGAAGCTCTGCTCTTTATTTTTTTTTTTGGGGGGGGGGAATGGGGATATCTGTAATACTTTCAACAATAAAGATTTAAAATTAATCAATCAATCTATTAATTTTTAAAAAGAAGAGAGTTTAGCCTGGCCAGTGTGGCTCAGTGGTTGAGCATTGACCTATGAACCAGGAAGTCACAGTTCAATTCCTGGTCAGGGCACATGCCCAGGTTGCAGGCTTGATCCCCTGTGTGGGACATGCAGGAGGCAGCTGATCAATGATTCTTTCTCATCATTGATATTTCTGTCTCCCTCTTCCTTCCTCTCTGAAAGTTATATATATGTTTCTATATATATATATATATATATATATATATATATATATATATATATAGTGAGAGAGAGAGAGAGAGAGAGAGAGAGAGAGAGAGAGAGAATGAGAAAGAGAGAGAGAGAGTTTATTATATTTTCCTCTCAGGAGGTTCCCCAAGTTGTAGAATTATCTCTCTCTCTCTCTCTCTCTCTCTCTCTCTATATATATATATATATATATATATATATATATATATATATATATATATATAAAAGCCTAAGCGACCAAATGACTGGTCGACCAGTCGCTATGATGTGCACTGACCACCAGAGGGGCAGACGCTCAATGCAGGAGCTGCCCCCTAGTGGGCAGTTTGCTCCCACAGCCAAACTCCTGCAGCCCACCAACCTCCACAGTACCTCCCCCTGGCCGGCCAACCTCCCGCGGTACCTCTCCCTGAGCGCCCCCCCCCCCATTAGCCCCAATCACCTTCCAGGCCCAGGGACTCTACCCATACAAGAATTTGTGCACTGGGTCTCTAGTGTTAAATAACTGTAATAGAAGGCATTCATCCTAGACTAATATATTTTGTGCATGCATGTGTGCCTGTGTAGGCATGCCAAACCTTGATAAGTTGAAATTTCCCTCAAATAACCTAAAGAAGGAAATGGCTGCACTTTGGTCCTCCTTTTACATATTTTTGCTGTGGAGTATTGTTTTTTAGAGCCAGTGATTATAACATCTTCCTATTTGTCATCAGGAAAAGTAATTATCTTTCTGTTTCACATGTAATCCGATCATTACTAAGAGTGTTAATGAAACTCAGCTGGTAATAGAGCTTTGGCACTCAATCTGAAGTTTTTCATTATCCCTGAAGCTCTGCATGCAGACAGTCCAGGTACCTCCAGATGTAATAGATGCATCTCTACAAGGCATCACCTAGATTTTTGTTCAGGGCAAAGCTAAGAATTTTATCTGGTAGGCTGTGGGTATAAACACAGTATCCATCATCAACTTCATTATTTGGCCATACCTAAAGGCTTTTTAAGTGGCTATATTTAACAAATTTTAAATTTTAGCCACTAAGTGTGATGAGTTGTTAAACAAGTACATATACTGGCATTATATTGTTTAACTAGAAGCCTGATGCATGAAATTCGTGCGTGGATAGGGTCCCTAGGCCTGGCAGGAGATCAGGGCTGATCTGCGGCGTGACCAGTGGGGAGATCAGGCCCCACCCCCCGCTGGCACCCACCATGGCCAGCCTGGCACTGCCCACTTTCCAGCTCTGCCCCCTGCCGCCACCATCACTGGTCACCTCTCTCTGCAGGGCGACTGGTGGGGCAATCAGGGAGGACCCCGCTGGCACCCACCATGCCTGGCCTGGGGTCTGCGGGCTGGGGGCAGCTCCTGCATTGAGTGTCTGCCCCCTGGTGGTCAGTGTGCATCATAGCAACTGATCATTCCATCGTTGGGTCTATTTGCATATTAGGCTTTTATTATATAGGATTCCAACAGCAGCCACATGAGATATATATTATTATCTCAATTTTAAAGAGATGAAGAGATTAAACAATTTTGGTCAAGATCATAGTGCTAATAGATCACAAAAACTCTTTGTCTTTAATTTTTGTTTTGTTTCTTTCTTTTTTGCTGTCTTTTCTCCCTCTCCATATTTCTATCTCTACTCTCTTCATTTTAAGTCACTCCCTTTCTCTTTTTTTTGTAACTCACTAACCCTCTCAACTCTCTTCATCCCTCTCTCCTCATTCCCTTCTTTTCTCTGTTTTTCTCTCTGTACATCTCATTCTTTTTTCTTTGTCTTTTTCTTTTCATGTCCTTCTAATTCACCAACAGAAGAATGAATATATTGTGGTTTATTTATACAAAAAGAATCTACACAGTAAGAATTAATAAAATACAACTGTGTGTGACAATGTGGTGGACTTTCAAGTGAAATGTTGACTGAAGGAAGAAAATAAAAAGAGAATAAATATCACAGGATTTCATTGATGTAATGTTTCAGAAGAGGCCAATGAATTAATGATAATGGAAGACAGGATATCATTCTGTTACCTCCTGGGATGGCAGGTAGTGAATGTGAGAGACCATAATGGGGACTCTGTTGTGATAATAATATTTTTTTTTCTAGAGCTGGGCGTATCATTACACAGGGAGATTTAAATTCTAAAAATTCAACTGACTGCACACTTAGGATTTGTGCTTATTCTGTATGTATAATATACCTCAATACAAACGTTAAAAAATGCTGTCTCATAAGTTGGCTTGGGATTCAGAAATGATGGAATTTTTTTCAGGGGGTTGTAATAACATTCTGTTTATTAGAAAGTCTATGCATGGGAAAAAGAAATTATGACCTGTTCCTAGTCAAGAAATTAGTTAGGACTAAGAAAAATGGACGTGGACTTGATCTCGATGGAGAAGCATCAGGGAATTAAAAAAAGGGAAATGCATATGGTATATTTCTGGACCCAGGTATCAACAAGGCTGACTGAACTCCAAATTAAGGAGTTTATACTGAGTTTTTAATGGGGAAAATGAGACATTTTGGAGGGCTAGCAATCTGAATCTCTGCCATCAACCTAATGCACATTCTTATTAGCCTATAGGCTAGCCACTGCCCCTTTAATTGTCTGGTCCTGCAAGAACTGTTTACTCCCATTTTTGAGAGGCCATAAAACATCCCCAGATGGAGTTATCAGTGCTGGCGCTAGGCCAGGCCTTCAGTTGTGATCTCAAGGCCCCAGCACATGGGGCTCTTTAAGAACTTGCAAAGAGGACCAGAAAAACTCTTATTTGGGAGACAAATGGGTAAAAATATATAAATAGGGAAAGCTTCGTCTATGTTTTTGGCTTAGAATTTGAAATCTTTCTCTGGGCCTGCATGCATAATAAACAGTGTAACTCCATTTCTCCTGGGCATTGCTTGGTTTTTCTCCGGTCTTCTGTAGCATCATTTCTTCTGTAGCATCACATAGAATATATATTTTGAGAGAAAGAGAGAAAGAGAGGGATTGAGGTCCTCTCATGGGAGAAGACATGGTGGAAAGACAGAAAGACTGATGTGGGATCCAAAGCCCAGCATGAAATTAAACCTGTATGGTTTTGTGAACCAATGTCACCCCAATAAAATTTTAAAAATATGACACATAAGAAAAAAAAAAGGGAGACAGAAGATAGAATAAAAAATGGTGCAAAAATATAGCCCTTGGATATGAAGTTACAGAAGCCTGTGATTTTATTTTTTATTAAAACCAAACTTTTCTACATCATGACAGGAATTAAACTCAACATTTATTCTGAGAGTTCTTGAAGAACTGGAACTTTATTACAAGTTTAGATATTTGTCCACATATTCCATATGTATGTATAATGAGTGAGGAATCAGAAATATTCTCACATTAATACGCGGCAAAACTGTAATTTTCGTTTTTGAAAGCATTGGAAAAAAACCTGGCGGTCTTCTCTTTCTTCCCAGCCAACGTGCAGTAGTAGATTGCACTCCATTTATGAACCAGCAGTACGGTAACTTGCAGCGTGGGTAGGATTACCATAAATTAAGGCAAAACTACAACGCTAAGCAAAAGAACAGAATGTGTTTGGCAAAGGGCTATCCTTGACTTTGTAATCATTTGTTTTAGTTCTAATCTGCACACCCCAGTGATCTGCCAGCCAAAGAGGCTGGTGAATTAGCAGGTTTAGCTGTTTATAAAACACATGCATAAATATATGTGGGGACTGTGTTTGCATACAGGGTGTACATTTATATATGCAGATGCATCTGTGTGGGAATGGGCACAGCTCCAGATGTCTTGAGGTGGGGGGTGTTGAATGTGTGGGTCTGTGTATCTGTGTGTTGAGTGGATATGCACGTCAATATGTGAGGGGTAGTTGGAGGTTGTTGTGTGCACAGTTGTGCTGGCAAGAATTTGCTAACAAAGGATTGACACAGCCAGAGGTTTGTGTAATTGCTGCCTAGTCTACTTCACCACAATAAATGTAACTGTGGAGCAGACAGTGTCATAAGGACATGTTTTAGAAACTGTCATAGCGAGAAGAGGTGACCTGCTCAGAGTCACGTGGATGATGGAGACAGGGTATGCTAGTAAACTCCTCCTGAAAATAATTACAGAATGAGTGAACTTCTAGTTTACTGATTAACACTCGTGCTGAGACTAGTAATGAGATTCAGAAGCCTTCAGTTGAAGGTAAACTATTCCCACCCAGAGTACTCTTACCGTCACTTTCTTTATTTGCTTTGGGTGGTAAATGGTGGCCACCATACAACCTACCAGAGCCTCTGGAGACTAAAGACTAAAATACAGGGTGAGTGCAAGGGGACATTTTCTGTTTATTGAACAGATCATGGTATCCATGGGATGTGTACATGCCAGGGTACCTATATGTGTGTATACGGGGCGATAGGTGTACAGAAACTAGGTAGTGGGCTATACACTATGAGATCAATAATGGCCCTTCCTTCCACGCTTCTTTATGCATTACATTGGTTTAATAAGAGGAAATGGCTCTTTTCTCCATATGGCAAGGGGTAACCATTTGGTTTCCTAGGAAGCTTCGAGTCTTCTGGAGGAGTAAGAAACTGACTGTAGAACCCTTCCCAAGAACAGGGCTGAAGACCAGAGAAGCAAGAGAATGAGTGTAAAGGTAACTAGGAAAAGGGGAAGTGCAAGAAAGAGAAGCAGGGTTCATGAGCTAAGTTTCACTGATGCAGTTCTTTGAGCATTGTGTGTGTGTGTATGTGTGTGTGTGTGTGTGTGTGTGTGTGCATGCGTGCGTGTATTGGGCATGCACACCCATAAATACATATTGAATATATAAATTATCAGCACATTTTCTCTGTTGTGAAGTATTTAGGTGCCAGGATATAGGTGTTTCTTGGAAGTCCTTGCAGAACATATGCTGTGCTATTCCACCATCTGTAGCTCAGGACTTTGCACAAGATTCTATTGCTTTGCTTTGGGGCAGAGAAAAGGGAAATTGAGCAGATTTCTCTCTTGTTTGTGACTCTTCTATCCCTTGATCTTGTGGCTTTAACTCTTTCTGGGGTGCATTTGGAACTTCATATTTTACTGTTAAGAAATGCTGTGTTCTCCCTTGTATGGGGACAATATTACCCTTGCAGACAATACTGTAGAAGCAACTGTATTCAACAATGTCTGTGTCCCAATTCTTGCAAGACCTAGCCATTTTTCTCTTCCTTCAGGGCTTCATAAATACCACTCCACTACAGTTGCCTTCCTTGCCTTGCTAGTGTGTCCTAGCTAAGGCTAGACAGATCAATGTTTACCAAATCTAAGCTCTCTATTTAGCTAGATAAATTGATCATGACCAGTCTCTGCCTACCTTGCTGACTCTGGTCTCACTGCTGATGTTCACATTCTGTTGTCCCTACTACTTGCATGGATGTGTATGTGGAGTTACACCAATCTGCCACTTTCTAGGATACCCAATATATTATTTATTCTGCCTGGGGGGGATGAAAGGCAGTAGGCATTTCTCCCCCAAACCCCTGTTCCACCAAGCCCTCCATCCCTGATGCCATCACTCCAGTCCTCTTATAATATCCTGGAAACTTGAGCTTTCCTAGATGAGTCCTGAAAAGAGAAATCTTTCCATTTGACTTCTGAAGATCAGTGGGAAAAATATTGGAGTTGGGGGGGGGGGATGATGAGGGGAAAAAAAGAATAAAAAATATACAACAAAACATAGATGTAAAAAATTATACAATGTGGGTTCCTCATTGAAATCACTTGCTCTCAAAGGACTTAGCTACCTCAGTTTTCTCACTCTGA
Source organism: Plecotus auritus (assembly GCF_963455305.1). NCBI lineage: Eukaryota > Metazoa > Chordata > Mammalia > Chiroptera > Vespertilionidae > Plecotus > Plecotus auritus. The sequence goes on from NC_137782.1 coordinate 166,563,341, forward strand.
TCCTATATTGGCTGAACCAGAGAATAAGTAGATTTCCTGAGACCTTGGCCAGCATTCTTCCACTGTCTTGGGAGGTTTTCTCCTGAGTTCCAGGGAACATTGCTGATTCATATTGCTTTGTTCTTGGAATTTGAAAAGGGCAATCAGATGTTATACTGCATAATTTTTCATCTCTGTGCATGCACAGAGGGTTGCAATGAGGATATTGATTGAGATGACCTCCAGGATCCTCTCTCCCTGGATCTCTCTCCCTAGTTTGTCCCTGGCATCCCAATCTGAACTTCTAGACCTTGCAGCTGAAACTTGCTTTTTACTCATCCTCAGGGTGATTCTGGCATGACCAGACTTGGAGCAGAGGAGACACACTCTGTAATTAATTACTATCCAGGACCTCTCAATGACGCAGTTTGTCAGATGAAAAGAGTGATGAGATGGGAGACTTGAAGCACCACTTGTGGGGTGATGAGATCCATTCTGTTCTTGGCTGGCTCTTGGTTGCCATGACAACATCGTTGTTATAGGGCTCCATGACTATGCGAGAGGTTGTGGGGTAAATTAGTGGCATCTTTTGGGAGTCAGTCTTGAAGCTGAAGGACCCCCTACCCTGGGACAATGCTTTCTCTGTTTTTATGTGTGAAGGGGAGAATATGGCATTGCCATTTTGAAGCCATTGGTTTATGTGGTTTAAAGGCATACTTTAGTGCTGGGTTATGAGTAGTTGGGAAGCAAGATTGCAGAACAGGGGGTCTCTGGTGCTGAGCACTGGCATTACTGCCAATGAGGAGTGGTTTGGGCTCCGGGCGGTAAATATCTTGTGAAGGTTTCATGCACTGAAGAAGCCTCATCCTTCTCTGGCATGCTGGGTGATGGAGTACAGCTGGCTCATTAACACTTTGCTTCCCATTGCTAGTGGCTTTCAGAATGGTTCCTGTCTCTTTCTGCTTTCTCTTTATCTTTATTAACTGCTTTCTTTTTTTTTCAGTCCTTAAGTATCTGCACTGCATTCTAATTCCAAGCAGGGCCATAGTATCTGAGTTGATATTTCTTTTTTGAGCTATATTGAGCTACACATGACAAAAAATTGTGCATATTTAAGGTGTTCAACTTGATGTATGTATATATATATATATATATATATATATATATATATGTGTGTGTGTGTGTGTGTGTGTGTGTGTGTGTGTGGTGTGTGTGTGTGTGTGTGTGTGTGTAGTGAAATAAATTCTGGGAGCATATGCTGTAAGGCATGTGTGAGGGTGAGCACTTTGCCAGTTATGGGGTGGTATTTGCATCTTGCTCCCAGTTCTTGTATACATTCTCCTTATGTAAGGTGCACATTAAAATACATAGCAAACAGTTTATTCATCTTGGCATCTCTATGGGAGAGAATTGTGAAAATTTGGAAGAAAAAATATGGATAAGTGTTTTGAAAAGGAGGTGATATTCAACAAAGGGCACACAAATAGTGAAAGATGGTCATGATATAGGTTTCCAAAGAGAGCAGAAACTGCTGCTTAGAGGGCATGAGTTTCACTCAGTACTGTGAGATAAGGAGGGAACAAAGGTCAAAATTTGGACAGAGATGAATTGCTCCACATACAGCAAAGAGGGGAGTTAGAATTCAGGGCAATTCCAGAGAGCAGGCAAGAGGAACCAGATAGTAATCTAGATGCTAGGAGCAGAGATGTGTGAGAGAAGGTTACAATCCTCCTCAAAGCTTCTGTAAGAATAGTACTGTGGCATGTTACCCAGTGAACTTTTCCATAAGCTAAACAATAATGATATCATCTAAATCTGTGTAATGCAAAATCATCCCTACACACTATCTCAATTACTCCTGGCAAGGCAGGATGTATTTGCCTGTTTTCTAGATGAGAACACACTGGGTACATTTTCTGAATAAAAACATCTAATTTTACCAAGTATTTTTTTCCTGGTATAATATTCTGTCTCTATGGAAAGTCTCAGATATAAAAATTTACATGTATACATGTATTTAGTAACATATTCTTTAAAAATGAATAAAAGTGCTTAAACTTAAAATTCAAGTTATAGGGTTATATCTGTAGAAGTCAAGGGTCACCTTCCACACAAAAATGAACTTCCAGTCTAGTATCAAAATCTGTCTCTGGTTCCTCTTTCTGCACCCAAGAACTCTGAATTCTACCTCTTGTTCACTGTTAGTCTTTCCCTGAAATTCTTATTCCTGGTCTCCACAATTCTCAATTAGTATTTTCCTATCCTATTTTAGTAAAAGGCAATATGTAGATTCCTACTATGGGAAATAGGATCTGATCTCATATAATAATTTATTACTCTTTTCAGAGTACATATTTGCTTCTTAGAAAAGAGTTTTTGGGGACATCACCCTGGAGTCAGCTGGTTGCTGAGAGAACATAAGTCAAGTTTTACAAGACAGCTCAACTTTTGTTGACTAGATGGTACAGCACCCAAGGAACTTGCCCTAACCAGCCCTTTTCGATTTTATCATCAACTTAGAACTACTTTGCTTGCGGAAATTTTTGTAATACAGACAGTACTTTTTCCTTCAAGTCCTCTGATTAGGTTTCAAATAGGAAATCTCAAAATCTCTAATGGGCCACAAAAATTCAAATGCCTTCAGAATCCCTCAAGTATTTTATGAAGAGGGCAAGGTATAGTGAGGACCATGAGGACTGTGGCAAATGAGAATGTGCATAATTCCACATATAAGCACTTACATATATATCTTATTTTAAAAATAAAATGGTACACTTTCCAAACAAACAAAGCAAATCTATAGCTCCAAGAGTCCAAAGTCCTTCAGTTAAAACCCTCTGAATGTTACCTAGGGTAGAAAATAAATTTCAACATTGAAAAAGAAAAAAAAATCAGAAAGGGCCACAGATGAGTAGTTTAGCTTGGTTTATTTAGTCTGCAATGAATCTTGTAGGGTGATGCTCAGGACATCCTGTGGAAGGTTTGTCATCCCACTGAGGCTCTGGTGGGAACCTTGAATCATACACAGTACAGAGCCACGGGTTGGAAATGGGTATCACAAGAAGATATTTTCTGTCCCTGAGCTCCTGGGCACCTGGAAGGAGGGTGGCCTTGGACAATGATGGTGATGGCTCCAGGTCAGAGTAGCATCCATTCCCTAATCAGTTATTCTGTGTAGCAATAATTCATATTTGAGAGCAGATTCTTGAAAACATGTTTTGTGTCTCATGATTGTCATACTAAGAGTTGTGTTAAAGGTGTTGATTATCTAGGTCAGTGGTCGGCAAACTCATTAGTCAACAGAGCGGCAAACCGCGGCTCGCGAGCCGCAATTTGCCGACCACTGATCTAGGTCATTGTGAACCATGGGATTTTTTCTTTTTCTTTCTTTTTTTTTTTTTTTTTTTTTACTTTTAGATTCATACCTTCAATAGGGAACATTGCAGCTTCATCCCAGATACTCTCAAGATTCCACACTGGGAAGTTGGTTGAGATAAGAAGTTACCAAGTAAGCAGTTAGAATCATAAGGGAGTAGAGATACTGTTTTTCTAGTGGTGTTGCTTCAGGGCATTTATTTGTTAACACTTGGCTTTGGGGAAATGTGCACATAAAATGTTGGAGATCTTGAGAGTACTTTTAAAGTTTAATTGCTGCAATCTCTTGTTTTCATGCTTTCCTATGAGATTAACACAGCCCAAAATGCTCTCCACTATGAAAATTATTCTTCCCTATATTGTTTCGCCTAAAAAAGTAGTGCTGAGTTACAGGAAAGAATAGCATTCCTTCCCAGGTATCAGTGCAAGCATATTAATTTGTGAAGGCCGAAATCAGAAAGCACCACAGATGAGGTGACTTACACAGCACACATTTACTTTTTCACAGTTCCCGAGATTAAAAGTCTGAGTTCAAGGTGTTTGCAACTTTGGTTTCTTTTGAGGCTTCTACTTGGCTTTCAGATGGCCGTCTTCTTCCTGCGTCTCATGTGGTCTCTCCTCTTTGTGTGCAAAACCCTGGTATATTCTTGTGTGTCCAGATTTCTTTTTCTTATATTGACACTAAACAGATTGGATTAGAGCCCAACTGAATGGTTTCATTTTTGTTTCATCCCTGTTTAAAGGCCCTGTCTCTAAATCAAGTTGCATTATGAGATACTATGGGTTGGACGGAATGATTAGTGAGACCCCCTTTAGAGCTATAAGTGCAGGATTCTTTGATTCTAGAACTTGCCTCTTCTAGATTTCATAGTGAACTTCCATAGAATGCTGGTCTTCTCTCTTTCATGCACACACTGGCCAGAGAACACCAGCTTTCCCACAGAAACTTGAAGCATGACTTCCTATTTTATGACCTAAATGTTTCACAACTCTCACCATCATCCCATTCACAGTCTGTTCTAATTCTTCTCATCTTAATCAGAAAAAAATATCAAGGAGGGATGATGCAAATACAACTTGTTAAGGAGGGAGGATAGGCTGCCAAATCCTATTTTCTGTAAGGGAGCTAAGTCTGTTGACACATTGCCATGAGAAATGATAGGCTGTATAGAGATGGAAGAGACATTTATAAGGTAAAATTCCAGTGCCTGGGCTTCTCATTAAATGTGATATATGAAAAAGAGAAGCATCTAGAATGTCACTGTGAGTTCTGGCTCGTTTGCTTCTGTGGATGGTAGAGCAATTAACAAAGATTAAGTAGTGGAGGAGGTTGTTTTAAAAGTTATCTGAAGGGGAAAGGTGCACACACCCACAAAAATAAATAAATAAAAGTTCTCTGAAGGTATATATCCATAAATATACAGTCTGCATATGTGCTATTATAGTAACATACACTATATATTAATATAGAAAATACAGGCAGTCCTTGGGTTATGTAGGACTTGATGTACGTCATTTCGTGGTTACATTGCCATCTTCCATTTATTTATATATATAAAAAAAAAGTTCCACAGAGAAGCATCGATCAGACCGTCAAACCTCAGAGGGAAGGTAGGAGAGGGTGGGGGTAAGGAGGAGAGATCAACCAAAGGACTTGTATGCATGCATATAAGCCTAACCAATGGACACAGACACTAGGGGCATGAGGGCATGAGTGTGTGTGGGGGGTCCAATGGGGGATAAGGACACATGAAATTCCTTAATCAATAAAGAAATTTTTTTAAAAGTTCCATCATTTTGACATATGTACATATGTGCTTTATATTTTTTTATTATTTATTTACCACAAGTGAAAGTCAGGAATTGTTGTCTTTCTTTTAATTTTTTTTTTACTGTTTCACTTCATTACTGCTGTGTATGTGCTCCATGTGGGTGACGTAGGTGCTTATGTAGGTGGGTTCCGGCTTATGGCGAAAATCGCGTTACATTGCACCATAGGAACGGATCACCAACGTGACCTGAGGACCTACTGTACACATATGTAGCATATATATATATAACAAATACATAAAACTACACCCTGACACATTTTCAACAATGCTAGCTAATTACAGTTTCTGCATTCTTTCAAGCCCTGTCACAGAGCTTGACTTCTTGAACAGTTAACATAAGCATAGCCCCAGGCTAAGGTGCCTAAGAGCATTTCGGTTTTAAAGGGAAAATGGATAAATGCAAGAACTCAACCATATGTAATGTGTTGAGAAAAGGAATCATATAGATGAGGCTCCAGACACATAGAATTAAATAGTATATGTATCCAATCAAAGGATTGCCAATCATGCAATATTCTAGCTCTCTTGTACTATTTCTTTTCATCAAAAGATGATGCTCACTACTAATTAGTAACTCATTAACAATAAATAATGTGTGGAAGGTGGTGGAATAAAACATTCATGGCAAGCATTTCATTATGTGATTAAGGTTCATCAGCTGCACTAACTGCCTGACTGACTAATGCATTGTTAGTTTGCTGTTCGCACTTTGTCCAGGCACATTGTCTAGAACACTGATGACTCTGGAGAGAAGATGTGTTGACATAATAAGTGGAAATATCAGGCTACTTTTAGAGAAATGGCAAACCTATGAGGTTCCCCTAATCTAAGATGATATCAACATTCCTTGATGAATTATTATTAAAAAGCCACCAATATATGTTGACTATTGAATATTCAAATGTGATAGAAGCAGGTGTGTTGATCTTCTGTTGCCCAAAAGATGAATCCAAGCATGTAAGTTCAGTTTCCCTGCTAACCCCAACTATAATCCAATTCTTCATTCTAAAGATGGAGTTCATAGGTTAATACTATTAGGTTTCAATGTCATCAAATCCATAATTGTACCACCTAGAGCTATTATAAGCTTACTTGTAGAATGGCCCATCTCTTCCAACACCTATATGACATTTCTGTTTAGTTCAAGAGCCTGGGAAAAATTTTATTGTTGAAACATAGTGAAGCTGATAATTACCAAAGATGCCTGCCCAATCTCCATGTAACCAGCTCATTAGAATAATTTAGTTCAGCGCTCCATCCGTACACATCTGAACAGAGTCCAAGCACTCTTATCTCCTGGCCACAGGCTGCTCCTCCTGTTCCTGCGCCTATCTGCTCCCACCACTGGTGGTCAGCTTGTCACGAGCCAGTAACTATGTTTATGTCAGTTTTCCTTGCCTTTGTAATTGCACAACTCAATCAAATATTATTTCAATCAATGAGCCATAATTCAAAGAAAAAACATTTCAGATCATTTTTCTGGGAGAGTGAATTACTAAAAAATTGTAGTGGAATTAGGGCTGGTTAGACAATGATAAAAGACTAGAGGCCTGGCACACGAATTCATGCACAGGTGGGGTCCCTCGGGGTGGCCTGCAAAGATTGGACCCCAGCTCATGCCCCCAGCCTCGCAGCCCCGCAGCCCCACCTGGCCCCCCACCTTGGCCTGGCGCCGCCCACTCACCTGCTCCACCATCCCGCCTGCAGGATGATCAGCTGGGGCTGGGCCCCCCGCCAGGCTCCCTCAGTGCCTGGGAGCCTGGTGGCAGCCCTGCCCCCAGCCGCTGCCGCTGGTCACAGTCTGTGGCAATCTCAGCAGGGCAACCAGGCCCCTGCTCACACCTTCCTTGACCTGGCGCTGCCCGCTCACCTGCTCCACCATCCCACCATGGTCCCACTCTCATCAGGACCCATCGGGACCAGCAGCACCTCCACTGCCGCCCGCTGCCAGCCATGTTCCGTGCCGCCCCCTGGTGGTCAGCTCATGTCATAGCTAGCTGTCGAACTCCTGGTCAAACGACCACCCGAGGGGACAATTTACATATTAGGCTTTTATTATATAGGATGGGGAAAGCTTTGTAAAATTGTGGAGTTCCAGAGACTCTGCATTATCACTCTCACTTTACAGATATGTTTTTAAAATTGAAATTGTAGATCATGAGTCATAAATGTGGCTTTTGTAAGAAAACTTCCTGAACTCTAATAAGAGGACCCATATATAAAGACCAGATATTGGCCCTCCATCATTTACAGAGCTAATGAATACACATTTAGAATCTTAAGTGAAAGTAATGTTTAAGCGATGAATTTTTTTAAATATATTTTATTGATTTCTTACAGAGAGGAAGGGAGAGGGATAGAGAGCTAGAAACATCAATGAGAGAGAAACATCGATCAGCTGCCTCTTGCACACCTCCCACTGGGGATGTGCCCGCAACCAAGGTACATGCCCTTGACCGGAATCAAACCTGGGACCTTTCAGTCCACAGGCCGACGCTCTATCCACTGAGCCAAACCAGTTAGGGCTATAGGTTTTTTGGTTTTTTTTTACCAAATTAAAAATATCACCTAACCTTGTCCACATCAGACTGACCCACAATGAAAATAATACTTGATGCACAGCAAAAAGATCCAAAGGAAGTTCACCAAAATATTTGCAGTGGTTATTTCTGTGGGAAATTATGGGTGATTTTTTCCCCTTCTATTTTTTTTCCAAATTGTAAATCTTCTATAATGAGCAGTAACTTGATTGTAAATTCCGTGAAGTCAAGGATTGGATCACCCTATTATCACCCTGAGTCCCCAGAACATAGCATAGTGTCTGATCCATTTTTGTCACATGCGTAAATGAGACATTTTTTTGATTAATTGGGCAGTTACTAACTCCAAATGTGTTGGAGAAAGAGCTTCTATTTTATAACAGGAATGGAAACAAGCGTTGTAGAAAATATTTATAATATAGCCCAACTTTAAGAACATATTCTATACATGCAAGCATGTTTGTGTATCTGCAGAATCAAAGTCTATGACAATATTGTTTCATGTTGGGTGGTACGGTTATGCCACGTCCTTATTTTCATTGCTAACTTTTTCCATATTAAAATTTCCTATAATCCTTCCCTACTACTTTTATAATGAGATGATAAAATACTAACTGCTGTTTAATGCAGTTTTGCTTTTAGGTTCTCGGTCTCTGACTCTATCCTCCTACCTCCATCCTGGTCCTTAAGGGCAGGCAGCTCACAAGCCCGCCAGGAGAGCAACCCCGACAAGGCTGATCTGGGCTTCTCAGATGACATTAGAGGCTTCACTGGGGAAGGACCGCTTTTCACGTGTCTTCATTCACATGGTCCCTTCTTGGTTCCAGGGAGAGTGCAGAGGTGACCTCTGTGTCTTCCAGGGATAAGAGAGCTCCCTTTCCTGTGTGTCAGGGAGCCACCATCACCATGGTTTGGCTGAGTCATGGAGGCCGTAGAAAATATAAGCACTGTGAGTCACAGCAAAATTGACACTCATTTCAAATTGGGAATAGTTTACATAGCTTTTGCCCTTGCAGCCATATTCTGAAAAAAAAAAAAATTGACTTTCCTTGAACCTGTACTTTGAAACTATACATGTGGATTATTGCTTTAGTCATAGTTGAATAAGTAAGGGGCAGAAATGACTTATTTGTTTACTTTAGGATGACTCAACTGATAGGATAAAGACCTACAACTAATCCTCAGAGGAAAGAAAGCAAAACTTGGGCTGGAAGACTAAGAAGGTCTTAAAAGGAGCTAACAGTGCTTTTGCTGTCCTGGGCCAGTGAGTCATGTATTATAAAGCACATTGGGGTAACTGAGCCCCAAAGACAGCAAGCAAGGCACCCCAAATGTTGCCAATATTTTCTAAGAATTCACCTGGCATTGGTACCTGACAGGTGAATATGCAGTTATTTTCAGAATGGCCTGTCTGGTTTACCTCTGATTTTATTATTTTTCGGTTAAGTAAAATTTAGTTTAGTATTAATTATCCTATGACGTGTTGGCATGTTTCTTTTGTAGGGCATGGTAGCATTTTTTTCTGTATTACAAATCATCCTGTGTCTGTGTCAGATTGTTTTGCAGTCATAGAATGGATCAGAGAAAATAAGAAGAGTGAAGGCAGGAGTTTAAGGCTACCTCTCAGTAATTTGGTCTATGGTTCTTGAGTATATTCAGTATCCACAGGCCCCTCGCCATCTCAGTCTGAGCTGTAATCTGCCCTCTCAGTCCTCAGTCGGTGGAGTATGAAGAAAAAATAGTACTTAAGTATATTGAGAACACAAGTGATTTACTTATGTTCTCTTAGCATGATCCTCATATTAATAATAAGAGCTACTAGCATTCACATTGCAAAATTGAGATAATTGAGGATTTGTGAATTTTTAAAATCAGTTGTCTTTTCATCAGACAGCTCAGAAAAGTCATAGTCAGGGTTTGAACCTGATTCACTATAGAAAGTTCTAAGATACTAGTTGCACGATGCTACGATGGGTGGATCGGTCCCTCCAAATGAAGTGGGATTGCTAACAGAAAGCACAGACAAGTCAACCGCACACACCAATCCTCAACTTATTTTTTTTAAGTCGTTATTGTTGAAAGTATTACATAGGTCCTCCTTTTTCCCCATTAACCTCTCCTAGTCTGCTCCATGGGTTGTGCATATATGCATACATGTTCATTGGTTGATCTCTTCCCAACCCCCTCACGCTGCCTTCCCTTTGAGGTTCAACAGTCTGCTCTGATTTCACTTTCCATCTGTTCTACTCTACATACTTTTATTTTTTATTTATTTATTTATATTCTTCTTGTATATAGTGACCAATGAAATGCATTATCCAGTAGGATTTATTCTTTTTTGTTTTTGTTTAAAAATAACTTCAAGTTATAATTTACATACAAGAAAGTATACATATTTTAGGTGTATAGTTCAATGAGTTTTGGTGACTATGCAGCCATTCAACCATTTCCATTGCCACAAAACAATTCCTTCATGCCATTTTGTAGACAATTTTTACACTCCACATCACAAGCCATCATGCACCTGACTTCTATCTAGCAATTTAATATGATTTTGCCTAGTGTAAATCTCAGTTCAACTAGAATCAGAGTACATACTTTCTTTTTTACTTACTTGACTCAATGTCTTTGAGATACAGGAATGATGCTTTATTTCTCATTTTTATCTTTGAGTAGTTTCCTACTATACAAATATACCGCAATTTGTTTATTTTCCTATCGATGGACATTTGGATTTTTTTTTTTAAATTTGGGGCTATTACGAGTGAAGGTGCTATAAACATTCACATAGATGTCTTTTTGGGAATATGCGATTTTGAATTTTGTTGGAAAATACCTAGGAGAAAATTGTTAGGTCATGGGGTATGCATATTGTAAAATTTACAAGAAATTGCATGCTATTTTCCAACATATTGCACCATTTTATATTCCCACAAGCAATGCATGAAGGTCCCAGTGCCAGATTCCTCACCTTTGCCAACACTTAGTATTAGAAACCTTTTTCAATTTTAGACATTCCAGATGGGAGTGAAGAAGTAACTGCTTGTATTTTTAATTAGCCTTTCCCTGATGTCTTACACTGTTGAGACACTTTTCATATTGTCATTAGCCATTAATATATCCTCTTGTTGAGGTTAAACTGTCTCTTCAAGTGTCACCCTAATTGAAAGGAAAACGATGATTTGTATTATTATTGAGTTGTCAGAGTTCTTGATATATTTGGGATTTGAGTCCTCTGTCACATACATACACTAGTACTGTGAACACTTCACCGAGTCTTTGTTTTGGGATGACTTTTTAAGTACCCTCTTTCTCTTTAATTGCACTCTTTCCCTCCCCCATCACACTGCTGGCCCACAGTGAGACTCTCACTCACACAGCCTCCTGACACCCCTGAGGACTCCTCCGAGTATTGCATGCACTGGGGAGGCCTAGAACACCTGGTAACGCCCTCGGTGGAATCACTGATTCCAGGATACATCTGTGGCCATAGTCATGATCCCTCCTCTAGCACCTCCCTAGGACTCCCCACCAGAGATCTCACACAGCCTTAAAATGAAATGTGGTGTGAAATATTTGGGATCCCCACTTCTTTCTCCCTCTATCCTATAATTTACTTCCACATGCCAAGGACCAATTGGTTGCCATTTTGAGGATTTTATGATAATCTTTTATTTTTTAATAACTCTTCTGCCCATATGGTGTCTCATGCCAAATCAGAACCCAGGCCACATTTCTGTGAGTGTATGGCTTATTCCTGTGAGAAGGGGAGATGGAGCCTCAGAACTCAGGAAGAATAACTTTAAATACAGGAAGGATGGGTCCAGTGACTAGCATCAGATTTGCCTGTGTATTCAGAGGTGGTATGAATGGTGCTATAAGTAAAAATTGCATTTTTAGCGGGAGGTTGGGGATTTTTGTTATGCCTGAAGAAAATGAAATTGTCAGTTTGAAGTAATATAAACAGTTTGAGGCTGAATGATCTATGCAGCTTTCACCAATAGCGAATATCTTCTAGTAGAGGATACGTTACAATGTAAAATGTATTGTCATTTTTATCACAACACAGGAGCAGTGGCAACCTGCACAAACCTGTTTCAACCTGTCCTAGCGATTGCCAGGTTGCTCTGCTCCTCTCCCCTCTGTTAAATTCCCCATGAAAATAAGGTCAGTTCCCATGTGGGCATCAGGACATACAGAACTAGTCTTAGTGATGGGGCAAGAATTCAGAGCTCACCCAACCCCCAGGTGAACCCAGGTCATGAACCAGGATTTGGGATGTTAAAACAGAAAAGCTGCCCTAGCCGGTTTGGCTCAGTGGAAAGAGCGGTGGCCTGCAGACTGAAGGGTCCCGAATTCGATTCCACAGGGCACATGCCAGGGTTACAGCTTGATCCCTGGTGTGGGGCGTGCAGGGGGCAACCCATCAATGATTCTCTCTCATCATTGATGTTTCTGTCTCTCCTTCTCCCTTCCTCTCTGAAATCAATAAAAATATATTTAAGAACAAAACAGAAAAGCTAAACTTAGTACTCTTTCCAGTTCCTGGCTGTCCTTGTAACCTCATTAGGGCTCAGTGGGTCCAGAATGTATGGAGATTTCAGCCGAAGTCTTCATGATGGAATCAGGCTAAACTGGAAACAAATGGGAAATTTCCAAAATTTCTTGTAGAGAATTCTGAATTCAGTGGTAAGACCTGAGATGATGATGGGCCTCTAACCCAGAAAATATAGTGCATGGAGTTTTATCTTCTGGACCAAGGCTATCACTTCCCCCTCTATAGAGGGGAACTCAACGAGCCAATAGTACATTGTGAGACAAAGAAAGCATATAATGCCTTCCTAAAAGATGCAAACTTTAATTTATATATACCTATTTAAAATTGGACTACTTCCTTCTAATCTCAGGAAATTGTAATTCAGCCTGATGCTCAGAATATTAAAATCATTAGTTGTGATTGTTATACTTCAAATACAAAAGGGCTGAAGAACCATGTGGAAGCAATGACGGGTAGGGCATCACTGGCAGTGCAGAATTCCAGCTTTTACCTGAATTCAGGGTACTGATGCTTTTGTACACAGTGGACTTGGGTCTGCATGAATAGCCCAATTTCAGCAATCCTGACATCTACAGCAGCCCTACAATATATATCCTACAATTCTTTCTTGACTGATGGCCTCAATCCTTTTGTCACTGAGACAGAAGAATGCCACATTAACCTTCTGTTTCACTATGATAACTGTGTTTTGTGCAGAACCCAGTGCAGTTACATAAAACCAATAGTCTGTCCATAGGCTTGTTGGTGGTGGGGGCGGGTGGGTCATTGTAGCTTTGCCTGCCATAATTATTAGATGATTCATCATCTTGAAATCATTATCCTCATGTTTCTCCTTTTATGTCAGTACTGAGCAGCATGATGACGTTTTTCCTTAAATTGTGGAAACCAGTCTTATGGCTGTAGCTGCCTTGTCACCCTCTAAGGAGAATGGACCTTCCAAGCGTAGTGCTGTGTATGAGAAAGCCAAAGAGTGGTGTCCTGGCTTCTGGGTCATACACACAAAATGTTATTCAGAAAAGCAGATCCCCTTTCCCAGGTACACAGGAAGCCTAGTAAATAGGTATGAATCAAGGTACCAATGAGTCACCTTGATAGACAGAAGCTTACTAATAACCTGTCTCACCCATTTCCCAGAGATAGGACATGCAGAACTGATGGGGGCTAGTCCTCTGGGTTCTTGTAACCAGAAGAAGGTCGGTTTTGAAAAATCTAAAGTTTCTTAAAGACAGATCTAACAGCCATTTAAATAAAAAAAAAATCATGGATAGGAGGGGAGGATTAAACTATTTTAACAGAAGGTAAAATTCATTGCCTGAATTTACAAGGTAGAATCTCAGACTTTCAGAAGTGTTAAATTAAATGTCCTTGAATCTAGACTTAGTGTGCGTTCTCAAAGAAAAAGTTAATTATGTCTCTGAGAATAAGGATCTACCTCATCAGAAACACCATAACAGTCCTCACAACTTTCAGTTGTTTTGTCAGTTATAATGGGAAAGCCATGTTATTGTAACCTTCTCATTAAATTTTACATCTTTAAATAATGAAGCTTTCTGAAACTTTTCATTTATTTATTATTTTTATTTTAGCTCACCCAGAATGTCAAAAGTACTGAATGAGGACTATGGGTGCCCATCTGAGAAAGCTTGTTCATGCACCCTCTTGCTCAGATGTGGGGTAGGAAAGGCAGAGGTAGGGCAGGGCAGCCTGGCTAGGGAGCATGGACTGAGGCCGCTCCCCCTCTGAGAAGGGGACGCATCTGTCAGAGGTGAACTCTGGGGTCAGTGGGCAGGGGGATGCCAGGGGAGCTGGGCAGGAAGAAAACTGCCTCTGGAGTTTTCCACTTCCGTTCAGTTCCACAAATGTGTCTGCACCAGAATCTATGTCAGATGCTTGGGATACAAATATCAATAAAACATGGTCTTTGTCCTCCTCAAGTTGCTCAGAGCATTTGATATGTGCAAAACTTCCTAGCTACATTTTTCACTTTGCTTTTCCCTGAGGGCTTATTTAATTTTGAAATATGTTATCTTTTATTTGCATAGGTAATAGATGGTTGTTGGAGAACATTTTGTATAACTCAAGGAAAATCTTTTGTTTGTTTGTCTGAATCTCGATTGCGAAGTTGCCGTGCCTTTTACAGGGTGCGTGTATCAATAGTGTGGTGGCTGTGGTTGTTTTCTCGTTACTCCTCCCTTAGTGAGGAGAGCTCTTTACAGCCTTGCTGTTTGTTCCAGGTCTAGAGAAATGAGCTCTGTTTGGAGTGAGGCTTCCTCACTCACAGATTGAGATGGAGGCTGGCTCACGTGCACAGCCCACAGGCAAGCTGTCAATACCTGCCCATGCATTACCTGGTGGACTCTGCTGAATCTAACAATAATTGCAATTATAGAGAGAATAATATGTATTATGCAGGGTGTGCTCAGAAGGACAGAAGTCGCTGTAGATATTTTAAGCAGGAAAGATTTAATGCAGGAAATGAGCTACTTATAAAAATTTGGGGGAAGCCTGAGTAGATAAGGTCTAAGGCCTGTTCAAGCAGCTGGTTTTGTGGAAACTGGGAAATGCACTGATTACATATGATCTCAAAGACCAGGGCTCCAGAGTGGATAGCTCATAGGAACATTCTGTGAACCCCAGTTCTTCCCCTTCTAACTTGCCAGTAGGAGATGAGAATTATTAATGGCTTCTGTTTCTCTCCTATCTTCCTAATTTTTATGTAGATGACTTTCACTGATGTATATACTAGTATGTCAGAACCTGGGGGTCTAGGAAAGGTACTTTCCAGGCTTCCACACCTTGTGAAGCTTAGCTGTGTGTGTGTGTGTGTGTGTGTGTGTCTATAATTTTTTTGTGTGGAAGGTTGAGTATAATAGATACATTTTTCAGCATATAATCTATACTAATAAAAGCCTAGGTGGCATCTTGCCCTCGTGTCATCACAAGATGGCCACCCCACATTGTCACAAGATGGCCACCACAAGATAGCCACCACAAGATGGCCGCCACAAGATGGCCGGCAGGGGAGGGCAGTTAGAAGCGCCCAGGCCAGCAGGGGAGGGCAGTTGGGGGTGATTGGGCCTGCAGGGGAGGGCAGTTGGGGGCGATCGAGCTGGCAGGGAAGCAGTTAGGCATCAATCAGGCCAGCAGGGGAGCAGTTAGGGGGTGATTAGGCTGGCAGGCAGAAGCGGTTAGAGGCAATCAAGCAGGCAGGCAGGTGAGTGGTTAGGAGCCAGCAGTCCCGGATTGTGAGAGAGATGTCCGACTGCCGGTTTAGGCCCAATGCCACAGCAATTGGGCCTAAACCAGTAGTTGGACATCCCCCGAGGGTCCCAGATTAGAGAGGGTGCAGGCTGGGCTGAGCGACACCCCTCCAGTGCACAAATTTTGTGCACCAGGCCTTGAGTCCTATATAATAAAAGGATAATATGCAAGTTGACCCTAATGGCACCAGGGGGCAGATGCTTAATGCAGGAGCTGCCCCATGGTGGTCAGTGCACTTCCACAGGGGGAGCTTGCTCAGCCACATGCTGGCTGAGGGCTGCGAGCAAAGTGGCCATTGTGGGAGCCTCTCTGCCCCCTCGGCAGCACTGAGCTGGCAGGTGGACATCCCCGAGGGCTCCTGGGCTGTGAGAGGGCACAGGCTGGGCTAATGGACCCCCCTGAATGCACAAATTTTCATGCACCGGGCCTCGAGTAACAATATAAATAATAAAACTGATATGTACTGAACTTCACTTTGTTCTAATCACCATGATACATATTCATATTTGAGCTACATAAAGGTGTCACCAATATCATCCTCATTTTATGACAAAAACCTGAATTTTAGAAATATTGAGTAACTTCATCAAATCCCCACCACTACTAAAGTAGGGTTGGCATGAAAATCCAGGTCTATTTTACTCCACTTAAAATTGTATATTGCTTCTACCTGTTTGACAACTGATGCTATAGAGAGAAGATGCCTATCTATACAAATAAAGAGCTAATATGCTAATGAGTGGGACGCCATAATGGGTAATGACCAGGTCATTAGCATATTAGCTGGGGCATTGCTCCAGAGACAGGGTGGAAGCCGGGAGGCACCCGGAGGAGGCGGGACCATCCCATGCTGGGGAAGGCAGGGGTGAGAGCCCAAGCGACCTCTCACCAGTCCTTAACCACCCACCGCTTGCACTCTAAGTGCCCCGTGGCCCACCTGCCAGGAGAAGGAGCACAGCACAGCAGGCAGGAGGCTTCCATGCTCTCCTCTGGCACCATGACAGGGTAGAGCTGCCACATTGCTCCGGAGATGGGGCAGAAGCAGGGAGGTGCCCAGAGAAGGCAGGACCAGCCCAAGGCGACTAGAGGGACTGAGGTCAGGGCTTGAAGGGGCCAGAGAAGGCCAGAGGGTTTGGGGGCTGGGTCAGGCACACTGGAGCTCTGCGTGGACAGGTTCAGGTGTCAAGGCAGGGCTGCAGGTGGGTGGGTCGCGCTGTGTGACATCATGCGCTGGGCTCCTAGTATTGAATAATTAGATACATTCTATAGTTATTTTCTTGCCATAAAGCAAAAATCAAAAAGCCCAGATTCAGAAAGTTCATTGGTGCCCAGATCTTCACATCTTCCCCTTTTGTGTAGGCATCTCTATTTCCTCAAAACATTATTACTGCTTGGCTAGTAGAAATTCCCCAGGGTTTTCCCAGCAGTTAGCATTATGCTGGGATAAAGCCTGTTGCAACCCCAATTCTCGAGTCTTCGACTTGGGGACATATAACTGACGCCTATAATCTGTGAAATACCAATTAAATAAATATGATGATGTCACACACTCTACATGCCTGGTGTCCTCATGGTTTGCGCAGATACCCAGTGCTGGAAGAGCTTGCAGAAAGGAAAGCGTTGTCAGGATAGTTCCCTTGAGGCTCTGGGCCTCACATAGGAAGTGCATAAATGAGATGTTGGCCAGAAAACATTTCATGGGTGTGGCCCCGAAGCAGGAGCAAGAGGAGAGAAAGAAGAATTTTTGCTAAACTTCTACTGTGTTTGAGGTATTTTGCTAGTCATCAGACATACATTTTTTTTTTTCATTTTATCCACATCAGAGCCTCAGGAATTAGGTAAAACTATCCCTTAAAAAAACAAATCAAGGGGATCAAGGACATAATATTGAAGTTACTATTCTGAAATCACACAGGTTTTAAGCAGTGGGGGTAAGATTTGAATGCAGTCTGTTTGACTTGGACTGAAAATCTAAACTTCAGACTTTCGCTTGTACCAAACCAACAAATTATTGACTGTGGTTTCATAGAAATCTCATATTTTAGCACAAAACTTACAGGGTTTACTTGGGGAATTTTCCAAGAGCATGATCCATTTTTACTTAATAGATACATAACAAAACACACCCAAATCACTAGGACCTCCTGCTCCCCTAACGATCCCATTTTCCCACACTTTCTAAAGTGGAGATGCTCTTCCTCCTCTGGTCTAGAAGCCCAAATCACAGGGCAGCAGCAGTTGAAATGACTTGGACGTGAACTTAGGGCATAAAGTACCATCTGTTTCAGCAGTCAGTAAACAGATAATGGGAGAGACAGTTTTCAAGATAGATGGTTCTTGGAAAACAACATTTTGTTGCGGAATTACTAAGTCAGCCTCCCCGAGTCATTTCCATCCACCCAGTGTCCTATGACAGGAGGAGAAAAAAAAAATAGAGAGGAAACTGGGAAGTGGAACAATTTCCCTGCCCCAGGGGGTTTAGCTCAGGAATTGAGGTCCCTTGCATGACATTTGGAAAAGTCACCAGAAGACAACCGTAGGCATCCTGTGTGAGCGATCAAGCAAGACAAAGCACTGGTGGGACATGCAGCTGGCTGCCTCTGAGGCCTGAGCTCTGCCCTCTCCCAGGATGGACTCAGCTTCCTCCATGTCGGGACTGGATTTCAAGCTTGGAGATTCCTCGTTTTAGGAACCGGTTTCCCCAGTTACTTTTGGCAGAAGATCAAACAACTGAGGGTACCCAGTGGCCTGTGTGGTACTGAGATGAGCCATGTTAACTGCCCTTCCCTTCACATTTGCACGCTTGCCCTTTTCAGAATTGTAGGGCTGAAAGACCTCATTTTCTTGTTTGATTGTTTCTCCTGAGTTCATCGCCACTGGTCATCATCATGCTCTTACTTTGTGTCTGTGATTCTCTCTGAGTTCCCGAGCATGGCTTGACCTCTGTTTAAAATACAGAGACCCGAAGTGGAAATGGTATTGCAGATTCCAAACCTCAGGCACGCAGCAGCTCTTTCTTCCCGGGTCTTGGTTACATGAGCCTTTTTGTCCACAGCCCATGCGGTTCCTGCATGTCTGCCCCCATCTCGCTTGGCAACGTCTTCATGATGAAGTGTCCACCTTCTCTAAACCCTCACTTCCCCTGCTGCTCTGCTTCCCATTAACCGTGTACGTTTCCACTCGTTCATCTCCAGATGTATTCGTTAGCATTTTTCCAGTTGAATCTCATCCTGCTATTTTTTGCTCATATTGCTAACCTCTCCAGGGGCCCATATGCTTCCACAGCTCTTGTGCCAAAATCACAGAGCATCTTAATACAAACCTTCCTTGCACATCTTCCCACCAGCCAAGATCACAGGCTCAGCGGACTGCCAGGCAGCTCTACACCCGGCTCTGCTCCAGCCTCATAGGACAAGTGGCAGGTTTGGCTTAGAACCATCACCACACATTTTCCACTTGTGTGACCTTGGGCAAGACTGTTCAACCCTTCACTTCAGTTTGCTCATCTCCATTGGGAGAAGGGCGACCACCTCGCCCAGTCAGAATATGAGATAATGGTTGTTAAGCACTTTCCACATTTCCTGGCGCATAGCAGGCACTTCTCTGAACCCTGGAAGAGCAGGGAAGTGCTGAGATTGTTGATGAGCACCCAAAGAAAAACAGCCTCGGTGCCATACCCAGACAAGGCAGGAGCATTAATGCATTGGCTGTCTTGGAAAAAATAACTTGAACTGTTTGAAAAAATTGGTGAAAAACAGATGGAAGGAAATTGGCATTTGAGGCAACATCCTCCTCCATTGAGTACATTTTCTTCTTGTTTGGGGGCTTCTAGGTCATTGCACACACACACACACACACACACACACACACACACACTATGCTTGTGCACAATTGCATGCTCAAGCAATATTCTCTTTCCATAGAATGCCCATCCCTTCCCATATCTTTTCCCACCGAACAAACTTCTGTTCAGCCTTCAAGAGTTGAGCCCAGCATCACCTCTTTCAGGAAGCTGCCTTACCCCCTTCACCCCACAGGCTGATTCTGTGGATCCACATCAACATCTTCAAGTCTATCAGAGCACGAATTACATCGCTGCGATCTGGACATCTCTGTCTATTCCCAGTCTTGTCTGTGCACCTCTGCAAGGCAAGGGCCACATTCTACTTTCTCGGCTTTTCCAATGCCCAGAACTGTGTTTGAGACACTAAATAAATGCCTGATAAAGGCATGTGTCAATGAGTGAACAAACACAGTAATGAAAAAAAAAGAAAAACAACATCCATCATTTACTTTTAACTTTGTTTAATAGCAAGTCCAGAATGATGATTTTCAGACTTTATTTTAGTAACAAGGAAGAATAAGCTCTATGGAAATGACTTGTAGAATGGTGTTCACCTTGACCTGCCATCAGAAACGCCACTTGCTCTGCCCTCTCCCCACTGCCAGGGTCAGAGGTAATCACACTGTTCTTCATATAAAAACTGTTTTTCTGAATGTTTTATAAGAATGGGTCAGAAATTGAGGAAGGCAAGCAGCAAGGCAAGATCTGCTTGCCATGGTCATGTATAAAAGGAAAACCTGTCAATTGATATGGGAAAAGCTCTGAATAGGCCCTATAAGGGTACAGATCGAATGACTCATTTCTCATACTCTTACATTTCCCTTCTTTTGCTGCTTCTTTATTTAATAATTATTAAGCATTGACTACATGCCAGGCACTGAGAGAGTCTTGGAGGGTTGATGTGGTTAACCACAGAGAAATTAACTTGGAGGGAGGGGTACAGTGGAAAAGGGTCATGTTTAAAAAAGAACTCTCTCTGAAATTGTGAGGTAGGGCAGTAGCATAAAGTAATGATAAGAAGTATGTATTTCCCAGAGGTCTTGATTTTCCTAGAGATGGGATTATGGTAAGGCAAGGGCAAAGCTGACATGTGCAGACATTTCTACCAGCATAATCCCTGGCCATCAGTATCCATGTGCCTATTTGCCCAGGCTACCTCCTAGTCCATGGCCACATGTTTAACCTGAACTGAAGATGAGTCATGGGAAAAATCAGAACCTCAAGTTATGGATTCCTAATACATTTCACTCCTATAGGTCTTGGTTTATTGGGTAATGAGGAGCTAATAGCCATTTACCACAATGGACAGTTGTTGTTTTGTTGTGTGTTTTTTTTTTTTTTTTTTGAACTTTTAAATGACATAAAGTCAGCATGTAGCCATGGAGGAATTAGTAACTCAAGCACTGATTACTCTCCTCATATCTGCTTTCCAAGAAGGCTGCTCTTCTCTGGAGGTTGGAAGGATACAAAAGACATTTTGAAGTCAGTGACTTGAGGAAGACACAGTGTTCTGTCTTGGAATGGAACCTTGAGGCCGGAAGAATATAAGACTGAGAAGAAATGCACTTAAACCTGGGGAATGTTTCACTGTCAGAAGCTTCTTAAACATCTGAGAGGTGGGACTCAGAGGCTGACAATCAGGTGCTATCACACCAGGCAGTGCCCATGCAGAACTCTAGTTCAATGAGGAAAGGGGGGCGGGTCCTTTAATTCCTATGATGGCAAAGGTCAGCCGCGTGAGTCCCAGGCTCCTGGTGTGGAAGATAGCATCAGTGACAAGCATCATGAAGCATGTACAAAATTTAAAACCCACATTTTAAGAATTGGACTCTCAGGATTGCTCCCGATATTTAAACTCAACCCAGAACCTCAAGAGGGCATAGAGACAACAATCCTTTGGAGAGGATAAGGGGAAAGATAAAGAATCACATAGAGTTTTACTCACTCAGCTGACACCAAGTGCCTATGTCGTGTCAGGTACTGTGATAGTCTTAAGAGTAAGGGACACTTAGGTGGTGACCTTCAGGACTCAGCTTAGGGAGGGATATAGAAAAATGATTGGCCAACAATGACATGTGACTGTATTTGTGTTAAACCTTTCTCTGAAATAGATTCAAGCAAAATATTTGCTATAAACCCAGATTTCTTGCCCTCACCCCTGCCTCAATGTATTGAAATAGAATCTCCCAGGTGGGACCCAGAATTCTGTATGAAAAACACAAATCCCTTTTCCAGTGATTTTGATGACCTAGTTCATAGACCTCCTTAGGGAAACACTAAACAGTGTAAGTACAAAGGACAGCAGATAAACCAAGAAGAGGTACTTTCTCAGCCTCCTGCTTCTTCCAAGTCCTCCTTCAACATCTTTCACTCTGATTCGGGAAAGTTGTTTTATTTTATTTGCTATTTTCAGCAGCCATCACTAACAGACTGCCTCCAGAAGGATGGTTCCTTTTGTCTATGTAATATTAAAAAAGAATTACACTGTGTATTACACATCTATAGAAAAGTCTCCAACTTTTACGTACTACTGATTTCAGCTCATATTTTGCGCTTAATAGCAATGTGCTTTAACACCTGGTCTGTGCTATAATTTGGAATGAATTCAGGAGTCTGCTACTTCCCATGCATAATTTAAAAATATAGGCACCATGTGTCACTTAATGGAGGAGAACACACCAACTGCGGACTGACCTTGCTTGCTCTTCCATTCAAGTGCTCTGCTAAGTTAATTGTTCTTAACTAAGAACAAAATAACATTTTAGGAGAGACCATTCCCCGGGATAAGCTCCAAAGTCCTGATCTTTTCCCCTGCTAATTGACTTGGCCAAGACCTTGCTGATGAATATATTGTGTAAAAATGACAATTTTTTTTTGAAAGCTCTGTTTGACTTGCAGGTTGAAAGTTTCAGCAGAAAGGAGTCAATTCTCTCTCTCTCTCTCTCTCTCTCTCTCTCTCTCTCTATATATATATATATATATATATATATATATATATATATATATATATATATAGAAAGATTATATATAGAAAGAGCCAAAACTGCACTTGGAAGTTTGGTGACCTTGCTTTGCTCTTCATCTGGGGGAGAAGCCATGATCTAGAAGGGACCCTATTTTTCCATCTATGAAACATTCATTTCCCTCAAAGAAATTTGGAAATAATGGGAAAAAAAGAAAATGACATCAAATCTGCTGATTCTGACACCCTTGTCACTATCACTACCATCATAATTTGTTCCCACCTAATACTTTAGGATTTGCCAGTCTGGCCACATAGGCATCAATCCGTTTCCTCTAAGACACCAAGCCTACAATTCAAGTTACTACAAGTCTGTTGAAGGGATAAAGCTTATGTCCTACTTCTTGTTTTTCCTCTGCATAACACAGAGCTGCTATCTGCTTAGTAACTGTGTAGCAGCCACTTTAGATCTTACTTATATCTTGTGCTTGGTTCAAAGACTTTAACTTTAAAAGGTGTCGCTCCATTGTATACAAACTCCGCCTTCATACAATACCCCTCTCCCTCAGGAGTTCTCACATGGAAGGAGATGTACCAATAATAATAATAAGGGTTTATATTATTTATTGACTGTTTGTGTGGCACTGTAGCAAAGAGGCAGGTACTACTAGACTCCAATTTTACAAAAGAGGATATTGTGGCAAAGAAAAACTAGCCCAAAGTAAGATTACAAGCTTAGGAAATCAAACCCCACATGAAATCACTACCCTTTCTGAATTGCAGGTATCGTGTTTTCCACTCACTTCTCTCATACCCCCAAAGCCGAATTAAATACTATAGTGCTGAGTTTATTCATTTTATATATTGAGTTTTCACAGAATCTTTCAAATAAGTATAGTGTTTAGTGGATAATCTCCTGGTGTATATAGCAGAGTCAAATGACCTATGATATGATATAAAATGGCCATTCTAAAACCTCTCTTGGCTTCATGGAATAGAGTATCATAAAGCTAATATTTTTTATTGAAAACAATCTTATTTAGAGTAAATGCAAAGAAACACTAATACCTGGGCACATAATAACTTTCATTCATCATTTAGTGTTCGCTAAGCTGTGTCTACACCATGGGACTTGGAGTGATCTCCATTGCTTAACCTTCTTTTTGATGAATATACTGATGTGTAAGTTAAGTAAGTGACATATGATAATACTATCATGTTTATTGAATGTAAGACATCACAGACAACACGAATTAAGAAAGAAAAATGCTATTGCTAAAGACATGATGTGATGCAGCAAATGCAAGAATTTAATTTCAGACATGTTAAAATGTGAAAAATATGCACCGTAGCATTAATTAAATATGATACCTTCAATTCTTCTGTGAAGGTATTAGTCTTAAAATTCATCTTACTGAAAATAAAAATAATTCAACCTCTGTATATAGAGTCTTGGCTAAGAAAATGAACTCTACATTTGGACTTCACAAATTAGAATCCTGACTCCACCACACACAAGCTATATTACATTGTACAGCTTCCTCTTTGTTATTTAATTTCATCATTTATAAATAGCAATGCATAATATTATCTACCTCATGTCATTGTTAAGATGACAAAGGGTAATTCACATAAAATTATTTAGCATATAATAAGAAGGTTGCTTGATGCAAAGCAGTGTTATGTATTTGCACTTTATAATTAGACATGAAAATATTAAGAAAGGTTGTGAATATTTTGTTCAAACATACAAAATGACCACAAATTCTTTGAAGTTCCTCCCATAAAAAGGAGCTCTTCATTTCTATACCCATTGAATACAAGCTTAATTATATACATTTATTTGGCCAATGGGGGACCAGCAAAAATAACACAAGCAGAAGCTTGAAAAATGTTATTTTTTGCTATCATGTGAATGAATTACTAGATGATGAAAGACAGTAGGTATCTCCCCAGCTGGCATCAAGTAAACCATCAGACACATGAGAGAAACACTACCCATACAGCAACAGCTTGCCAAATGCCAGAAATGTATGTGAGGCCATTCAAGACAATCTAGCCCTCAGCTGAGCCACCATTTAACTAGAACTGGATAAATAAGCTTAGGAAAGTATAGCAGGAAAATGCACAGCTGAGCCAAGCCCAGGTTTCTAACCCATATAATGGACAACTATTAAAGAATTGCTATTTTAAGCCACTACGTGTTGGGGTAGTTTGTTATGCACAAAACTAATGGATCCAACCACAGAGGCACAATATTTCCCTGTGGCTGTTTTTTAACTGTTTTTGAAATTAGTATGTATTTTAAAATATATAGTTATTTTGGTCTTGCTTTTATTTTTAAATGAAGCTTGACAGCTGTAAAATCCTAGTTTCAGACTACTAAACACTTTAGCTAGATCTGAGAACCTTTCAAACTTTCTAGGTATATATATTTTTGGAGTAGAAACAGATTTTAATTCCTTCTGAGTTATAATTTTAAAATTTGAGCATTTTCATTAGAGATTTCAAATAGATGTATGCAGTAGTTTCTCTAAATTTCTGTAATGGATTGTTATGAAAAGCACAATAAAAGCATGGGGCAAACAAGGAATCATCATGTTGACACTTCATAGCTTAAATCTGTCTTTGAGAAACTGCTTGTTTGGATTTTGTTGAAAGTAATAACAGGCCACTTAAGCCTGGCCACGTTAAACATAAATCCACAGGAGAACCTTGACATGCGGGCACAGTGCCAAGTCCCTGATGGTGTCCAAAGAGCAGCAAAATGAACATGCTATAAACACAGACCCTAGAAGTGTGCTTAAAATACTAACAGTGAGCTCTCAGAAGACACTGCTTGTCTGCCACCAACTTAAATGGCTCTATCCTTCATTGCCCTTGAAAAGTCAAGTTGGTCTCTTCCTGAAGGTGCCAAGAGGGTGTGGAAATAAATAAATAAGAACCGTAACCGTTTCCCCTCTTTTAGGGATGCCAACCTCAGTGAAGTGACACAGTGATGCTCATGAATATCAATGTTTTTAAAGAGTACTAAAACCCACTGGCCAAGGCTAAACAAAAACAACAGCAAGACTGCATTCGATGTGCTGTGTTTTGCTATTGGGAAAAAAAAAATCCATGAGATCCATTTTAGAAAATCTATGCCAGCATTTGTGGCATTTCATTAATGCAGAAATCTAGCCCCTGAAATTAGGAACTGCCTCAAAAGTGCCTGCCTTGGTGAAAATTTTATCTTCTTCCGAATGTGCTGCAATGACCACTTTATTTTAACACATAAAGCATGTTTATGTGGAATTATCCTTATTGTGGACTATTCTCATCAAATTTGTATTATTATTCCTAACTAGAGGCATGGTGCACAAAATTCGTGCATGGGGAGGGGTGTCCCTCAGCCCAGCCTGCACCTTCTCACAATCCGGGACCTCTTGGGTAGGGTCCCTAGGCCTGGCTGGCAATCAGAGCCTATCGGGGCTTTCCTTTCCCAGGCTGCTGGCAGCTGGCCCCACCCCCGCCGCTGCCACTGCTTGCCATCTGTGAGGCGCTTCTCCTCCTCCCCCACCACCAGTCGTTTCCCTCTGTGGGCGACAGGCATGGGGTGCAATCGCTTGGCTGGCTGGGGCCTCCCTCTATGGGGTGATCACTGGCTGGCCCCGCACACCCACCACAGCATCACTGGCCAGTGGCCTGGGCCTCCCTCTCTGGGGTGATCGATTGCAGAGCCCCCCCCCCCCCCCCCATCGATTGCCCTGCAGAGGGTGGCCTGGGCATCTCTCTGCAGGGCGATTGTGGGGCAGTGGTGGGGCCCCCCAACCAATCGCATCACACCAGCCTTGGTTGGCCTGGTGCCAGTTTGTGTCATAGCGTGGTCGTCCGGAAGGTTGTCTGAACAGTCGTTCTGCTGTTCAGTTGTTCGGTCGATTTACATATTACACTCTTAGTATTATAGATAGTAATAGTAGTGTTAGCAGCATATGAAATTATTCTTTACACGGGTTATTTTCTCTACCAGAGAATTATTTCATGGAGGGTCAAAGTTGTATCTTATACACTTTGCCTCTTTTTCATCTTCATGGCCAGTACAGTGTTGAATCAACATAAAGAAGGTGCTTAATATAATAGACTGGCTTCAGGAACAATGCATTCTCTGAGGATGATCATGCCAGCTAAGAAATGTTTGTTTTCTCCTCTGCACATTCTAGATTTTCACATGTGTACTGAATCAAAAAGGAAACCTTCTAGTATCGGATGACTAGATTGGAATTTATTAATACTCTTTTAATGAAAAACTAATTTGGAAGATTCTGGATAACTTGGGAGGAAGAAATTGCAAATGCTCACATAATCCCTTTTGCCTTTTCAAGATGCCAAATGGAAACTAGCAAGGAATTTTCGGACCCACAGTTCATGATTTTTTAATAATCAAGGAAAGAAAAGAGATGAAAATCTACGGGAGTCTTCCAAGAAACCTCTCTGCTGGTCTGCGAACCATCTCACTACTTGCTTGTTTCTAAATTTTTACCACTGAAAAGGAAGATGTGTTTTAATGTTTTGTACACACAAAAAAATAGGTTAGACAGTTTCCATCATACTTATACAGGTTTTTGCAAGATGTCATTAAATATTTATATATTCATCTCTTCTACCCATCACAGAATTATTCTAGAATGTATACTTCTACCTTTTATCTTTAGTGACTGCATAGAATCAGTTGCATGATGTTTCAATTATCTATTGCTGCAAAACAAAATACCCCAAAACTTAGTAGCTGAAAATAACAGCAGTTTTATTTCTTGTTATGATTCTCTGAGCTGATGGACAGTCTTCTGCATTCAGATGGGAGCTGAGCTGGGTCTGGGAAGTCCAACATGGCCTCATCCACATGGTTGTCCGGCAGTGTTGGCTGGGCAGCTCAGTTCTTGTCCACATGGTCTCCCTTCTTCCATTAGTCTAGACCAGTAGTGTTGGCTGGGCAGCTCAGTTCTTGTCCACATGGTCTCCCTTCTTCCATTAGTCTAGACCAGTTTTCCTAGTGTGTGAAGGCTGGGTTCCAGGAGAATGAAGCTCAGACTTCCAGGCTTCTGGACCCAGAACTGGCACTGGCACACTGTCACATCTGCCACAGTCTGTTAGTAAAAAAAAAAAAAAAGCCATAAAACCAGCTCAGATTCGAGTGGAAGTGAAACAGAGGCCAACTTTGGAAGAGAGGGTGGAGGAATAATTGGTGGTCATCTTTGAAGGCAATTTTAGTTGGTTAGTTTTAATGAATACGTGAACAGTGGGAAAATCTAGTCTAGGTGACAACCATAACTGAGAGGGATCAAATACTGGGGAGAGAACATCTATATTCCCTTTCCCTTCTCCTTCCCTTTCTCTTTCTCACCTCTCTCTTTGTATCATTCATTCAGAATGCTTAAAGACTAAATCAGCACTTACCTGAAATACAAGTGACAGGCACTCCAGGTGGAGGGAATACCCTATGCAAAGAAGCAGAGCAATAAAATTACATGATGGGTCTGAGAAAAAAAACAACATGTCATTGGATGTGGCTTATGGTATGGAGATGTTTGTAGAAGAATGATGAGAAATGAAGCTAAAAAGGTGAAATGAGGAGCTTGTATGCCATGGAAGGAGATTAGCATGTGTTCTTTCAGCAATGTAATCTTGAAGGATTCGACATAGGATGACATTATGACCATCATGATGAGATTGTTTTTCAGTAGATGTCTGAAATGGACTATATGGACTCTAGTGAGGCCAAAAGCCTGGTGTGCCTTGTTCTTTTCTAGGTTCTCTCTTCTCAAAACTCTGCCTCCATCATGTGCTCAATAAATGTAAGAACAAGGTTGAATACCTGGGGGCTAACTGAATTAGGCTTTCATGTGCCAGCCTGTTTAGAAAGTTGCACGTGAGGGAGCACACACAGGGGATTTCTGGCCATTTGTAAGAGCCGTGGCTGAGTAACTCTGCAGAGAGGCTTTGGAAGCCATGATGGAGAAGAATGGATCAATGTGAAATATTGTCCAACTAGTCCTTTCACAAGGAAAATTGTGCAGAGATCACACCGTCTTATTTATTTTGGACCAAAAGACATACTTAATTTTTTCTACTTATTAATTTGTTGTTATAATTAAATATGTTACTTTTACACATTATCTTAACTATGTCATAAATATTTAACTTTTGGCATAATACTTAGTCACCTTATCTCTGTGACTTTTGTTCTACTTGGTATAAAGACTCTCATTCTGTACTTTGCTTAGATCCTATTATAATTGGTAAGAACAGAATGATGGCTAAGCTAACACTTACCTCTTCACATTTAAAGTCTTCTATTTGCAAAGCACTTTTGTGTAATATTCTTTTATTATAATATTGATCCCTGCAGCAACTATATGAGATAGATGGGATATTTGGAACTAGAAACCTTTTACAAATTCTTCCAAAGAGGTGACATTTTGATCATTTAATTGAATGCTAGTAGCAAACCTATACCTTCATTCTGATTTCAGAGAAATGACTCCCAATGAACAATATAAGTGGAACCAAATAAAGCATAAATTCAATACAATTTGGAAGACTAATAAATTACTTCTTGTATCTGACATATGGGTTCTTTGCTCCATGAACCTTGGCTTGCCAATTTCAAAGTTCTTAGCAATTGCTTATTTAATAACGTCAGGCTTGACACCTCCTGGGTATGCAAGACCAAGAGCAACAAGAAACACATATTTCCCCTTAAGAGTACCTGTCCACCAGGGCTATAGACCAAGTCCAAATTCATATCTGTAATAGACAGAGGTGCTTAGCACCATGCTTCACCGTGCAGGGGCTCCAAAGGCGTGCAGCTGTAATTCTGGATCTGTCTTCAGAATCCTGAATGGGCTTTGGACTCAAGTTGGAGGGCAGACTCTGTATTTCTAACAGGCCTTGTGTTCACAGTTGGATCCCATTATTTTGCAGAAATCCCACTGGGTACTAGAGAAAATGTAAATTTGGCTCAGATGTCTTTATAGATTCTCACTTACCTAAATCAATAGAATGATTATACTTAAGGAATCAGTGGTGAGGAAGATAAAATGATGATTTTAAAAAGTATATTGTCACTCCTCAAAAGAGAGTGCTTTGTAAGTGAGGAGTGAGGAGGAGAATTCCCGAGTTTTAGCAAGGACATGGGAAAGAAATAAGCTCATGTTGGCCCTTTCCATTATCATTCTTGCCTTCAGTCTCTTCCTCCTCCTCACACTGAAGTGTTTCCTTGCCCACCTCACATAGCCTTCATTCTCCTTTTTATTTTAATCCTATGAATGTGCCATGGATTGTTTTATTTCAGTGTATTCAGACACAAATTCATTCCGGAGATACTGCTGGGTGTCATTGGAATGCATTAATCGTGGTGTTTTTCAGTTTTCCCTCTGCTTTTCTGGTATTAAGAATTTTGTTGCAGATGAACTCATGATCATATTTCTAAAGCTGGTAGTTGGTGGGCTGGTCCAGTTGCTTACAGCTGTTAAGAGCACACATTGGGGTATTCAATGTTATGGTTGTAATGTCAGTACTGGCATTTAGATGTGGATTCACATTCTCTCCACACACTTACACAGAGACATGTACACACTGCTCTACACACAGAGAACGCATGCTGATTCCCCACTCCCAGGTAACGTGTCAGATCAGTGGTGATGGCTTCTCCCCACTCCTCTGGTTTCCACCAGGAAAGGTTTTCTTCATACACTCCAC
Organism: Plecotus auritus; assembly: GCF_963455305.1. Lineage (NCBI taxonomy): Eukaryota > Metazoa > Chordata > Mammalia > Chiroptera > Vespertilionidae > Plecotus > Plecotus auritus. The sequence continues at coordinate 166,593,429 of NC_137782.1, forward strand.
GCTTCTTGCCCCTTTAATTCCCTCACTCATGCATTTCCAGCAGTAAGGAGTGTATGCTGATTAATACTTTTGGGAGCAGAAACTAAAGATGTGGACCGCTGATATTTCCCTTTTTCTCTTTGGGATATTCCTGCATACAGAGAGCTTAAGCTCTGGTCTACCCTGTGTGTGGTGTGCTGACTTGAAGGGAGGCCTATTGTTTCCTAGAAGGGCTTCTAATTGGATGGACAAGGTAAATTCAAGGATATAGCATTAACAGGCCCGCCTACTTCATAGGCTTAATTCCATATTCTTCAAGGTAGCCTTTGAGAGCAATAGATGTGATATACCGTTCTTCCAAATTCATTATTTTTCAATGTGATTAGAACTGGGTTTGAGAAGCAAAGGTGAGTTGATTAACCCCCTTCACTCCAACAACTATGACTGAACTGTCCCTCTGTCACTTGTTCTTAGTTTCCTCTAAATGCCCCTCTGAGAGGATGAGCATGATCTCTCAGTGTCCTCTTTTCCTTTCATTAGTGATTCATACCAGTCCCCTCCACAGAAATAGAAGGAGGACATGCAGGAGGACACATAACCTATCATAATTGCTGACAAACATGAACAAAACTGGAGAAGCCCAGAAGCATTCAATTTATTTGCAAGTTCCCTATTAGACACTATATTTTCTTGGATGAATGGGAAGTAGCAGAATATAGGAAGCTAGTTTCCTTTTTTATATTTTTTTCAAGAGAATCCATTTGTTTGAAGACTTATTTTAGGGCCAATATATAGAACAGCTAAAAATGACGCTGCCGTAGATAAAATGGGATGAAAGTCCACAGTTGGGTACAAGCTCTGCTTCGAGGATACCCTTAGAACACATGGCTGAAACTCAATTTCCAGGCCACAGAAGAAAGATGACTGCACTGGAAGTCAAGCACATGAGAACTTACGTCCAAAAACGCCTCAATGAACAAAGAACATTTGAACTGGCCTATTCATGTTCTTATCGCCTGGTGGAGCCGGATGGTCTCTTCAATGCCTTCTGGCTTGTAGAATCAAAGATAATAATATTTCAAAAAGTGGAAGATGACCCAATTTCTAACTTCCTAGGATATCACATTCCAATGTTCCATTCTTTAGTTTTCCACAGTGTCTAGAATAGTACATCGGCACAGGGCTGATAGTCAATGAATGTTTGATGACTGAATGAGTGAGTGAATGAATAAATAGAAAAAGTTGATACTGTCCTTAAAAGCAGCAGGATGTGAGAACCAGGCATGCAATATGTAATACAGGATCTCATTCAGAAAGTTTCTCTACTGGCTTTTCAAAAATCAGAAATCTATAGACCTAAAATTACCTTCTCCATCTTCAAAGGCAAAGCTTCACAAAGAGAACCCCCCGTCTGTTGAAATATGCCTCTCTCCTGCTGAAAGCACCTGCACCTGATAAACCTGGCTTCTTTACCCTACAGAGGCAGTGTGAAGAGACTACCCACAGGCTTTTCAGAACAAAAAGTTCAAGGAAATGCATTGTTTTATTTAGGTGGCAAGACTACCTTTGGATGAGAAAAGTGCTTTGGGGGATGCATCCACATTTTTGTTTCAGCTACCTTTTATTTTTCTCTAAAATATATATATATATATATATATATATATATATATATATATATATATATACCACCAGCTTCAAAGGTAGCCTAATGTCTCACCACCCTCTTTCCTACCACTTTGCCACCTTCAAACCATGACTATTATAGAAGACTGTCTGAGAGAATGCTTTAGAATAATTCTTTTATACCCATGGCTCCCAAAATGTGTGCTAGAGTGGCCTTGAATGTTACAGAATATTGAAATGGCCCTGGTGGGGCAGTCTGAATGTTTGCATGAAGCACATTTGTTGGACACTGCCCATACTAGGACTTCAAAGAAATTCAGTTTCAATATTAGATTGCACTACTTCCTTTTAGGTGACACCATGCCTTTACATGGCTGGCTGCAGGGTTGCTCTGAGAAAAAGAAAACATGGTGTGAAATCATCATGGGACACGAAACGATGGCAACAGGTCCAGTCTGATTCCAAGGTTGGAGAAGTTGTACGGTATCCTCAGGGCACGCAGCTCATTAGTGTCTAATGCTAGTTGTTTATAAATGAAATGACAATTTTGGTGTTTGCCTTTTTCAAGGTATGCATATACTTTTTAAATGGCTACTGAGTTGTTAATAAAGAATTATAGGTTATTTGGATATAACTACCTAGGTAATTTGATTTAGAGGCACTGCACTAATGATAGAGGATAGGCAGTGTTCAGTTTCCAAAGGACACTCTCGGGACCCAAACTGATGGTGCTTACACATCTATGATTTCTCAAAGGAAAAGGGTACACTTTAGAAACAGCATTAAAATTAGGGTATGCATTGCAGTCAAAGGCTGCCCCACAGTAAAGGGTCTGCAGAGACCTGGTGTGAGTACCAATTATCCTCTCCTCCGGGCTACACTGGATACACTTCTTCTTTCAGATCAGGATCTACTAACTGTGTGCAAGGAACCCCTCAGAACTCAGGAGCCCTAGCTGGATCTTGGCAAGGGCTTCTTAAACTCTCAACCTTGCTGTTATCAATAAATCATGCCGTGAAATTGATGCAAACCTCACCGCACCCATTGGTACGAAGTGACGCTATTCCTCAGTACATTTCATGACTTGATCGAGGGTAAGTGACCTTAGTTCAGTCAAACAACATGGGCCAATGCCAGGCCAGCTGAAAGGTGCCCCCACAGCACTGGCATTATATAAAAAGAGTACAAGGCTAGTCATTTGCCAGAAAACCAATCTTGTGGACAAGGTTTTCAGCTTCATTCCTGAACAGAACATTGATCTTCAGAACAAGTAATAGCAAAACAGTTACCACACCTCTTTGTGAAAAAAAAAAAGGCAAAAAACAGTTACCACACCTCTTTGTGAAAAAAAAAATGCAAAAAAATAGAAAAAAAAGTAATGGAAAAAGAATGAAAGCCATTACGTCTGATAGTGAATCATGTAAAGTGGACAAAGAACACAGGACAGATACTTTTAGGATTATGTATGTACTTGCCTAGCAAATATGTGCTATTATTTCTTTTTGTTTTTCCTAAGGGTCCTGTCTTTGGTGCTCATCTCTTCTTACTCAAGCTTTGCGTTAATTTTGCAACCTCACCCTTAATCTGATTTTAAATTGCCATCTACATGCTGATGACTCAGATCTATGTCTTCAAGTCTGTTGCCTCCTGGGATCCAGCTTAACACATCCAAATTCAGGCCTTCTCTTTACAACCTCCCACAGGTTTTTAAGGTCAACATTTATGCAAGATCCTTATAACTCTCCCTACTCCCCAACTTTACCATTGAACCTGCTTTTCTAGCTCACGTTCCTGTTTTGGTTAATGAAACCAAGACCTTTGAAGTTGCACTATCTCAAAATCTGGCAATGATGCTACTCTCCTCCAATTGCCTATTTCCTTTTAGTATCTCTTTTTTCCTTCAGAGCCAATGCTGCATTTTAGTATTTCTAAATCATAAATGATCACAGTTGTCTCCCAAAAGCTATTCTTCACTTTAGTATTTTTAGGTCCATTTCTTCTTCCTTATGTTTGTAGATTAGAGTAATCACTGAGGAGTTAAGACTATGCTATATTTTTTAGGTTGAATGGGTTATTCACACCCTAATGTCTACCCAGGAAGTCACTGCTCCCAATCATAGCACTCAAGGTTCTCTATGCTCTGGTCCTGCTCTCTCTCTAGCCACCCCACATTTCCCACTTCACACTGGACTAAACAGCTGGACTGATTCATATTTACTGTGCTGTGCCCATGGGGTTGGTTCCCCTTACCTGGAACGGCTTTTCCACCTTTCTGTCTAGTTTCTGTTTCAGTTCAAATTCAGCCTTTGTCTCTACTAGGAGTTACAGCAGGGGTCAAGCCTGAGAGGCTCTTTCTCATGAACTGGTGAGCTAGTGTTTTCCATGAAATCTAGTTCCAGTCATTTATGATCACAGCTTGAGGGGTTACAGAGGAGACTCACTAAGGAAAGATGTGATGCCCTGATGTCTAGAAATTGGAATGTGTGTCCCAGCTAGTGTCTGCTATTGAATCCATTAGAGGGAGAGGCTGCAGGGAAAGTATAAAAGGAAACGTCATGGGGTCATCATGCAAATTATGCACAAACAGTAGTGCTTCAGAGGCAGTGGGGAAAATGCAACTCAGAGATTTGAAAAGGACACAGTGTTTCCTCCACAGGGTGAGGCCTTCAGGAAGCACAGTGCTCTTTGGCACTTCCATGACCCACAGGTTTAGCATCCTGGGCAGGTAAGCAGAAGGCCCCATGGAGGGTACCTTTGTCCATGTCCATGAGGAAGAAATCCTTTATTGAGTTTATGAACAGTGAGCATCAACAGCAAAGCAGGATCAGAAGGAATAAAAGAGAAACATATTAGGGGCAGTAAGAGACACCACCTGGAGCTCTCAGAAATATCCGAGGAAACTTCCTATTACATTAGCAGGTTAGGATGATTAATATGTTAAGATGACTACATCTATATCCACAAACTTATGGGTATGAACGTTGTTCTTTTTATATATTCCATCCCCAATAGAACACGTTCCTTCATCAATTGTACTCATCATTTTCCTGTCATCTGTGCAGGGTGCGGAGGCAACACTTCAGTGACCCTTTCATATCCATAGGCCCATCTCCTTGAAGGTAGTGTAAGTTCTTTGAAGGCAGCCTCCATGGTCTTCCCTGTGTTTATCCTCACTGAATAGGGTAACAGGCAAAGAGTAGACATTTGCTAATGCTAATTAACTAGAACTGAATTGCCTCAGAGACCGTAGAGTGAATTGGATGACTGAACTATCATTTTCTAATTTACAACTAAGAAGCAAGCTTCCTCATATACAAAGAAGTAATAACTATCAAAGCACTATTAATCAAAATGTGTTCTCTTTCCTACCAGGCTTTACTCATTAGGAAAATGAAGGAAGGGATTTATCCACAGGCATAAATCAAGGTTCTTAATGCTGAAGAGAGTTGTGTATTGCTGGAACTAGACAAATGACCCCCAGTTTAAAAGAAACAACACTTAAACCTCTGTGTGCATAGCATTCTTTCTGAGAACACTCAAGCCTTCTGTAACTATGGAAATGTTGAAATAAGATTTAACATCGAAGGAGAGGGATTTACTTACACATCCAAGCATAGTGTCTTTTGTATATAATTCTGGAATTAATTGGCTCATCTTCCCCGTGCTACTGAATGTCTCTACAGATTATGCATATCAATAATAGAGCTATGAATTATGTTGGAAACATGGATAAAATTGTCTTTTTTTTCTATTGGTAGTTACAAATAACAAATATTTGTGTTGACTAAAACTTCATCATATTGCAGAAAGAAGCTAGGGTATCTAGATATAGAGAGTCAGGCAAAAATCTACCCATGTCTGGGAATTGGGTATGAGTTTCAGTTATCCTTAGGTACTGTGAGTGTTGGCTAGAACTGTGAACATAGTCCTGCCTTTGGTTTGGCAACTATAGCTAAAAAGGTTGAAACATATACTGGTTGAGACATCCTTTCTTGGGATAGAAATGAGGATTAACAATAGAATGCAGAGAAAAAACCTGATATGGAATATATGACCTCCTACAGCCCTCAGATTTTAAATTCTTCCCTATAAAAACAGAAGGAAAGTAGAATTTTGCAGATGCCTTAGGTAGCCTAGATAATTCTTTTTAAAAAAATATGTTTTTATTGATTTCAGAGAGGAAATCAATGATGAGAGAGTCATTGATCAGCTTCCTCCTGCATACCCCCCATATTGGGAATCGAGCCTACAACCCAGGCATGTGCTCTGACTGGAAATCAAACCATGACCTGCTGGTTATAGGTCAATGCTCAACCATTGAGGAACACCAGCCAGGCACCTAGACCAGTGGTCGGCAAACCACGGCTCGTGAGTCACATGTGGCTCTTTGGCCCCTTGAGTGTGGCTCTTCCACAAAATACCATGTGTGGGCGTGCACGTACAGTGTGATTGAAGGAGTACCCTAATTAAGTTAATAACAATGTACCACCTATATAGTTTAAGTTTAAAAAAATTGGCTCTCAAAAAAAATTTCAATCATTGTACTGTTGATATTTGGCTCTGTTGACTAATGAGTTTGCCGACCACTGACCTAGACAGTTCTTAAAGACCCTATTGGTGATGGTCCCAAGCCCCACTAAACTATCTTTGTAGTCTTATATGTTCTTTAGGGCACTCTTGAGTTTCATTCTAGTTACAATCAATGGCTGCTCATGAGATCCAGTCTAGAAACAGTATATAATTTCTATAACACTTATATTTGCTATTTATATAAGTAATTAATTTAATTCTTATGAAAGTCATATGTTATCATCATTTTCCATAAGGAACCTGAATCTTATGGAGTTTCAAGAATTTCTCCAGAGTCATTTTTATGGTTAAGTGGCATAGCTAAATACTGAGTCATATATCCATGAATGACCTTGAGTAACCACAAATTATACTCTCTGGGCTGGACAAAGATATATTTTCTTTCAAGAATCTGCAGGACTAGGGGGAAGAAACAGTTATAAGTACCCATCTATGAAAAATGCAATAATAGAGATACACATAATGACATAAGAGTTCCCAAAAAAGAGATTAGCTATGACTGAGAATATCTACTAATTTTACTTGACATACTAATTGAACTTGACATAGGGCTTGGGTTGAGGAACAGATTTTTGACAGTAAGAGATGGAAATACTAAATTTTCTAGGCAAAAGCGCAGTATGAACAAAGGTGTGAAAGCAGTGACGATGTTTTCGCCTAAGGTGTTTGGTAAAGACTTTGGAATAGGGTATATAGAAAGGGAGGAGAAAGATAGAAATATTAATAGATGTAAAACAAAGAGTTTGATACTAGTCCTCCATTTTATTCAACATATCTTGGGCTTGTTAACATAAGATTTAACTGTCGTTATTGAGACAGACATAGATCAGAAGAAATTGCATCTATATAAAGTCAAGAACTATATGATTTCACTTATATGTGGAATACAATGAACAAAATGAACATACCAACAAAACAGAGAGAGACTTATAGATAACAGAGAACAGATTGACAGCTGTCGCAGGGAGGGGATTTAGGAGCTGGGTAAAAAAAGTGAAGGGATTAAGAAAAAAACCTCATAGACACAGTCAACAGCATGGGATTACCAGAGGGAAAAGGAGGTGGGGGAAGTAGAAGAGGGCAAAGGGGAGATAAACGGTGATAAAAGGAGATTTGACGTGGGGTAGTAAATGCACAATACAATATACAGATGATGTATTATAGAATTGTGCACCTGAAACCTATATAATTTTATTAACCAATGTTGCCCCAATAAATTCAACAACAACAATAAAAGGCAAGGAAGCAAAAAGAAAAGAAAAGGAAGGAAATTGCATCTATTAAGTATATTTAAAAATAACATTTTATATGTATAAAAATAGAATGTGTCAGGAATATAAATGGTAATATTTTTTAAAATAACTGAATAATCAAATCATTAATGGATATCTGGAATTTGTAATAAATATTCAAAATCACTAATTTTTGTTATTGTATAGACATATGAATTAAATTTTAATGAGGTTTAATTTAAAGTGGTCTAAATGTTTTTTCTATAGTAAAGTATGTTCTAATTATTACCAGAGTGGTTCACGTTTGGTAATGGCTAGCACTGCTGTTGGGTAGTCCATTAAGTCACAAAATGATTGATTTTCTTTTCCTTTCCTACTTTCAAGGGGATTATTTCTACCAAATATAATTGCCCTTTCGTGAACAGTGTTAGCTTGATGTACTGTGAACTTCCTTGGGGATGATCAGCCTCCATGAACAGTAGCATTAATCTCGTACAGAAACATTAGTGGCTTGTAAGGATTAATTCTATTTTAAGAACCTTTTATGAACCTTGAGTATACACATGCTCCATAATAACTTGTTTTCAATTTCTCAACTGTCACATTTTTAATTTGGTTATTCACATTGTTTTTTCACAGTTGTTGATTCAAAAATCTGCCATACATTCTTTACATGATATTTCTTACTAACCCTGTCTTTCTGAGAGTAAAATAATGGGTGACAGAAATGCCATTGGTATTTAAAGTGGGTGCATCAAAGGGAGAATGAGTTTTTCAAGCCACCTTGCTTCGGCAGCAAATAAATAGCACAGGTTTCCTCCAAGTGCTATTTCTTCCATGTTGTCAGCAGAAATTTAGTTTTAAATGTTAAAATTCAGGTTTCTAAAACAATGATCACTTCACCTGGGCATTCCAACAAGTTAATCAGTGGTTGAACTAAGATCGTCATCAACTCATCAAACAATTGCACAGAGTGCCTTCTAATTGAACACAAGTCCATTAATCCCTAGTGGAAGGAAGCTGTGGCAGATGGGAATGGAGGGTATCACTCCTACCCACTCATTATTAGTCCTAACTCATCAAGAAACCGGTGAGCTTTCCTCCTGGATCTTACAGTTGACTGCACTAAGACCCTATCATTTCCCTATTTAGCATGATGGATTATAAGACTCGGGAAAAATATTTGCATTGTGTAATGACTATAGGCAGAAAATGGTTTTGCTGATAGAAGGTTGTTCAACTGTAAGCTGGGTGTGCCTGTTTCTGGCAGGAGAAACATAAATGAGTAAAAGGAAGCATAGTCTTATATTGTGCTTTAATTAATTCTAATTGATCCTGGAGAATTTAGAACCTAAGTCTAGAAAGGTTAGCATAGGAAGTAAAGCTCCTTAAAAATATATGCCTTTGCTACTGATGGTTGTGATGGCAATGACATCTCTGGGGAAAATAACTTTTTTATCCAGAAAGATCCCTAAATTGAATGTGAGGACTGAGCAGAGCTTCAGCTCATTATCTTCTGTCACAATGCAGATCATGTGGGTAATGGTTAGTATTGTTTACTAGCACCCCAGAGCGGCTCTAAGCATTTAATAGAGTATACATGTCGTTTGGACATAGAAAAGCTTACTTCAAAACCATCCACTGGTAAATGTTTTCTGGCTGAAGACCAACATAGGCTATAATCACTTGGTAAATTAATGAACCAATGATTTTATAATTACTTGTATACTCGAATAAATCTTATGTATGGAAGGCTTTCAAGGTGGGAGGCATCCGGCATCCACAGTTTGAGAAATTTAGGGAAATGGACACACCAATATCACTATGGCTGAATTCAATCATTCATTTTTTTCACATTTACAACTATTCAATAATTGTGATTAAATATATTTCATATGTATAATGCTGAGAGAAACAGAAGTTTGAATGATAGAATTTCTTTGCAACCAAGTTTAAGGCCATCGCTCAATGAACTGCAATGATCGCTTTAATGTTAGAAGGAGGAAGAAAATAGAGATATCAAGAATTTAATCATGCCTTAGTTGGTTTGGCTCAGTGGATAGAGAGTTGGTCTGCAGACCAAAGGGTCCTGGGTTTGATTCCAGTCAAGGGCATGTACCTAGGTTGCAGGATCCTCCCTGGCCCAGGCCTTGGTCTGGGCTCATGCAGGAGGCAACCAATCGATGTGCCTCTCAAACATTGATATTTCTCTGTCTTTTCCTCTCTCTTCCCCTCTAAGAAAGAAAAATTAATCTCCATCAAAATAAGCACCATGTCATTTCTTACCCACTTCTCTGCCTAGCATAGTGCCAAGCGTAATTCAGACACTTATCCAAAAACTCAAGGATAATTTGATGTCAGGGTTATTGTGTTCTGGGCTTTCTATTCAGTGATCCCAGGCTTCTCATAGTGATATGGAAGGAAGACTCTGGATGGCTTGAGGATTATAATGCTCTTGTTTTAGTTTATAAATGCTTTCTTAACTGTTAGTTGAGATTGGGGTGGGGCTAAATGCCCAATAGTTAATTTGAAGAAGTATAAATATTTGGAGCAAGCAAAGATGAATCCTGTAACTCTTTGTATATTGCTAATTTCTAAGTCTTGCTTTTTACTGCTCTAGAAGGACATTCTTAAAGTTAACAGACATCATGTAGAATCTTTTTATTTTTAAATATATTTTATTGATTTGTTACAGAGAGGAAGGAAGAGGGATGGAGAGTTAGAAACATCGATGGGAGAGAAACATTGATCAGCTGCCTCTTGCACACCTCCTACTGGGGATGTGCCCGCAACCAAGGTACATGCCCTTGACCGGAATCGAACCTGGGACCCTTCAGTCCGCAGGCCGATGCTCTATCCACTGAGCCAAACCGGTCAGGGCCATCATGTAGAATCTTAAAGTGATTCCATTTTTTAAAGGCAAATCTGTTAAAAACTATATCCATCTGATTAACATTCTGCTTTATAACATGCATAATCCATATTCAATCATTTAATGAGCTTTTGATTGTCACAATGTTCCCTGCATGTACTTGAAGGTGAATTGAAAACAAAAATAGAAAAAAAAACTATAGTAAATATCTAAATATTATAGAAAGGTCATTCAATAAATAATATTTGCTATATATAACATAGATAGTACATTTGCTTAATAAAATAAATATTTTATATATTAATTATTGAAAGAATATCTATATTGAAGTAGGATTCAAGGAAAAGTAGATAACATGGGCTTTAAAGATTGAATGTTTTTATAACTCCCAGAACTGAACAGAGAAAAACGTGTGTATGCTATAGTAGAGATTTCTCCCAAGTCTTTAACACATTAACATATGCTTAAATAATGTGACTCAGTTTTAGATGAATTGCAAGCATAGTCATCTATCATACCAAAGAAACTTAAGAATCCTCCAATGGACCATTCATACCATTATTTAAGCATTTAACACATTATATTAGGCTTATATATTTTCGTGTTTTTCTCCCTTATTAGACGTTTGGGTCTTATTCATTCCATTTCTGTAGGCCCAACTCTTTGCATAGGGACTGTATAAATAGCAACAAATGTTTATTTGATAGATTAATTTATTGAATATGAAAGGCATACAATACAAAACTTACTCTATTCTGCTAGTTATTACTATAATGAAAAAATAGAATGACAGACTATGGCATTAGTTTTAAAAATGGCTAGAACAAAATTGTAAAATTCATTTTGTCTATCATTCCCCAGCATTAACATGAGCAAACAATTGATTCTATCAAATATCTACTAGAAATTTATTACAGTGACTCATTCTGAAAAAAGAGGCAGTCAAAATGTACACGTTCTACAAAAGCTATTCTGAGATGGCAGACAGGTACCCTGCTTTAAATATATCTATCTATCTCCAGGTTCTTTTATTCACCATTACCCTATGATGAAGCATTGGGAGTTACATATTTGCACAAGTTATAAAATTGAATGAGAGCAACTTTGAAAAAAATAAAAGTCTTTCTGTGCATACATGGTAATAGGATGTCCTAATACCTAGCTAGAAAAAAAGTCTGACTCTTATTTGCATAATTGAGCATTAGCTTCATCATCTGGTCATCTTATTAGTTGAAGGCAGAATATCTACAAATATCTACAGTTCAGAATAGGTATTGAACTTATCTTGACTTGATGGTTATTGATTTTCCAAATATTTTCTAGTTATTTTTAGATATTCTATTTTAAATGTTGTTTTAGTATAAATAGCCTCAAATTATCTTGAATGTACTCATAGCATATATTATGCCCATAAATTTCTCATATCTGTTTATGTGACAAGATATATGTATTTATAATTATATCATTTATAATATGATTGCATAATCATGTTATAATTATGCAATTTTTGCATAGATATCTAATCATGAAATTTTTAGACTTTGGGAAACTTTATTGAAATAGAAGAGATATCAGAGGATCTTTAAATATGAGTGGGATTTAGATACACACATATTTACTTAGCATTTTAGGTGAGGTTCCCTGGATCCTCTCTTACTCATGGCAGAGGAGAATGGTCTGGAGGACTCTTTAGAGGAGATATAATAGAGAAAGCTGAAATATCCTATCTAATAATCCTATCTAATAAAAGGGGAATATGTAAATTAACTGTCACTCTAACACACAAGATGGCCACCCCATGTGGTCAAAGATGGCTGCCCCCATGTGGACACAAGATGGCCACCACAAGATGGCTGGCAGGGGAGGACAGTTGTGAGCAATCAGGCCAGCAGGGTAGGGCAGTTGGGAGGGACAAGGCCTGCAAGGGAGGGCAGTTGGGGGCAATCAGGTCTGCAGGGGAGGGCAGTTAGGGGTGATCAGGCCAGCAGAGGAGGGCAGTTGGGGGTGACCAGACCTGCAGGGGAGGGCAGTTAGGGGTGACCAGGCTGGCAAGGGAGGGAAGTTAGGGGTGACCAGGCCAGCAGGGGAGGGCAGTTGGGGGCAATCAGGCTGGCCGGGGAGTGGTTAGGAGGTAATCAGGCTGGCAGGCAGAAGGGGTTAAGGGCAATCAGGCAGGCAGGCAGGCAGGCAGGCAGGCAGGCAGGCGAGTGGGGCTCTAGTAATAGATAAAAGTTAACGCTTATGGACTAGAATAAATAGCCTTTAAAACTCAGTGTTCAATGGAATCTTTTGAGGCTTTTCTCTGTTTGTGATAAATTATTCAGATAATTAAAATATGGTTAATCAGATAAAGACAAATACTGTATGATTTCACTTATGTGTGAAATCTAAAGTACAATATAAATGAACAATCAAAACAGAAATAGACTCATAGATACAGAGAACAGACTGATGGTTGCCAGAGGGGACTTCATGAAGATATGAAGATAAAAAGCGATATCTCTGTTTTTTCTTTTGTACAGAGTGGATCTTGTCAATGCAATTATGTTTGTGTGTTGGGAAGAAACATTTGTTCCCCAAGTTCTCATATCAAGATGTAGAAGATCTTCAGCTGGACTGATATGATACCCCTGACTTTTCTTTCCATTCCCCCACCTCATCCTTGAAAGAGGAGTGTGTTATCTGACTGATGAGTTTGGAAGAATAAATTCATCATGTTCAGCTCAGCCCATTACTTCCTTTACTTTTGGATCTTCCTGTTAAAGATGGATGACACATTATGATCTGCTTTTATCATCCTGGTATGGAACTCTGGGTTCTGGAGACATAACTTGGTTTTGTATAAATTTTTGTGTAAATTCCTCAGAGTTAGCATTGGCTTTTTGCTATATGTACTGTGACAAACTGATTTTTTTATACTTTAATGTGAGAGGCATGTAAGAGACTTGGTATTCTGGAAACAATGCGACTTAAGTGGTTCTGAAAACAATAATATTTTCAATGAAAGACAGCCCAGGCTCCAGTTGAATGCTTACATAATGGGAGTGGGAAATATAACAGAAAGCAATTATTTTCTGTAAGTGCAGAAAGGCCTTAGAATCAATGAATGTATTTTACCTAGCTCATTTCAAAGCATTCTGGTGAAAAATCTAAACTCCTTACCAGTTATTCCAAAAACCACAAAATAGGATACTTGTTTTTGTGGGAGCATTCTCATGGAGATGAAAGTAGGAAATGGTGCCATCTCTGTTGGCAACAGACATAATCTTCAAAATCAACAAGCTATGAGGATAGAAACCTGGGCAATATTAGGGGGATAGAACACTCCTCGGGTTTTCTTTTTATTTACACCCAAATTCCTTGCCTTGCAGGAGATCCAAATGGTTTGATTGGTATTTTAAAGAAGTAGCTGAGCATGCTCTGCTAAAGCTCACTCCTTTTCTCCTTTCTGAAGAGTGAAATTGGCTTTGTAGTAATCCCATGTGGGGTACCTCCCCCTATATTGGAGGCTGGAATTAGTCTAGTTTTGCCTGGAAAGGATGAGTAAGTCTGTTTAATATAAGGGCTGCTTTAGCAAGTCTTTTATTGGCAGATCTGAAGTTATATTGTACAGCTGTTTGGAAATTTTACCATAAATACAGCTAATGTTTTCATCTTTGTGTTTCTGTCTTACATGTTGCACAATTAGTTCCAATGGCAGGGATCAAAGAAAAATAAATGCGTACCAGCTTCTTTTTTTTTAATGAATTTTTATTGATTTCAGAGAGGAAGGGAGAGGGCGAGAGAGATAGAAACATCAATGATGACAAAGAATCATCGATCGGCTGCCTCCTGCACACCCCACTCTGGGGATCGAGCCCACAACCGAGCATGTGCCCCTGACTGGAATCAAACCCAGGACCCCTCAGTCTGCAGGCCGACGCTCTATCCACCGAGCCAAACCAGCCAGGGCCCAGAAAAATCAAGTTAGATAGAAAGCAATCAATCTTCATCCATACTACAATGCCTATCTCTGGAATAAATAGAAGCAAATTAAAGGTGTCTATTACATGATCAAAAATTCTGGATCATTTACAACAGTTGTAAAAGAAATCCAATGTAAGTAATCTCTATACTGAGCCCCCATTGAGACAAATTATCATTTCTTATTTTAATTTTTTACTTTTCAATTATAGTTTACATTCAGCACTATTCTGTATTAGCTTCAGATGTATACCGTAGCAAAGTGACCAGAAAATCATATACTTTACAGAGTGTTCCTCCCACTTCCCCAAGCACCCACCTAGCCCCATACATAGTGATCACAATATTATTGACTATATCCCTCATGTGAGATAAATTATCTTTGATTGAAGTTAGATTTATCTAGGAATACCCTTCTGATATGAATTACAGATATTACAGGGGGTTGTAATGTAATGTATTATTATTCCCAACTGTCTGCTTACTTTCTCTATCACATCCACCATTGCAGGGTTTCTCCCATTGATGCCAAGCTTGGCGCTCTGACTTGCTTTGGCCAATGGAATGCCAGCAGAAGTGAAATAGGCCACATCTGAGATGAAGTGTAGGGAACCATCCAATTATTCCACCACTGCTTCCTTCCCTCTGCCAGGAGAACACATGTCCCAGACATAGGAAGGCTATTGCTTCAGCCTGGATCCCAGCCAATGAAGGTAAGAAAAAAAACACCCAGGTCTTCATAAGCCACTAAAATTGGAAGTTCTTCTTTAAAACTTCCAATTTTAGTGGAGCCTGCCATGATAACTAGTACAGTCAACAATAGTCATTCACACACATACTTCCTCACTTTCCTTTTTCAAGTCTATGTCCTTTATCATAATTTGTAAAAAAAAAAAAAAAAAAGAAAGAAGTATTATTCCATGTCCTTTTCTCCTCCCTGTCTTACTCTTTCTTTTAAATTTCTGATTTTCTGCTTGTTTGTATTTGTTTAATCTCTTCAACCCACTTCTTTTTTAAAAAGACTTCCAGAAATCTGGTTTTATTGAGTCATTTTTCCCAAGTTGACTCACCTGGAGTGGGGTTTCTATCAACTTATGTTTGAAAATGTCCATGAGAAATTTCTGACATTCAACATTTTGGGAAATTTTGCATATACATGTTATCATCCCCCCAAAGGGAATGGGGATTGCCTGAGATTTATACCGTGACAGGGATATCTATGTTCTGTGTGCACTACATTCATATTTTCAGTTTAAGTCATTGAGTGATTGTTTTCTGAAAGAATTTTGTTTTTCTTGGGGGAGGCTGAAAATCATGGCTACGTGATGATTTATTAGGTGAATAAGTAAGTGAAAATGAACAGACTGGTACTGATTTTTACCATAGGCAGCAAATTATGAATAATGATTCTTCCATGCTTGAGCTCCTTTGCAGTGATTCTGCAAATAATTCCAGTTTCCTCAGGTTGTTTCAGCCAAATGGATTTGCATAGGTAGGAGAGGCTGAGAGACAGCAGGTTAGGCTGGAAGCACGATGTTGGGGGCACGTTAGAATTTTATGAGAAATATGCGCTTATGTGCTATTAGGTGCCTTGCATTCGTCACTGTCATATGCTTGTGGATCTTTGGGTTAGAGGAGACTAGAAAACAGAATTCTGTAGCAAATAAAAAAAATAAATGGGTTCAAAGGACTTTTACAATACATCTTAAAACATCAAAAGGCTTATAATTAAACTGAAGAGGCTTAAGAAATCGTGGGGAACTATCACTCCCTACCTTTATAAATACCGTTGGCTGGCATTTCTTGAGAGCAAAACAGTATGTTTCTTTTTCCCATGGTAGCATTTTGAATACATTAGACTTAACCATATGCCATTTCCTTTTATTAGGTCAAAAGCAGTTGACATTTTGCAATTTTATATTGTACAAGAAAGGGACTTAAACTTTGTTATTCAAGTACACTCCATGACAAAATGTGCATTTATGAATGTGCATAGCTGATCAACAAGTGACATGTGCATTTATAGACGTATGATTATAACTATTAATTTCATTATTTTATAAATATTTTATAGTCTATGTATGTTTGCTTCTAATTACCAGAACTTCTAAATTATGTTTTATTTGTTGATATGCCATAATTTATTACAATATCTTAATATTGCGCGCATGGTTTGCTTTCTTAATTTTGGTTTGTTTTTGTTGATGTTGATAGTGATCGGGGACTGAGTTTTGTTTGCTTTTGTCTTAATAGGGTATGTAAAATGTCCATCCCCAAAAACATATCGTGCATACATATTACATATATTGCAGTTTCCTCTTACAAATGTCTGTCTGGTTTCTTTATATTATGCCATGTTGCTTTCCCAAAGAACTAATTTTAAACAGTATTGCAGCTAGTTTATCAATTATCTTCAATTCTGCTTAGATAATTATATTATCTTTATCTTCGTATGTCACTGTATGTACAATATTATCTCATTTACTACCATTTGAATTTGCTGCATTACAAGTGAAATTGGATTTTGGGGGGTAAGTTATCTCTTAATATTTTAGGGTCATTTATTCTAGTGCAGGCTTTCATTTTTTCATGCCTTAATAATTTTGTCATATGCACACGCAAAGGTTTTTGATAAGCGTGAGAAGGGGGCGGGGGGCCAAGGCAAGTCAATGAGCAAAGAGAAGCAAAGGTGACCCAGAGGAAACCTCACTGGGCAGGAGAAGGACATCATTCTTAGTGCAGAGGTGATATGAGGCCTCAAAAAGGCAGCGTCAAGCTAAAGTGTGGGGATGTGTCTGTCTCTTCTTATCCCTAATACTCTCATCCTCTGGTCCCACCACTCCTAGAATTTGTATATTTGAAAGGAAAAGACAAAGAGTGAAAGAAAAAGGGCAGTTTCATTCTGCTCCATGACCATCCTATTAAAAGATCCCCTAAATGAGAAGAGATGTACAGGTACCTAGCAAAAAAAAATTAAAAAAATGGGAGTTATAATTAGATATCTGAGCCTGGCAAGATGCCCAAGATGGCAACACATTAGAAAGCAGATGTTGCTCTCACAAGGTGCTACAGGGGGTAATGGCAGATGGGGGTCTCTCTGTGCGTGTCTAGCTAAATATGTCATCAAGTTGAAAGAGGCGGTAGGCAGCAATGTGGTCAGAAGTGAAGGCAGGATGTGTGGTATGGAAGGGTTTGGCAGTGGTACAGGAAGGGGCCCAGCACAGGCTGGGCAAAAGCAGAAACAGTGAAAAGAGAGGCAGCCGCTGTCCTGGAGGCATGGCATGGCCTCTAGCAAGTTTTCTGCTTCTGAGTCCTTCAAAATCCCATGCAGAAATCTATGGAGTCACAAGAAGGGAGAAACTCAAGGTCTTTCTAGAATATTCTTGACATATTAAGTTATGCATAGTTGTGTGTGTGTGTTTTTTTTAATTTGGAGGCAATTTAATTCTGAATATCTCTTGATTCACATATGTCTCCATTCAATGTATTTTACATCCTGAATACAGTGATATTTCTAAATTATCCATGACTGCCTACAAGTTACCCTGGAACCACTATATTATATGGGTGAACAGTGTCCAATTTGTACTACAAGTGAATATCTTTTTTAAAAAGAGAGCTAGATAAAATTGAGATAATAATTATACATCATCAATTATTATAGCCTGTGATGGGAGCTAGAGCTCCATCGTAGCGGAAACATGAACTTTTATAAATATTGAATGATAGTTAATCAAAATGAAATACTTTGCTCTTAGACATAAACTTTAGTTCTTTAGAAAATTAATTCAATTTAAAGTAGTATTTGTGTAGGTTTGGGCAGCTATTCATTAATATTGGTGAACATTTACGGTTGCACAACTTTCTGGACATTTAATAGAAATGCAGATTTGTAGATCTGGAAGGGAGATCATCTGCTTCAAGTCTCACTCCACTAAGGAGAGGGGTCAAATGATGTGACCCAGTTGTTGCATTATTTGTCAGAGTGCTTAATTATGTCATTTCAGTTTTCCACTATACCTTAGAATTTGAAGCCAAGAAATTTGCGTTGGGTTCCTGCAGGAATCCCTCACAGACTGTGTAAAAATAAACTGGTTCTTTTATTTTTTAAGTACTAGTTTTCTTTACTATGAGATGAGGATAGGGATGATATAATAATAATACTCTAAGTATTTTATAGTGCTGTTTAAAGTTTCAGTGACATTCTGTACTGGAAGGAAATTTTAAAACTCTAAAGCAAAAAATATAGCTTGTTAATATTGGTCTTATTTGTATTGAATTTTAACTACTATTTCCCACTATTGATTTTCTTTTTCTAGACGGATAAATTAGAAACTAAACTATGAAGCCTAGTCTTGTAAAATAAATTGTTAGAATTTATTTTACATGTACTCTCATTTAGATAACTTTTATACGTTTCATCAATTTTGTGACCACGTATGTACATATGCATGTGTTTATTTATGTTAAATACTGAATTTTGGGTGCTTTAATTTTGTTTGTTTAGTAGTGCTTCTAGTACTGAGGGCAGAGGGGAGTGTTTTTTGGCAGCCTTAGACTGTCTTGACCCTTTCTCCTTATTATAGTTAATTTGAATTAAAAATATCCAAAGACAAAAGTCATGGTCCCATACTCCCTGGAATTAATTTCTATCACCTTTCTCTCAAATTTCAACTCATGTAGATCTATTGTACAAGTCAGGAATCTGGAAGCTATCTGAAACGTATCCCTCTCGTAACATTCCAACTTCTAATTGGGAAACATATCCTGTTCAGCTTATTTTCTAAATAACCATTAAATCTCTCACTTTATCTGCATCTCACTTCCTTTATTGGCTAAGGATTTCATGATCTCTACACCTTTACAGTAGTCTCTTAGCTCAGGTGACTAATTCAGATAACTCCTCCATATAATTTGCACTTCCCCATATTTTTAAATTGTATGATTACCATGTGACTTCTCTACTTAAAAGTGTTAAGTAGTTCTCTGTTAAAGACAAAATTTCATAGAAAGCATTCAGGGATCTTTCTGATACAGCCTCTGAGTATCTTTCCAACCTCATCTTTCTCTAGTTCCCTACATTCTATGCTTAACTTCCCAACTGAAACATATTTTTATAAATATCCTATCTAGGATGTGTTATGTGTAATTATTCTAATGTTTTCAAGATCCAACACCAATGGTACTCTTTGTCATTCCCTTAGACCAGGGCTGAGGAACAGCCGGCAGGCAGGCTGTATAAGGCCCATGGAATCATTTGGTCTGGCCCTGCCAAGACATTAGGGGTGAGTTAATTAAATGTTTGATCAAATATAGCAGGTTAATTTTTAAGTTGATAATTTTATATGGCCCACAAATGATGATATACATATCCAAATGGCCCTTGGCAGCAAAGGTTCCCCATCCCTGCTTTAGACATCTCTAATAATTTGCTATGGTAATGAAATGCATCACGAGGCTATAATACACAATGTAATTCTATAAGAAATAATAGTCAACCACTTATTGGAATTTACTGTATATGTACAGTGTATTATTGCAATATTAGATCTAATGTAATTAATAAATTTCTTTGGTATATATTGCAATATTAGATCTAATGTAATTAATAAATTTCTAGATCTATGGACATTCATATTTTTCTTCATATTAGAGCTTGGTCAACTGTCTTCGCTCTTCAAAACGTAAGTGAAAGAGATCAGTCATTGTTTGATAGATTCCTTGGCCCCAAATCCCTTCCAATATAAAGGATTTTTAAAATTTGATAATAAAATTGAAATATTTTGTTCTAAAAACACTCATTTAAGTGTAGCTTAAGCATTTTTTCTATGATGTCTTCGCAGGGAAACTGGTCACTAGTGTTACCACAAGAATGTTGTTGTTAAGGTTGGAGCTGCTAATGAACTCTGTAAACACATTCAGCATCTGGCAGACATTCCAAGGTGAAAGCCAAGCAGATGGCTAATTTAATATAATCTAAGTGACTTTGGATCAGATAAAGCAATTGAATTAACAACACTTTATCTCCACATACATCAGTTCCCAGCCATTCCTAACATTTCATTCCAACAGGCACTTCTTCAGGATAAAAGTCAATGCTAATTGAAAGCTCATATGGTGATGTTTATGTCTGTAAAATGTGTAGCTAAATAGCATATTAAAAACATGTGGGCTTGGATATTAGGAATGGGAAATGGGTTTAATATAGAATAAATTACAATACCCTTAGAGTTATTTTATGGATTTTAAATCATAAATTGTATTTTATTCATTGTGTCTATTATGTTAATCTCAATTTCATTCAGACTCTGTCTGTTAGATCCACTGAAATGTATGGCTTATACATAGTGACTTTCAAGTTATTATCCTATAGGATAGGGCTGTGTGTGTGTGTGTGTATGTGTGTGTGTGTGTGTGTGTCTGTGGAGAGAGAGAGAGAAGAGTGATTTTATTTTGTTATTCCATAATTCTTTTGTTTTAATACACTGCACATATACAGAGGATATTTTAATCTTACTTTATACACAGACTAGAGGCCCAGTGCACAAAATTTGTGCACAGTGGAGGGGGGTGTCCCTCAGAGGATATCTACCTGGTTACCCCTAACTGCTCTCCCCTGCTGGCCTTGTTGCTCCTAACTGCTCTCCCCTGCTGGCCTGGTCGCCCCTAACTGCTCTCCCCTGCCAGCCTGGTCACCCCTAACTGCTCTCCCCTGCCAGCCTGATCACCCCTAACCACCTCTGCCTCGGCTCCCACCACCATGGCTTTGTCCGGAAGGACGTCCGGAAGATGTCTGGTCTAATTAGCATATTAGCCTTTTATTAGTATAGATATGCATATGCAATAAGAAATTGTAAATAATTAATCTCATATCACTTAACCAGTAGGTAACAGAATAATCCCCAAATCAGTGACTTTTACATGTATTGGAAGAAGATGGGTATTGTGATTACAAAGACCAAGGTTTTCATTCTGGTTCTACAGCTAGCCAACTGTGTGACATAATATCATTAGTTGAATTTTTCTCAGTCTCTTGTTTACCACCAGTCAGGTAGAGCTGGTAAAACCTTACACTATGGCTACTGATAGGACTACATGATGTTATGTTTATAATTAGTATAACAGGTACTCCATAAATAGAAATCATTGTTATCATTATCTTCTCACTATTATCACCTATGGCATGATTCCCATCATTCTTTAATTGGCATATTTGATAAGCATTCATTTACTCTTTCCAGAGAGCTGTGCAAAGCTGTACTAAAAAAATGCAATATATATATAAAAGCCTAAGTGACCGGCTGACCATTCAACTGTTCAACCAGTAGCTATGATGTGCACTGACCACCAGGGGGCATATGCTCAACACAGGAGCTGCTGAGCAGCCATAAATTTTGCAGAGTGCCCTCTCGCACTCAGGAGATGTTGGATTGCCGGTTTTAGCCTGATCCCTGCGGCCAGGCCGAGGGACCCCACCGGTGCACAAATCTGTGCACCAGGCCTCTAGTGTAAATGGAAGAGCAATGATACAATGATGTGAGCAGGCATGTGGACTTAGAAGCTAAACTGGCTGGGTACAGATTCCAGCAGTACCACATGCGAGTTCTATGCCCTCATGCAAGGTAGTTAAACTCCCTCTGCTTTAGTTCTTCCATGCTAAAAAGAAAGCAGTACTTGTATCTCCCTTATAGCATTGTTGCCTTAAGATGCTAGTATATGTCAAGAGCTTTGAATGGTGTTTGGAATAGAGTAAGCATTATGGAAATGTTTAGGAAGCACTAGAATGGCAGCTGTGTGAGGAACGAGGTTGGTGTTGCCTTTTTTTTTTTTTTTTTTTTACTATTTTTGTACTACTTTCAAAAGTTATTAATATATGTTTAATAAATGAAAGATACTACCCTTTTCTTCAAGGAATACATAGTCTAGTAAAAATTTAATCTCACAGATCACAATCAAAGTATCTTTTGCATGTATGCTAAATGGAGTTATACTTATACCCGGCCTCTGCCCTTTGAGATGGATTTGTGAGAAGCAAGCAAACATTAATGAAATATGTGCCAGCACTTCATAATTGACTATTATGCTGGAGGCATAGACTTTTGTCTTT
Source organism: Plecotus auritus (assembly GCF_963455305.1). Taxonomy (NCBI): domain Eukaryota; kingdom Metazoa; phylum Chordata; class Mammalia; order Chiroptera; family Vespertilionidae; genus Plecotus; species Plecotus auritus. The sequence continues at coordinate 166,615,795 of NC_137782.1, forward strand.
GGATAAGTTGATGAGAAAAGAGACAGGTCTGCCTTTCAGAGTTTAATGAAACCTAATTGATGCCACATTCCCTCCTGGCAACATGGCCATAGGTGATGCCAATTTGCACTCACAGTTTAAATTAGCTGATTTAAGAAACACACCTCTGTCTCCCTTGCAGAACCTTTTCCAGTTTAGCACGTCTTCTCCCATCACTGATGTTTCTCATCAAAGTAAGCAAAAGGACATGTTATAGAGAAATGTAGGAGAGGGCCTACAAATATGACCTCGATTCTCAATTCACAGACTATTTTATTCCTTTCTTGTAGAATCTTGGCATCTTGTGATATGCAGTACTTACCTTCTTAGCATTAGAAATTTTCCAAGATGAGGAGTTGTGAATCATTAAACTATTCTTGATATTACTTTTATCATGCATGTACACACATACACACATACATGCACAGGCAGGCACACACACACACATATAAGAACAATATTGCCTAAAAATGCTTCAAGTATAGGGAGAGATGGTTTCAAGACAGAAATTGGCTGACCTATATACCCCACCAACATGTATGTTATAAGAATGACTACTTCCAGATATGTCCGATTAGTAGCTTCCACTTTCAAATGTCAGGATTTTATACTTTCTTGTCCGTGTGTCTCTCCCAGAATCTCCAAGGGAATACAGGGAGCGTTGTCTCCTCATAGATTCCTAGCCCTGGTCTGTGTTTTGGCAGGGCCTGCTCTTGCTGCTGCTGCCTGCTCCCACCTGTGGTTCTCCCTCACAGTAGGTCTCCACCTGCAGAGGGCCGCTGCGCATTCCAGCTCCATTGTTACCTATGTAGTTGTCCTGCTGCTAATCTCCAAGGCCCCTTGATTTATCTGCTTTATTTTCCATCTTCTGTCTAATGGTGAAAATATCCTCTGCAAGTCTGTCTTTTTGAAGTATGGATCCCATCGAGCCTCAGAAGATACGGTATTTTGTTCTGTATCACATCACATCAGCCTTTTTCTTCCCAAACTTTGGTACTTTTGTTGCCATGTTTAAATTGAAATTCTGCCAATTGCTTTATTCTTTCTCTATATCTTTCCACACTCTAGTTGAAAACAAGTTTCGATTTTTTCCTCCACAGTAACTCCAGTACCATGAAAATCAGAGAAGTGACAGGACACCTGTGTAAATGTATTTTACGGTAGTTATTGACTGGGAGACATCAATGATTCCATGGGGCAACTTGCTAGCTAACTCCATGGTTCAGTGTACTGAGATGTGTTGTTGCAAATAGAAACAAAAGATAATGCATGCTAAAGTGACCAACAGAAGAACATGGTTTAAAATCAAAACAAATTTGGGCCTGGCCAGTGTGCCTCAGTGATTGAGTGTCCAGTCAGGGTACATGTTGGGGTTTTAGGCTCAATCCCCAGTGTGGGGGGGGGGCAGTGTGCAGGAAGCAGTTGATCAGTGATTCACATAATTGATGTTTCCATCCCTCTCTTTCTTTCCCTCTCTCCATCTGAAATCAATAAAAACATTAAAAATCAAATTTACGAAAGGAATGTGGGTTTTGGACCATCCACATCAGGATCTTGCTTTGAAACGGAACATCCAGAATAACTCATCCCAATTCCATTTAAACATTTCCTTTTCTAAGCACACCTAGCATGAGGTGTGTATTACTATCATTAATGGATGAATAAATAATAAAATAGTGTGAGAAAGCAAGATTGTGAGTGAATTATGTGACTGAATCTATAGCTTTAGATCCTATTTAAGTCAAGTCAACAACTACAATTGTTTGTAGTGTAACATATATATTTTTTTTTTTACTTTTTATATTTTTTATTGATTTTACAGAGAGGAAGGAAGAGGTATAGAGAGAAACACTGATCAGCTGCCTCCTGCACACCTCCTACTGGGGATGCGCCCGCAACCAAGGTATATGCTCTTGATTGGAATCGAACCTGGGGCCTTTCAGTCCACAGGCCGACGCTCTATCCACTGAGCCAAACCGGTTAGGGCTGTAGTGTAACATGTTTTAAACGCCTCCGCATTGCCTGGGTCCTCTCCACCTCTCCAAGATGATCTTTCTCAGCACTTCTACCTTCTCTTTCAGTTCTAAACATACTGGCTTGCACTCTCTCTCTCCCACATGCTATGCTCTTCTCACCCCTCAGCCTTAATACCCACCATTCCCATTCAAATCTTAGCTCAGTCATTGTTTTTTTGACCATACCATGTTCCCTAATCAAAGGCTTTCATATCTTGGTACATCCCACTGCTGTATTCATCACCTTTGCCACTTTCAATTTATCTTGCGGTAACTTGATTAATATCTCTATCTACCTGCACACTGTAAAATTCATCAAAGATGCACTCCATCTGTTTTGTTCGCTCTTTGTACTTTCAGCCCTGACCCAATGACTGGTAAAGAGTAGGCTTTCCATTTAATATTTTTTGAATGAATTACTGACATAGTTTTTGCTAGTTTCTTCTTTATATGTTTAATATTTCTGAGCTGTAACTCTGTGGCCAAACATTTTTATGAGTTAGGACATAAAAATTACATTTTCTTACATAATTATTTGATGACTTTGAGATTTGTTTTCTGGTTGGTCAGAGCATTGATAGTCTGAGGAACAATGATTTTGGAAATCCCTTACCTGGAGAATCTTGGGTCACAAGATTTTGCAAGAGTTTTAGAATGGATTCATGATAATCAGGAATTAAATAAATGGCCTCATGGTGAGCAAAGAGGGGTTAGAGAAAAAACAGAAATCGTCACAACCCAGGGGGCTGTGGCCACTGCTGTGTGTCTGAGGAAGTGTGGACGTGAATATTTTGGATTAAATAAGCTTGTTCTTGGCCAAAAAATTAAAGTATCTGTCACTGCAGCTGGCCATGATGAATTAAGTGGAACCTGTTCTAAACAGGCCACCCTGCATATTAAACTTCTCAAATGCACTAACAAAGCACTTTTGGAAGAATTCTAACTAGGTCAGCATTACATTTGCCATATATCACGCGAATAATTCTAATGTAATTCCTAAGTATCTAGGCTTATGGAAATTGATGTTTTCTGTAAATATTGGAGTGTGAACAACTCTCTCTGCCAGTCAAAGAAGAATTAAATTTGAGTCTGGGACATATCAAGGGAAATAATCGAGATTCATAGATTACAGGGTGAGAGGGGTCAAGTGCTATATATTATCTGGTATAAACAGAAACTTTCAGAGCTGTAATGGCTTTTTTTTCATAAAGTTATAGACAATCTGCTCTTCCTTTGAACTATGTTCCTAAGGCACTTCAGTGAGATTTTTCTGGAGTAAATGATTCTATTGCTTGCTTGAGCTTATTTGAAAAGATTCATCCTAATACATCCTCTCAGCATCTCTTTCAAATCATGGCCTTTCCCTGGCCTTCTTGAGTGCCTTGATTAACTTTTCCAGATTTTATCAGTATGACCTCTTCAGAAGCTTCAAGAATTTGATACAGAATCATCCTAAAGTTTTCACTGACCCTTTAACAGTGGTTAACTCAGGGGAGCAACGTTCCACACACATGTACACACACACATATTTTTTTTCCAAAATTTCTACAATTAATATGTATCAATTTTATAATGTCACTCAATGACTTATTCATCCAATATTGATTGAGTGCCTACCGTGTACCCTTCAGTTTTCTAGCTGATCGAGATATAGAGGAAATAATGATTGAGATAAATCACCAGGGTGTCATGTGGGAAGATGTCAGTAAGAGCTGTGCTGTGACCATCACATTCCACACTATATCTTCCAGAACTGAAAGAGCAAAGTCTGGAGCAGGAGCCTCTGGCCTGAAACTTGGGCAGGGAAAGATACAGAGGAGAGGAAAGAACACTCTACTTTTTTTTTTTTTTTCCAATATGAAGTCCTGAGTTTTCCTTTTAGAGTGAAGTTAAAATGACTTCCTGGAGGTAACCTAATTTCCTCTTCTACATTTTTGGAGTTTCTTGTTGTGAGAAGAATCTAGTGACCTAATTCTCTGCAAGATGTTGTCATCTGTAGGGATGGAAAGTAAAAGTACAGATGTGTGCTCGGGAAAGAAAAGAAGAAAAAAGATGGTGAATCACCATAGTCTCTTGTTTAAGAAAACAAACAAACAAAAATCTGTTAACTGCTAACGATGTTGATTTTGTGTCCAAATGTTTGCTGAGGACTTGCCAATATAAAAGTGGTTTGATAAAGATAGTTGAATTCATTACCCCAAATTTCCTAAATGTCTAATAGGGCCAGAATGATGACTTGCCTGGCTGGTGTGGGCTCAGTGGTTGAGCATCAACCTATGAACCAAATCAGGGCACATGCCCTGGTTACGGGCTCCTATCCCCAGTGTGGAATGTGCAGGAGACAGCCAATCAATGATTCTCTCTCATCATTGATGTATGTATCTCTCTCTCCCTCTCCCTTCCTCTCTGAAATTAATAAAAATATATTTTTAAAAAAGAATGGTTACTTTAAAATATTTGATTTAATTAAATACACATTCAGCACAACTGTGTGTTCACCAGTGCCTATAATGCCCATAGAAATTGTTCAGTTGTTTTTAATTTTTTATATGTGACAGGTAGCTAAGGTATAACATATAGCTGCCATTCCCATAGCTTGCCCTAGGCACCTGTCACTTTAAGAAGCATTGAGAGGAAACCTGAATTCCCATCCCTGGGCTTTAGAAGGAACATATGGCTTCAGGAAGGCTTTCATATGATTCTCGTACTGACCCTACCCTTGATGGACAGCTCTGTGCTTTGAGCTGCCTGACTCAATAGGAGTTTGGCTGTTTTGTTCCATACGCCACTTCCTATGACTTTCCTTTGGCAGGCCTCCAGGGTTACACAAGAACATGTACATTCAGTGCTGAACTCTCTGGGACTGTTCTTTTGGAAAGTGGGGCACATCTTGAGATCCCTTTGCATGCTTTGGGTCAACCATAGTCACTCACTGTGGCTCATATTCAGATCCTGACCTGCTAGGGCTGGGCAACAGAGAGAAACTGAGGGATATGTAGGCAGATTCTTATTAGGTGTGCATCTGTACTTTTCTCTCACCCACCCTTTTCTTGACACCCAACGTGATGGGGTTCACTGTCACAGAAGTCAGGTGAACATGCAAGTATGAGTTCTGCCTTGAGCTCTTCTTCTTCTATGGGTCTTGATTCTAGTGAGGCAGCTTTGTCAGCTGTGGTCTAAACCCATATTAAACACATGCTGCTCATTGTGTTTAAAAATAAAAAAGCAAGCCATCTACTAAGGGGGCTGTCTTCTACCTCTTCTGACCTATTGTTCACACTTAGGGAGAGTGATCTTTTTAAAATGCCTATGAGATTATGGCAACCATCAGTTTTTTCATTAAAATTCTTTATTTTAAAGATTTAAACTGATTTCCCATTACCCTTGGGATAAAATCTTCATTAAGGCCTAGGCATGCTCTACCTTTCCAGCTTCATCTTACACCTTCTGCTTCTTCCATTCTTGGCTTTGTTCACATGCATTTTCTCTCAGGACCTATAAAACTGCCTCTAAACTTATAACATTTCTGTGCTTTTGCACATGTTATTTGGTCTGCATGGTGAAAATCCTCTCTCCTCAGTCAACTCTACCCACCTTCTAACTCTTATTTGTGTCTCAGATATGCATCCTTTTCTGTGAGAAATTTTTCTCGCCTCCACAGCCATCCTAAGTCTTCATAGTCTACTTGCCCATATATCCTGGCACATTGCCGACAAAGCACCATTACACTAGCCCACCTAGCCCAATGTCAGTCTTCCTTGCTGGATTATAAATTCATTGATGACAAGAATTCTGCATGTTTGACAAGACATATTATAGATTGAATAAATTAAAGGCATAGCTTTTTCTCTTGCTCTTGAGTCTTTATTTTTTCTGAGAAAGATAAAAAACAACATTTCTATATGTTCTACCTAACAGGAAGAAATACTAACTGGGCACCTAAAACATGTATTCACATTACAGACTGAAGGGTGTAACTTTTAATACATCTTTGTGATATTCTTTTCCTTAAAGGGTTCATCTCCACTTATACTATGGAAGCAGAAGGGAAGTATGGTTCAGGAAATGAAATTCTGTTTTATGTCTATCCTTCTTCAGAAAACCACAGCTCTTTAAAGAATATGGAATCATCCTCTTTCTAAGGTATAGTTTTTAAGGGGAAGAACAAACAAAAATGGGTACAGGGAAGATCAGTTCATGAAGTATAGATGCCATCAGGCTGAGTTAGTCTAGCATTGCCCCTGTTTCAAATAAGATCTGGAGTAAAGCGAGGGCCTTTGGGTCTCTCTTTCTTAAGTCAAACTGGCCCTTAAATCTTTGACAATGACCACTAGCTGATAATACTGCAGATTAAAACAACAACTAAAAATCACAGATGCCTACAAGGCACCCAGTCCTGCTCTTTCAGGACACAAGGGCAACAAGAAAACACTCCATCATCAGCATTTTACAGTTAAGTGTCTACCCACTTTCCCCAGTTTTCTCCATCTGAGAAATCAGGAGTGTAATTGAACACAATGAGGTGTTGAAAGCTTTTGCAAAGTAATAAGGAATAAGATTAACTATTCAATTATCCCTTACAAACCTAGAATATCACTTCACTTGCTTCATAATTCTAAAACCTTGTGTTATAGATGGTTCTTTTGACTTTTTTGAGCTCTTTATTAGTTTATTACCCTATCGTTATTGTCTGTCATTCTACTCATGTAACAGATGGGAAGACTAAAGAAGAGAACAATTTATGCTACTGCATTACAGTACCAATATAGTGTATCATGATGTGAAAAATAAGTCCAATGATTACACATTTACATCATTTTTATGCAAAACGAAGAATAATTATGACAAATATTTTACAGCAATATCAGGCAGCACAGCAAGAGACACAGAATCATAAAAAGCAGATACAGGAGTTTAAAAACATAGCAGGCTTGTATTATTTAATTTGGGGGAAAATATGTCCTTCATGACTCACTGGTTTCAGGGTCATTGCTGAGTGACAGTCAGGATGATATTGTGTATTTAGCAAAATGACTCAGAGTCATCCAATTAATATTAGTTATTTTTATTTTCTCAGGTTCAGGAGTTAGAGAATTGTGTCATGCTTTTTTTAAGATTTCAACCCTAAAATTGAGGTATAAAAGTAAATTATGGATACTTTGTGCAGTCAATAAACACCGTGATTTCAGTGGTAAATTCTGTTTGACTCAGAAACCCTTACATGAGGAGCTGCTCCCCTGAGGCCCCATAGCATCCTGCAAAGACTTGTCAGATTCTACTGTAATTGGTTGCGCATCTGTCTTCTCAATTAGGCTCTCAGCCCCAAAGAGCAAGGGCTTAATTTTCTCCTGTACAAGACACAACACCTGGTGCATGGTAGGCATGGATATTTCCTGGAGGAAGGATTCCCACTCGGAATACTCCGTGTCCAGTCTGCACTGGCCGAATGGATAAAGACGAAGCAGTACTGAACTCTGAGATTCCGCAGATCTCACCAGGGATGGAAACACCACTCTTTTTCTCCAGCATGTGGGCATCTTCATAGTTGGGTCACTATAGAGCAGTGGTTCTCAACCTTTCTAATGTCGCGACCCACAGGTTGAGAACCGCTAGCAGGGTCGCCTAAGACCATCGGAAAACACAGATATTTACATTACGATTCATTAACAGTAGCAAAATTACAGTTATGAAGTAGCAACAAAAATAATTTTATGGTTGGGGGTCACTACAACATGAGGAACTGTATTAAAGGGTCGCGGCATTAGAAAGGTTGAGAACCACTGCTATAGAGGTACAGAATTGATAACTGTTCAGAAATTCAGATTGTTAAGAAAAATTATCCCAAACATGGAAAGGATTAATGAAGGTTTCTTCAGTGTCCCTTCGGACGTGATCTAACAGTTCTGGCCAGGGAGCACCCAGTTCTCTTGTCTTGTACATTCCCTGTTTGACTTGCTAGTAATTATTATTCAGGATATTTTACAGTTTTGCAAGGATAGCAATGTAGATGACTCCAACCTAACAGCAATGAAAATTAATTGTTGGTGCAAATTGCAAAAATTTTTGATCATAGGGTATATGTTTATTTTCCTTTAAGTACATTAACTAGTTTTGCACCTGAACCAACAGTCTTATTCCAGCTTATTTTTAAGCCACTATAAATATCTCCATTTCCGCAGTACTTTTTGAACCAGCTTGAGCATCCTGGTATTTTCATCATGAATAAGCTAAACAAACTTTGACATGTGCTCATTTTATATTTGCATACACTTTGTTGTTTTAGCTTTTTGAAAATTATAGTTTGACAGAGTAAAACTCATATATGTTTAGCTTGTATAATCATGTTTATAAGTATTAAGAACATAGAAATAATGATCCAAATCCCCCCAAAATACATTTTTGTATTATACTCGATTATTAAGAATTTAACATAAGAGGACAAATGTGTGTGTGTGTGGAGGGGGAGGGGGATAATCTAAAGAGTACAAATTAGATCTTGCATTCAATTATTCATGTAGCAAAAACAAGATGGAGCAAGTATTGAAAATAATGTTTGACTGCGAGGATGCCACAAACAAAATTACCAGTGGGCCAGGAAATACATCAGTGAGAGAAGAGTGGGCAAACCTGTGGTACTGCATGGAAATTTGACATTGTTGAAATATTCTACTTCCAGAATCACTGGAGAACAATAATAATACTAATGAAACTAGCATAATTCTAGGCGGTCTTTTGTATATGAAATATTTGGTTAAAACTCCACATTAAAATAGGTTATTTAGGGAGAAATTCAGGAACTGTTTAAAAAATAGCATTACCAGTTAAGAGATCACATTTTTATTTATTCAATGCAAAAGAAATGGGGGTTTCTATTAAATAGTAGTCCCCCTTCATTTGTGGTTTTGCCATCCACGGTTATCTGTGATCAGTCAAAAATTTTAAATGGAAATCTAGAAATAAACAATTCAAAAGTTTTAAATTGTGTGCCATTAAATTGAGTAGCATGATAAAAATCTCATGCTGTCCTGCTTCGTCCCACCTGGGATGTGTCATCCCTTTGTCCAGTTTATCTATGCTGCATGTGCTACATGCTACCTGCCTGCTGGTCTCTTAGTTGCCCCATTGGTTAGCAGATCGACTGCCATGGAATCTCAGTGCTTGTGTTCAGGTGCCTCTTACTTTACTTAAAAACAGCCCCAAAAGTTCACATATATTTTATGACCTTAATTGTTATAATCATTCTATTTTAATATCGGTTATTGGTGTTAATCTCTTACTGTGCCTAATGTATGAATTGAACTTTATTATCGGTACTATGTATGAATACGAAATAACATAGCATATATAGCGTTCAGTAATACCCATATTTTCAGGCAGTCACCGTGGGTCTTAGAAAGTATCCCTTGCAGAGAAGGGGGACTATTGTATGCCAAACTTTCACAAAGCATATAGTAGATATAAAAAGTGGGACAGGAGACTTTTCCTCAGCAATGTGAAATTTATTGGGAATTTAAGACATAGAAATGGAAAACAGAAGGAAATAGTGAGAGGAGAAATTAAGTAGTCAAATCAGTGGTTTGGGGGAACCTTGACTGTAGGAAACAGTTGTGGCTTGAATAAAGAACATAATTATGGCCATTTCTTAAACCTTCTTCATATGTGTCTTCAATCTTCAGTTGAGAAAAATTCTTGTAAACAGAAAAGATAAATGACTAGATTAATATTATTTTGTTATGAAACATGATGCTTTCAAGTGAACAGAGGTATTGATCTGGACTTGGTTCCATCCATGGGGTCCTCAATCACTTGTGCACGCTACTTGGCTCAGGTCTACCTGTGGCCTTGCTGTCTGGGTGTCTCAGTCAGGAAGATGAGAGGACTTGCAACTAGTCTCTTACCGCCTCTCAGCCCTGAGGGGGCGAGGGAGGAGGAGGGGAGAGGGGGGAGTGGGGGGAGGCGGGGAGAGGGAGGAGATAGATCATGCAGACTGGCCTTCTCTTCTTTCTTCACATCTCTGAATTTGCTGTATTTTCTTTCTTTCTTAATTGCGCAAATGCCCTTAGAACAAAATTTGCTTGGGAGTATGGGGTGGGGGGGGGGGAAGTAGACTCTCCTCCATCTAATCACTGGGAACACTTCAAGTGCTCTTGAGATATTTTTCTCTGTATATCCCTTGTGTTTATCCTTACGCAAGCATGCTTTTAGGGAATTTTATCTCTAGTGTTGGTATATTTTTTTATTCTTCTTGTTCATTTAATGTTCTTTCATAAATATTCTCATAATTATATGTTCATAACTATTTTATATTGCTGCATAAGATATACATTTAGTATAGATTACTTACATGTTTATCTAGTTTTAGGCATTTATTTAAAAATTATTTTACTGTTTTAAATAATTCTGCCTTAAATATATTTGTGAATGTCACTATGTTTTCATGATATAAATGACTATAAACCCTAAATTATAAAACAAATATCTTTAATATCTTAACTACTCTAAAGTCAGGGTATGTTTTAAAATTGATGTATATATACATCAATTTTAAAACATACCCTGACTTTAGAGTAGTTAAGATATTTTATATATATATATATATATATATATATATATATATATATGTGTGTGTGTATATATATATATATATATATATATATATATATATTACATGGTTGTTAAATATTATTAACAAACTATGTTAAATTGGTGGCATACCCAAGAATCATTATTAGTTTGGAATCTAAACAATTAAGTATTTTCTTAAAGAACGTTTCTAAAATTGGTGATAATTATCATATAGAGAAATATGAAAGCAATAAAAATTTAATTGCTGCAATATCAACCTCTAGAAACGAAATGCAAAAGAAAGCTTTTTTTTTCAAATGCTCCTTAGTGTATACACACATAAAGAAATAACAGTGAACTACAAAATTTAGAAATATAAAATTTATACAAGTGTCTTATTACCACACTTAGCAGCAACACAAATATAGGTATTAACAATCAGAATGGAAACAAATAAAAGTAGAAAACTATCACAAGTAAATTTTCAAAAGATACCTTTTTAAATATTTAATATTCAGCTTGACAAATCAAGAACAAAAATCAGGAAATTACAAACAGTATTCAGAAGTACTTAGTGAAAAAATACTAACATATATATTAAAAATTATATATGTATTTATGTAATCTTGCACAAATCATTTTGAAAATCTAGATCAAATATGACTTAAAGAAAAAACATGTTAAAAAAATACATAGCCCGGTCAGTGTGGCTCAGTGATTGAGCATTGACCTATGAACCAGGAGGTCACGGGTTCCTGGTCAAGGCACATGCCTGGTTTGCTGGCTCAATCCCCAGTTGGGTCGTGCAGGCAGCATCCAATCAGTGATTCTCTGTCATCAGTGATGTTTCTATCTCCCCCTCTCACTTCCTCTCTGAAATCAATAAAAATATGCATTTTTTAAAAAAATAATACATAGAAAATAAAGAACACAAAAATAAGCTAAAAAGGCTGATAACCATATGAAATTTTAAAATGGTTACTACACACAAAATGAAGGATTCAGACATTATTCCAAGCAGGTTACATTAAATATTTAAATGACAAACGATTTTTATACTCTCTAAACAATTTATGGCATTGAGAAAACATATATACATATATAATGTCATTTTCAAATGCTATTTTTATAAAATGAAATTGGAATAACTCTAAAAGCAGATAAGCATGAACTAAAGAACTATACACCAATTTATTTAGGAATATCAATGCAATTTCCAAATAAATATTAGCAATTAAACTTAGAAATAAATTTAAAATATTTAAAATAAATTTCTAATTTAGTAAATATTGTCTGAGAATCTATTATGTGTAAATTACTGTTCTGACTTCTAAAAACTGTAGATGTGAACTCAACAAGGTCTTTGGAAAGCAAGGACTCACTAGAGAGAAACAGACAGTAGCCAAACATATAAATCTATCAGTCATTTAGAGATTTTTGACACATGCCCTGAAGTAACTATGAAGAAATACATGATGCAGAGTATT